>NC_133329.1:387689222-388369222 GCF_042186555.1 Aquarana catesbeiana | reverse complement strand
TTTTCCAGCTACATAGTTACATAGTTACATAGTAGGTGAGGTTGAAAAAAGACACACGTCCATCAAGTCCAACCTATGTGTGTGATTATGTGTCAGTATTACCTTACATATCCCTGTATGTTGCGGTCATTCAGGTGATTATCTAATAGTTTCTTGAAGTTATCAATGCTCCCCGCTGAGACCACCGCCTGTGGAAGGGAATTCCACATCCTTACCGCTCTTACAGTAAAGAACCCTCTACGTAGTTTAAGGTTAAACCTCTTTTCTTCTAATTGTAATGAGTGGCCCCGAGTCTTATTAAACTCTCTTCTGCGAAAAAGTTTTATCCCTATTGTGGGGTCACCAGTACAGTATTTGTAAATTGAAATCATATCCCCTCTCAAGCATCTCTTCTCCAGAGAGAATAAGTTCAACGCTCGCAACCTTTCCTCATAACTAAGATCCTCCAGACCCTTTATTAGCTTTGTTGCCCTTCTTTGTACTCGCTCCATTTCCAGTACATCCTTCCTGAGGACTGGTGCCCAGAACTGGACAGCATACTCCAGGTGGGGCCGGACCAGAGTCTTGTAGAGCGGGAGAATTATCGTTTTATCTCTGGAGTTGATCCCCCTTTTAATACATGCCAATATTCTGTTTGCCTTATTAGCAGCAGCTTGGCATTGCATGCCATTGCTGAGCCTATCATCTACTAGGACCCCCAGGTCCTTTTCCATCCTAGATTCCCCCAGAGGTTCTCCCCCCATTGTATAGATTGCATTCATATTTTTGCCACCCAAATGCATTATTTTACATTTTTCTACATTGAACCTCATTTGCCATGTAGTCGCCCACCCCATTAATTTGTTCAGGTCTTTTTGCAAGGTTTACACATCCTGCGGAGAAGTTATTGCCCTACTTAGCTTAGTATCGTCTGCAAATACAGAGATTGAACTGTTTATCCCATCCTCCAGATCGTTTATAAACAAATTAAATAGGATTGGTCCCAGCACAGAACCCTGGGGAACCCCACTACCCACCCCTGACCATTCTGAGTACTCCCCATTTATCACCACCCTCTGAACACGCCCTTGTAGCCAGTTTTCAATCCAGGTACTCACCCTATGGTCCATGCCAACGGACCCTATTTTGTACAGTAAACGTTTATGGGGAACTGTGTCAAATGCTTTTGCAAAATCCAGATACACGGGCCTTCCTTTATCTAGATGGCAACTCACCTCCTCATAGAAGGTTAATAGATTGGTTTGGCAAGAACGATTCTTCATGAATCCATGCTGATTACTGCTAATGATATCGTTCTTATTACTAAAATCTTGTATATAGTCCCTTATCATCCCCTCCAAGATTTTACATACTATTGATGTTAGGCTAACTGGTCTGTAATTCCCAGGGATGTTTTTTGGGCCCTTTTTAAATATTGGTGCTACATTGGCTTTTCTCCAATCAGCTGGTACCATTCCAGTCAATAGACTGTCTGTAAAAATCAGGAACAACGGTCTGGCAATCACCTGACTGAGTTCCCTAAGTACCCTCGGATGCAAGCCATCTGGTCCCGGTGATTTATTAATGTTAAGTTTCTCAAGTCTAATTTTAATTCCGTCCTCTGTTAACCATGGAGGTGCTTCCTGTGTTGTGTCATGAGGATAAACACTGCAGTTTTGGTTACTGAAGCCCCCCGATTCACTCGTGAAGACTGAGGAGAAGAATAAATTCAATACCTTTGCCATCTCCCCATCCTTTGTAACCAGATGTCCTTCCTCGTTCTTTATGGGGCCAATATGGTCTGTCCTCCCTTTTTTACTGTTTACATACTTAAAGAATTTCTTGGGATTTTTTTTGCTTTCCTCCGCTATGTGTCTTTCATGTTCTATCTTAGCCATCCTAATTGCACCTTTACATTTCTTATTGCATTCTTTATAAAGTCTGAATGCTGAGGATGATCCCTCAACCTTGTATTTTTTGAAGGCCTTCTCCTTTGCTTTTATATGCATTATTACATTGGAGTTAAGCCATCCAGGATTTTTGTTCGCTCTTTTAAATTTATTACCCAATGGGATACATTGGTTAATGCCCTTATTTAATATGCTCTTAAAGCAAACCCATCTCTCCTCCGTATTCTTTGTTCCTAATATTTTATCCCAATTTATGCCTTTTAGCAAGGTTTGTAGTTTAGGGAAGTTGGCTCTTTTGAAATTCAGTGTCTTTGTATTCCCTTTATGTTTCCTATTTGTGTGATTTATGCTGAAACGAATTGACCTGTGATCGCTGTTACCTAAATTGCCCCGTATTTCCACATCTGTGATCAGGTCTGTATTGTTGGTAATCAGTAGATCCAGTAATGTTTTATTTCTAGTTGGTGCGTCTACCATCTGACCCATAAAATTGTCCTGCAAGACATTAAGGAACTGGCGAGCCTTAAATGAATGCGCGGTTCCCTCCGCCCAGTCTATGTCTGGATAATTAAAATCCCCCATTATGATAACACTTCCCATCCTTTCTGCTAATCCAATTTGTGATAGGAGATCCGTCTCCACTTCCTCCTTCAGGTTAGGGGGCCTATAGCATACTCCCAGTATTATTTTCCCCTTAGCTTCATCCCTTTGGAGCTCTACCCATAAGGATTCCACCTCCTCTCTAGCTCCCTCAGTGATGTCATCTCTCACATTCGCTTGTACATTATTCTTGATATATAGGCATACCCCTCCCCCTTTTTTACCCTCTCTATCCTTGCGGTATAGGGTATACCCGTGAATGTTTGCCAGCCAATCATGAGAGCTGTTGAACCAGGTCTCTGAAATTCCCACAAAATCCAAATCCTCCTTGTACAACAGTATCTCTAGTTCACCCATCTTGTCCGCCATGCTCCTGGCGTTGGTGAACATGCCACATAGTTTAGACCGGTCGCATATTGTCCTCGTATTGGGTGTTTCAAAATTGCAACTAGGACTTGCTACTATACTCACCTTGTGTTTTTGTGCTTTGGTTAACCTACCACTAATGCCCCCAACACTACCCTCTGGAATATCATCCGCGCTGGCTATCACTGTCTCTGGACCCTCCCCCCCATCGCCTAGTTTAAAAACCCCTCTTTTTGGCCATCTTCATTCCCAGCAGATCTGCACCCTCCTCATTTAGGTGCAGTCTGTCCCTTCTATAGTACCGGTTACCGACTGAGAAGTCGGCCCAGTCCTCCAGGAACCCAAACCCCTCCTTACTACACCAGCTCTTCAGCCACTTGTTTACTTCCCTAATCTCCCTCTGCCTTTCTGGTGTGGCTCGATGTACCAGTAGTATTCCTGAGAATACTACCTTGGAGGTCCTTTTCCTCAATTTAGCACCTAAATCCCTAAAATCGTTCTTTAGGACACTCCATCTGCCTCTGACTTTGTCATTGGTGCCAACGTGCACCATGACAGCCGGGTCTTCCCCAGCCCCTCCCAGTAATCTGTCCACAAGATCCGTGATGTGCCGAACCCGAGCGCCCGGTAGACAACATACTGTTCGGCGCTTCAGGTCTTGGTTACAGATTGCCCTCTCTGTCCTTCTAAGAATTGAGTCCCCTACCACCAGAATCTGTCTTTCCTTTCCCTTCGCTGCCCCCCCACTCTCACTGGAGGAGTTCTTCCCCTGGCAGCTAGGAGAGTCCCTCATCTCCAGCAGTGCTGGTCCCTGACTGGTTTCACCAATGACACTCAATGGAGCATACTTATTGGGATGCTCCAGTCCTGGATCGGCCTCTCTGGCACTTCCCCCTCTACCCCTCCTGACTGTCACCCATCTACTCTTTGCTAGTGCCTGCACCTCTTTGTCTCCACCCGCCTCTGTGCTGGCCCCTGCCGGCACCTGCCGTGTACGTTCCTGGCTCTCCTTTAGTATGGAGGGACTTCTCAGTGCTGACAGTTGCTTCCCTAGATTCAGAACCTGGGCTTCCAGGGAAACAATGTGCTTACATTTTGCACAGCAGTATTCACCCTCGATCGGATGATCAAGGAATGCATACATGCGGCAAGATGTACAAAGAGTCACCTCTCCACACCCGCCGGGCATCGTACCTATTAAATTTAGTGAGGATTTGGGGATTTTACCCTGTCCAAATTACCTAACAGCTAGCTTCCTGGCACTAATACTCAAGACAATACACAGGTACACAACAAGACAATACACAGGTACTCACAGACCTACGTGCAATCGCAGAACAGTCGCAGACCTACGTGCACTCGCAATACTCAAGTATACAGTACACAATACACAAGTACTAACGATCCACACACACTACTCAGACAACACTCAGATACTCACACTACACAGGTACTATGACCCCTGTTATAACCTCCTGTTTTAAACTCTAGTTTTCAACTCCCACTTATACCAAGTTCCACTTACACAAAGTTCCACAGCCAAAGACTGAGCACGCTCAGACTGAGTTCTACACCCAGTTAAATAGGCACCTGTGAGCAATTAAGCTGGCGGGACAACAATCTAAGCAGACTCAGTGAGATACGCTCCCCCAATGGCAGTTATTCTATGTATATCTATATTTCCATATGATCATGTTTTTCAATCCAACCACCAACATATTATAGAAAAGATTGAAATTCTGATTCGTTAGAGACCAAATATAATATGGATCAGATGCATATATTGACTATATTACCAAAAGTATTGGGACGCCTGCCTTTACACGCACATAAACTTTAATGGCATCCCAGTCTTAGTCCGTGGGGGTTCAATATTGAGTTGGCCCACCCTTTGCAGCTATAACAGCTTCATCTCTTCTGGGAAGGCTGTCCACAAGGTTTAGGAGTGTGTCTATGGGAATGTTTGACCATTCTTCCAGAAGCGCATTTGTGAGGTCAGGCACTGATGTGAACGAGAAGACCTGGCTTGCAGTCTCTGCTCTAATTCATCCCAAAGGTGTTACCAAGAGGTCAGGACTCTGTGCAGGCCAGTCAAGTTCCTCCACCCCAAACTCACTCATTCATGTCTTTATGGACCTTGCTTTGTGCACTGGTGCGCAGTCATGTTGGAACAGGAAGGGGCCATTCCCAAACTGTTCCCACAAAGTTGGGAGCATGAAATTGTCCAAAACGTCTTGGTATGCTGACGCCTTAAGAGTTCCCTTCACTGGAACTAAGGGGCCAAGCCCAACCCCTAAAAAACAACTCCACACCATAATTCCTCCTTTGGGTGGAGGAACTTGACTGGCCTGCACAGAGTCCTGCCCTCAACCCGATAGAACACCTTTGGGATGATTTAGAGTGGAGACTGCAGGCCAGGCCTTCTCGTCCACATCAGTGCCTGACCTCACAAATGTACTTCTGGAAGAATGGTCAAACATTCCCATAAACACACTCCTAAACCTTGTGGACGGCCTTCCCAGAAGAATTGAAGCTGTTATAGCTGCAAAGGGTGGGCCAACTCAATATTGAGCCCTATGGACTAAGACTGGGGTGCCATTAAAGCTCATGTGCGTGTAAAAGCAACGTGTCCCAATACTTTTGGTAATATAGTGTAGTTTAGGAGATCTAATGAGATCCAGCTGGCAGAAGAACAGGCTAAGCCAGGGGTCTACAAACTTTCCAAACAAAGGGCCAGTTTACTGTCCATCAGACTTTAGGGGGCTGTGTGGGAAAATATAATGCCCCGTTGTTTGTTTAAGTGAGAGTAATTACACCCCATTATTGGTGTAAGTAAAAGTAATTGAGCCCCATCGTTGATGTCATTGGGCCCCATTGTTGGTGTCAGTGGGAGGAATTGTGCCCCATCATTGATGTCATTGGGCCCCATCGTTGGTGTCATTAGGAGGAATTGTGGCCAATCGTTGGTGTCATTGGGAGGAATTGTGCCTCATTGTTGGTGTCATTGGGAGGAATTGTGCCCCTTCATTGGTGTCAGTGGGGGGAATAGTGCCCCATTGTTGGTATCAGTAGATGAATTTTGAAATAGTGCCCCAAGGGCCAGGTTAAAGCAAGCGAGGGGCCGCAGTTTGGAGACCACTGGTCTAAGCAGACTGAGCAAGAGGCACTAGCTCAATGACAAACATTTTAAGTGGATCTATATTTCTATCAGGTCCTGTTTTACGATCCAACCACAACATATTATTGAACAAAATGAAATTATGATTTGTTAGAGACCAAATATAATATGGATCAGATGCATATATATAGCTTAGAAGATCTAATGAGATCCATTTGTCTCCTATAGGCATGTTTGGTGTCTAACGGATTGTTTTTTTCCTATACATTAGTGCAGGGATCTCAAAACTTTCTAAACAAAGGGCCAGGGCCAAACTCTTACCAGTGACAGTAGATAATGCCCTAGTATCAAATAACCCAAATAACATTTTTGTCCTTTATTTTTCCCCACAAATAGAGCTTTCTTTTGGTGGTATTTGATCACCTCTTACTTACTGCTATAAAATATATCCAATAAAATTTTTTTAAAAATCTAATTTCTTCATCAGTTTAGGCCTATGTGTATTCTGCTACATATTTTTGGTAAAAAATCCCAATAACTGTATATTGATTGGTTTGTGCAAATGTTATCGCGTCTACAAACTATGGGATAGATTTATGGAATTTTTATTTATTTACATTTTTTTACTAGTAATGGCGGCAAGCAGTGGCTTATAGCAGGAATGCAATATTGCGAATGACAAATTGGACACTAACTGACTTTTTTTTAACACTTTTTTGGGGACCAGTGACACTAATACAGTGATCAGTGCTAAAAATATGCACTGTCACTGTACTAATGACACTAGCAGGGAAGGGGTTAACATCAGGGGCTTTCAAGGAGTTAACTGTGTGCCTAGCCAGTGTTTTAGTGTAGTGGGGGAAGTGTTTTTACTAGCAGAAGGCATAGATCCTTGCTTTGCAGGAACACAGGAGCCATGCCTTCCTCCTGACAGAGTGGCGATCTGCCTTGTGTACATAGGCAGATCGCCATTCTGCCTCTGTACCGAACGATCGACAGGTGCCGGCGGATATCGGGTCGCCGATGGGACTGGCTCCCGATCATGTGACCACTGTGACAGCCAATCAAAAAAAATAACCCAGTTAAAGTGATGCCAGGGCTGGGAGGGAAGGGGTTAAGCTTAGTAGACTTTCTAACATTAGCGAAGTCACAGTGTTTGCTCGATGGCATTAGAAATTCATTGAATGGTTGCACTTGTTGCCTAGAATTACTTTCTTAAGTTCTTTTCTTATTTACCTGCAGATTTATCTAATCCGCTTATTAAGTTCTGGATAGTTATAAAAATGTATTACCTGATAGCTTTTCAATGTGTACCTTTGCGCTGCATATTATTGGCTGGTCTGATCAAGCATGACACTTTCCCCGGTGTTAAAGCACAATTAAACAGCAGAATCAATGTACCAATTATGCCGTCTCTCACATGCAGGCAATAAATCTGTATTTCTGGTCCAGGAGTTTGACATTTAGGCTGCATCCACACCTAAAGTTTTTAAAACACGATTTTTGCGTGCAATTCGTGCGATGCGTATAGAGCAGCCCATTGGTTTCAACAGGCTGCCCTATGTGCAACTAACACAGCAAAGTAGCCCATTGAGTTTCTTGCCGTATTCTATTTTGCGTGTTTTATGCCGCACAATTTACCACGTTGTGCGTGCAGAAAACTGAGCATCCCCTTGCCGTGTTTGGGGTGTCATTAGCAATTAATGGGTCCACAAGCGCGAAGCATGTTTTTCGCACGTTTCGAGAACACAAATGGAAACGTGCATTTTCTGTACGTGTTCCCGGAATGCGCACATAGGAAAGGAGCCTTAAAGCTATACAGTAGAAGGTCTAGGCTCTTGGTGCCCAACCTGTAGCCTGGGTTTCACATGCGTCCCTGGCAATTTTTGTGCAGCCCTTGGGGCCCCTGCAGATGCTAATCTGTGTTTCCCTATTTGCCCTGTAGTGGTGATTTTTAGCAGCCTCATGTAATACTGTATGTGTCTCCAGTCTATGACCATCTCCTGAAGCATGTCCCCAGTCTCTATCAACTCCTAGAGCATATTCGCAGTCTCAGACAGACTCCTGCAGCATGTCTGCAGTCTCTGACCATCTCCTGCATCATGTCTGCAGTCCCTGACCATCTCTTGTACCATGTCTGCAGTCTCTGACCATCTCCTGCATCATGTCTGCAGTCTCTGATCATCTCTTGTACCATGTCTGCAGTCCCTGACCATATCTTGTATCATGTCTGCAGTATCTGATCATCTCTTGTATCATGTCTTCATTCTCTGACCATCTCTTGTACCATGTCTGCAGTCTCTGACCATCTGTAAGTATCATGTCTGCAGTCTCTGACCATCTCCTGTATCATGTCTGTAGTCCCTGACCACCTCTTGTGTCATGTCTGCAATCTATGGCCATCTCTTGTGTCATGTCTGCAGTATCTGACCATCTCCTTTACTATGTCTACAGTCTCTGACATTCTCCTGTACCATGTCTGCAGTCTCTGACCATCTCCTGTATCACGTCTGCAGTCTCTGACCATCTCTTGCACCATGTCTGCAGTCTCTGACCATCTCTTGCACTATGTCTGCAGTCTCTGACCATCTCTTGTACCATGTCTGCAGTCTCTGACCATCTCCTGCATCATGTCTGCAGTCCCTGACCATCTCTTGTACCATGTCTGCAGTCCCTGACCATATCTTGTATCATGTCTGCAGTATCTGATCATCTCTTGTATCATGTATTCATTCTCTGACCATCTCTTGTACCATGTCTGCAGTCTCTGACCATCTGTAAGTATCATGTCTGCAGTCTCTGACCATCTCCTGTATTATGTCTGTAGTCCCTGACCACCTCTTGTGTCATGTCTGCAATCTATGGCCATCTCTTGTGTCATGTCTGCAGTCTCTGACCATCTCCTTTACTATGTCTGCAGTCTCTGACATTCTCCTGTACCATGTCTGCAGTCTCTGACCATCTCCTGTATTACGTCTGCAGTCTCTGACCATCTCTTGCACCATGTCTGCAGTCTCTGACCATCTCTTGCACTATGTCTGCAGTCTCTGACCATCTCTTGTAGTATGTCTGCAGTCTCTGACTATTTCCTGTATTATGTACACAGTCTCCGATCATCTCTTGCATCATGCCCAGGGACGGACTGACCATTCGGGCACTCGGGCACTGCCCAAGGGCCCCATGCCACTAAGGGGCCCCATCAGGGTTGCCAGCCTCAATAAAACCAGGGACAGTATGTAAAAAATAAGTGTTTTTTTAAATCCCAAGATTATAGCTGCCCTGCCTTTCCAGTACCTTTTCAGTGTGTGTGTATGTGTATTCTGTGTGTGTATACTGTGTGTGTATATTGTGTGTCTGTATACTGTATGTATGTGTGTGTATACTGTGTGACCCCATAATCTATTGCCTGGGGGCCCCATAATCTCCTATTGCCCGGGGGCCCCATAATCTTCTCCTATTGCCCGGGGGCCCCATAATCTCCTATTCCCCGGGGGCCCCATGAGTTGTCATTCCGCCCCTGATTGCCCATAGTCTTTAAATACATCCAGTTCTGTGTCTGATAATGAATAGTCACTGAATTTCATATGCAGCCCTGTGGTGATCTCTGGGGCCACCATATCAAGAAAGCTGACCACCACTGCCCAGGCCAAGAGACTCAGTGGTTGGATTCAATGATGCCAGTAACAATATGGGTTTACTGGTGTGTAATTGACCTGACCATAGCTGCTCTATTGTATTATGGCATGTGTTGACATGTGTTTCCCTTGGGCTGGCTTGCACAGTAGAATCATTTTCTTATACACTGTGAAGATTTAGATATTTCTATAGACTCCATGCTGTCCCCAGTGACTAGGTCCATGAGACGGTTTGAATTCAGTGTTTTTGGCAGGCAAAGCTTCATCACACAGTCTGTCCTTCTTTGCCAAGAGAGACGTATCTCAGCCAGCGCTGACAGCAGACTTCTCTCGGAGCCAGAACTGTTTTCCTTTCTAATTAACAGGTAAATTACAGCACCTCCAACACTGTGCATCCTCTGACATCTGCCACAGCACTGTCCTGGTGGAGATCGGTAACCTCAAAGGGAAAATTCTTGGATACATGAGAGCTATCTGCTGGTACTGTACCTTTCGGCTGAGTATTTCAGGAATTGCTGCAACTGTTGGAGGGCTAGGAACATTTCCTGACAAATTCTGATCTCAGATTCACAATCAATACTTTAGCAGTTGTCTTGTTATTGGGAAGAATCCCCCTTACATTGGTGCCTAGTTGGAGAAAGGTTCTCTTTACATTGGTGGTCAGTTAACAAGGGATAGCCAGTGAGAAGAATGCCCCCTTTATATTGATGATCAGTGGGAAGAATGCCCCTTACATTGATAGTCAGTGGGAAGAATTCCCCTTACATTGGTGGTCAGTGGGAAGAATGTCCTTTACATTGGTGGTCAGTGGGAAGAATGCTCCTTACATTGATAGTGTGAAGGATATCCCTTACATTGGTGATCAGTGGAAAGAATTCCCCTTACATTGATGGTCAGGGGGAAGAATATCCCTCACAGTGGTGGTCAGTGCGAAGAATGTTCCTTAAATTGTTGATCAGTGGGAAGAATGCTTCTTACATTGGTGATCAGAGGGAAGAATGCTCCTTAGATTGGTGGTCAGTGGGAAGAATGTTCCTTACATTGATAGTGTGAAGAATGTCCCTTACATTGGTGGTCAGTGGGAAGAATGTCCCTTACGTTGATGGTCAGGGAGAAGAATATCCCTCACAGTGGTGGTCAGTGGGAAGAATGCTCCTTACATTGGTGATCAGAGGGAAGAATGCTCCTTAGATTGGTGATCAGAGGGAAGAATGCTCCTTAGATTGGTGGTCAGTGGGAAGAATGCTCCTTACATTGGTGATCAGTGGGAAGAATGTTCCTTACATTGGTGATCAGAGGGAAGAATGCTCCTTAGATTGGTGGTCAGTGGGAAGAATGCTCCTTACATTGGTGGTCAGTGAGAAGAATGCTCCTTAGATTGGTGGTCAGTGGGAAGAATGCTCCTTACATTGATAGTCAGTGTGAAGAATGTTTCTTACAATGGTGGTCAATGGGAAGAATGCCCCTCTTACATCGATGGTCAGTGGGAAGAATGTTCCATACATTGATGGTCAGTGGAAAAAAGCCCTCTTCAGGTAGCTAAAGTCTGACATAGGGGTCAGTGGTTACTTACCTAAGAATTGAGAGGAGAGGCTTTACTGGTCCGATACTACTGGCTCTGCCAATTGACATTGGTGCCAGAACCCTTAACAGCCTCTAGAGGAACCCAAGTTAAGAAAAGCTTGATTATTCACTAAATGGTCTTAAAGCCCAATTTTATAATGCATGCTTAGCTCCTCATGCGGAACCTCTTTTCTGAAGATATGTCTAAAATCTCTTAATTCTCTTAATTCTTTGCACTCCATATTTCGCACTATAAGTACTGTATTTATAACACTCACTTTTTCACCATGAAAATTGGGTGCAAATAGTGCGCGCGTGTTATACGCCAATACTTCAGTTTTAGCTGCCTCGGAGGGGACAGGGAGGGGGGGCAGGACAAGCACCGTCAGATTACATACAGTGAGAATCTCCTGTTTACTTGGCAGCCTCTGTAATAGGAACTTCTGTCTCCTGGGCCGCCATTGGACCACTGTTCTGTCTATCATAGGAGATTCTCACTGTATGTAATCTGTCGGCGCTCGTCCCGCCCCCCTCCCTGTCCCCTCTGGGCTGCAGATGGGCATCGATCAGGCTGCACTGATGGCAATGGTGACGCTGCATTGATGTGGACTGATGAGGCTGCATTGATGGCACTTGTGAGGCTGCAGATGGGCATTGATCAGGCTGCATTGATGGCAATGGTGAGGCTGCAGATGGGCACTGACCCTTATTTTACTTCAAAGTTCCTTATTTAAAATTTAAGTTTTTTTCCTGAAACTTCCCTCTTAAAATGAATGTGCGTGTTATACGCCTGTGCGTGTTATACGCCGATAAATACGGGTATTTAGAAAAGGAATCCCCTTGGACGCTGGGGAGTTTCTTGGAGCCGCCAAGCCTGTGACTTTAAATGTTCTCAGCGGAGACGTGTGACTGAGCTAACACTTGGCTCAGCATTACAGAAGGATATGCTTTGGTAATAATTTTGCCTCTCAGATTGACCTGACCCCTGATTAAAGCTGATGGGGCTTCTGGCGGGCGCCTCGTTAACTGTGGGTTTAATTTGCAGAGGAGACCTCTCTGAAGGACATGGGCTGCCTTTGATTGGAGAGTCAGGGACAGCTCTGTTGGAGGTGCAATCAACGGCTGCATTTCCTCTTCTCCCTTTTCTCTTTTCATAATCAAGTGAAATAAGATGGGCCTAGTCGCTGCCATCACCATGGCCCTGTGCCGCTGGGATTAACCCCTTTGCTACCATATTAGCAGGCAATACATTGTCAAGGTTCACCTGTAAGTCCCTCACAGATGAACTATTTATAATTGTACTATATAGCAGAGTAAAGGACCCTTTTAATTACATGGAAATTCCACTTTTTCTTTGCTTTATCTCTAAAAAAACAGCAATAAAGCCTAAAAAAGTTTCCTCAGTATGTACTGTTTTTCTTGCCACAGTAAATACAATTTCCTAAAATAACCTGTTTTCACCTGTAGCACCCCTGGTGTTTAGTTAATTTAGTTTGCCAGGCGGTAGTTGCCCTGGTTAATTGTTAGTAGGTCCACTGATTCCTCTCTAGTTCTGGACTTGCTGCACCTTCTCTCTTCTGTCGCTAGGTGGCTTTATTCTGGTGACATTTGATAGACAAGAGCTTAGCAAGGTCAGGTTATGAATGGATGGGGTGTCACAGCCAATGGGCATGGGTTTCTTTAAGCCCCTCGGCCTGCTGGGAGACCCTATTTATTTGGGTGGAGTCAGGTAATCAGGGTTTTGTGCCACCTGGACGGCTTTCTGGGTGGACGCGTGTTATGCTGCTAGGCCGGATCCTGAGGCCTATCCTGGGGACATCTGGCTGCTAGGCTGTCTGAGGGCCTATCCAAAAGCAGGAGAAGCAGCGTAGGGTTGGGACTGCAGGATTGGAGTCCAACTGAGTGTAAAGGTTCAACCTGGACGGGGAACCAGTTGTGGTCAGAGGTAGAGGGGAAGCTGTCGCCACTAAGAGACCATCCACATTGTTACCGGAGACAACTGTGAGTAATCTGGAGCCAGTGCCAGAGCAGTCTTCTCACCAGCCGGGGACGGTGAAGAAGTGGGAAAACTTCAGCAAGTGCCAAGCCAGGGACCCAGCGGGTCAGCAGGGGAGACGCTTGAAGAGTATCTGTGAGTGCCAAGCCAAGGACCCAGCTGGGTGACGCTTGAGGAAGATACCAAGTTATGTAAGTGGAAGAGCTCAGGGAATCCAGTGGCGATTGGGTCCGAGAGTCTAGTGAGAGACTGGGAGCTCAGTGAGTAAAAGTCTACAGTGAGAGACTATAGAGTGCGAGGAGAATTATTCTGTGTTACCAATAAGTAAGTACAATACCGTTAGTGACTGTTACAAGATTTGTTGCCTTAGGAGACAGCGGTCCTACCTATACAGAAGTGGTGTCCGACTGGAGGCCTTCCACTGTATAGCTGTCTACCTATAGAAGTCTCGGAGTCTGCCCATTATCATTGCATCTACTTAAGTGTGTCCAGGCCCTAACCCGCTCTCCCACAGTTCTGTTAAGAGACAATAAATCTCTTTTGCATTCAAAAAGTGTCTGGCATCCATCACTCCATCTTGCATCACACCCTGTGCCTTGTAACCCACTCTATAAAGTCGGATGTCAGCTATCCCTGACTCTGGAGGTCACCATTAGGCCTTTGGAGGTCCGGGACCTTGCTACACACCTCTAAAAAATTCCCTTTTTAAGCACTCATTGCTTAGTTCATTACTTTTAATAGATAAAATCCAGAAAATGAACCTTTTTTTGCTGTTAGTTTTGCTGCTTTTTCTTGATTTTTTCATTTTCCCTGTTTGATGTGTTATGTTTTTTTTTTTTTTAAACAAACAAAAAAATCACAAATATCAAGTTAAATCTGTTGAAAAGAAATGCCAGATCTTAGCTGCTTTGTAAATAGTTTGATTAATGATGAACCTCAGGGGTGGGGCTTCTCTTTGGGATAGGTGGGGCTTAGCACTAAGTTGGTAAAAAGTTGAGGCTTTCTATATAGTATGACAGGGATCTGATTAAGATCCGGGGGGCGGAGTGAAATATGTTGGAGGTGTGGTCTGGTTGGAGCCTTACAGGGTTTTGCTGTGATGTGCAACTTTTCGGACTTTCTCTGACTACTAGTTGTTTGCGCTGGGACGAGCATTGTCCTTGTCAACACTCCTAGTGGTTTGTCATGCAGGAGGACCTGGTGGAGCCTGCAGTGGCACTTGTCATTTTTGTTGTGAAGCAGTCCGGGCAGTCCGGGCATCTGAAAAAAGTAGTACGTGGCCCCGGTACTGTGTTAGCATCGCAATGCTCGCATTGGTGCTTGAGCATTGGTCAGCACCAACACTTGACCCTGCTGACCAATGAAAATCGCTCTGAGCAGCCCTGGCACCCTTGAAGACAGACGGGTGCAGTAGAGTGTGGTTTTCAAATGACTGCTACATTACTTAGCATGACCAATGAAATATATTTATCCACGGAGGTAAGTGTAGTGGGGACCTGGGGAGGGGGGGGCCCTTTAAAGAATTTCTGTATGCAGGATACAAAAACCCTCTGGAAACAACTAATGCTGCGTACACAAGACCGGTTTTGCCATCGGAATAAACTCCGAAGGGTTCTGCTATGGAACTCCGACGGAATTCCATTCAAGATGCCGCAGTATAATGACGGCGGCAGGTCGGCTAGTGGTTAATAAAAAACATTTTAAAAATTGTTGTTTTTTAAACTTGACAGGTTGCTTTAAACTGGCTTCATCTGCAGATCGAAGTTCATCCCTTTGATCTGTAGATGAAGAAATAGAAAGATACAAAAAGAAACAATGTTTCTTTTTATCTTTCCGTTTCAGCAGCTGAGCAGTGTTGTTGATAAACATTGCCCGGCTGCTCTTATTTTTATTTATTTTTTGACAGCTCCAATTGCCAGTGTTCTGCCAAAAGAGCCAACTCGCCAAAATCTCCAACCACGTCACTTCGGGAGACTCTCCAGCAGCAGCAATTGGAGATTTTGATGAGTTATCTGGCTATTTCAGCAGAACACCAGACTTGAGAAAAAGAGATTGCTGCTCACAGGTGATGCAATCAGTAATACTCCAGTGTTGCTTCTGTGGGGTGGAGTGGGGTGGGGTGCGGAGCACACCCTGCCACTGCAGCAGAAAACATGGAACAGACAATCTTCGGATCGGCAGCACACCCGCACAGAAAGTAAAGTATAAAATCTTTATTTATTGAAGCATAAATATTAAAAGCACTGGATGGGTACAGGCAGAGGAAATGCATGTAGGTTGACGCATTTCACACTATAGAAGTGCTTTGTCAAAACTTTGGTTTTGACAAAGCACTTCTATAGTGTGAAACGCATCAACCTACATGTATTTCCCCTGCCTGTACCCATCCAGTGCTTTTAATATTTAAGCTTCAATAAAGACTTTATACTTTACGTTGTGTGTGGGTGTGCTGCCGATCCAAAGATTGTCTGTTCCAAGAACACCAGACTTCTTTAACACTTCAGCTGTCAACAGGGGAACCCCACTAATAGCTGAATAAGTCATCGGTTGTCAAGGATGTGGCAGTCCCGCTCCTTAGCAACCGATAATTGCCGGCTTTTTTTTTTTTTTACATTTCAGCTGTCAGTGGGGGAATCCCGCTGACAGCTGAAAGAACGGAGCCTGAAAGTATCAGTTTCAGGTATCTGTGGATTTGCACGAGTACCGATACTTGTGCAAATGCGTATTATCGGCAACCCAACTTTCTTTCATTAACTTCTCGAAAAAGGTCTACTGGTCTGTGTAAAAAAGATTAATTTAGCGCCAGTTCTCCTGTCTTCACAGATAACATCACAAGTTGATATGATTTCTTTAGCCTGTCACATGCAGAAGAATGTGAACCCTGGGATAGTTATTGCCACTTCACGGCTCTCAATGTAATGTGCTGCACATCCTTGCAGATGTAATACTCTGCAGACATGCTCTGCTTTGCACTTCCAGCTTGGAGGTTCATCCAAAGAGGCTTTAATCTCTTCTTTACTTAGAGTGATTGTTCAAACCACCCAGAGGAGGACAATCTTTTAGCAACTGTTTATTCCTGGGAGGTGTTGTGCTGCAGTGTGACAGTTTTTTGGCTGCCAATGTCTCTTTTCCCACCTCTTGTTCCCCCCCCTCCCCACGCACGTTCAGTTTCTGATTTTCCATTGTCTCCTGCACAGCTCATAATCTGAGGGATTTTTCCGAGCCAGTTCCAGTCTTTGCTCTCATTTCTCTATTTTTTTTTAAGGCTCTAGCTGAACACATGAGCCTTCAGGGAAAATGGCACATACGCTGATCAGCCATAACATTATGACCACTGAGAGTTCAAGTGAATAACATTAATTATCTCATTACAACGGCATCTGAAAGTGGGTGGGATATATCAGGCAGCAAGTGAACTGTCCCTAAAGTTGTGTGATGAAAGCAGAAAAAAATGTTCATTGCAGTTTGTTGTGTATGGGGCAGGTGTAGCAGCAGACCGGTCAGGGTGTCCATACTGACCCGTGTCCACAGTCAAAAACACCTACAATGGGCACATAAGCATCAGAACTGGCCACAGGGGAATGGAAGAAGGTGGTCTGGTCTGAGGAATGGTGGCACTCTATGTGACTTTGGTGGTCATCTTGGGTCAGCCAGAGTCTATTTAGGACCCTGGCTCCTGGGCTTGTCGCAGTTTGTTGTGTACGGGGAGGCGTAGCAGCAGACCGGTCAGGGTGTCCATGCTGACCCGTGTCCACAGTCAAAAACAACTACAATGGGCACATAAGCATCAGAACTGGACCACGGGGCAATGGAAGAAGGTGGCCTGGTCTGATGAATCATGTTTCCAATTACATCATGTGGATGGACGGGTGCGTTGCTTACCTGGGGAAGAGATGGCGCCAGGATACAGTATGGAAAGAAGGCAAACTGGCAGAGACGGTGTGGTGCTTTGGGCAATGTTCCACTGAGAAACATCGGGTCCTGCCATTTGTATGGGTGTTACTTTGACCACCCACCTAAACATTGTTGCTTACCAAGTACACCCTTTCATGGAAATGGTATTCTCTTATGTCAATGGGCTCTTTCAGCAGAATAGTGTGCCCTGCCTCACTGCAAAAATGGTTCAAGAATGGTTTGAGGAGCACAACAAGGAGTGTGAGCCTCCAAATTCTTCATATCTCAGTCTAATCGATCATCTGTGGGATGTGCTAGAAAAAGACCAATCCATGGAGACCCCACCTCACAAATTACAAGACCTAAAGAAATTGCTCCCAACAGCTTGGTGACAGATGTCATAGCATACCTTCAGAGGTCTAGTGGAAACCACGCCTCAGCGGTTGAGCACTGTTTTGGTGGTAAAAGGTGGACCTACTCAATATTAGGTGGGTGGTCATGAAGTTATGGCTGATTGGTGTATAAAAAAGTGAAATACAAAGATAATAGTAACCTAATAAAGTGGGCCTCACCAAAGTGCTAAAACATTTTGAGAACCTCTACAGCCATTAAAGTGTATGGAAACCTAAACAACGAACTTATCCTTTTTTGCTCCCTTTTATTTTAGGCCTTTTTCACACAGCTGGGGGGGGCAGTAAAAACGTTGAGCTGAGAGCCCAACCTAATGCCTACCATAAAGTCAGAGGGGGGCTGTGCACAAGCCGCAACTGTGATCCTTTTGTGTTGCAACTGTAGGAGGGTGCAGTCTTTATTCTCCACTGCAGGTGATGCTCGATCAGGGCAGGGCAGATGGAGGAGAAAGTCGGGAGGAACTTGGTTCCTCTATGGTTTCCTTGGTCATGGACAGGTAGCTATCCCATTGGATGGTGGCACCCTATGTGACTTTGGTGGTCGTCTTGGATCAGCCAGAGTCTATTTAGGACCCTGGCTCCTGGGCTTGTCGCAGTTTGTTGTGTACGGGGAGGCGTAGCAGCAGACCGGTCAGGGTGTCCATGCTGACCCGTGTCCACAGTCAAAAACAACTACAATGGGCACATAAGCATCAGAACTGGACCACGGGGCAATGGAAGAAGGTGGCCTGGTCTGATGAATCATGTTTCCAATTACATCATGTGGATGGACGGGTGCGTTGCTTACCTGGGGAAGAGATGGCAAACTGGCAGAGACGGTGTGGTGCTTTGGGCAATGTTCCACTGAGAAACATCGGGTCCTGCCATTTGTATGGGTGTTACTTTGACCACCCACCTAAACATTGTTGCTTACCAAGTACACCCTTTCATGGAAATGGTATTCTCTTATGTCAATGGGCTCTTTCAGCAGAATAGTGTGCCCTGCCTCACTGCAAAAATGGTTCAAGAATGGTTTGAGGAGCACAACAAGGAGTGTGAGCCTCCAAATTCTTCATATCTCAGTCTAATCGATCATCTGTGGGATGTGCTAGAAAAAGACCAATCCATGGAGACCCCACCTCACAAATTACAAGACCTAAAGAAATTGCTCCCAACAGCTTGGTGCCAGATGTCATAGCATACCTTCAGAGGTCTAGTGGAGACCATGCCTCAGCGGTTGAGGACTGTTTTGGTGGTAAAAGGTGGACCTACTCAATATTAGGTGGGTGGTCATGAAGTTATGGCTGATTGGTGTATAAAAAAGTGAAATACAAAGATAATAGTAACCTAATAAAGTGGGCCTCACCAAAGTGCTAAAACATTTTGAGAACCTCTACAGCCATTAAAGTGTATGGAAACCTAAACAACGAACTTATCCTTTTTTGCTCCCTTTTATTTTAGGCCTTTTTCACACAGCTGGGGGGGGCAGTAAAAACGTTGAGCTGAGAGCCCAACCTAATGCCTACCATAAAGTCAGAGGGGGGCTGTGCACAAGCCGCAACTGTGATCCTTTTGTGTTGCAACTGTAGGAGGGTGCAGTCTTTATTCTCCACTGCAGGTGATGCTCGATCAGGGCAGGGCAGATGGAGGAGAAAGTCGGGAGGAACTTGGTTCCTCTATGGTTTCCTTGGTCATGGACAGGTAGCTATCCCATTGGATGGTGGCACCCTATGTGACTTTGGTGGTCGTCTTGGATCAGCCAGAGTCTATTTAGGACCCTGGCTCCTGGGCTTGTCACGCTGTTGGCAGGACAGGATAGAGACGGGAACCCCATCTGTCAGGCACAGTGAAAGCGATAGTGCACAACCCTTTTCTTGACATGCTGCACCAAACCACATGGTACTTTGTTGACCACTTGCTGACCAGGCCTTTTCTGGAACTTTTTGTTTACAAGTTTAAGTTAGTATTTTTTTGCTAGAAAATTACTTAGAACCCCCAAACATTATATATATATTTTTTAGCAGAGACCCTAGAGAGTAAAATGGCGATCGTTGCAAAATTTTATGTCACACTGTATTTGCGCAGTGGTCTTTCAAACGCAATTTCTTTGGAAAAAATACACCTTTTTTTAACTAAAAAAAAACAAATCACTAACGTTAGCCCAATTTATTTGCATAATGTGAAAGATGATGTTACGCCGAGTAAACACGCTTGGGGAATGGCGAGAAACGACAGTACTTCAAAATCTCCATAGGTGACGCTTTAATATTTTTTACAGGTTACCAGTTTAGAGTTTCAGAGGAGGTCTAGTGCTGGAATTATTGCTCACGCTCTCACTCACAGTGATACCTCACATGTGTGGTTTGAACACTGTTTACATATGCGGGCGCGACTTGCGTATGGGTTCGCTACTGCACGCGAGCACAAAGGGATGGTGCGCTTTAAAAAAAAAAAAAAAATACCTTATATATTTTACTTTTCATTTTTTATTTTTACACTGTTCCTTTATTTTATTTTTTATCTCTTCCTATTCTATTCCTATCTATTCCTATTGCAAGTAATGTACACATCCCTTGTAATAGAAATAAGCATGACCGGTCCTCTTTATTGAGAGATCCGGGGTCAACAAGACTCCACATCTCTTATTTACCTTAAGGCTCAGTTCACATTAGTGCGCTGTGCGACACTGAGTGTGATTCGCACCGCACTGCGGTGCAAATCACATGCGGTGTCTGTGCGATGCAAAGTCAGCCATACAGATTGTATGGCTGAATTTGCATCGCATCTGGACCAAAGTCATGCAGGACCCTTTTTTTGGTCCGCACCAGAATCTGATCGCATGGGGGAACTGACAGTTCGCACTGCGATATGTAAACCCATCTGGGGGTGTCATTAGCTTTCTATTGACACTCCCAGTGATTCGCATATGGCAGTGTGAACTGCCTTGCGAGCCAGGTGCGTTGCGGGAACCCGCAGTGGATTCGCAGGGATCCCGCATCGCACCAATGTGAACAGAGCCTTAAAAGCAAAAAAAGTAGAAATTAAAAAAAATGACATTTTGACTTAAAAAAAAAAAAAAAAATCCTGTCTATCTGCCTGAGAACCGGAAGTGACGTCGGAGGTCGCTCCAGTCCTCCAAGGGCATTGAGCCGAGTGGGGGCCATCTTGCCTTCACTCCACTTCCTGCCTATCTAGCAAATGGATCGTATTGTTTTCAGGTTTACCGATGGCTCCGGTAAGAGCAGAAAAGACCGAAAAGCGGCGCGGGGGGGGGGGGGGGCACCTCTCCCTTCGCCCCTAAAAGTAATCCTGTGGCAAATTGGCCACCGGGATCACTTTTAGCAGATTAATGGAAATTTTGAGGGTGTATTTTGGGATTGTTAGGGTGCACAATTATAACAAAATCATTTATAAAAAAAAAAGTAGAAATTTAACTAAATTTAACTAAAATTGAACAATGTTCTAATAAATTTCTACTTTTTTTACAAATGATTTTGTTATAATTGTGCACCCTAAAAATCCCAAAATACACCCTCGAAACTTCTATTTATCTATCAAGGGACGTGGTGCACTATTTGTATTAGATGATTAGAAAAATATTTTTTCTCCACATGATTAATGGAAATAAGGAGTAGTGTTTTCTGTTCAAATCTGGAGAGCAGCCCAAGGTGACAACGCTAGATACAGTTCAATGAGCGTTGTCACCCTACAACAGGAAATGTGGTATTGGCAGGATCACCAGGTGAATATAAAGGGGGAAAAAAATCTAAAGAAGAAAAGTAATACGGCCACCATGTCTTAGGACTAGTAAGTTGCAATATATTCTATTTTTGTCTTGAGGTTTAGATATACTTTAATGCAAATTTTTTTTTTTTTTTACTTGATATCTAATAAGCTTTATAAAAAGACAGAATCCCCTTAACATTCTTGCTAAAGATTATAGAAAGACTAAAACTTGATTGCCTGTCTGAGTATTTTATTGACAGCCTCCTAAGAGATTTACTAATGAAACACCATTTACTAATGCAGTGCTGTACCTGAAAGCGTCTACAGAGCCGAAGTCTGCCGGGTGTCTTCTCGCGTTCATGTTCCATCTCAACTCTGTTCAATTTGCTATGCATTAGACGGCGTGCAAATGGGACTGAAAGCACAGACAGTACACTTTAAAGTGAACCTGAACTCAAAAAAAAGTGAAGATTTTCTATCTTTTAGACAACATGTACACTGCCCAAAAAATTGTTCTTTTTCGTTTTCGTTTCATTCGTTTTTTGGGGTTTTTTTACGTTTTTTGGGTCATTCGTTATGATCGCAATTCGTAAATTTGTAAATTTTTTAATTCGTAAATTCATACATTTGTAAATTCGTCCATTTGTGAATTCGAAAATTTGTAAATTCGTACATTCGAAAATTCGGAAATCTGGAAATTCTAAATTTGAAAATCTGAAAATTTGAAAAACTGAAATGACTAACTATTAAATTATAGGTATTGGAATTTCCTTTTAAATTTGGCTGTTAGTGAACGTAACGAATACGAATTTATCCGAAGTTACAAATTATCAGAAATAACGAATGCCGCATCTAAACAAGTGGAACGGAATAAATTAATAATAAATAATAATGATAAAACGCTTGTATTATTATTATTGTTGTTTATCATTATTAATAAATTACGTTCCATTTGTTTAGATGCGGCATTCGTTATTTCGGTAAATTCGTAACTTCGGATAAATTCGTATTCGTTACGTTCACTAACAGCCAAATTTGAAAGAAAATTCCAATACCTATAATTTAATAGTTAGTAATAGTTAAGTTGTTATTAGTTAATTATTATTTCAGATTTCCTAATTTTTGAATTTACGAATGTACAAATGTACGAATTTACGAATGTATGAATTTACAAATGTAACACTGTCTGTTGAGATGTATGCTATGTATTATTTGTTCACTTGTAAAATTCAATAAAACTTTTTTGAAAAAAAAAAAAAATTTACAAATGTGTGAATGTACAAATTTACAAATTTTTGAATATTCAAATGTACGAATATTCCTAAAAAAAATTCATTAAACGGGTTTTCGTTAATTCGGATATTTCCGAATTAACGAATTTGTCGAAATTCGTTAAAAAACGAATTTGGAACGAAGCGAATTGCACATGTCTACTATCTTTGGGCTCTTTCACACGGGCAGCCAGGGGGCAGTAAATCAGGTGGCTGAGACATGGTATTACCGCCTTCCGGCTGCCCAACTGCATTCTAACATTGCAGTCTAACAAGGCAGTACACATGCCGCAGCCACCACAATGTTAAAGGGGAACTAAACTCTCTCAATCAACATTAATTATTGTTAATCCTCATGCTGACAGCCTTACTAAATATATAGGAAAATATATTATAGTTTCTTGTTTTTTAAACTTTTTTTTATCTTCAGTTGCCTCCTGGTCCCAGGCCAAAATGATGCCATTATTCCAAGTAATCTTCATGGGCACTTCTGAGGAAGGGAGAAGGGGCTTTCTCAGTCCATCACACCCTTCTGCCGGTGTTCCGTCAGAATCGGCGACCCGTCAGATTAGGTAATGGACGTGACGTTACCTGCATGCTTGAGCTAAGGGCAAATGGATTCCAGGAAGCAAATGCTACATGAATCATCTGCCCTCACTCAATATGGCCATGGCAAGAAATGCTAGGGGAGTGTTTTTTTAGAAAGTCAAGTGATTTCTTGACAAAATCAACACATGGATGGAGGGGTGAGTTTGCTTTAAATATTAAAAATGAAGATCAAATAGCATTTGCATTTTGTGGTTCCCAGATACAGTTGAGTTTGGCTTTAATTGTTTCTGAGCAGTTAGCTGGAAAAATAGTGCACTTTCTGTGCCTTGGCATTCCTGCTGTTCCTCATAGCTTTGTGTCTGCAGTGTGAGATCATCTAAGGCAGGGGTCTTCAAACTTTCTAAACAAAGGGCACGTTTACCGTTCTTCAGACTATAGAGGGGCCAGACTGTGGACAGTATGAGTAGAAATTGTCTAATGCCCTGTACACACGATAGGATTTTCTGACAACAAAATCCATGGGATTTTTCCAACGGATGTTGGCTCAAACTTGTCTTGCATACACACGGTCACACAAAGTTGGTCGGAAATTCCGGACGTCAAGAACGCGGTGGCGTACAACACATACGACGAGCTGAGAAAAATTAAATTCAATAGTCAGTGCTGCTCTTCTGCATGATTCCGAGCATGCGCGGCACTTTGTGCATCGGAATTTCCGACAACGGATTTTGTTGTCGGAAAATTTTATAGCCGGCTCTCAAACTTTGTGTGTCGGAAATTCCTATGGAAAATGTGTGATGGAGCCCACACACGGTCGGAATTTCCAACAACAAGGTCCTATAACACATTTTCCATGGAAAAATCCTATCGTGTGTACAGGGCATTAGTGTCAGTAAGAGTAAACAGTGCCCCATCTTTGTTTTTAGGGGGAGGAAGAGTACCCCATCTCTGGTGTAAGTGTGAAGAATAGTGCCCCATTGTTGGTGTCAGTGGGGGGAATACTGCCTCATTGTTGGTGTCAGTGGGAGAAATAGTGCTACATCATTGGTATCAGTTGGATGAATAGTGTCCCACCATTGGTATCAGTTGGAGGAATAGTGTCCCATCATTGGTGTCAGTGGGAGGAATAGTGTCCCACCATTGGTATTAGTTGGAGGAATAGTGCCCTATCATTGGTGTCAGTGGGAGGAATAGTGTTCCTAATCAGTGGGAATAGTGCCCCATTGTTGGTGTCAGTGAGAGAAACAGTGCCTCATGATTGGTATCAGTAGGAGGAATAGTGTCCCAACATTGGTGTCAGTGGGAGGAATAGTGTCCCCTATCAGTGGAAAGAATAGTGCACCAAGGGCCAGATAAAGGAAAGCTAAGCTAAGGCATCTGGCCCTCAGGCCAGAGTTTGGAGATCACTGATCTAAGGCACTGATGCCTCTGACAGCTAGTCTCACCAGATTTGGAGCTGCTCAATGTTATGCTGGAGGGGAAGCTGTACCTGAGGGCCTGCAGTGCAAGAATCTCCCTGCTTTTGCTTCATCCATTTTGTGGATTAGTACTTCCTCCACCCTTCCTACCACTTCTTCATTATTAACCATGCTGTCAGCAGATCACCAGTGATCAGGGGGCAGCTCTTCTACTAATATGGCCGCCCCACATATAGACAGTGCAGAACAAGGCACAGTAAGCCAGCAATGAAGAAAAGACCAGCTGCAGGAGCTAACAGGCAATACTGCTGGTTAGTCATTTGCTCCCTGCTTTCCATTTTTGACACAGATTTCACAATACAGGTCCTCTTTAATGTTTTCTAAATCCCAAGCAAATAGGTTCCAGTTCTGCAAAGTCACCTGTATTATCTTATATATGGCTTCTGGGAAGGAAAAGCACTTGCTGATTTAACCCTCTTGCATGCCGCTGCATTTCTAGAAGGCACTGATCTATTTTGCAGTAATAAATGTACGGCTTCTTTTAGCCCAAAGCAAACTCTGAGCGAAAGGCATAGAGAGAGCATTCTGGCGTGTCTAGGATGATTTGTGTAGCCTGCGCTCTCTCTCAAGTCTAGGCGTTAATCGTGTGAAAATAAAATAGTCTAGTGGTGTAGAAGATTTACTGTATAGTGGATCCTCGCCTGCCACCCAGGTAGACGAGTGGGTCAATGCGTAAAACGTCTTAGCTTGTGATTTCTTCTCCTCAGTTGCTGCGCGTCGCAGGTTTTTTTGCTTTAAAAGTGACTCACGACGACTGACGCAGAGAAGCCGCAGCGTTCTTTTGCTTTGCATCTTTTGAAGTTATTTGTGGTTAAAGCAAGGAAGCATTAAAAAAAACCTCTGTAGTGCGTTAATGCTTTACTAAAGAAAAAAACGCTGCATATACAACTTTAGGAAAAACACACAAAATATTACAAAATATGCCTACAACATGCACAAGCTACCTATCCTTCCTAGCAAATAAGATTGTACCATGTATGTAATAGGCATACACTACAACATGCACAAGCTATCTATCCTTCCTAGCAAATAAGCATGTACAATGTATGTAATAGGCATACAATACAATATGCACAAGCTATCTATCCTCACTAGCAAATAAGATTGTACCATGTATGTAATAGGCATATACTACAACATGTACAAGCTATCTATCCTTCCTAGCAAATAAGCATGTACAATGTATGTAATAGGCATACACTAAACTCTCTTTTTTTTGGAAGACTGGAGATTCTCTGACCCTGGCCCCTGGGTTTTTTAGCGCACTTTATGCGAGTGGGTAGGGTAGAGTAGGGAAAGGTACCCTATGTCAGGGCTGGACTCAGCCCTTCCTTCTCTGAGCTGACGGCTAATCGCCAGCTCCCATCTCTCTCCACAGTTACCCAGCTGTTGTTGATTCTGCTCGTCAGTCCTGCCTACTTAAAGCCATCCAGCTCACTTGATCTCAGCCATCGTCTTTGTCAACATCACAGAGACTTTCTCCTGCGTTCTTGTTGAAGACTTGCTCGGCTGACGTTCCTTCTGGCTCCTGATCCTGCTTGCTGTACTACTACGTTTATCTCTGGCTCTCTGACATTTGCTTGGCTGACTACCCGATCCGGTTACTGAACTCTGGCTTGTTTTGACTACGCTTACTCTGTTTACCTTTTTATTATTATTATTAAACAAGTGTGATTTAACTATACTTCTGTCTCGGTCTGATTCATGGTTCCTGATACCCTGTCTGTTAGGAACAGTACTAGCGATAGGGAAAGGCTCCTGAAAAGAAGGGAAAAGGTTAGAGTTACTCTCCCTGGATACCTTACCGATCAGGCCCGAGACAGCCAGGCCTTATTCTGTCCCCTCTCAGTAGACGCTGTTGATTTGGCTGGAACCTTCTTCTTTACGTCATTGGAAATCATGTGTGTGCCCGCCCTGGGTAGATGTCCCTCCGAGTCTATTGTGAACTGTTGCTGCATTACTTCAACACAAGTTTTATACCGCATCCGACCATGTAAATTATTGCTGGCGCACCACGCTGCACCCCTCCTACAAGTGGTTCTTATGCACTAAGACAGCAAGACAAAAGTAAGAACAATGTGGCCACCTGAGGTAGATGCTAAACCTTCTGCAAATAATTCACCAGGCTGTGTTCTCCGTAGAACAGTTGCATTGTGAGTTAATAAGGTCCTTACCAGTGCCTATCTGTATCTCTGACCTTTTCCATTTGCTAAATCACCCTCTTCATTCCTCCACTGGTCTACTAATGTCCACCAACTCATGTTGTTATTCCATGCAGGATTAGATAATTTGTCTTGAGTAGCGAGTTCCCCATCCTCTGGAATTCAATTCCCTCTACATACTTCTTGATTAAAACAGTCCATTAAAAGACACTTTTTCAAAACAACCTATCCACTCCACTTTTGTATTCATTCTTTACTAAAGTGGTGAACTCTACTCACCTCCAGCCCACTCCATCCCCTTAGATACTGTATTCATTGATCTTCTTCTTTTAGATGGTATGTTCCCTCCTGTCCTCCTTTGTCAAGCTTGTTTTTTTTTAGATTTTTTTAGAAATAACATAATAATTATGAGGTTTGATTACCATGAAGAAGTGGAACCCTGTTTCATTAAAACTCTTACATTCCCAAAACACTCCTTACTGAGAAGGACCTGAAGTCAACTGGTCAACTGGTATCATTTGTAGAATATGTCACCAGTACACCATGGGTCTTTAACCACTTCAGCCCCGGAAGGTTTTACCCCCTTCCTGACCAGGCCATTTTTTTGCAATACGGCACTGCGTTACTTTAACTGACAATTGCGCGGTTGTGCAACGCTGTACCCAAATACAATATAAAATTTACATTCTTTTTTCCCCCACAAATAGAGCTTTATTTTGGTGGTATTTGATCACTTCTGCAGTTTTTATTTTTTTGCGCTATAAACAAAAAAAGAGCGACAATTTTGAAAAAAAAATATATATATATTTTTTACATTCTGCTATAAAACACATCCAATGAAAAAAGTAAAAAATCGAATTTCTTCATCAATTTAGGCCAATATGTATAATGCTACATATTTTTGGTTAAAAAAATCCCAATAAGTGTATATTGATTGGTTTGTGCAAAAGTTGTAGCATCTACAAACTATGGGATATTTTTATGTAAAAAAAAAAAATGAGAAAATTATAGTTTTTAAACATAACCAGATGCTTACTCTATGAGCCTTTAAAGTCCCATTTTCAAAAAACGGGGGAAACCATTTGTATTTGCCTCATACTAAATACCTTGGACTGTCTACTTTCCAAAAAGGGGTCATTTGGGGGATATTTCTACTGTCCTGGCATTTTTGGACCTCAAGAAATGAGATACCGGGTGTCAGTATCTGTCAAATACATCAGGACTGATCAATTTTCAGATAAATTTACCATAGTTTGTGGACTCTATAACCTTCTTACAGACTAAATAATAAACACTGTATTATGTTATTTTCACCAAAGACGTAGCAGAATAAATGTTGGCCTAAATGTATTAAGCACGATTATTTATTTGCAAAATGTTATAACAGAAATGAAGAAAAAACTTTTTTTTTTCAAAATTTTCGGTCTTTATTTGTTTATTTAGCAAAAAAAAAAAAAAAAATTATTAAAAATCCAGTGGTGATTAAAGTGGTGTTCCACCCAAAAAGAAAAAAAAGCATGAAAATTCCTAAAAAAAAAAATACAAAAAAAATTTTTTTACTCACCTCTAAATGCCTGTTGCTAGGGGGCCCCTCGCAGTCTGCCTCTTTCAGTGCCTGGGCTGGTGACATCACTTCCCCCTCGGCACAGGAAGGGCTCAGCTCTGCCCCCTCCCTCTTGTCAATCATCTGGGACCCATTACAGGTCCCAGGTGACTGAGCGGCCAATCACGGCGCGCGGCACCGCTCGCGCATGCGCAGTAGGTGCCCGGCTGTGAAGCCACAGCCCGGCGCCCACAGTTGCAATGCCGGCGCCGCCGAACGGAGGGGGAGATGAGCGGGGCTTCGATCCCCCGCATCCCTAGACCCTGGGACAGGTAAGTGTTCAATTAAAAGTCAACAGCTGCAGTATTTGTAGCTGCTGACTTTTAATTTTTTTTTTTTCTTTTTAATGGGCCCTCCTCTTTAAATACCACCAACAGAAAGCTCTAGTTGTGTGAAGACAAATTATAAAAATTTTGTTTGGGTACAGTGTTGCATGACCACGCAATCGTCATTCAAAGTGTGGCATCCTGGGCAGGAAGGGGGTGAAGGTGCCCCAGTATTGGAGTGGTTAATAATATGAAATGCTAAATTATTTTTTTAGTTTTTTTTTTGCTATTTTTTTTTTTTTTTTCTCAGGAAAGTGGAGTGACCCTTTAAAAAACGTATAAAGAAAGGAACATTATGTAGTGATCATTGGTAAGGGAGTTGATTAACGTATCTTCAATTGTTAGCAGGCGACCTAAACAATTTAACCTTGACTTATTAAACTATTATTTCCCACTCTGAAAACTCCAGGCTAATGCCGCAGACGTGGCAATCACACCTACGTTTAATTATAGTGTATTATTACAAACAAATCCCGGTGCGACCGGCTCTGGAACATTTCTTAGAACTTTTTTTTTTCATAAATCAATATTTCTCTGAATTTGAAAATTACCAAAGGATTTAGCTGTGAACTGTTAGATCAGAAGGAACAGGGGAAAGTGAATGAATTTATATGTGATCAACAGAATCTTTACACAGGAGTGCAGAGCTAACCACCATCGCTCCCCTGTAATTATCTTCTGATATGTTCCGTCAGAAGCAAGTGAAAGCGGTTATTTCATTACGTATTCGATGTGTCAACATCTGGAGCTGGGATTTAGCAGTGGTAAAAAAATTAAAAAAAATGTTCGTGGCTTGTCATGGCTTTGAAGTGGACCTGAAAGCAAATTTTGAAGGTATACTATGTTATATACGGGATATTTCAAAATGTTCATTGTGCTTAATTACTTCGCATCCGGGCAAAACCTGGCATTTCTCTGTAAAAATCATGATTTTTTTGGTCACGCAGAACCCCCAAACATTATATAAATACGCTCACCGGCCACTTTATTAGGTACACCTTGCTAGTATCGTGTTGGACCCCCTTTTGCCTTCATTCTTGGTGGCATAGATTAAACAAGGTGTTGGAAACATTCCTCAGAGATTTTGGTCCATAGTGACATGATAGCATCACACAGCTGCTGCAGATTTGTCGGCTGCACATCCATGATGCCAATGTCCCGTTCCTCCACATCCCAAAGGTGCTCTATTGGATGAGATCTGGTGAGTGTGGAGGCCATTGGAGTACAGAGACCTCATTGTCCAGTGGTGAGATGATTGGAGCTTTGTGACATGGAGCATTATCCTGCTGGAAGGAGCCATCAGAAGATGGGGACACTGTAGTCATAAAGGGATGGACATGGTCAGCAACAATACTCAAGGAGGCCGTGGGGTTTAAACGATGCTCAATTGGTACTAAGGGGCCCAAAGTGTGCCAAGAAAATATCCCCCACACCATTACACCACCACCAGCCTGAACCGGTGATACAAGGCAGGATGGATCCATACTTTCATGTTGTTTACACCAAATTGTGACCCGACCATCTGAATGTCGCAGCTGAAATCCAGACTCATCAGACCAGGCAACGTTTTTCCAATCTTCTATTGTAAAATTTTGGTGATCCTGTGCGAATTGTAGCCTCAGTTTTCTGTTCTTAGCTGACAGGAGTGGCACCTGGTGTGGTCTTCTGCTGCTGTAGCCCATTGGCTTCAAGGTTCCATGTGTTGTTCGTTCAGAGATGTATTCTGCATACCTTGGGTGTAACGAGTGCTTATTTGAGTTACTGTTGCCGTTCTATCATCTGGAACCAGTCTGCCCATTCTCCTGTGACCTCTGACATCAACAAGGCATTTTCCTCCACATAACTTCTGCTCACTGGATATTTTCTCTTTTTCGGACCATTCTCTGTAAACCCGAGAGATGGTTGTGAGTGAAAATCCCAGTAGATCAGCAGTTTTTTTAAATACTCAGACCAGCCCGTCTGGCACCAAAAATCATGCCACGTTCAAAGTCACTTAAATCCCCTTTCTTCCCCATTCTGATGCTCAGTTTGAACTTCAGCAATTCGTCTTCACCACATCTAGATGCCTAAATGAATTGAGTTGCTGCCATGAGATTGGCTAATTATCAAGCAATTGAACAGGTGTACCTAATAAAGTGGCTGGTGAGTGTGTGTTTGTGTGTATGTATATATATGTATATATATATATATATATATATATATATATATATATATGAATATAAAAATATATAATTTTTTTTAGCAAAGACCCTAGAGAATAAAAATGGCAATTGTTGCATTTTTTTTATGTCACACGGTATTTGTACAGAAATTTTTCAAATGTTAGTTTTTGGGGAAAAAATACACTTTAATGAATTTTAATGCAAAAAAACACCATAGATAACCCAATTTTTTTGTAAATAATAAAGGATGATGTTATACCAAGTAAAAAGATACCAAACATGTCATGCTTTAGAATTGCGCACATTTGTGGGATGGCGCAAAACTACGGTACTTAAAAATCTCCATAGGGGACACTTTAAAAATGTTTGCAGGTTACCAATTAAAATTGCAGAAGAGGTCTTGTGCTAGAATTATTGCTATTGCTCTAACATTCGCGGTGATACCTCACATGTGTGGTCTGAAGGTAAGGGTTTGAAGGTGGGAAGAGGGCACAGATGAGGAGATGTAGGTTGGATGAAGAGACAGTTGAAGGGATGAAGGTCAGATGATGGAATAGGTGGGGACATATAGGTGGGCTGAATGTGCAGGTGATGGGTTGAAGGTGGTATGATGACTAAGGTGAGGGGTTGAAGGTGGGAAGAGGGCACAGATGAGGAGATGTAGGTTGGATGATGAGACAGTTGAAGGAATGAAGGTGGAATGATGGTACAGGTGGGGACATATAGGTGGGCTGAATGCACAGGTGATGGGTTGAAGGTGGTATGACTAAGGTGAGAGGTTGAAGGTGGGAAGAGGGCACAGATGAGTAGCTGTAGGTTGGATAATGAGGCAGATGAAGGAATGAAGGTGGGATGATGGTACAGGTGGGGACATATAAGTGGACTGAATGTGCAGGTGATGGGTTGAAGGTGGTATGATGACTAAGGTGAGGAGTTGAAGGTGGGATGAGGGCACATATGAGGAGTTGTAGGTTGGATGATGAGACAGTTGAAGGAATGAAGGTGGAATGATGGTACAGGTGGAGACATATAGGTGGACTGAAGGCACAGGTGATGAGTTGAAGGTGGTATGATGACTAAGGTAAGGTGGGAAAAGGGCACAGATGAGGAGATGTAGGTTGGATGATGAGGCAGTTGAAGGAATGAAGGTGGGATAATGGTACAGGTGGGGACATACAGGTGGGCTGAAGGCGCAGGTGATGGGTTTGAAGGTGGTGACTAAGGTGAGGGATCGAAGGTGAGAAGAGGGCACAGATGAGATGTATGTTGTATGATGAGGCAGTTGGAGGAATGAGGGTGGGATGATGGTACAGGTAAGGGGATAAAAATGGTTGGATGGTACAGATATTAGGATGAAGGTGGTGTGATGACTAAGGTGAGGGGTTAAAGGTGGGAGGAGGACATAGATGAGGAGATGTAAGTTGGATGATGAGGCAGTTCAAGGAATGAAGGTGGGATGATGGTACAGATATTAGGATGAAGGTGGGGTGATGGCACAGGAGAAATGATGGTGCTAGGGGGATGGCACATGGGAGAGAATAAAGATGTGATGATGGTGCAGGTTAAGGAATGAAGGTAGGAAATGTTTTACCTACAGCTGAGTTACTGTATGTACTGAGTACTGTATGTTTGACATATTCCTATATAACAATTACTGCCTTTGTGTAGGTGCATAATTTTTTTGGACTGAGCCAATATTTATATGAACACAATCCAAAACCAGAGACATTTTTGAGCCTGTATTGCTTTAGCAGCTGTTTTGAAAGCTCAATCAATATTAGTAACCTGAATTGTCATCAAGGTTTTGAGGTTGCAGCCACATTATAGCCTATTATCAGGTTTATAGAATACAATGTTGTTCTGTCATTGGTTATGTACCTGTCACGTTACGGCCATGAAAGATGTATTTCTGGCCATATTTCTCTCAGCCTGTACATGTTTGGTATTGCAGGCAGGCCTTCCGATACAGTAAAGATCCATCCTGATAGAATTTCATGTCATGTTTGGGATGCAGTAAAATGTTTACTTCTGCAGCTCTCTGAATTACACTGGTGCAGTCGCATTGATGTCATTATGCAATCGGCTTCATTGGGACAGTCGCTCGCTTGACGTAAGTAATAAGGCCACATAGGCAGGGCAGATTGAGTAGCACTCAATCACATAACCAATCCCATAAATCTTGTTACCGGTGGTGTACAGACGATCTATACGATTCTACATGTCATTTGATTCATTGCTCCTCTTGGCGCCTGGTTACCTGTGAACAATTGCATTGGTATTTTTACTGCACATTTATTTACAGTCTGCTTGCAAGGTGCTATCTCCACTGGGGTTTCCATCTACCCCTCCACCTCCCATCTAGGTTTTTTCTTCTTCATTCAGCTGAATGTATAGCACTATGGCATAGATTACAAGGAGCAGTACTGGCACAAGTTTGTCCATCGCCCACTGCAAGGATACAGAGCTGCGCCCCCTCCACTGCTCATGCATGCAGTACTGCCCTGCGCCCATTCCCTACCCCCTTGCTTTGGCTGCCCATGGTTGGCATGGAGTGTACACTGCACCGTGCATACTCCTTGGAGTGTGCGTGCTTTGAGGATTTGCCCCCCTCCTGCTGCACCTCAGGCAGCTGCCCCTCCTGCCCACCCCTTGTCCCAGCCCTGGCAAGCAGCTTCTATACCAACTAAAGTCTATGTACATGAAGCACACCCCTCGTGAGAGCTGCTGAGTTAGGGTTCCCCTACTGCTGTACGCCAGTCAGTTAGCATTTCCTTCATTCACTCCAACACAGAATGTTGTTTCGGTGTTTTATTAGGGGATAACTTTGATGGGGTGGGAAATTATGGGATGCCCAAATTGAAAAATGTCCAAACACAGAACATAGGGACAACTTCCTCCCTATTTAAACAGATCTTCTTCTTCCTTCCTCCTGCACAAACTTGGCTCCCTTGTACAACACCTGCTGCTCACTCCTGGTTGAGCTAGCAGTATATCACTAGTTTAGCAAAGGCCCATTACAGGCAGGAACTCTCAGCCTCTTTGGCAAAGTGGCACAAATGGAGTGAACAGCATAACACAGTCCTTTCTGCTTCCCTATGGCCACTGATCTCAGTTCCACTTGCTTGCAGAAATGTTAGCCCACCTGGCTGAGACCAGCCGCAGCTGGATGATCTTCCTCCCGGCTGACTCTCTGCACCAGACTTGCCCGACTGGCACACACACACATGGAGATTATCCAGGGCATGGTTGGATAAAGACTTGGTAAACCGTGGTCTTCAAACGAGCACTGTTACAGCTGCCAGGTTCTCCCCTTGTCTTGTCCCTGCAACATGCTGATCTACTCTCTGTCTTTGCTTGCTCCTTCCCACTGCCTCTCTGCTATGAATCTCTCCAACTGCCTCTCGTGGTGGGATCCTTCTGGGCCAGTTTTCCTGAGCTCCATCCTGAGATACTGAGATAAACCCCCTCCCCCCCAGTAAGAGGGCCCCAAGGGCCACCAACTGCCTCCCTCAGCAATGCTTCTCCTTCTTCCACCAGACTCCCCTGCTGGCTTGGCCCATGTCTATTTATGGGATTTCCTTAGTTCCCTGCCAGACCCACTCCCGGGGATTTGTCAAGGGTCCATACATTTTCAAGACAGCTCCTCCTGCCCACTAGTTCCAGAACATTCTCCAATTCCCTGGAAACAGGGGGTAGCTGCCAGGATGAGTCATCCAGCCCTGGCCCCTAGTAACTCTGACCCAATTTAATGACTCAGGTCTAACTCAAAGCCAGCTATAATTTCCCTACATTGCAAATACTAGTAGCACACACTAGAGGGTGCTACATACAATATAGATGTTATTTTATGGGCAGGGCTGTTACAATGTGTGAGCACTCCCATAGAAAACCATTAAGGGGTGCCTTGGTTCTCTAAACTCTTTCTCATAGGCAATCCCAAAGCAGTACAGAATAGTAACTACTTTCATAGAAATCATATACAGTTCTCATAAAAAAAATAGTTTTATCCTAATGTGTTTGCCACATTTATATAGAGAAGGCGAGTCTCCACATCTCAGCCAAAGACATCTAAAAGACTTGGCAGAAGCTCTAATCCTTCATCACTCTATTGAAAACATTAGAAAAAAAATGGGGTTACACATACACTTTAAAGTGGTTGTAAACCTCAGTCATGGAATCTGAGCAAAGCGCATACAGTGGGGGAAATTATTATTGATATTGATATTTATTGATCCCCTACAGATTTTGTAAGTTTTCCCAATTACAAAGAAATGAAGGGCCTATAATTTTTATCATTGGTGTATTTTAAAGGAGAAGTCCACCCTGAGCCGCTGAGAGGCTGAGACAGCTGATCCCCGCCCCTCCGCAGTTCAGCGCTCCAGTGAGCATGGAGGAGCAGAGCAGGAGAGATGCTGATTGACAAGCAACAGCTCTCTGCTCGGGGAGGCGAGAAAACCGAGTCATCGGCGATGTTCGGTGGCTCGGTTCTCAGTGAAGAGGCGGCGGGGGACAGATACAGCATCAGACCGAATCTGCATCCACCTAGCTAAGTATGATTAATGGATAAAAAAAATCCCATACTTCTCTTTTAAATGATAGAGACAGAATATCAAACAAAAATCCAGAAAAAACACATGATACAAATGCTATAAATTGAGTTGCAGTTCAGTGAGCAAAATAAGTATTTGATCTCCCAAGCAAAACATGACTTAGTACTTGGTGGAGAAACCCTTGTTGGCAAGCACAGAGGTAAGACATTTCTTGTAGTTGGTGATCAGGTTTGCACACATCTCAGGAGGGATTTTGGTCCCCTTTTCTTTACAGATCTTCTCTAAATCCTTAAAAGAGAAGTATGGGGTTTGGGTTTGGCAAGCAAAATGTCTTACCTCTGTGCTCGCCAACAAGGGTTTCTCCACCAATAGGGATGAGCCGAACACCCCCCGGTTCGGTTCGCACCAGAACCCGCGAACGGACCGAAAGTTCGCACGAACGTTAGAACCCCATTGACGTCTATGGGACTCGAACGTTCGAAATCAAAAGTGCTCATTTTAAAGGCTAATTTGCATGGTATTGTCCTAAAAAGGGTTTGGGGACCCGGGTCCTACCCCAGGGGACATGTATCAATGCAAAAAAAACTTTTAAAAACGGCCGTTTTTTCGGGAGCAGTGATTTTAATGATGCTTAAAGTAAAAAAAAAAAAGTGAAATATTCCTTTAAATATCGTACCTGGGGGGTGTCTATAGTATGCCTGTAAAGTGACGCGTGTTTCCCATGTTTAGAACAGTCCCTGCACCAAATGTCATTTTTAAAGGAAAAAATCTCATTTAAAACTGCTTGCGGGTTTAATGTCATGTCGGGTCATGGCAATATGGATGAAAATCAGTGAGACAAACGGCATGGGTACCCCCCAGTCCATTACCAGGCCCTTTGGGTCTTGTATGGATATTAAGGGGAACCCCACACCCAAATTAAAATAAGGAAAGGTGTGGGGCCACCAGGCCCTATATACTCTGAACAGCAGTATACAGGCGGTGCAAACAAGACAGGGACTGTAGGTTTGTTGTTAAGTAGAATCTGTTTGTAATTTTGAACATTTTTAACGTGTTTAGCTCCAGCCAAAAAATCTTTTCTAAGCTTTTTGGAAAACATAGGGAAGGGTTATCACCCCTGTGACATTTGTTTTGCTGTCTTTCCTCCTCTTCAGAAGATTTCACCTCACTTTTTTGTCCCTCTCCTTCTTGGCCTTCCAGACATACTAATGGCCTGTAGCTGCACTAAGCTGGGATAGAACACCTGTAATTTTCTTCAAGTAGCTTTATATACTGTAACCAGACAAGCCTGCCTGTCAGTAGGAAGATAACAGGAACGGATCTAGCTGAACACTGTGAGCAGGACGCACTGCACTAAATGTAAATTGCAGGAACGGATCTAGCTGAACACTGTGAGCAGGACGCACTGTACTAAATGTAAATAGCAGGAACGGATCTAGCTGAACACTGTGAGCAGGACGCACTGTACTAAATGTAAATAGCAGGAATGGATCTAGCTGAACACTGTGAGCAGGACGCACTGCACTAAATGTAAATAGCAGGAACGGATCTAGCTGAACACTGTGAGCAGGACGCACTGCACTAAATGTAAATAGCAGGAACGGATCTAGCTGAACACTGTGAGCAGGACGCACTGCACTAAATGTAAATTGCAGGAACGGATCTAGCTGAACACTGTGAGCAGGACGCACTGTACTAAATGTAAATAGCAGGAACGGATCTAGCTGAACACTGTGAGCAGGACGCACTGTACTAAATGTAAATAGCAGGAATGGATCTAGCTGAACACTGTGAGCAGGACGCACTGTACTAAATGTAAATAGCAGGAATGGATCTAGCTGAACACTGTGAGCAGGACGCACTGCACTAAATGTAAATTGCAGGAACGGATCTAGCTGAACACTGTGAGCAGGACGCACTGTACTAAATGTAAATAGCAGGAACGGATCTAGCTGAACACTGTGAGCAGGACGCACTGTACTAAATGTAAATAGCAGGAATGGATCTAGCTGAACACTGTGAGCAGGACGCACTGCACTAAATGTAAATAGCAGGAACGGATCTAGCTGAACACTGTGAGCAGGACGCACTGCACTAAATGTAAATAGCAGGAACGGATCTAGCTGAACACTGTGAGCAGGACGCACTGCACTAAATGTAAATAGTCTAGAAGATAACAGGAACGGATCTAGCTGAACACTGTGAGCAGGACGCACTGCATTAAATGTAAATAGTCTAGATAGAAGATAACAGGAACGGATCTAGCTAAACTGAATACAGTGTATATATATATATGCAACACCTGGGATGCATATATATACACAATACACTGTAAGTGCAGCTAACTGACTGACTGTTCTGCCTAATCTATCTAACTCAAATCAAATGACACTCTCTCTCTCTCTCTCTATCTCTCAGCACACCGGAACACACACTACACAGGGCCGCCGTGCAGGCGGCCTTATATAGTGTGGGGTGTGTACTAAATCCCCTGAGCCATAATTGGCCAAAGCCACCCTGGCTTTGGCCAATTACAGCTCTCTCTACTGACGGCGCTGTGATTGGCCAAGCATGCGGGTCATAGTGCATGCTTGGCCAATCATCAGCCAGCAATGCACTGCGATGCCGCAGTGAATTATGGGCCGTGACGCGCCACACGAATTTAGCGCGAACGGCCCATAACGTTCGCAATTCGGCGAACGATCGAACAGCCGATGTTCGAGTCGAACATGGGTTCGACTCGAACACGAAGCTCATCCCTATCCACCAAGTACTAAGTCATGTTTTGCTTCGGGAGCAAGTACTTATTTTACTCACTGGACTGCAACTTAATTTATAGCATTTGTATCTTGTGTTTTTTCTGGATTTTTGGTTGATATTCTGTCTCTATTATTTACAATACACCTAGGATAAAAATGATAGGCCCTTCATTTCTTTGTAAGTGGGCAAACTTACTAAATCTGCAGGGGATCAAATAATTATTTACCCCACTGTATGTCTGCAGTGTTTACTTATATCTTTTTTTCGTTATCAGTAGGAGTCACTTCTGAGAAGTTTTCCCGAAACATGAGATACATTGTGTGGGGGGGGGGGAGCTCAGAACAGAGCTTGTCTATTCACAACAATGTTCTTCTGCTGTGTGGAGGAGGGGGGGGGGTGTTCTTTTCCTCCAATCAGCTCTCACACATTGTAACTGCAATCTCTCCGCCCCCTCCTCTGTGCTCCTGATAAATGAAGAATTTTTAACACGATCTGCACTTTTGGAAGGGTGTAGAGAGGGGAAGACAGCAGATATACATGTAAAACTTATGTAGGAGGATTTGTTTCATCTCTGTGTATCTTCTGAGGCTGTTCACTTCACTGGGTACTGTATATGTAAGTGTTTATGTCCACTTTAAGGTATCCTGTAACTTTCCTCTGTATAGGCAGGGCTTTTAATTTCAGAAAATAGGTACAGGAACTAAACCATGACCCCCAACCCCCCCCCCCCCACACACACACACACACACACACCCTCCAAACTGCATCAAATAGTGGGTGTGGTTAAATTTTACAACAAACAGTGGAAGGGTCTTAAAGGGGCAATTAATACCAGGGGTGCATTACGTACAGACCAAGTGCAAGGTTCAGAGGTGTGCTGCATGTAGAGTTCGGGGGTGTGCTATGTGCAGAGTTCAGGGGTGCACTGCACACAGAGTGCAGTGTTCAGCCTTCTTCCACAGCTGCTTACCTCTGCATCCCCCATCCACATCTCACCCCTCTTTAGCTCCGACCTCTGCATGCAACCCCCCCCCTCACTGCCCCCATCTTCACCCTTCCTGCTTAACCGCTTGCCGACCAGCGCACAACGATGTATGTCAGCACAATGGCACGGCTGCGCAAATGGGCGTACCTGTACGTCTCCTTTAAATTGTGGGTTAGTGGGCGCTGCTGCGCGCCACGTGAGCGGTCCCACGGGTCGCGCAGACACGATGTCCGCCGGTGGCCCGCGATCGAGGCATGGAGAGGCAAACAAGGCATTTCCCTGTTCTGCCTAGCAACATGACAGGGATCTCTGTCATGTTCTAGTGAGCCCATCCCCCCCCCCCTACAGTTAAAACACACTGAGGGAACACAGTTAACCCCTTGATTGCCCCCCTAGTGTTTAACCCCTTCCCTGCCAGTGTCATTTACACAGCAATCAGTGCATTTTTATAGCACTGATCGCTGTATAAATGCCAATGGTCCCAAAATAGTGTCAAAAGTGTCCGATGTGTCCGCCGCAATGTCGCAGTCACGATAAAACTCGCAGATCGCCGCCATTGCTGATAAAAAAAAAATAATAATAAAAATGCCGTAAATCTATCCCCTTTTTTGTAGACGCTCTAACGTTTGCGCAAACCAACCAAAATACGCTTATTGCAATTTTTTTTACCAAAAATATGTAGAAGAATACGTATCGGCCTAACCTTAGGAAGAAATTTGTTTTTTTATATATTTTTTGGGGATATTTATTATAGCAAAAAGTAAAAAATATTGCTTTTTTTTTTTTCAAAATTGTCGGTCTTTTTTTGTAAATAATAAAAAGCGCAGAGGTGATCAAATACCACCAAAAGAAAGCTCTATTTGTGGGGGAAAAAAAGGATGCCAATTTTGTTTGGGTAAAACGTCGCACGACCGCGCAATTGTCAGTTAAAGCGACACAGTGCCGTATCGCAAAAAGTGCTCAAGTCAGGAAGGGGGTAAATCCTTCCGGGGATGAAGTGGTTAAAAGCTCCACCATCTTCCACATATCTTACTTGTGTTGCTGTATTAGGCTGAAACACCCAGCCAGCTCTACTACCTCCCTGCACATTGTAGGCGGCTCCGCCTCTCTCACTTGCAGGGAGATCATCCAGTGGGGGAGGGTCAGGATCTGCACTGCACCCCGAGCATCTGCATCTCCCTTGTCCCCATCCTGCACCAGGGCTGGACTGGGATAAAAATTTGGCCCTGGACTTCATCCAGACCGGCCCACTTTATTTGTGCAAACAAGCACAAAAACAGTATATAAACTATACGCAATTGTGCAAAAAAACATAAGTAGCATAACATAAGGAGTCCTCACTAACCTCTTTTACTATTTCACTTATTCTCCTCTGTATTTTTCTCATCTTTCTCACATCACTGTGTGAAGTTGAGGGTGAACCAAGAAAGCCATTACTTTGACAGGCTGTCACTGAAACCAGCCCACTGAGCCATCGGCCCACCGGGAAACTCCCTGTAGTCCCAATGGCCAGTACAGGCCTGTCCTGCACTCAGTGGGAGCCAAGCAGGAGATCAGATCTGTGGGAGTCGTTGGGAGACAAGCTGTCACTTGTAAACACAGAAGCCGGACTTCTGTGATTACAAGTGATAGTGGTGAGCAGAGGGTCTGAGCCAGAGGTGGTGGAACTGAGTTCCACCAAGTTGTAGCTGAAAAAAATGCCCTCTGTATAGGCAAGTTTACTTTAAAGGGATAGTTTACCTTTACCAAAAAAAAAAAACAAAAAAAAAACTGCCCATGCACATAAGGGGGACCTGTAGATAAAAACAAACTGTGCAGCTCTGATCAAAGCTAAAAAACCTTGCTATAAGGTGTAGGCCATTTACATTAGACATGTGCGCCGTCAATAAAATGGTTTTATTAGAAGAGGTCCTGTGATGAAGGACTAATTTTAAACCAAAAGTCCAGGCTACTTTCCTACATTAATTGGTGTCCTTCCTGAAGCAAAGCCCCAAAAGGGGAAAGGACAGCAAAAAAACTATATTCTTTATATTGCATAGTCTATTTGCCTTTAATAAATAAACCCTATAGTACCTGCATGGTAGACCATTGTAAATCCAGAGCTGACAAAAAACCTCTTCTGGAATCCCCAATGTTAATACGGCATTGTCACTATCAGTAACATTTGCAGCAGTAAAGGTCTGTTCGCATAGCTGGCCGGGGGGAAGGGGGGGGGTAAAAGCAGGTGGACACAGTTTTAACACCCTCTGACTGCCCACCTAAACAGAGAAATGCAGTTGCAGTGGCAATACTCATGCCGTGAAGCAAAGCAAAATTGAAAAGGCTTTTAGCATTCAGCAAACAGTACCACCACCAAATACGACCCATTCGAGTGATTGGGGCTACGCTGCAACCATCCTGCATCCAGTTGCAGTGGGACTAAAACAGGTAGAGGGTTAAAACAGGCAGTGAAGAGGCAACATATCACCTCTTGTCAAACGCCCTCTGAAAAGCGATCAACCTTAGATCTCTTTTCAGAGGGGAGGCAGTACAGCTGCACATATGAACAAGCTCTTGCAATCATTGGCTAAGCAGCTTCATTGGGCCACGGCAGGTACAAAGAGAGAGGGTTAAAGATTAAAAGCTGGCACGTTCAGCATGTTTTACACCTTGTGAATTACTCCCCAGCCTCCTATAGATCACATCTTCTGACATGAACGTGCCCATTTTTCACTAAATATTCAGCAGCGAAGGGAATACCTGCCAAACAGCACTACGTGCCAGAGAACAGAAGACCGAGAGAGAGAGAAAGAGAGGGCGAGGGGTGGAGGAGGAAGAGACAGATTGGGTCATTTACTACCAGGCAGACAAGCACGTTGAGAAGAATAAGATTACATGATTTCACCATTGCTGGCTTTCTGTAATTATGACAGATTGGCACCCAAGGTGGTGGTGCTGGTGAGGGGAACCATTGCTACCAGGGCTATGTGAAGCTGCAGGAACAATTCATGGGCAGCCGGTAGACACAATTCTTTGAGGAAGGTGGAAAAATAGTGCTGGACCCGTTAGGTTATCCTATTGGTGTTGCTGTCTTAAAGTATTGATGTTGATATAAATAATCTTGTTCCAAGGCAGGCATCGTCTACACCCCTGAGGATCTCCATGTTCTCCTTGGCTTGTCGTGTAATGTATCAAAAAAGTCAATTGAAGCAGCACACCGCTAAAGAGGTCCAGATATGACTTTATTCCAATAAAGGTTAGGTGGACAATCGAGCAAAAGAGTAGCCAAGAGTCTAGTGTTAGAATACGGATGAGACTATACAATGCACCCCCTGGCACTAGATGAGTGTGGGCAGTGCTATGCCTTGAAGGAGAGAAGGTTTATGAAGGTTGGGAGGAGGAGGTGTACCTGCTGTGCTGGGGGTGGGAGGGGTATTTTATGTTATATACTGTGCTGGTGGTGAGACAAGGGGTATGTGAACTGTCAAAGGGGGGGGGGGATAGAGTGTATATATTGTAGGGGAAGAGGGGTGAATATATGGGGTGAATATACTATGAATATACATATACTATGTGGGAGGGGGGTGTATATATTGTGGCTAGCCTTGGGGTGTGTGTATATATTGGGGTGGAGGGGAGGGTGCTGCTGGGGGTGTATATATATATATATATATATATAGATAGATAGATAGATAGATAGATAGATAGATAGATAGATAGATAGATAGATAGATAGATAGATAGATAGATTTTGTTGGTGTGGGGTAAGTGTGTATACTGTATATTGTGGTGGGTTGCGGGATTGATAGATAGACAGACAGACTACATTGTCAAAAGTATTGGGATGCCTGCCTTTACATGCACGTGAACTTTAAAGTGTTTGTAATCCCTTTACAACCACTTTTCACTACAGGTAAGTCTATAATAAGACTTACCTGTAGCTACCATGGACACTGTATCTCCTAAACTTGCACCGTTTAGGAGATATCCCCTGTATCACCATGAGCTGACGTCATCGGCACATGCGCACTGAAGCAACGGCTCGTTCGTGCCGTTGCTTCAGCTGGCGTGCCGACACCGGCGGCTCCCGCGCCCATGCGCTGGAGTTACGTCATCGTAGCTCTGGCCAAACACAGCGCCGGAGACCGCGATACCTATAAATAACTCCGGGAGACATGTCACTGGGCAGAGCAGTGTGCTATGCATACAAGCTCATTATGCCTTTGTCTTGCAAGTTTTTTTTTTTTTTTGTGGGTTTACAACCGCTTTAATGGCATCCCAGTCTTAGTCCGTAGGGTTCAATATTGAGTTGGCCCACCCTTTGCAGCTATAACAGTTTTGACTCTTCTGGGAAGGCTGTCCACAAGGTTTAGGAGTGTGTCTATGGGAATGTTTGACCATTCTTCCAGAAGCGCATTTGTGAGGTCAGGCACTGAAGTTGGGCGAGAAGGCCTGGCTCGCAGTCTCCACCCTAAATCATCAAGGTGTTCTATCGGGTTGAAGTCAGGACTTTGTGAAGGCCAGCCAAGTTCCTCCACCCCAAACCCAAACCCCTCCCCGACGCGTATTCGGCACAGGGATCATGTGCCTTCCTCTGGGGGATCTAATTAGATCCCCCAGAGGAAGGCACGTGATCCCTGTGCCGAATACGCGTCGGGGAGGGGTAGGACAGAGCTGTCAGCAACAGAGACTATCTGATGACATCTGAGAGTGGTGGAGTTTATACCAGCATACCCTGTATGAGCCCAAGGGGTGGCTCCAATGCGTGTTTAGACACCGTTTAATTACCGTGTCACACGCTCAGAGGTGAGTGCAAGCACAAGTGGGGGGTCACAGGAGAGCACTGAAGCATGCTGGTTTGTGAACACCATTAAGGAGGAGCATGAGGAACACTGTTTTTTGTGGACACCACTTACTTGCACTTTATGTGTTGATATCAATGAATTGAACTTTTTAAATGTGGACACTTGATTTTGCACTTTGATCTTATATTTATAACCACATATATATATTGTTTTTTTGCATGTTGCACTTTATGGGATACTTTTATATAAGGATTGTATTCATTCTATAATTTATATATTACTAGCATTTTTTTTTTTTTATATATATATTGAAATTTTGTAGTATAGTTTTACACTATATATGCACCTCCCAACTATTGGGATATATCTGTTTTTTCAGCGCAGGCATGTTGCTTTTCAGGGGTTGGGCTTGGCCCCTTAGTTCCAGTGAAGGGAACTCTTAAGACGTCAGCATACCAAGACATTTTGGACAATTTCATGTCCCCAACTTTGTGGGAACAGTTTGGGGACGGTCCCTTCCTGTTCCAACATGACTGTGCACCAGTGCACAAAGCAAGGTCCATAAAGAGATGGATGAGCGAGGATGGGGGGGAAGAACTTTCTTTTGACAATACAGTGTAGATAGATAGATAGATAGATAGATAGATAGATAGATAGATAGATAGATAGATAGATAGATAGATAGATAGATAGATAGATAGATAGATAGATAGATACTCCATCCAAAATAAAATTGTAGATGTGCATTGCCATTCAAAATTAATGGCACACCTCTACAGTATGCTGCCCTATTTTTTCAGGTTATATAATATATTGCCAAAACCATAAATTGCACTTAGGTGTACACAAGCATTTTAGGCGAAAGTTGCAAACATACTATGAGTTATAAGCATAGTCATAGAAACAATAAAAAGGACATGTTGCGCTGTCTCCAACACTATAACTAGGTGAATAGTAATCAAATTTCAAATATATCCACCAACAATAAATGTGAACATGAAGATAATTGTATCATAAATGTGCAAAGTCCAAACGTGAAGATAAATGCAAATAAAAGTTCAACCAAAGATGTGATAAAAAATAGTCGCATCCACCCAGGTAAGTGGTTGAGGGATAAAGGTGTCTCTAAGGGAAATTGAAAGATCCTCCACCAAATAATATCTAATAGGCTTACCAAACAGCCATGACCTTCTGATGGCAGGAAGGTCAAAACGTACATCTACCCCAAAGTAGGAATCTTTCCAAACAGGGTCTTCAGAACAATGGAAATACTGCACTCCTCATGAAGGGTACCTCAGAGAGTCCTCAATCTTAAATCCATCTGTGTTCATACCCAGAATATAAAATTAAAACTCCACATATACCAGTAAAAATAACTTTTTTTTTTTTTTATAACCAGGAGTGCTTTATTGTAGAAAATAACAATTACAATGACATATAATTGCATTTAGTTGTTCCAAAGTTACACTTATCACATTCTTGTCTACATTTCACATAGAGCATACATCGCAAACACTTTTTAAAAGGAGGAGGAAAGAAAGAAAGAAAAACCATAAATATTATCAAGAGCAATACATACTGCATTTCCCTGTTCAAGGACACAAATTCCTAAGTATGAGGGAGGAGAATACAGGTAAAGGGCTGACGAGAGGGGGAACCCATACGGAATAATACCCCGAGAAAAAGGCGTGGGGGGGGAGGGAGGGGGAGGCATCCGGGGTCAATGAGACGAGAAAGAGCAAGGGGGCAGTCGAAGGGTCCCATTATTCTATTACTATTCTCCCTTTATCTAAATCAACGTCCATGATGACCATACTTTTCAAATTTCCATGGACATCCACGATTGATGTACGTCAACTTATACAACGGGAGGGCAGCATTAACTTTCTTTTCCCATGTAGCTATATCCGGAGGAGCAGGAGAGGTCCATTTACACAATATTTCCTTCTTAGCATAAAAGAGCAGATATGAGATTAGCAATTTGCTGTGGTGTGATCGCTGATCATCCTCATGTATACCCAGTAAGGCCAGTTCAGGCGTCACAGGGACACTTAGCTCAAGACGGACATTTAGTTGGTCAAACACTTCTGTCCAGAAGGTCGATAACTCAGGGCACTCCCAGAACATATGCAGGTATGTGCCCGGGTGTGTCAAACATCTGGGACATTGTGGGTCTCTATCAGGATATATTCTAGACATACGTGTCGGGGTGAAGTAAACCCTGTGAAGGAATTTGGTTTGTATAAGTTTATCACCTGCGGCTATAGCTAACTTGGGGCCCTGACTATCCTCCCAGTCTTCCCTTTCTAGTGATGGGATATCAGCCTTCCATTGTTCCCAGAGTCTATCCATTTTTGCGTTATCAATTGGAAGTAGGGTACCATATAGTGCCGAAAGTGGCTTTGTCAAGTTTTCACAGGACAGTAGATTCTCTATGGGATCTAATTGTAAAATAGGCTGCGTGGGAAATTGTGCCCTGGCCGCATGTCTTAGCTGAACATAGCGAAAGAACATCCAACCAGGCAAATCATACTTCCTAGATAGTTGTGAGAATGACATCAGTGTACCCGTGGGTATAATATCCTTTAAAGTTTTGATGCCGAGTCTTGCTCAAACCTGAGGATCTGGTATTGACCTAAAGTGAGGCAAGTTAGGATTTCCCCAGAGAGGCTGGACCAGTGACCATTGCCCCACCTGGAGGAACCTTCGTCTAGCCGGAGTCCTCACTTTTATCGTCGCCTTAGTTGGTGCAGGGAGTTCTCTATAGGCTCCCACTCCTCTATACGCCAGATTTTGTAGTTCCTGCAGTGAGCCTAGCCAGGCTGCCTCCACACAAACCGCAGCGTTGGACCTACTCGCCGCGAACCACCAGTATACGGAAAAAATAATTGAATTTGGGTAGGATGATCATCTTGAGAATATTTATGCGACCCAATAAGTTCAATGGAAGTCCGGACCAAGACTGGCATTTCTCTTGCAAAAGTCGAAGCAGGGGGAGCAAGTTCAATTTATGAAATTGCCCAACCTCCCTAGAAATTTTCACCCCAAGGTATTTGAACTCACTGACCCACTGTAGTGGTGTTTGATTATGTGGACCCTGGGACTGCCTGTCAAGTGGAAAGAGGACCGATTTATTCCAGTTGATACGAATGCCTGATAGTGTACCAAATTTATTAAATACCTCTAGAGCAGCCGACAGTGACGGGCCGGAGTCATTTAGATAAAGTAGCGCATCATCCGCGTATAGGGATATTTTCTCCTCTAGTTGGCCAACCCTGATTCCCCTAATCTCCTGGGATTCCCGAATCAGAATTGCCAAGGGCTCCAAGGCCAAGGCAAATAAACTAGGGGACAGGGGGCATCCTTGACAGGTGCCCCTGTGTAGGGAGAATGACTCCGACAATCGGTCGTTTGTACGTACCCTAGCTTTTGGATCCCTATAGAGTAGATGCAACCAGTGTATAAAGTTAGGACCAAATCCAAATTGTTGTAGCACCCCCCAGAGATATGACCACTCTACAGAGTCAAACACCTTTTCGGCGTCAAGGGAGGCTATCACCCGAGATCCCACTGTATCGTGACGGACTGATAAATTTAAAATAACTTTTTAATAAGAATGGGATAAAATTCACATTCAAAATGTCTTAATAGCGCTTGATAAACAAACTCTGGCTAATGTACAAAATTAGGTTATATAAGATGTATTTGTAGCCCCCTTGTCTTAAACAGGGGCTACTGTTCAAATGTAGTGCTGCTGGGTGGTAAACAACCTAGCTGATTTATTATATATTTGTCCATTTGGTTCTCCCCTAGGTTCAGTGAAGCTGTGGTTTCTTCCTTCTGCCAGTAGGTGTCACTGGTGCCTCTGGTATGAGAAAGTACAATAAAACTGGGTTATGAATATTCATACTTCCTCTTGTCAACAATCACCGTTTATCATGCCCCCCCCAACCTTTGGGAAGCATGGCACTTTGTGTAGAGCACCTTCTTTAGTCCAGAGAAGGTGGAGATGTTGGTTATTATTGTCTCCCAGGCCAAAAGTTTTCAGCCCTCCCTTCTATCTCTGTGGCCCTCTCTAATGCCCAAACTTGACCTGCCTTCTTAGAACAATTCTTATGCCCCGTACACTCGGTCGGAATTTCCGACAGAAAAAGTCAGATGGGAGCTTTTCATCGTATATTCCGACCGTCTGTATGCCCCATTGGACTTTTTACGCTGAAAATTCAGACTGACTTAGATAGAGAACATGTTCAATATTTTCCCGACAGAACAAATTCCTATCGGGAAAACTGCTCATCTGTATGCTGTTCCGACGTACCAAAAATGACGCATGCTCTGAAGCAAGTACGAGATGTCGTACGTGTTGTCCCGTAGTACGTGTTGTACGTCACCGCGTTCTTGACGGTCGGAATTTGGTGTGATCATGTGTATGCAAGACAGCTTGAGTGGAATTCCGTCGGAATTCCATTGGTATTCCATCGGAAAAACCTTCAGAGTTTATTCCGATGGCAAAACCGGTCGTGTGTACAGGGCATAAGACTATAAACAGCGTAGAAGGGCAGGCAGCATTAATTTGGCCCTGCCTATAATTTCAATCACAAGCTTTTCTTGTCCCTTCTTTATGTATGACAGTAAGGCGAAAATGTTTTCCCTGCTTCATGTAATATTTTACTTTTAATGGGCTCAGCGATTTATAACATTTGTCTTCCTTTGTCTGACCTTAATTATATTGTTATCGGTGACCTCTTTTTTCATGGGATTGGGCTAATGATATTATTGTTCTTGCCTTCAGCGTTGCTGTCAGCAGCCTCATTGGGGTCACCAACATGCGACAATATTACAGGAAGAAATAAGCAGCTTTTAGGAAGAGTCTGTACACTTGGAAAGTAAAGACTCGGGTTTGTTCTGTGAAGTGTGCCGGCCTGGGTGACCCCTCAATCTCTGTTCTTGCTCCGGCGAGGTCTCCCCGCGGGGCTGCAGGAGGTGAGTGTGCCCAAGATAACACCGGCGTGCATTAAGGAGCGGGGTAATGAGGGGCATTTCACCGAGATAAGCTCCCCTCCTAAGCTTTGATCTTTGATTGCCAATTTCCATTTTTAAATAACTGTGACAGAGTCCAGACACATCAGCTTCGCTCTGCAATCTCTCTCGGGTACCTGGCAGCCTGCGGTTTTCTTCCTGTTTATTCCCCTGCTGGCTTCATAGTCGATAGGTAAAGGTAAACTTCAGGCAAAATGAAAATAGTTCAGTAATGTAGTAAAAAATCAGAAAAGCTATTTACCCATATCTGTTTTTTCTTTCTGGAGGCACTGCGGATTAAAGGCAGCTTTGAACACCTCCCCAATCTCTTCGATCAACATTGATAAGGACTGCAATAGGGACAGAAAAGCTACCCCATTGATATTTTCTCTACTGGTGTGCCATCATTAGGGCTCTTCGGCTGGGCTGGGCAAATGGGAAAAACGGGAGGCTGAGCTTTGGGTTTACTGTCTTCCAGTGGCCCCCCCATATTTTAACATTACAGCCTGACAGGGCAGTACACATGTTACGCCTATGATGCTTTGCTTTGCAGCCATGGCATTCGTAACTTGGGGCGGCAGAGCTTGACAGGTGGTACCGCACTGCGCCATGAGCCAAACACTTGGCTGGGCCCATAAAATTTTCCTTGTAGGTGATCTGACTGTGAGAGTTTGGACTGTCCGAGGTCATAAATCCTGGCTCTCCATCCTGCTTCTGTGGCTTTAGACTAACCATTAAATACAATGCTGTTCTATGCAACATCTACTTCTTTTCCAACCATAGAGGAAATCTGGTACAGCTGCTGGGAAGTAGCATAGGACTTGCAGCAAGGGTGCTTATGAGTTTTACAATGGATGAAAGAAAATCCAGAGAGCTGTGCTCTGCAGGACCATTGGAGGTCACCAAGAATATGGCTCCCCATTGGAATAATTGGGGGCATGACACACATGTGCAGCATGAAGAGGGCCCAGCAGGGACACTTTTGGGAGAAAGGCTGTGAAGTACCCAGTGAAGATTGCTAAGATGAGTATTGGAAAATGTGGGCTTCACTTAAGGGGGTGTGAAGGTATGTCTGAAAAGACAACTTGTACCAAGGGTACAGTTGACCTTTAAGCCAACCTGTTGGGCTGCCCTGCTCTGACCATAGTAAAGAAATACAATTTATATAAAGTAACCTAACATTCTATCATAAAGATTTAACACAAAACATTTACTTCATTTAAAGTGGAACTGAACTCGAAAAGGGAAGATTTGCTATGATATTGGGAACATCTAGAAATGTTTTACGTACCTAACTAGTAGCCTGAAAAATAGCAGTTCTTTATATGCAAGTGTGCCCTGGAAGCCCTGTGCCTACAGCCTCATAGTTGTATATCTGCAGTGCGAGATCTAAGGCACTGCTGCTTCGGACTGCTAGTCTCACCAGGTTTGGAGTGAGATTTCTTCTTGCTGGAGAGAAAGTGATACCTGGGGATCTGCAATGCAAGAATCTCTCTGCTCCCACTTTATTCATTTTGACTGGTAGTCTCAGGAGGCCTGAAGTGAAATCTGGTGATGTCTCTACTTTGTTGCCAACTATTCTCCTTCCTGGACACGTGGAAGCAAAACCATGCCTGTAGTAAGATGGCCGCCTCCACACAACGACAGTGCACAACATAGCATGAAAAGTCAATAAAGGCAGAAAGATCAGCTGCTGGGAGAACAAGTAATTTGGCCAACTCATTCATGTGCAAATTACCCTGCAACTCATTCATATGGCAAGCTAAAGCTGGCCATGCACTAAGCAATTTTCTTTCCTTCAACCATGAGTTAAAGGAAAGAAAACCACTCAATTCCCCCATCATCACAGTCAGTGTTGATGGAGGAATCTCTCCCTTATCGCTATTGTATTCTGACAACAGGAGGTTTCCTCACAATCAGAATACAATAATTACTGCTGCCAGCTATAGCCGATGGCAGTAATTGCATTAAAAAAAAAACTAAAAAAAAAAACCGATAGGCTGAATGTACTGAAGTCACTCAATAGATTCACTTAAGTACAATCAGCCTCCCCATATATAGATTGAAATTTGTCTGATTCCTGCTGAATCGACCAAATCGATCCGTCTATGGCCAGATTAAGGGAAGCTCTTCCTCAAAAGCAGCCAAGGGAAGGACTTCCTGCTCTCTCCATTCCACTGGCGAGTGAGCTTAAGAGGGGAAGGGGTCTGTACTAGAAAGTGGAGCTGTGTAGGGGGAAGGAGGAAATCTGTACTGGTGGGGAGGGGGGAAGATCTATACTGGAGGGGGGGGGGGGGCTCAGTATTGGCAGGGAGTTTTGTGCTGGTTGGAAGGGAGGGAATTTGTACCGGAATGGGGCTCTATATTGAAGTGGGATTTGATATTGGTGGGAAGGGGGAGTCTGTTTTATGGGGGGGGTACCAAAGGGGTGTTCTGTTCTGGTGGGGAGGGAAGGGGTCTGCACCAGATGGGGGGCTCCATACTGGAGGGAGATTCAGTACTGTTGGAGAGGGAGGGGGACTGTATTGGTGGGGAGGGAGGAGGTCTGTACTGGAGGGAGGAAGGTCTCTAATGGGGTTTGTACTGATGGGGAGAAGGTCTGTACTGGAATGGGGGTCTGTACTGGTTGGGAGGGAGGAGGTGTGTACTGGAGGGGAGGGAGGAGGTCTGTACTGGAGGGGAGGGAGGAGGTCTGTACTGGAGGGATGATGGTCTCTAATGGTAAGGGGTTTGTACTGATGGGGAGGACATCTGTACTGGAATGGGGGTCTGTACTGGTGGGGAGGGAGGAGGTCTGTACTGGTGGGGAGGGAGGAGGTCTGTACTGGAGGGAGGAGGTCTGTACTGAAGGGATAAAGGTCTCTAATGGTAAGGGGTTTGTACTGATGGGGAGAAGGTCTGTACTGGAATGAAGGTCTGTACTGGTCGGGAGGGAGGAGGTCTGTACTGATGGGGAGGGAGGAGGTCTGTACTGGAGGGAGGAAGGTCTCTAATGGTAAGGGGTTTGTACTGATGGGGAGAAGGTCTGCACTGGAATGGGGGTCTGTACTGGTGGGGAGGGAGGAGGTCTGTACTGGTGGGGAGGGAGGAGGTCTGTACTGGAGGGAGGAAGGTCTCTAATGGTAAGGGGTTTGTTCTGATGGGGAGAAGGTCTGTACTGGTGGGGAGGGAGTAGGTCTGTACTGGTGGGGAGGGAGGAGGTCTGTACTGGTGGGGAGGGAGGAGGTCTGTACTGGTGGGGAGGGAGGAGGTCTGTACTGGAGGGAGGAAGGTCTCTAATGGTAAGGGGTTTGTACTGATGGGGAGAAGGTCTGTACTGGAATGGGGGTCTGTACTGGTGGGGAGGGAGGGGATCTGTACTGGATTGTCCCTCTTTGCCAAGTTCAAAAGTTGGGAGGTATGTTTTTCCCTCTGGGCTCCTTTGGCACAGTTTCCATAATTGAATTCCTCATTTTGGCATTGGGCACCTGACAAGTATGCAGCCATAGCAGCTGAATCTGCCCAGTCTGCTCCAAGGGAATCAGAGCTGAAATATAGACTAGGATAGAATATAGACTTTATGAAATAAAGAAAGCACGAGTGAGTTAGAAACAAAATATAATGATGTACAATGGAGTGAAGGAGAAAAAAATTGCTACAGTGTTTCATAATCAGCATCTATTACAGGCCAGACCTCCATCTGACATCCAGAGGAAGAATCTCCCACAATGAAGAAATTCAGCAAAAAAGGAGAAGAAAGAGCTCAGATCTGTCAGGAGAGCATTGACGAGCTCAGGGCAGGAGGGCAGAGGGGTTAATGGAAATGGGAACAAGATGACAGATAGATGAAAAGAGGGTAAGGGCACCTGTCATCCCGGAGGAGTAAGTCACAAAGAGCCGTTATATACACACCAGAGTAATGCCTATCACACTTAGCGCCTGACCTCCCCCAAGGCTTTCATCTACTCCTCTCACAACCTCAATAATATGATATGGAGGCTGGGTTCATTGGGCACTCCTACTGCTCCTACATCGGATTCCTCCATTCCAAGTCCTCACATCTTACAGTAAAACTATAGGTGGCCTTTACCCCAAGGTTTATGAGATCAGGGTACCTGGGCCTAAGTATACTGTATATACTGGGGTTGATTTACTAAAGGCAAGTAGACTGTGCACTTGCAAGAGCAGTTGCTCCAGGACTTATTAAATGAGGTAAAGCTTAATTTGCAAAGAATACCCAATCACATGCAAGGAAAATTTAAAAAACCGCATTTTTACTTGCACATGATTGTATGATGGAAGTCAGCAGAGCTTCTACTCATTTAATAAGCTCTGGAGCAACTGCACTTGTAGAGTGCAACTGCACTTTTCAAAGTGCACAGACTATTTGCCTATGTTGCAACTTGCAAACCACAACATAATAGAGGCTAGTTCAAACATGGACATGTGCACTGCATTATGCACACCACAAACTCCATAGTCTATAGCAGTGGCGGCTGGTGTTTTTTTTTTAGGGGGGGGTGGAAAACATACAACCCACCCTGCTGTTTGCTGGTCCGTCTGGCACTTACGGCATTAATGGCGGCAGGTGACAGGCAGCAGGCAGTGTGGTGCAGCGTCTCCATGTCCTCTCCTCCATGGCAGCTTCCAGTTCCTCCCCTCCTCCTCCTAGGCATCCAATAGGATCTTTCAGCCAATCGGGTGACCGGTGTCAAAGACGGCTTCCTGATTGGCCGGGAGGAGGATCAGTGTTACAATAGCCCCTTCCTGTTCCAACATGACTGCACACCAGTGAACAAAGCAAGGTCCATATAGACATGAATGAGTGAGTTTGGGGTGGAGTTTGGGGTGGAGGAACTTGACTGACCTGCACAGAGTCCTGTCCTTAATACGATAGAACACCTTTGGGATGAATTAGAGCTGAGACCGTGAGCCAGGCCTTCTCGTCCAACATCAGTGCCTGACTTTCCAAATGCACTTCTGGAAGAAAGGACAAACATTCCCATAGACTCCTAAACCTGGTGGGCAGCCTTCCCAGAAGAGTTGAAGCTGTTATAGCTGCAAAGGATGGACCAACTCAATATTGAACCCTAAGGACTAAGGCTGGGTTCACACCTATGTCAATCGGATGCGGGTTTCCAAGTCGCATAGCAGGAGAATGTGACTGGCTCTCTATGGAGTCGGTTCACATATCTTTGCAGCAGGTCCGGTGCAATTTGCTGGAAAAATGTTTGTCTTTTTTGGTCCGTTCCAGGTCCGAATTCAGCCCAAAATTCAGGCTGAAATCGGACCTGAAACAGTGAACCAGCACCCACCGGACCCCTGCTGTGCGACGGATCCGGCGATGGTGTGAACCCACCCTAAGACTGGGATGCTATTAAAGTTCATGTGTGTGTAAAGGCAGGCGTCCCAATACTTTTGGTAATATAGTGTAGCTGAATCCCTCAGCTGCCATTCCACAGGGATACTTATCCCAAGGGGGTATCGAAAATTTTATATAGAGAGGTACAGATCTGTGAATGAAACACAAGGATCAAAAATTGGAACAGCAAGCTAACTCGCAATGTCTACTGATAATACTGGCATATAGCTTACTATATACAGTATCTCACAAAAGTGAGTACACCCCTCACATTTTTGTAAATATTTTATTCTATCTTTTCATGTGACAACACTGAAGAAATGACACTTTGCTACAATGTAAAGTAGTGAGTGTACAGCTTGTATAACAGTGTAAATTTGCTGTCCCCTCAAAATAACTCAACACACAGCCATTAATGTCTAAACCGCTGGCAACAAAAGTGAGTACACCCCTAAGTGAAAATGTCCAAATTGGACCCAAAGTGTCAATATTTTGTGTGGCCACCATTATTTTCCAGCACTGCCTTAACCCTCTTGGGCATGGAGTTCACCAGAGCTTCACAGGTTGCCACCGGAGTCCTCTTCCTTGCGCTCCTCTACCTTCCATTTGAGGATCCTCCATAAATGTTCAATTGGGTTTAGGTCTGGAGACATGCTTGACCAGTCCATCACCTTTACCCTCAGCTTCTTTAGCAAGGCAGTGGTCATCTTGAAGGTGTGTTTGGGGTCGTTATCATGTTGGAATACTGCCCTGCAGCCCAGTCTCCAAAGGGAGGGGATCATGCTCTGCTTCAGTATGTCACAGTACATGTTGGCATTCATGGTTCCCTCAATGAACTGTAGCTCCCCAGTGCCAGCAGCACTCATGCAGCCCCAGACCATGACACTCCCACCACTATGCTTGACGGTAGACAAGACACACTTGTCTTTGTACTCCTCACCTGGATGCCGCCACACACGCTTGACACCATCTGAACCAAATAAGTTTATCTTGGTCTCATCAGACCACAGGACATGGTTCCAGTAATTCATGTCCTTAGTCTGCTTGTCTTCAGCAAACTGTCTGTGGGCTTTCTTGTGCATCATCTTTAGAAGAGGCTTCCTTCTGTGGCAACAGCCATGCAGACCAATTTGATGCCGTGTGCGGCGTATGATCTGAGCACTGACAGGCTGACCCCCCACCCCTTCAACCTCTGCAGCAATGCTGGCAGCACTCATACGTCTATTTCCCAAAGACAACCTCTGGATATGACGCTGAGCACGTTCACTCAACAGCTTTGGTCGACCATGGCGAGGCCTGTTCTGAGTGGAACCTGTCCTGTTAAACTGCTGTATGGTCTTGGCCACCGTGCTGCAGCTCAGTTTCAGGGTCTTGGCAATCTTCTTATAGCCTAGGCCATCTTTATGTAGAGCAACAATTCTTTTTTTCAGATCCTCAGAGAGTTCTTTGCCATGAGGTGCCATATTGAACTTCCAGTGACCAGTATGAGAGAGTGAGAGCGATAACACCAAATTTAACACACCTGCTCCCCATTCACACCTGAGACCTTGTAACACTAACAAGTCACATGACACCGGGGAGGGAAAATGGCTAATTGGACCCAATTTGGACATTTTCACTTGGGGGGGGGTGTATTCACTTTTGTTGCCAGTGGTTTAGACATTAATGGCTGTGTGTTGAGTTATTTTGAGGGGACAGCAAATTTACACTGTTATACAAGCTGTACACTCACTACTTTACATTGTAGCAAAGTGTCATTTCTTCAGTGTTGTCACATGAAAAGGTATAATAAAATATTTACAAAAATGTGAGGGGTGTACTCACTTTTGTGAGATACTGTATATGGGAAACTTGTCTTCTTCTGACTGCCTCCTTGTTTCCTCTAATTCTTTTGTTTTCTTTCTTTTTGTGAGTCTTCATCATTCTTTTATTCACTGACATAAGTTAAAACTGCAAATATGCCATGCATATCTCTGTACATACATCTCACACTGCCTATCTGACAAGCAGCACGTATTCATCTTTGCTTTATCAGTTATGTGATTTGTGATCTAATTTACGTCTGGCTGTTTATCATATGGAACCAACCGTGGCTCCGTCTTCACTATGGCTGATGTTTTATCCATGACTCCGTGTCTTATGCTTTAAAAAAATAAGCTCTCTTCCTTTAATGTATTTTTTATTGTTTACAAGAATAAAATAACTCTAACGCAGAACGTACCAATATTTTTTTTCTTAAATACCGTATACAAACAGTGTAGAAAAAAGTAGATGGCCCAAGGTTCTACATTGTATCATTCTTGTTATAAGTAGCCTGATAATACTGTAGGATCTCTCTCCCAAATATTCTGACCTACCTCCAGTGCACGAGGGCAATAGTTAAAGGGGAACTTAAAGCTATATTACACCCTCAGTTTTTTTTTGTAAGGGTTTGTAAAGGCAATTTTTTTTAAAATAACAAAACAGTAATACTTACCTGCTCTGTGCAATTGTCTTGCACAGAGCAGCCCCAATCCCCCTCTTCTCAGTGCCCCCACCGGCACTCTGGGCCCCTCCCCACCCACCGTGTGCCCCCATAGGAAGCCGATTGCTATGGGGACACTCGTGTATGCTTGCTCCGGAGCCCCACTCTCCATAAGACACACAGAGAGCGCAGCTCAGCCCCGCCTCACCCCACACTCTCTCCTCACTGGCTGTGAGTGCTGTTGGCTCCCGCTGCTGCATCTCAGCCAATGAGGAGGGAGAGACCAGGGAGAGCCGCTGCTCTCGTGCGCATCGCTGGATTAAAGAGGAACTGCAGTCTGCTCACATAATTTGTAATAAAAACATCTTTGTCATTCTGAAGCTTCCCTCCAACCACTTTGAATATTATTTTATATACACTGTGATTCTGTACTTGCCAAATATGCTGCAGAAATCTTCCACCACTGAGTCTGGCTGCAGCCATTTTAACCACTTGCTTACTGGGCACTTAAACCCCCCTCCTGCCCAGACCAATTTTCAGCTTTCAGTGCTCTCACACTTTGAATGACAATTACTCAGTCATGCAACACTGTACCCAAACAATTTTTTTGTCCTTTTCTTTTCATACAAATAGAGCTTTCATTTGGTGGTATTTGATCACCTCTGAGTTTTTAAATTTTTGCGCTATAAATGAAAAAAGACCGAAAATTTTGAAAAAAAATGCTTTTTTCTTCGTTTCTGTGATAAAATTTTGCAAATTAGCAATTTTTATTCATAAATGTTGGCCACAATTTATACTGCTACATATCTTTGGTAAAAATAACCCAAATTAGTGGATATTATGTGGTCTGTATGAAATTTATAGAGTCTACAAGCTATGGTACAAATCATAAAAAAATGATCACATCTGATCACACCTGATGTACTGAGGCTCATCTCCTTTCTTGAGACCCTAACAAGCCAGGAAAGTACAAATGCCCCCCAAATGACCCCTTTTTGGAAAGTAGACATTCCAGGGTATTTAGTAAGAGGCATGGTGAGTTATTTGAAGTTGTCATTTTTTCCCACAATTCTTTGCAAATTAAGGTTTTTTTTTTATTTTTTATATTTTTTTCAGAAAATTGTCATTGTAATAGCTTATTTCTCTCACATGGAATGTGCATACCACAAATGACACCACAAAATACATTTGGCTACTCCTCCTGAGTATTACAATACCACATGTGTGGGACTTTTTCACTAACTGGCCACATACAGAGGCCCAACATGCAGGGAGCATCATCAGGTGTTCAAGGAGCATAAATTACCCATCTAACTTGTTGACTACCTATTACACTTTTGAAGGCCCTAGAGCACCAGGACAATGGAAACGCCCACAAAATGACCCCATTTTGGAAAGCTAACACCCCAACGTATAATCTATGAGGCATAATGAGTCTTTTGAACAGTTCATTTTTTTCCAGAAGTTTTTGGAAAATGTGGGAAAAAATGAAAACGCATTTTTTTTTACACAAAGTTGTCCGTTTATAAGATATTTCCAACACATAGCATTTACATAGCAAAAATAACACCCCGAAATACATTCTGTTACTCCTCCTGAGTAAAACGATACCACATGTGTGAGACTTTTACACAGCCTGACCACATACAGAGGCCTAACATTGAAGTAGCACCTTCAGGTGTTCTAGGAGCATAAATTACACATCTCGATTCTCACCCACCTATTACACTTTTGAAGGTCCTGGAGCACCAGGACAATGGAAACGCCCACAAAATGACCCCATTTTGGAGAGCAAACACCCCAACGTATAATCTATGAGGCATAATGAGTCTTTTGAACTGTTCATTTTTTCCAGAAGTTTTTGGAACATGTGGAAAAAAAATGAAAACGCATTTTTTTTACACAAAGTTGTCCGTTTATAAGATATTTCCAACACATAGCATTTACATAGCAAAAATAACACCCCAAAATACATTCTGCTACTCCTCCTGAGTATAACGATACCACATGTGTGAGTCTTTTACACAGCCTGACCACATACAGAGGCCTAATATTGAAGTAGCACTTTCAGGCGTTCTACGAGCATAAATTACACATCTCATTTCTCACCCACCTATTACACTTTTGAAGGCCCTGGAGCACCAGGACAATGGAAACGCCCACAAAATGACCCCATTTTGTAAAGCTAACACCCCAACGTATAATCTATGAGGCATAATGAGTCTTTTGAATGGTTCATTTTTTTCCAGAAGTTTTTGGAATATGTGGAAAAAAAATGAAACCGCATTTTTTTTACACAAAGTTGTCCGTTTATAGGATATTTCCAACACATAGCATTTACATAGCAAAAATGACACCCCAAAATACATTGTGCCACTCCTTCTGAGTATGGCAATACCACATGTGTGAGACCTTTACACAGCCTGGCCACATACAGAGATCCAACATGCAAGGAACACCATCAGGTGTTCCAGGGACACATAGCATGCATATACCAAGAATTACACCCCAAAATACATTATGCTGAGCAAAGAGAAACAAAAGATTACCTGTGGTTTTAGTAGTACAGTTGTCCACAGGAGGATAGCACTGGTCCAGGCAGCAGGCAGAACACAATTTTTCAGGCAGCAGGCAGAAATACTGTCCATAGTCAGTACAGGCAGCAGGCAGGGATACTGTCCATAGGTCAGTGCAGTGCAGGGTCAGTGCAGGCAGAGATTGTCAGCAGTGCCAAAATATTGGTCTTGGTAGTAGGCAGGAACAAGGTCCATGTGCTGTGGTCAGTGCGACAAACAGAGGCATGACGGCAGTAACTCCTACAGGCAGCAGGCAGAAGTAGGGCCTCGTTCAGGACAGAATGGGGACAGGGGTAGAGGCTTCTCCCACCCAAATCTCTTTGAAGCCTCCGAGTCTCCAGACCCTAATCTAGGAATGAGAAAACAAAGAAAATAGTTTTCTTCATCCAGAAAAACTATTCTGGAGCCCCTCACATATGTGAGACCCCTGTGTTGAATCCCACTAGTCCAGTTGCAGGGTACAAGATCAGTCCAAGAGGCAGGCAAGAGGCATGGTCAAACAGTCCAAGGTCAGTTCCAGATCAGGCAAAGGTATGTACAGAATCATTAGGCAGAAGCATGGTCGAATAACAGTCCAGGGTCAGTTCCATATCAGGCAGAGGTATGTACAGAATCGTTAGGCAGAAGCATGGTCGAAAAAACAGTCCAGGGTCAGTTCCAGATGAGGCAGCGGTATGTACAAAATCGGCAGGCAGAAGCGTGGTCAAATAACAAGCCAGGGTCAGTTACAGAGCAGGCAGTGGCATAAGGGGTGTGACGGCAGGAACTGAGGATTACGGTTACCATACTTCACTAATAATTTAGTGAAGTATGGTAACGGCGGAAGCATTCACCTATACAGAGGCCTGGTTCGGAAGGACATTCTGCACAATAATAAGATGTGTCTCTTCTGACTCCTGCTCTGGTACACACCTTACATCTTTTTTGACGTCTTTGGCCTGTTGGTCTGGGAGGGAGTTTATCTGGAAAGCGGCGCTCGGAGAGTCGACTAACAACATCTGATCGGATGTTTACTGGTGGGCCGTTCGGGAATATAAGGGCAGTGTAAATTTCCTCCTGGTAGCCAAGGAAGGGTTGGGGGTTTTGGGTGGATTTGCGGTAAATGATATAGGAGTTGTATATGGCCAATTGAAAAAAATAAATCGCTACTTTTTTGTACCAGTGGTATGTCCTTCTTGTGGCAAGATATGGTTCCAACATTTGATCGTTGAAGTCGACTCCCCCCATAAACAAATTGTATTGATGGATGCATGTGGGTTTCTGGATGGGGCCATTCCTTCTGGGGATTTCCACATAGGTGTTGTTGTGGATGGAAGACAACATATACACATCCCTTCTGTCCCTCCACTTCACTGCCAGAATCTCTTTGTTACGCAGACATGCTGTTTCTCCTTTTCTCAACTTCTTATTAACAAGACTTTGAGGAAAGCCCTTCCGATTTTTTTTCACGGTGCCACATGCTGGCGTCTTCTTCCGATGAAGGTTGTGGAACAGGGGCAGAGAAGTGTAGAAGTTATCTACATACAGGTGGTATCCTTTGTCGAGTAGGGGGTATATGAGGTCCCAAACAACTTTCCCGCTGGTTCCCAAGTAGTCCGGGCAATTAGGAGGCTGCAGCTGGGTGTCCTTCCCTTCGTACACTATGAAGGAATATGTGTACCCTGTGGCTCGGTCACATAGTTTGTACACCTTCACCCCATAGCGGGCCCTTTTGCTGGGGATATATTGCTTAATTTTAAGCCTGCCCCTAAATTTCACAAGGGACTCATCTACACATATTTGTTGGTCCGGGGTGAACAGCTGGGGGAATACTTCGGAAAAATAATTTAATATTGGGCGAATTTTGTAAAGCCTGTCAAAATTTGGATCAGTTCGGGGAGGGCACTGGGTATTGTCGCTGAAATGTAGGAACCTCATTATCATCAGATACCTGGTTCTGGGCATTACCGCGGAGAAGAGCGGCATGTGGTGGAGGGGGTGGGTTGACCAATAGGAATGGAATTCGTTTTTTTTGGTGAGCCCCATATTCAATGTGAGGCCCAAAAAAACCTTGAACTCCTCCACTGTCAGGTCTCTCCACTCATAGGGACGGGCATAATATGATGTGGGATTTTGCAAAATAAATTGCTGTGCATACAGGTTGCACTGGGCCACAATTGACGCCAACATGTACTCCTGGCTGGGCCGTGAAAGGGGGAACGCTAGCTTCTCCTGAATTCGGAGGAAGCCACAAGGGGTTCTGAAGTGCAAAGGGAAGGCTGGCATGGGACCTAACCCTTTGGGGCTGGGGTGACACCCCACTGGTACTTGGCCTTTCTTGCCGAGGCACTGCGGTGCTAGTGGATGGCACTGCAGTGCTAGTGGATGCCACTGCGGTGCAGGCGGATGCCACTGCGGTGCTGGCGGGTGCCACTGCGGTGCTGGTGGATGCCACTGCCTCCTCACTAGAATGCCTTCGTTTGGCGGGCCGAGTTTCTTCCTCCTCTGAGTCTGTAAGTGTTTTTACTACTGAGGACTGGCTCGTAATTTACGTCAGAATCCGAATTGGAAAGGGAATCTGAAAAAGAGAGCTCTGCGTTGCTCTCGTCGGCCGTAGAAAGAATTTGGTATGCCTCCTCGGCGGAAAAGCTTTTTTTGGACATGGCTGCTGGTGGTTATGAGATTGCACAGCTGTGTGCTAAGCCTGCACTGATGAGGTGGCACTGATTGATGGCACAGATGTGCACTGATGAGGCGGCACAGATGGGCACTGATCGCACAGATAGGCACTGATGAGGCGGCACAGATGGGCACTGATCGCACAGATGGGCACTGATGAGGCGGCACAAATGGGCACTGAGGCAGCACAGATGGGCACTGAGGAAGCAGCACAGATGTGCACAGATTTACACTAATGAGGCGGCACAGATATGCACTGATGTGGCACAGGTGAGGTGGCACAGATGGGCACTGATGAAGCAGCACAGATGGGCACTGATAAGGCAGCACAGATGGGCACTGATAAGGCAGCACAGATGGGCACTGATGAGTTGGCACAGATGCGCACTGATTGCACAGATGCGCACTGCACAGACGGGCACTGATGGGCACTGATGGGCACAGACGGGCACTAATGGGCACAGACGGGCACTGATGGGCACAGACAGGCACTGATGGGCACAGACGGGCACAGATGGGCACAGATGGGCACTGATGATGCACTGATGGCACAAGTGGGCACTGATGTGCACAGGTGGGCACAGATGGCACTATATTGGTGTCACTGTGGGCACTGTTGGGCACTTTTTGGGCACACTTTGCTGTTTTACTACTCACAGAAGCTCTCTCTCCTCACACGCTGTCTTTGTGTGAGGAGAGAGAGAGCCGGCAATGAGAGATGATCTCAATTGTTTACCTTTTAGATCATCTCTCATTGGAGGCGGCGATCGCGCCGTAAACGGCCGCTGTGATTGGCCGTTTACAGCGATCTGTGATTGGCTGTGTCCAAGGGACACGGCCAACACAGAATTTCCCCGAGGCGCGCTCACGAGAGCGCGCTGGGAATGAGGAAAGGGGACGATGTCAATAGACGTAGTCCCGGTATTTCAGATCCGCGCTGTTGCCGTCATTTGGCAATGGCCCGGATCTGAGAAGGTTAACTGTGGGCAGCTGAAGCTGCTGCCTGTTCACTTCCTGGATTTACACAGACACACAGAGGCACGCCTCCAGATCTGCAGCTCTTATTGGTGCTCTTATGACTCATCCCCCCTACCTTTGTGGTAAACTCTCACCAGAGTGAGAGAGAGCTGTGCATGATGTCATACCTTATACAGCCCACTTCCTGTTTCTTGTCTGGTCATTAGGCTAGGCTTATGACATCATGCACAGCTCCCTCTCTCTAACTCTAGTGAGAGTCTGCCAGCAAGGGAGGGGGGGGAGTCATAAGAGGACCAATGAGAGCTGCAGAGCTGGAGGTGTGCCTCTGTGTGTCTGTGTAATTTCAGGAAGTGAACAGGCAGCAGCTTTAGCTGCCCACAGTTAAAATGGCTGCAACCAGACTCAGTGGAGGGAGTTTTCTGCAGCATATTTGGCAAGTACAGAATCACAGTATATATAAAATAATATGCAAAGTGGTTGGAGGGAAGCTTCAGAATGGCAAAGATGTTTGTATTACAAATTATGTGGGCAGACTGCAGTTCTTCTTTAATGCAAGGAATGCATTAAGGTAAAGAAAAATGTTTAGGCTTTACAACCACTTTAAGTAGGTCTCTAGCCCAGTCACAATTAGATTGTAGCAGATGGAATTGTGGTTAGAAAACCAATCTTACCCTTTACCGAGTACGTAAACCTTGTTACCTTCTGGAACATTGTGAATTCGGAAAGAAGGACGCAGATGGCAGGACAGCCATGGAAATTAGCATGGCGAGGCCTTCATGTGGGCATATTGTTGTTCAGCTGCCTAATTAAAATCTTAATAAGGGTAACAATCAAATAAAAACAATGTGATTAAAACTTTACAAGGACTTAAAGTCTTTGTGTAAAAAATAATGTCCAGCTGGTCTATGCCTAAAGAGGCCCTGTCACCTGTGTGATCTGCAGTGGACGGCTTTTTTTTATGATGAGCAAATGTAAAATTCATGGATTCACTTGGAGATAGAGCTACCAGAGCACTCGGATCACGCCAAGACACCCTGACACCGCAGCACTGAACTTATTCTCTCTGGAGAAGAGATGCTTGAGAGGGGATATGATTTCAATATATAAATACCGTACTGGTGACCCCACAATAGGGATAAAACTTTTTTGCGGAAGGGAGTTTAATAAGACTCGTGGCCACTGATTAAAATTAGAAGAGAAGAGGTTTAACCTTAAACTACATAGAGGGTTCTTTACTGTAAGAGCGGCAAGGATGTGGAATTCCCTTCCACAGGTGGTGGTTTCAATGAGGGGCATCGATAATTTCAAAAAACTATTAGATAAGCACCTGAACAACTACAACATACAGGGATATACAATGTAATATTGACACATAATCACACACATAGGTTGGACTTGATGGACTTGTGTCTTTTTTCAACCTCACCTACTATGTAACTATATGTAACATGCTGCCGCCACCCTTAGGACACGCCGCCCGTAGGATACGCCACCCATAGGACACGCCACCCATAGGAAACGCCACCCATAGGACACCCTGCCCGTAGGACACGCCACCCATAGGACACGCCGCTCGTAGGACTCATCTACACATATTTGGCCTGCCCACCCGCTACCTAGATGGGGTAAGTGCTGGGCTTACCCCGTCCATCCGACCACTGCGCCACTGCGCCAGATTGCTTTTACAGGCGGCGGGAGGGGACCCCCCCCCTCTCCTGCCGCCCTCCGGTGCTTTTCTCGGATTGAATTGTGGGAAATTACTGCGCCAAACCCAAAATATGTGAAAAAAGCTGTTAACACTCAAACAAAGTCCAAACAGAATAGGGAATATTCTGGGATTTCCTGTCCGATTAGATGGTCCCTGACCATCTCTATGACCTTTGGAGGCTGGAAGCGACATCCTGACTTCCGGTGCCTGCAGATGTAAACACTGCCATTTTTCTAACTGAGAAGCCTCAGTTAGAATATATATATATATATATATATATATATATATATATATATATATATATTTATTTATTTGATCTCAGGCTTGCCAGCATAGAAGAGAGGTGTGGGGACTTATAATATGAATAAAAGGGATCAACAAATAAAATATTTAAGGGCAAGTGTCAAAATAAAATAATAAAAATAAAATAAACAATAAAAAAAAAAATTAAAAATTTGAAGCACCCCGTCCCTCCGTGCTTGCATGCAGAATCGAATGCATACGTAGGTCATGCCCGCATATGTAAACGGTGTTCAAACCACACAGGTGAGGTATCACCGCAAATATTAGAGCGAGAGCAATAATTCTAGCACTAGACCTCCTCTGTAACTCCAAACTGGTAACCTGTAAAAAATAAATATAACTTAGCCTATGGAGATTTTTAAGCACTGAACTTTGGCGCCATTCCACAAGTGTGCACAATTTTAAAGCGTCACATGTTTGGTATCTATTGACTCAGCATAACATCATCTCTCACATTATACAAAAAAATTGTGGTAAATATTGTGTTTTATTTTTTTTTTATTCATGAAAGTGTTTTTTTGTTCCAAAAAAAATGCGGTTTGAAAAATTGCTGCACAAATACCCTGTGACATAAAAAATTGCAAAGACCGCAATTTTATTCCCTATGGTCTCTGCTAATATATATATATATATATGTTTGGGGGTTCTGAGTAATTTTCTAGCAAAAAAAATATGATTTTTAAATTTAGGAGGGAAATGTCAGAATTGGCTTGGGTGGCAAGTGGTAAAATAGGTTCTGTCAAAGAACTAACATGCAGCCCCAATGTTGGAGAGCACACGTTTCCTTTTGCTTAGTGACAGGAGCTCTTTAACTCTGATGTCTGAAATCATGTTAAAATGGGATGTCAATGTAGACATCTCTAAGTACTTTTATGTTTCATCAGTTTTCCTATTGGTTGCCCAATTAATTTGCAAATACTAACCACTATACAAAGTAAAAAGCCCAGTACTTTCAATTTTTTTGGAATACATACATATATTACTAGGTTTGGAATCCATTGTATCTAACATACAGAAGCATATCAGGAAAAGGTTATGTCTCGCTCAGACTTCTTTGTGTAGAGTGGGGAACCCCTAGAACCCTGTCCAGTTGTACTGCTATCTGGGACTTGAGATTCCCCCTAAATTACTATTATGGTGAAAAGGTTTTTCTCAGACAGGAGATGAGAAAAAAAAACACCAACAGCTAAAATAGGCAAGAACATTTTTTTCTTTTTTTTTTTTTACAGTACGGTAGGGAAAGACTAGAACCCCTTTCAAAATATGATTTCTCTCTGCATCCCTGTTGCAGATCACTTTCCATCCGGTGAAACCATAGTCACAGATTTTTGGTCCCTATAGACATTCAATTGAAGCATTTGATATAGCAATTTCCTGCCTCTCCTACTAGTAACCAGCTTTCTATTGGTTTCTAAATTCTGAAAATGCCTGAAAACGGGCATCAAAAACACTCCAAAACCATTTGACGAAACTCAGGCTCAGATTTGAACCTATGCTAGTAAAGGACCAGCCAAACACAGTTGCTGATTCTTGTACGTAGGTGATGGAAAACCTCCAAACACCAGAAAATGGTAAAAACCTGTCAGGGGTTCTAATCCTTCCCCACACTATTCAAAACTAAAAAATAAACATTTTGGATGCACATTTTAAAAGAATAAGCAACTGTGTGGCCAGACCTTCAAGCAGTTTTTGAGCGCTTTAAAAAGCACATTCTTTAGGCATTTTAGACTTAAAGTGTTACTAAACCCACAATAGTAAAATCAGTCTGTAGATGCAGCAGCAAAGTATTGTTATACTCACTGTGGAATCTAAGGGGTTAATCCTCTGCATTGTATAATAAGGCTGTTTGCTCCTGTCTTCTCTGATCCTCCCCTTCTTCCACAGTCCCCAAACCATCTCCTGATAGAACAGAGCCTTTGGAGTCACTCTGCACATGCTCTGTTTGGTGTGTATTACTGGAGAGTTATTTTGTTCTTGGGAGGGTGCATGTGATCAGCACAGGGCCAATCAGCACTGTCCAGACAGAGGGTCAGGGTGCTGCAGCCTCATAGGACAGTCAGAGGAGGATGAAAACACCTACAAGCTTAAACCAGACACTCATAGAAGTTACAAGACTGCTATATACTGCTGATGAGAAAAGGTATACCTCCCAACATTTTGAGATGGGAATGAGGGACACCTACTACCAAACGTATGTAGGCATAGGGCACGCCCCCTGCCACACCCTCTTAAAGGAGAATTAACCAACACAAAGGGTTAATTAAATCCACAAGAGCTTTTTTTTACCACTACTATTCCTTTATATTGGTTTTTAAAATTTACAAATGCACCAATTTAGAATTTGGATAAAAGGTTTAGCGCTGGGAAACACTTTATGAAAGATAAAAAGTGCATTTTATATACAACTATATGGATCAGACCAAAATGAGGGACAAATGAGGAGGAAAGAGGGACAGAGGGACATTGTTCCAAATCAGGGACAGTTGGATGCTATGAGAAAAGGTATTTAGCAGTTTATATTTACTAAAATAATTGCATCTCCATGTTCTGTGGGAAACCAGATATAGTGAACGCAGGCTCCTGGGTTTAGTAACACTTTGGAGGTAATTTACTAAAGGCAAATAAACTTTGCACTACAAGTGCACTGCAAGTGCACTTGGAAGTGCAGTCGCTTTAGAAATGATGGGGACATGCAAGGAAAATAAAAAACAGCATTTTTGCTTGTACATGATTGGGTGATAAAATCAGCAGAGCTTCCCCTCATTTCAGATTTTCCTCCCAGAACCAACACAACTGCACTTCCAAGTGCACTTGTAGTGCAAAGTGGATTTGCCTTTAGTAGCTAACCCCCCAAGTAGCAAAAAAAGAACGATATGAGCTGGGAAGGTGATAACATGTGAAATCCCACAATACTTTTAATCTAACAAATAATGGAATTAAACTGCTTGGTTATCAGTGCCTACCTTTTTGACAATGTGCTTCCATCACTGTCTCTCCCCCTTTTTTTCTTTAGTAACACTTTAAGCATTTTTTGTTTTAGCCAATGGAAAGCTAGTTACTAGGAGAAGGAGAGGCAAAAGAAAGTGCATGAAAAACTCCTGTTTTCAGGTGTTTTTCAGGCATTCCTGTTAAAGCCTAAAGGGACCAAAAAAATAGTATTTTAATTAACACGAAAATGTATGCCATAAATACTGCTTATTCTTTAGTTTGAGCACGAGAGATTAAAATATTTTGTATTATCGGCAGCTATTAGGTCACATTTGCTGTTTTTTTCTTGTATGATCCCATATGTGTTGTAGGGGACCAGTCTGGACTCAGTTTCCAGGTCTATGATGTGAAGGTTACTTGTTGTGCGTCTGTGTGGTTGGGTATGTGTTGTGTGTGAGAGTGTGTGTTTGTTACAGACCGTCCGAAGTCCTGGGTGTGTCTGTGTGAGTCGGTTTTGGCAGTGAGTACATGGCGGAGAGAAAAGATAAAGTGCTGCAGTTGGTTCAGTGGATTAATCCTCCGCGTTTAATCGGCCGGGATAAGACATCTTATCTCTCGGCTCCAAACGCTGCCTCCGGGGATGGTGGCTCTGACACCCGTCGTACACCTGCGCACACAAACATCTATGCTCATGGAGCTACATAGATATGTGGATGTTATTTGGTAGGGGGAGTTAGCAGAAGCATCGAAGAGTCAGCAGTAGCCAAGAAACTACAAATAAATGCCATTACTGTTTTTTATTTCCTAATTTCTCTTCCCCTTTCCTTTTCCTTTTTTCCTCTCCTCTCCCCATCATTCCCATATCCCATCTCCTCTCTCCTCACCCCCCTTTCTTTTCACTTCACTCTTCAACCTTTCACTCCCTCGTTCCATACCCCCTCTCCTCCTTTCCTTTTACTCCACTCTTTTCCTTTCCCGTTCACTCCCTTATCCCATCTCCTCCCTTCTTCTTTCCTCTCCTCATCCCCCTTTCCTTTCAGCCCACTCTTCCATCTTCACTCCCTCCTTCCATCTTCTTTCTCCTTCTTTCCTCTCCTCACCCTCCTTTCCTTTTAGCCCACTCTTCCCCCCTTCACTCCCTCCTTCCATCTTCTTTCTCCTTCTTTTCCTTTCCCTTTCACTCCCTTATCCCATCTCCTCCCTCCTTCTTTCCTCTCCTCACCCCCCTTTTCTTTCAGCCCACTCTTCTCCCCTTCACTCCCTCCTTCCATCTTCTTTCTCCTTCTTTCCTCTCCTCACCCCCCTTTCCTGTCAGCCCACTCTTCCCCCCTTCGCTCCCTCCTTCCATCTTCTTTCTCCTTCTTTCCTCTCCTCACCCTCCTTTCCTTTCACTCCATTCTTTTTCTTTTCACTCCCTTATCCCATCTCCTCTCCCTTTGTTCTCCTAACCCTCTTTTCTTTTAGTCCACTCTACCCCCCCCCCCCTTTCACTCCTTCGTTCCATCTTCTCTCTCCTTCTTTCCTCTCCTCACCCTCCTTTACTTTAACTCCATTCTTTTCCTTTTCACTCCCTTATCCCATCTCCTCTCCCTTCCATTGTTCTCCTAACCCACTTTCCTTTCACACCCCCCCCCCCCCCCTTCACTCCCTTGTTCCATCTCCTCTCACTTTCTTTCCTCTCCTTCCCCCTTTTCTTTCACTCCATTCTTTTCCCTTTCACTCCCTTGTTCCATTTCCTCTCTCCCCCCCCTTTTGTCTTTTCACGCCCTGTGATGGGAGGGCCCGTGGAACCCAGAATCCCAGAAATTACCTTGTATGTCTAAGTCATCCTGTGTCCATTAGGGGCACAGGGTGACTGAGAAAATGTGGCTTGGATTACTTAAAATGAGACAGTAATATTTATCCACAATATCTCCCAGGATATATATAAAGACTATTCCTGGTTTGTTTGATTCTGAACTCGACATGTTAATTGAAAGAGCTGATCACATTGGCCTCTGTACAATGTAGGTGACGGTCCAACTCCTACTGGAGCTCCTGCTATTGTGAGAAGTTGTCCTGTGTTTATACTTATGATAATGTATAATCTACTGTGTGAAGCTCGGTGACTACAAGTCTGACCTGTAGTGAAATCCTGATTAATCACAACAACGGCCAGGTGGGCATGAAGTCACCTCAGCTGCTTTAAGGGACTAGTTAACTAGCTCATGTTAATTCTGTTTCTGGTTTCAGGTGTATTGTTAGAGTAATATGAGCAGGAGGGGGAACCTCCTCTTCAACTGTATAGAAGACTGTATTCTTGTTCTAATAAACAGTTCATGTTGAGCAACCAAACGAGTATTGCCTTGTTTGTGGTTGTCAATGGTTGGAATATCTGATATCTATATTCAGACTTGGAGGAAGCGGTATATGACGAAAGCACTTTAAGCGGAGTGTGGGTCATTTCGTTACATGCCCCTTTCAACTTCACTCTACTCTTCTCTCCTTTACCACGTACATCTCTCTTTCCTCCACTTCTCTGACCTCTCTCTCTACTCCTCTCTTCTCCTTTTTACTCTTTCTTTTCTCATCCCCTTGATTCCTTTCCTCTCCTATTCCTACCCCTCTCCGTTCCACTTCCTTCTATTTTCTTTCCCTTCCAGTTTGACACCCTTACTTTCCTTCCTCTTCCCTCCCTTCCGCTCCTTTCTCATCCACTTCTTCCCCTAGATTGACTTTCCACCCCTTCTTTCCTCATCCCTCCACTAACCTCCTCTCCATCCACTCCCCTCTTCTCATAACCCTTTCTTCCTCACCTACATTTGACTCTCTGTCCCTTCTTTCTTTATCCCTCCACTCACCACTCCCCTCATCTCATCTTCTCACCCTTCACTTCATTTACCCTCAACCTCCCACTTGCTTACTTTTCCTCTTCACCCCTTCCCTCCCCCTTCTATTTCTATCCTCTTTCCTCCCCCTTCCCTTCCTCCTCCCCCTACTTTTTCCTTCCTCACCCAACCTCTTCCCTTCTTTTTTTTACCTATTTCTATCTACCACTAATTCTGGCTATAAACAGCTCAGTCCCAGCCCTCACTATGTTTTTGACATTGGACATTTTCTAATCCTCTAAACTACTTGGCCAATCGTTCACTCTTCTCACTTAGAAGAATTAGGCACATAGTCAACCACGTGCTCGCTGTTTGCTTTCTTCAGGCAGATTAAATGAGGAACAGTGTAAGATCCCTTTGTGATTAAGGATGGACAGATAATTCTTTCACCCTTGTTCTTAAAGAGACATCTGCCTTTCTGTGGCCAACCTATCACCATTTTGGTAGCAATGGACATAAGAGACACATCCAGGTGACTTTTACAGTGATTTGATTGTTCTATCCTGAGGAAGCAGATTAAGTCTATGAAAACATGTTGATGAAGGAAGGCCAGTCTACCATTTGCCATAATTATGCTATACACAGATTGACAATATGGTTATGACAAAGAGATGTAAATGAATGCAGATCAAGGCAATAGTGTAGGGTATACCAAATGGAACATAAACTTATGTGAGAATGTACCAATAATGTATCGACTTGTGTATTGTGAATTTTACATATTAAAATGATAAAAAATCAAGCAATTTTCTATTTTTTATCAATCCCTGAGTGATACCAGTAAAGTCTGAATATAAATGGGGATTTTAATTTGAGATCAGCATACGGATGAGGTACTGGGCGGGCACTTATCTATTTATATATGACCTCCAAGTCTACCAGCTGGTGCTTTCAGAAGGAGGTATGGCAAGTTAGAAAACTCATGCAGATCAATATTGTTTCTGTCCTAAGCTGCCAACCTTCTTCTCACCATTCCACTTCCCTGTGCGCTGAAACTTCATGTAAGCTTGGCTGAGCTGAGCTCACAAATTAATAGAGCGCTCTGCAGAACTGTGTTGTTAGCGTGCCCTGGGGCCATCAGAGTGTGGTTGCATGGCTGACCCCCTCTACATTCTAAGAGCAACTTTGTCTCTTCTCTGTCTTCCCACCACCTCCTGCTCCAAACTTATGTCTTTTTTTTCTCTTACATCATTTTAATTTCTACTTTTCTGCATTGTATTTCAATTTTTTAATATTTTTCCCTTTGTATCCTCTCTCTCTTCCCCATCCTCTCTCTCTCTTACCTTTTTCCCTTTTTCTCTCTCTTCAACCCTTACATTCTGTCTCTCTCATTCCCTTGCTCTCTCCCACTATTTTCCATTCCCCCCTCTCTCTTCTTTCCTCCTTGCGCTTCTTTTCTTTCCCCTAACTTACATTATCTCTCTTCCTCTGCTTTCTTTTACTTTCTTCCTCCTTACTGTCTCTCCCCTCTCTCTTTCCCTCTATATCCCATTCTATCTTCTCTCTCTCTTTCTCCTTTCTCTTTTTCTCCACCCTTAATTCTCTCTCTCTCCTTCTTGCTCTTTTTCCTATTCTATCCCCACCTCACTCTCTTTTCTCTCCCCTTGCTCTTCCTTTCTTTCTCCTGCCTTACATTTTCCCTCATATTGCTTTTTCTCTTTATCCTCTTTATTATTATTACTATTATTATTATACAGGATTTATATAGCGCCAACAGTTTGCCCAGCGCTTTACAATATGAGGGCAGACAGTACCAGGTACAATACATTTCAATACAGGAGAAATCAGAGAGCTTACAATCTATTAGGGAGGGACTGGTGGAAAAAAAGGTAATAACTGTGAGGGATGAACCGATATGGGAGAAATAGAAGATTCGGTTATTAGCTGAAGGCTGGATAGGCTTCCCTGAAGAGTTGAGTGATTTTACATTATCCCTCCCTCCCTCTCTCTATCTCTCTCTCGCTCCCGTTGCTCTTTCCATCTATCTTCAAATCTACCCCCCACCTTCCTCTTTCTGTCCTCCTCCCTTACCTTATCACTCACTTCACTTACCCCATTGATCTTTTCCTCCATCTCCCATTCTATTCTCTCTGTCTTTCCTTTCCCTCTCACTTTTTCCTCCCTTATTTCTTACTCGTGCTCTTTCCCTCTATCTTCCATTTTGTCCTCCCTCTCTCTCCCTCTCTCTCACTCTCTCACCTTCTCTCGCCTTTCTCCATCTCTTTCTCTCTTCCTTTCTTATAATTTTGCTTGTTTTCTTCTTGCCCTTTTCCTCTATCTTCCATTCTGTCCTCTCTTTGTCTTTCTCTCTCCTCCCTCTTTTCTCTCTCTTTTCTCTATATCTTTCTCCTTCCTTATACTCACTCTCTCTCTCTATCTTCCCTTGCTCTTTACCTCTGTCTCCCATTCTATCCCTCCTCTTTCAATCTTCTTGCTCTTCCTCTCTTTATCTTCCATTAGCTTATTTCTCTCCTCCCTTGTGTTATCTTTATCCTTCTCTCCCTCTATTTGTCTCTCTCTCTCTCCTCCTTGCTCTCTCTCTATGTGTTCTTTCTCCCTTCTCTCTCTCCATCCCTCCATACTATTCTTCCTTCCTTCCTTCCTTCCTTCCTTCCTTCCTTCCTTCCTTCCTTCCTTCCTTCCTTCCTTCCTTCCTTCCTTCCTTCCTTTCTTTCTTTCTTTTTAGTACTCTTTCTTTCTTTCTCTTTTTCTTTCCCTCTCCCTCTCTCTCCCTCCCTTTCTCCTTCCCTCTCCCTCTCCCCCTCCCCCCCTCTCTCTCACTCTCTATCTCCCCCCTCTCCCTCCCTCTCTCCCCCTCCCTCTCTCTATTTCCCTCTCTCCCCCTCTCCTTCTCTCTCTCCCTCCCTTTCTCCTTCCCTCCCCCTCCCTCCCCCCCCTCTCTCTCTCTCCCTCCCTCTCTTTTTCCCTCTCTCCTCTCTCTCCCTCCCTCTCTCCCTCCCTCTCCCCCTCCCTCTCTCTCTCTCCTTCCCTCTCTCTCCCTCTCTCTATCCCCATCTCTCCCTCTCTCTCCCCCCTCCCTCCCTCCCTCCCTCCCTCCATCTCTCTCTCTCCTTCTCGCTCTTTTTCCTATTCTCTCCCTCTCCCTCCCTCTATATCTCTCTCTCTTTCCCTCCCTCTCCCCCTCTCTCTCCTTCCCTCTCCCTCTCCCCCTCTCTCTCTTTCTCCCTCTCCCTCTCTCTCTCTATCCCCATCTCTCCCTCTCTCTCTCCCCCACCCCCTCCCTCCCTCCCTCTGTCTCTCTCCTTCTCACTCTTTTTCCTATTCTCTCCCTCTCCCTTCCTCTATATCTCTCTCTCTCCCTCCCTCCCTCTCCTGCCCTCTCTCTCCCCCTCCCTCTCCCCCCTTTCTCTCTCTCCCGCTCCCCCTCCCTCCCCCTCTCTCCCTGTCTCTCTCTCTCCCCCTTTCTCTCCCCCTCTCTCCCTCTCTCCCTCCCTCTCTCCCCCCTCTCTCTCTCTCTCTTTCCCTCTTCCTCTCCCTCCCTCTCCCCCTCTCTCCATCCCTTTATACTATTCTTCTTCTCCTCTTATGTCTTCTTTCAGTGTCCTTGCTGTCCTACCATGCAGCTCCCCTTTAAGATATTAAGAAGACCACAACCCTGCAATCTCTTAAAAGCAGCAGCCACAGGGCCAACACCCTCCCGCCACCATCCAGTGACCGCACATTCATCTTTGCATACATAAATGCCTTTGCGTTGACCTTCAGATGCCATTAAATGAACATCTCCACCTATCCAATTTAATGCTGCCCGCTAGCTCAGAAAAGAGTTAATTGTTCTGAACACTCTTGGCGTGTTACTGTGTCCCGGCCATCAATCAGCGGTGGTATAAGCAGGGATCTGAAGTCTATACATTGAAGGCACTCAGATAAAAGGCTCCAGAAATCACATGATCAAATGGAAAAATGGAAGAGGGTCAAATGACAGCTTGCGGTCCAGCCTATTGCCAGTCACAAGGGCAGGCCACTAACTGCTCAGTGATGACCTCTCAGCGAATCCACCGGGCTTCCAAACCAAACAAATAAGTGGAGTAAAAAAAAAATGCTTCAGACCACAGCTCGGAGCACCCGGCCTTTTACCGAGGAAGACTTAAAATAGACATGCCATTAGCAGAGTATTAAAGGCAGAACAACAGAGGAAACAAGCCATGTACAAGAAGACGGGAGGTCATAATGATCTCTTCTATCCTCCCTCCAGATATTTTGGGGTCATCTTTCTGTTTCAGCAAACAGATCCGACGTCTAAACAAAAAAACTTGTCTAATGGTTAGATCTCTGAACTAATTAGCTGACCCTCCAAAGCAGCAGCCAGAATAACTTGTTCTCTATACCCAACTGGCTTTTACATCAATGGCAGTCAATGGGAGGTGCGCTGCGCCTGCCTTCACCATTGCATCATCGTGATTGACTGATTCAGCGGCTGTGCCGCAATGAGAAGGAGGCATAAGCTAATAATTTTTATAAGTTAAACCTTTCATTGCCAGATGTATTTTTTTTTTTTTTGCACATTTAACCACTTGCTTACTGGGCACTTAAACCCCCTTCCTGCCCAGACCAATTTTCAGCTTTCAGCGCTGTCACTCTTTGAATGACAATTACGCGGTCATGCTAAAGTTTACCCAAATGAAATTTTTATCATTTTTTTCACACAGATAGAGCTTTCTTTTAGTGGTATTTAATTGCTGCTGGGTTTTTTATTTTTTGCTAAATAAAACAAAAAGGGACCGAAATTTTGAAAAAAAAACAAAACTGTTTCATAGTTTGTTATAACATTTTGAAAACAGGTAATTTTTCTCCTTCACTGATGTGCTCTGATGAGGCTGCACTGATAGGCGGCACTGATGGGCACTGATAGGCAGCACCGATGGGCACTGATAAGGCAGAACTAATGGGCACTGATAGGTAGCACTGATAAGCACTGATGAGACGGCACTGAGAGGTGGCACTGATGGTTGGCACTGATGGGTGGCACTGAAGGGCACTGATAAGTGGCACTGATAAGCGGCACTGATAGGTGGCACTGACAGTGGCACTGATAAGCGGCACTGATAGGCGGCACTGATGGGCACTGATGGGTGGCACTGATGGGCACTGGTAGGCACTGGTAGGTGACACTGATAGGCAGCACTGATCTGTGGCACTGATTATTAGACACTGATGGGCATTGATTGGCAGCACTGGTGGGAATTGATAGGTGTCACTGTGGGCACTGGTAGGTGGCACTGGTGGGTACTGATAGGTGGCACAGTGGGCACTGGCAGGTAACACTGATGGGCACAGCCGTGGCTTTCTGAGTGAGGGACCGATGTCCCTCTGACAGAAGCCGGTGATCGGCTTTTTTTTCCCCTCACGCTGACAGCGCGAGGAAAAAAAAGTACAGATTACCGAGCTTCTGTTTACATCACATGATCAGCCGTCATTGGCTGACAGCTGATCACGTGGTAAGGGGCCAGGATCCCCCCCTTACTCGGATCTGTGATAAGCCGAGTCTCATAGACTCTGTGATCACAGAGAGCGCCGCGTGCGACCCGCAGGGTCACGCAGACTGCGCTTGCTCGAGAGGATGTCCATGGCAATTAAGGCCCGCGCTGCAGCCGTCTTTTGTCTATAGCGCGGGCGTCAAGAAGTTAATTAAAAATAATTTTAGGTCTAAAAATTACCTAAAACCCCCAAACAGTAGATATTTTCTGAAAGAAGAGACCTTGGAGAATAAAACAGTGGTAGTTCCTATTTTTTATATTGCACAATATTTGCGCAATGGTAGCAAATGCAAATTTACAGTGAAATATACACTATGGCAGCCTTTCTCAACTTTTTCAACATAGATGAACCCTTAAAATAACTTTCTGGTCTCAGGGAACCCCTGCTAACCCTGATACCTTAGTGTGATGGTCAGTGGGAAGAATGCTTCTTACACTTGTGAGCAATGGGAAGAAATACCCCTTACAGATAGCTAAAAAGATCAATGGTGTCAGTGGGAACTTCCCTGAGAGGCAGAAATCGCTCATTGCTCAAGGAACCCCTAGCAACCTCTGGAGGAACCCTGGAGTTCCATGACACCCTGGTTGAGAAACCCTGCACTATAGTGTAAAAGATGAAACATGAGGTTGCACCGAGTAAATAGATACCCAACATGTCAATAATTAAAGTATCACTAAACCCACGTCATTAAAACTATCCATAAATGGTGTAATACATGCTGTTCATACTCACTCAGTCAATATGAGATTCGCTTTCTGTATTCTTCAAAAATACCTGGTTGATCCCGCTGCTCTTTAGCTCCCCCTTCTGTTCATGTCCCCAATTCAGCTAGGGATTTTGCAGCTGTGGTGGCAACTCTGCACATGCTCAGTTTTCCCTCCCTCCTCCTCCATGCTCACTAATCAGCTAAACACAATGGTGGCGGGATATTACATGCATATTAAAGTGGTTGTAAACTCTCTCTAAAAAAAAAACAACCTGCAAGACAAAGGCATAATGAGCTAGTATGCATTGCATTCTAGCTCATTATGTAATGCTTACCTTAGAACGAAGCTGTTGCAGCAGTCCCCGACATGTCTCCCGGAGTTATTTCGGGGTTCGCAGACTCCTGCACTGTGATTGGCCGGAGCCGAAATTAGGTCACTCCCGCGAAACAGCATGAGCGAGCCATTTCTTCAGTGCGCAAATGCGGGTACAGTGAATGACTCCTAAACGGTGCAAGTTTAGGAGATATTCACGGTACCTATAGGTAAGCCTTATTATAGACTTACCTGCAGATAAAAGTGGTAGTAAAGGGTTTACAACCATTTTAATGGTGGCTTCGCCTCCCTCTTATTCTAAAACACAGGCTGGAGGGTCATGACGTAACCTGTGACTGGCGGAATGCCGTCCACACCATGTTATTGCCAAAAAATAATAAAGATTTGATTTTCATATATACATTTTCATGACAATATAAAACAGTTTATTGACATTAATTATTTATTTTTCCTCTGTATTCCAAAGGCGGCTGTTTTTTTTTTTTTTTTGAACATGTGACCAGCAGCAGAGGACTAGCAGATCCTCCTCCCACTGTTTCCCTGCAGACAGGCTGGGAGAGAGCTGGGTCATGTGACAGCTGTATATCAATTAGGGAAAAGGTACTTTGATGTTTTTTTTAATTAAAATAATTACAGTGCCATCATCCACATATGGAAATAGAAGGAATAATGTAAATTATACAGTGTGTGTTTAGTATCACTTTAAAATTTCACACACCCGTAAACTGACAACGGACTTTGGTATCCTACATTTTCTATAGACAATGATTTAAAAGCCCCTAAAGGTCATCAATTTAGAGTTAACTGTGAATAATGGCCCTAGAATTATTCCTCTCACTCCAGCATGTGCAGCAATCCATAACATGTGTTGTGCAATCCACATACGTGGGCACCCCCAACTGGTGTGTTTACATGTGTATGTGCTTGCATGTGGGGTCGGGGCAGGCTCAAAATCTTTTGTGAAGGAGGTTAAAGTGCTTGAGTGTAAGTTTATTTTTTGATCCTTTTTATTTTCACTAAAACTTTATTTATATCACATAGGGGAACCTAGGTCCCCTATGTGATATAATTTTTTTTTTGTGACAGGCTCTCTTTAGTGAGCTATGTAGACTCTATTACTGGGCACCACCCAGTAGCCCATCCCATACCTCCCTTAGTGGTTGGCGACGGAGCCCAATAGTAACCCAGTGGCGGTGCATCCATAAAGGGCTCAGGAGCGCCGCCCCCTCTTTGCTTGCTCTATCACCATAGATAGATTCATGCATGCTGACACCCCCTATTCAGGTGTCCGACCCCTTTTCGGGCACCTGAATTACAGTGGCGGGGGTGTTTTTTGGAAGCACCTGACTAGAGCTGTAGGCTCTAATAGGCACCCAAAAAGGTGAACAGCGGGCGCAATGCTGTGCATTCGCTGTTCACTCAGCTGTATGTTAGCAAAGCGAAGTAATTCGCTTTGCTAACACTAAACTGCCTCTCAGCCAATCAGGTGCTTGGGTCTGTTACCTGTCACCTGATTGGCTAAAACGTCAGGCACTGAGATTGGACGCCTGATAGAAAGGACGGAAGAAGACAGCGAGGAGCGTGCAGGACACAGCCGCTGACCCGCTGCGAGACAGGTAAGTGCCGGGCGATGCACACTGGCAGCATTTGATGGGGCACAGTATCGGCAATTGATGGGCACACTGGCAGCATTTGATGGTGCACAGTAGCGGCATTTGATGGGCACACTGGCAGCAATTGATGGGTACAGTAGATGCGTTTGATGGCACAGTGGCTGCGCTTAATGGGCACAGTGGCTGCGCTTGATGAGCACAGTGGCTGCGCTTGATAGGCACAGTGGCTGCATTTAATGGGCACAGTGGCTGCGCTTGATGGGCACAGTGACTGCGCTTAATGGGCACAGTGGTTGCGCTTGATGGGCACAGTGGCTGCATTTGATGGCACAGTGGCGGCAATTGATGGGTTTTTTTTTCAGTTTGTTTGCGCCCCCCCAAAAAATTTTGAGCACCAGCCGCCACTGTAGTAACCTCACCCAACACATGTTTCCTTTCTAGAAGATGTTCCCATCATGAGGTTAGGAAAAGTAAGAGTCCACACTTATGCCCCGTACACACGGTCGGATTTTCTGATGGAAAATGTGTGATAGGACCTTGTTGTTGGAAATTCCGACCGTGTGTGGGCTCCATCACACATTTTCCATAGGAATTTCCGACACACAAAGTTTGAGAGCAGGCTATAAAATTTTCCGACAACAAAATTCCAATCGTGTGTACACAAATCCGACGCACAAAGTGCCACGCATGCTCAGAATAAATTAAGAGAATGAAAGCTATTGGCTACTTCCCCGTTTATAGTCCTGACATACGTGTTTTACGTCACCGCGTTCAGAACAATCGGATTTTCCGACAACTTTGTGTGACCGTGTGTATGCAAGACAAGTTTGAGCCAACATCCGTCGGAAAAAATCCTAGGATTTTGTTGTCGGAATGTCCGATCAATGTCCGATCGTGTGTACAGGGCATAAGACTGCTTTCACACTGAAAGCGCCAGCCGTTAGCGCTAAGGTGCCGCTCATTTTAACGGGGCTTTAGCACTGTTTAAGCTCCAATTTTCAGCTGCTAGCAGGGCATTTTTAACCCCAAAAAAAGGGTTAAAAACTCCCGGTTTGCGTCGCTTTCAAAGAGCTTTTCAGGCGTTTTTAAAGCACTGCCCGTTCATTCTAATGGGCAGAGCGTTTTGGGAGTGTTAAATACAGCGTTCCCAACCCGCCCCAAAAATGCCGCTTGCAGGACTTTTCGGGACGTCCCGCAAGAGCACCGCCCGAGTGTGAAAAGTCACACTGGAATGAATGGGAGGCCGTTTTCAGGCGCTTAGCAGAGGCTATTTCCAGCGCTAAAGTGCCTGAAAACTGCCCCAGTGTGAAAGGGGTCTAAGACACCCTCCTAATACAAGTAAAAAGGCGCAAAGCACAGTTACCTTGAAAGTAAAACCGATTAGTCCAGAAACTGAAAACTGTAAAAATGCATGTGTAAGTTCATGCATATATACTGGGAGTATATACAAGAGGTCAGTCAGGGCAGCCACCAAAGGAACCAAAAGCAGGGTCCAGCAAGCTAAAACAACAACAAGGAGAGGGGCGCCTCTGAGTATAAATCATAAATACATTTTATTAAAACAACAATATCCACTCACATGGAAGTTGGAGAAGTTGCATTAGGGCCGGTTGGCTGGGCTGGAGAGATGCGGTGGAACTACAGGTCACAGCGGTTCCTGCTGTGACCTGTAGTTCCACCGCATCTCTCCAGCCCAGCCAACCGACCCTAATGCAACTTCTCCAACTTCCATGTGAGTGGATATTGTTGTTTTAATAAAATGTATTTATGATTTATACTCAGAGGCGCCCCTCTCCTTGTTGTTGTTAAGACACCCTCCTAACTCTTTTATTTGCACACTGTTGATTTACGGGACATATTTACATCCTTTTAGTCATCCCAATGGTGACGGCACAATCATTAGTTGCAAACAGATGGGAGCCAAGTCAAGAAGCAGCCCATGTCTTTAGAGGTCTTGCCATATATCTACATCCCATACCAAAGTAGTCCCATTAGTCCTGTCCTTCTCCTGCCATGCTTCTCCCCGAAGGAGAATCTCCCTTAAATATTTGCAACCCTTGGTCCTTGCACAAGACCAAATGAGCCACAGGTGGAGTCCCACCAAACTACAGTAGATACAGAGCTGTCTTACCCAAGATGCCTCACACTGGCAGGGACAGAGCAGGTCCTTCCTTACTGTCTTTGGTAGACCCCACTTACTACTCCGAGGACCTCTAGTGGCTACCAAGGCACTAACAGTACCTACCCTCACTAAAGGTTTCCCAACCCTAACTATGGTGACATCCAGTGGCCAGTTTGGTACGGTTCGTTGGTGTACGGTTGATCCATATTCTCAGCACCACTATCTTCCTTCTCTATCTGGTCCCATTCCTGGATCAGACTTCACTTTGGACTATTTTGGAGCCCACAGGTTTTTTGACTCTCATTCATATTCCATCAGTACACAGACTATGACTTATTATATTCCTAATTTGGGGAAGTACATTGGGCACTCCTTTGCTCATACTTTACATCTACAATAGTGCTATTTGGTGATAAAGTATAGCAGGGTTGTGTGAATCACAAGAGTGTTTAATATTTACTGCTAATTTGTTGACCAATAAGCAGGTAAATGACACAACAGCAACAGTGAGCATTGGTGTCACCAAACGATAACCTTGTTTTTCCCAGGTATGTAAAAACTAAACGGAGGGTCAGCTTTTTTAGCAGCTTCACATACATTCACCGGCCACTTTATTAGGTAAACCTTGCTAGTACCGGGTTGGACCCCCTTTTGCCTCGAGAACTGCCTTCATTCTTCATGGCATAGATTCAACAAGGTGTTGGAAACGTTCCTCAGATTTCGGTCCATATTGACATGACGTAGTTGCTGCAGATTTGCCGGCTGCACATCCATGATGTGAATCTCCCGTTCCACAATACCTCAAAGCTGCTCTATTGGATGGAGATGTGGTGAGTGTGGAGGCCATTGGAGTACAGGGACCTCATTGTCCAGTGGTGAGATGATTGGATCTTTGTGACATGGTGCATTATCCTGCTGGAAGGAGCCATCAGAAGATGGGGACACTGTAGTCATAAAGGGATGGACATGGTCAGCAACAATACTCAGGTAGGCTGTGGGGTTTAAATGATGCTCAATTGGTACTAAGGGGCCCAAAGTGTGCCAAGAAAATATCCACCACACCATTACACCCCCACCACCAGCCTGAACCGGTGATACAAGGCAGGATGGATCCATGATTTCATGTTGTTTATGCCAAATTCTGACCCGACCATCTGAATGTCGCAGCTGAAATCGATACCCATCAGAACAGGCAACATTTTTCCAATCTTCTGTGGTCCAATTTTGGTGATCCTGTGCGAATTGTAGCTTCAGTTTCCTGTTCTTAGCTGACAGGAGTGGCACCCGGTGAGTTCTTCTGCTGCTGTAGCCCATTTGCTTCAAGGTTCAATGTGTTGTGCTTTCAGAGATGGTATTCTGCATACCTTGGGTGTAACGAGTGGTTATTTCAGTTACTGTTGCCTTTCTATCATTTCCAACCAGTCTGCCCGTTCTCCTCTGATCTCTGACATCAGCAAGGCATTTTCCTCCACACAACTGCCGCTCACTGGATATTTTCTCTTTTTTCGGACCATTCTCTGTAAACTGTTGTGTGTGAAAATCCCATTAGATCAGCAGTTTCTGAAGTACTCAGACCAGCCCGCCTGGCACCAACAACCATGCCACGTTCAAAAGTCATCTAAATCCCCTTTCTTCCCCAATATGAAGCTCGGTTTGAACTTCAGCAAGTCGTCCTCACCAAGTCTAGATGCCTAAATGCATTGAGTTGCTGCCATGTGATTGGCTGACTAGCAAATTTGTGTTACCAACCAATTGAACAGGTGTACCTAATAAAGTGTCCTGTGAGTGGATGTTTGTCTGGAGTTTCAATTATAAAAAGGGGTTAAAACAAAAAAATGGCCGGACCTAGCTGAGCTCAACAGCGGAGCGTCCCCACATATCCACAATGGCGCCTTTGTAGGGCCCAGGTCCCCCTCCCCCAGACCATGAGCGTTCCCCTCTAGTCGCTGGATGATTGCAGATATAAAATTATCTGGCACAGCTTCCACTCCTCACTGAAAACCCCCCCGAGCGCGGAGGCAGAGCGCGTCAGCGTCTATTTTCTATTTATTTTATATCCATACTGTTCAAAGTGATCTATCGGCCAGATTTAAATAAATAGAGGTCTGTTTGTTTTTTTTTTTTATTTTTTCCTCCTCTCTCTCTGTTGGCTGATATGATCTTGCAGCTGAGCGCTGTGTATAGATTTCTTGACTCCTTGTCGGCGAGGACGATCTATCACTTCTGCGGAAGGACAGTTTAGATGACAAGAGAAGGGATAACAAACCTCCAGAACAAGACAGGTCTGAGGACAAGGCGATGTTACATCAAAGGCAGAATAGCAGAGGAATACGGCATAAAAGCAAAAAAAAAACGTGGAAAAAAAAAGCGGCAGGCCGAGAGAATACCAATTCCCTAACCTGCTGCCGAATATATTCTGAATGGGGAGGGGGGTGTTTGCGGTGGGAAATGCATTTTGCTTCACCGTGCTTCTATGGAACTCCTCAGCCGTGATTAAATATTAAAGAAAAAACTAGAGGCAAAACTTTTATAAACATTTTTAAATTTCTTTTTTCATGTTCCATCTGTGTCCCAGTGGGATATTTCCCTTCATTTCCTGTCCCATAGCCAAAACAGGAAGTGAGAGGAAATCCTTCCAAAGTGTGGGAATCCTTGGTTATCCCCCAGGGGTCTCCATTGGCAGAAAACAAAAAAAGAGGGCACACCATCCTGGTGCATTATCTTTGTAAATCATTTTACAGGGCCATCTGATTCCTACTGTATTAACCACTTGAGCTATGATAAAGCATTTATATTGATGTGAAACGCGTTAGCCTGTCTGTACCTTTCATCACCATGATGTAAGAGATTTTTGGATCTTCTACACTGTTTTTCCACGAATAAAAGGTGTTACTCGGAGTACGGCCATTCACCTGTTTTCTTCAATTTCCGTTAACCACTTCAACCCCGGAAGATTTTCCTGGTGAATGACCAGGTCATTTTTTTTTGCAATACGGCACTGCGTCGCTTTAACTGACAATTGCGCAGTCGTGCGCCGTTGTACCCATACAAAATTGACGTCCTTTTTTTCCCACAACTGGAGCTTTCTTTTGGTGGTATTTGATCACCTCTGTGGTTTTTTTTTTTTTTTTGCGCTATAAACAAAAAAAGAGCGACAGTTTGGAAAAAAAAAACAACAATATTTTTTACTTTTTGTTATAATAAATATCCCCAAAAATGTTTTTAAAAAAGACATTTCTTCCTCAGTTTAGGCCAATATGTATTCTTCTACATATTTCTGGTAAAAAAAATCACAATAAGCGTATATAGATTGGTTTGTGCAAAATTTATAGCGTCTACAATATAGGGGATAGATTTATGGCATTTTCATGGCATTTTTATTATTGTTTTTTTTTACTAGTAATGGCGGTAATCTGCGATTTTTAGTGGTGCTGCGGCATTATGGCGGACGGATTGGACACCTTTTTTGGACCATTGATATTTATACAACGATCAGTGCTATCAAAATGCACTGATTACTGTGTAAATCTCACTGGCAGAAAAGGGGTTAACACTAGAGGGCGATCAAGGGGTTAAGTGTGTTCCCTAGGTGTGTTCTAACTGTGAGGGGAGGGGACTGACTAGAGGAGGAGCCCGATCGTTGTTCCTGCTTAGTAGGAACAGATGATCTGTCTCTCCTACCCTGTCGTCCCCCGCCGTGCAGCAGGCGTGCACATGCACCTGCTATGGCTCTTAAAGGAGCCGCCCTTCATGTATGGTGATTCGCAGGAACGTGCCACTTTGCCGGCGTATATCGACGTGAGCCAGCCGGCAAGTGGTTAAAGTGTATTGTATCTGTACTGTCTACCCTCAAGTTGTAAAGCTCTGCGTAAACTGTTGGTGCTATATAAATCCTGTATAAAATAATAAATAATATTAAAAAGTAGACAATTGTTATACTCACAAACACAAGTGTTAAAGTGGTTCTAAAGACAGAAGGTTTTTTTTTATCTTAATGCATTCTATGCAATAAGATAGCAAAACCTTCTGTCAGCAGCAGCCCCCCTAATACTTACCTGAGCCCCAACCCAAACCAGCGATGTTGCACGCGAGCCTCGGCTGTCCTTCTTCATTGGCTGAGACAGCAGCGGGCGCCGTTGGCTTTTGGGGCACGGGGCTGCTGAACTGGTCTTGTGCGGGAAGGATCGGTGGGTCAGGTAAGTATATCTTTCATATCGAGGCTTGGTTCTTCCTGATGTGTACTTATAGCGGCAATGCAGCACGCCGCCCGTACCCTGGAAGACGTAAACCTATGGCGAAACACGTAGGGTGGACTACACGCTGACATCATCGCGATCGTGGAATCCCGGAAGGACGGGTACTGTGTGAGTGCTGGCCGGAGCTTCTGTTTTAAAGGTGTTTTATGACTTTACTTGATGTAAGTGGGACCTTTAGTAGCTTTTACTAAAGTATTTACAATTTTACGCTATGTGGAGCTCTTTTTGTTTTGGGATGCTCTTATGACATCGATGTAGGCACCTAAGAGGACTCATAGGCGTGCAAAGGACCCAGCTGGGTTTTAAGCCAAAGCGCATTTGGCCTCCTGTAACACGGGATTAAGAGCAGCTGGTAAGCAAGCATTTTTGCACTTGGTGGTGACATCACAGGAGGATCCTTTCAGTCATGGTGGTGGATGGCATTGAAATTCTATCAAATACTTTTCTACCTCAACACATGTGGACTTTTTCTAAATATAATTTTCGAACTTTTTACTAATTAATGGGATTGTGCTATCGCGACTCATTTTGAAATAAATGACTTGAACTGTATGTATCTTGCAGAGGAGTTGCAGCTTTAAGGAACTATTCTATCATTTATTTCACATTAGTTTTTTTCTTTTTCTTTGGTAAGTATATCTCCGCTGTTCTCTCCAATAGAACAAAACGAGCAGTTAACCCCTGCAGCACGGGCACAGCCCCGAGTTCTTCTTTAAACTGAGCATAGGATAAAAAAAACCCCCACATGAGCATAAATAAATAAATAAATAAATAAATAAATAAATAAGCATAGGTCACCTTCAGTGGAAGCCCTTACTATCTACAACCTACACTGTGCATCTGTTCCCAAATATTGCTATTATAAGCTGCAGCTTACCACTGATCCTTCAGTCCGGTTTCAATGTTATACTGTACATACGTTCACGCCGAGCTATTTTCATTCCTCCTTTTTATGTTCCGCCACTAAAACCCATCTGGCAGAAGCATTAATTGGCTTCCCATGGCCTCATTCTTAGTTTTTAAAACTTCTTAGCCTCAGTTCTTCTCTGCTTGTGGCCCTAATCTCACCAACTTTAAGAGGCATGGACCGCTGAATTTTTACTTTTCCTGCAGAATTGACATATTGAACCACACTTCTCCTCAAATGGTCTTCTGAGGAAGTGGAACCAACCCCAGGTTTACTTCTAAAAAGTCAAGATTTGCATACAACTTGCCTAGTAATTGTTTTGGTGTGCAGGTTTCAATGAGGGTAACCTTCCTTGTATATTTTCATAATTTGCTCTGTCTGTGTTTGTACAGGTTACCGGAAAGCCAGTAATAAAATAATTAAACTGCCCTCCTTTAGGGTTTACGAAGAATCTATTGCTTGTTTTTTTAAGCACCTTACTAAGACCAGGGCTCAATAAATTCTTCCAAAACCTTCCATGCCTCAACAGTAAAAAAAAAGTTTATACTCACACAATATATGTATGGGCATGCAAAACATGTACTGAAATCATGGAAGGCTCTGGATAGGGCATGGTGTCACTTTGAGGGGATGGAGGTTGTGGAGTGGGTTAGGAGACTCTGCAGCTGACTTGGTGGCCCTGTAGGGAATGAGGTTTCTGGAGGAAGCTGAGAGGCACTGAGGGACACTGTTGGAGGTTGGGGGCACTTTGGAGAACTAGAGACACTGTAGCAAGCTGGGGGTGCACTGTGGGAGGCTGAGCAACACTATCAAGGCCAGGGGCTCTCTGGGAGCACTGTGGGCCACTATGGGAGGTTCAGGGACACTGTGGGAGCTTGGAGGCACTGTGGGAGGTTAATGGATCTGCAGTTGACTGGAGCCCCAGGAGAAGGATGGCCACGGCCCAGTGATTACGAACCACTGTTCTAGGAGACACGGAGTAATACTTACCTTACTGCACAGCCTTGCAGCTGGTTTTCAGTTCCTCCACTCCAATACTGGAATGTGGCCGGGCACTCCTATGTCATCACATATAATATAGAACCAGTGGCCATGTCATTGGTATAGCCATAGCCGCTGGTCCTGCATTGTACATGATGGCATTGGAAAGAAGGGTAACAGCAAGATTGGTCAGACTGGCAAGAAGAACAGTTTTGAGGAAGGGGTCGCCACAACTGGAAAGGGCAGAGAGGAATACTACTGTGCCAGGTGCTTAAATTCCCCTGAGCAGAAGCACATTGGGGTTGATGTACTATAACTGGAGAGTGCAAAATCTTGTGCAGCTCTGCATAGAAACCAATCAGCTTCCAGGTTTTATTGCCAAGGCTTAATTGAACAAGCTGAGGTTAGAAACGGATTGGCTACCATGTACAGCTGCACCAGATTTTGCACTCTATAGTTTTAGTAAATCAACCCAATTCTTCAGAGATTTCAAGCTCCCAGTGTTCCTGGTGAGGCACAGTGATGGTCCAGGTACCTACAGTAAATGGGGTTCAAAGAAAGTGTTTTTTTAAATGTTTCTTCTTGGCACCCTTTTTATTTGGGGGCTGTCATTGAGGTTGACCTTGCATCGCAATACAAGGTCAGCTTTACGCCCCTGTCAGAAATTATTAGTCAAGCCCCCACAAATGCTTTTTTACATCTCCTTCTCATTTACATTGCTTTTAAAAATAATTTAGTGGTTGGATGAAAGTTTTCGTTTATGATAACATGTTTAGTAGTTAAAAGGTACATTTTTGGTTAACGGTGTATGCAGAAGACCAAAAAGAAGAAACGTAGATATAGGGATATGTTTCCAAACGAGGCACAACCCCATTCATATGAGGGATATTTTGGAGCTATGACAAAATTATGACAAGGATGTGTCTTTTGGATCAAAACTTTGGATCCAATATGTTCCCTTTCCCATCTCAGAAAGTCTTTCTTTAACCTTGTATCCCACCACCACCAGAAACTGAAGCTGATGTATATAAAGGCATTTTCCATAAGTCCACCACCCCTAGAAAGACCAACCTCAAGTCTGAGGCTTGTTCCCCAGCACAGTCCCCAACCACCTCTATCCAAAGGCCACCATGGTCCCGGTAAGCGTCCGCAATGCAGCGCTGAGGTCAGGTAGTTTTGGTTTCCTCCATGGTCCCCAATGAGTCATTAGCTCGGTTTCTGCTTACCACACATTTTCTGTTTTAAGTGTTTTACATTTTTCTCTATCACTTCCAGAGAAAATTACAAACCTCATCTTATAACTTTTAAATTATTTGACTTGGAGACGTTCCAGAGATGATCGTTTTCTCAACGGAACAAATGGCCTTCATTGGCAGTCAGCTTTTTCTCTTTGTGACCAATAATGCTGAAATGCAATTAGAAGATATTTGTGTTTTTTTTTCTGTCCTATTAGCATTAATAGTACGCAGAGTCCGTGTGAGGATACAGTGGGGGAAGATGGTAATCTTGCTAGATTCAGTGCCTATCATCATTAGTATAATACAAGGCATTTCCCAGCTAAGTTGTTTAATTGTTCATTCTATAGCTTGCATAAAAAGCTGTGCTGCACAACCCCAGCTGTTTCCAACATGGACTCCTTCAACAATCTTCAGATGTTAAAACTGATGAGTGTAAAACCAAGAGGAGGAAGGAGAAGGAGGAGGTGTTGCTCCAGGGAAGTCAGCTTTTCAGAGATGTCCATACACACAGTGATTTGTAATGATTTATATACGAGAGAACACAAACAAGTAATATATCATCTTGCAAAATATCACTTTGCTATCAACTAAAAAATACTGATTGAAAATTAGATCAGTTATACTTATGAACAGTCTGTTGTTTCCATGTATCGATATGGCAATTCAATTAGACTAAAATTATCATTTCGACTCCAAATTGTAAACAACAGACCTTTAATTGTATTGATTCAGTGAACTGTTGGCTGGTTTAAACTCTGGCAAGTTGATCAACCAAGGTGGAATTTTGTCGACCAGTGCAGTTATCTACTTTGCCACTAGGTGGCACTGTACCAGAATAAGATGACTGCTAACATGCTTTCACCTTTGACTACTGCGGATCGTCCACTATATGTGATTGACTGTGTAATGTCAAGGAGCTCCAGAATGTATGTCCTTGTGATGTGAATGCAATCCTATTTCCTGAACACAATCTACACTATAGTACCAAAAGTATTGGGACACTTGCCTTTACACGCACATGAAATTTACTGGCATCCTAGTCTTATGCCCTGTACACATGGTCGGGTTTTCCAACGGAAAATGTGTGATAGGACCTTGTTGTCGGAAATTCCAACCGTGTGTAGGCTCCATCACACATTTTCCATCGGAATTTCCGACACACAAACTTTGAGAGCTTGCTATAAAATTTTCCGACAACAAAATCCGTTGTCGGAAATTTTGATCGTGTGTACACAAATCCGACGCACAAAGTGCCACGCATGCTCAGAATAAATAAAGAGATGAAAGCTATTGGCCACTGCCCCGTTTATAGTCCCGACGTACGTGTTTTACGTCACCGCGTTCAGAACGATTGGATTTTCCGACCACTTTGTGTGACCGTGTGTATGCAAGACAAGTTTGAGCCAACATCCGTCGGAAAAAATCCATGGATTTTGTTGTCGGAATTTACGATCAATGTCCGACCGTGTGTACAGGGCATTAGTCCGAGGGTTTCTGAGTGCATCCGAGCGGTCGGTGAGTATTTCCGAGTCTCTCCAGCGTCCCCCCACCTCTGGCCACATGCGGTATTGCATGCAATAGAAGTCAATGTGGAACGTATTATCTTTGTTTCTATTGACTTCTATGGGGAAACTCGCTTTGATATGCAAGTGCTTTGGATTACAAGCATTCTCCTGGAACTGATTGCGCTCGTAATATGCTCATGTATTGTCAACTCCATCTAGTTGCCAAAACGCAGTATATTTTAAAAAAACAACTATACTGCATTTTGGCCATTAGATAGAGCTGACGGTACAGGCATTAGTCTCTTAGAAAAATATTGGGCATTTCACTCAACTTGCACAAATGCTTCTGACATTCGTGCAACAAATGCTTTATAAATAGACCCCTATGTGTTGCATGAGGTTTTGCATGTTGGCAACCCGTCCCATCACCCCTTGGCAAATAGGAGAAGAAATGGAAACAGTGACAGATTTTATCTTCCTAGGCTCCAAGATCACAGCAGATGGTGACTGTAGCCATGAAGTTAAGAGATGCTTGCTTCTTGGGAGGAAAGCAATGGCAAACCTAGGCAACATTATAAAAAGCAGAGACATCACCCTACAAACAAGGTGTCTGTAGAGTCAAAGCTATGGTATTCTCAGTAGCAACCTATGGCTGTGAAAGTTGGACCATAAGGAAGGCTAAACGCCGAAGAATTGATGCTTTTGAACTATGGTGTTGGAGAAGACTCTTGAAAGTTCCTTGGACGGCAAGAAGATCTAACCAGTCAATCCAGAAGAAAGTCAACCCTAAATATTCACTGGAAGGACAGATTCTGAAGCTGAAACTCGAATACTTTAGCCACCTAATGTGAAGTGAGGACTCATTAGAAAAGACCCTGATGCTGGAAAACATGGAAGAAAAAAGCAGAAGAGGACGACAGAAAACAAGATGGATAGACAGCATCATCGAAACAATGAGCATGAAAATAAGCAAGCTCCGGGAGGCAGTGGAGAACAGAAAAGCCTGGCGCGCTATGGTCCATGACGTCACAATGAGTCGGACACGACTAAAAGACTCAACAACAACAATGTGTAAATTGATCATAAATCACGGAGTGTATGGCAACCTTTAAAATGATCTTTTAAGTTTATGTATGGCATTTTTTTACATAGTACCACTGGTCCAGCTTGTAGCAATGTAACTATGAATATACTATACTAATGGGATCGTCTAGATAGAAGTTGGAATTTATTGAAGTATACACTGCTACTCCAGTGATAGGGAACTCAGTCAAGTAATTGCCACACCATTGTTCCCCATTTTCACTGACAGTCTACTGACTGGAATGGTACCAGCTGATTGGAGAAAAGCACCAATATTTTAAAAAGGGCCAAAATACATCCCTGGGAATTACAGACCAGTTAGCCTAACATCAATAGTATGCAAGCTCTGGGGGGGATGATAAGGGTCTTTATACAAGATTTTAGAAATGAAAACGTTATCATTAGCAGTAATCAGCATGGATTCATGAAGAATCGTTCTTGCCAAACCAATCTAGTAACCTTCTATGAGGAGGTGAGCTGCCATCTAGAAAGAAGGCCCGTAGACGTGGTGTATCTGGATTTTGCAAAAGCATTTGACACAGTTCCCCATAAACGTTTACTGTACAAAGTAAGGTCCGTTGGCATGGACCATTAGGTGAGTACATGGATTGAAAACTGGCTACAAGGGCGAGTTCAGAGGGTGGTGATAAATGGGGAATGGTCAGGGGTGGGAAGTGGGGTCCCCCAGGGTTCTGTGCTGGGACCAATCCTGTTTAATTTGTTCTTAAACGACCCGGAGGATGAGGTGAACAGTTCAATCTCACTAAGCTAAGCAGGGCAATAACTTCTCCGCAGGATATGGAAACCTTGCAAGAAGATCTGAACAAATGAATGGGGTGGGCAACTGCATGGCAAATGAGGTTTAATGTAGAAAAATCTAAAATAATGCATTTGGGTGGCAAAAATATGAATGCAATCTACTCACTAGGGGGTGAACCTCTGGGGCAATCTAGGATGGAAAAGGACCTGGAGGTCCTAGTAGATGATAGGCTGAGCAATGGTATGCAATGCCAAGCTGCTGCTAACAAAGCAAACAGAATATTGGCATTAAAAAGGGGATTAACTTCAGGGATAAAGCAATAATTCTCCCGCTCTACAAGACTCTGGTCCGGCCTCACCTAGAGTATGCTGTCCAGTTATGGGCACCAGTCCTCAGGAAGGATGTACTGGAAATGGAGCGAGTACAAAGAAGGGCAACAAAGCTAATAAAGGCTCTGGAGGATATTAGGCATGAAGAAAGGTTGCGAGCACTGAACTTATTCTCTCTGGAGAGGGGATATGATTTCAATTTACAAATACCGTACTGGTGACCCCAGAATAGGGATAAAACTTTTTTGTGGAAGGGAGTTTAATAAGACAAATGGCCACTCATTAAAATTAGAAGAAAAGAGGTTTAACCTTAAACTGCGTAGAGGGTTCTTTACTGTAAGAGCGGCAAGGATGTGGAATTCCCTTCCACAGGCGGTGGTCTCAGCCGGGGGCATTGATAGTTTAAAAAAACTTTTAGATAAGCACCTGAACGACCGCAACATACAGGGATATACAATGTAATACTGACATATAATCACACACATAGGTTGGACTTGATGGACTTTTTCAACCTCACCTTTATATAACTATGTAAAGTACCACATAAGTGTATCCAAAATCAAAGCGTAATTGAGATATGCTGGGTTCTTTGTCCTGGTAAGGAGTCAGGGAGGATTGGATTCCTGTAGGGAGATAAAAGAACAAGGCCGTTCATCTCTACGACTGAGCCCTAGCAGGGGCAAAACATGTCGGGGGGGTGGCCTAAGGGTGGAAACTGTGTCTACAACCATCTATACTCAATAAACTTACCAGTAGGAGGCCTCAATCTTCTACTTTGCTTTATGTATTGAGCTAGATAAGCTCTTGTGACCAGAGCATTGGACCTCCTGAGAGGCTGTTTTAGGAGCTTGGAGTTTTTCTTTTGAAATTCCTGTAGGGAGATGTTTTAGGCCTCATAGATTGAGCTGTGAAGGTTGAATCATGTCTGTGGAGGCATAGGGTTGAGTTCCCCTGGTTGAGTAGGTGCAGCGTGGTGTGGTAGGCAGTAAACACTCAGAGTTCCTGTTTGCAAGAACATTGTATTAACACAGAAAATCAACAGCACAAACAGGCCTGGTAGGAAGCTCGCCCGTCCGGGGGCCCCTTACAACCAAGTTGCAAATTGACAGCGATCACAAGACTCAGGGATGCCGACAGCATCTGCCTTGATGATCAAAGTGCAGCCCGGCTGGTCTGACCCAAACGGGAAACTTCCTGAAGAGGTAGACGTAGTCCCTGCTTTCTGCCTATTCCACCAGAACCTTTCCTTATCGCTATCACTGTCCTTGTCAGACAGGGGTCCTGTCCCTAAGAGATATAAATAGACTCTGCCTAGCCTAAGATGGCTGCCAGGGTCACATGAGGAGGTGCATCCAACCGGATTACTGCCTAAGTGACAGAGGAATTCATAGAGAAACATAGCTTCTCTTAACTTCTTTTTCCTTCTGCATTGCCGCTGCCGGTGAGCGCCACCTGCAGTGGAGAACATACAAGGTGTGTTTAAAACGTTTGGTAAATGGTCCGATATCTCAACGGCAACATGGGCCAGGTACGCGCGCATGCATATGGCTATCCAGAGACATTTAAAAAAGCACCACCTAGCATGAAGTACACATGACCATCAGGGTAAACATGCTGTGGGCAGTTGAACGTAGTCAGTGTGAGAGGTAGGGTCACAGTGCAATGGAGCAATGAGTGAACATCAAGTTCTGCTACAAATTGGGGATAACAAAAAGGAGGAAGGGGAAAGGTTTGGGACTTTAAATAAGGAATACATATGATAATATGTGCCTCCATCCCTGATTCAAATGAATAATAGAAAGGAAGTTCAAGTGGCAGCTAAACAAGACAAAATATATATAGTGACTAAATGACTTTATTCACATAAAAGAGGGTATAGAATCGCACTCAGTATGCTGTATATTAAAAGCCACTGCATAATAATGGAAGAAGTACAGTTCATAGACATATGAAAATGGCATAAAAACATATTCAGATGGTTCATGTATATACAACCTTACAACCAAAATGGCAGCACATTCCAGTTAACAATGTATGGAGTGAGAGAATAACAGTAACAGAACTCTGTGTAAGAGAATAACAAATAATAAGGGGGTTGATAATTACAAAGATGAATAACTAAAACAAGTTGGCATCCTATCTACGCGTTTCGTGTAAAGACACTTCATCAGGAATGGATGCATCCATTGGTCTGTAAAACAAATAAATATAGATACCGGTAAGTTCTGGTAAGAACTCCAGTATCAAGGAAAGGCAATGGGAATTGTTACAGTCTCGTTACTTACATGGGAATGGAAAAACAGGGGTATGTAAAACTGCAACCGGGGGGAACCACTGGAATAAGTCGTCTGGTCCGGGAGCTGAGGAAGCCACACCGCACACGGGGCGAACGCCCAAACACAATCCCCAGAAAGTTAGGTTCTCCATATGGTGTGGGTGGTAACACAAGTTAAGGCTCCATGGAGTCTGTGAAAAGAAAGGGAGGTATGCTATACAGAGCTTGCGTATAATAATGATGGTGTGAACCAAGTGAGGACCAAATCCAGTGAGGAGATTTAAGTAAAAGGAGTAAGAGAGAACAAGATTATACTAATAGGAACCAAGGGGCCATACCCACGTGAATGAGGCTAAGGTACAGGGTGTGTAAGTCATATGGATATGAACACCAGAATATGTGAAGAAACTAAAAAATGTGCACAACAAAAAAGCGAATCCAAATGTACCAGGGTGATTACCTCGTGGATAGATATATCGGGCGTCAGATTGCGCAAAATGTAAAATGTGGCCATTGGTGCAGGTAAAAGCATAAACAGTAAGGCATCATTGGGGAGGGAGGAGGGGGAGGGCGCCAGGTGCACATCGCAGTTCCCGGGCAACAGGCGGCCAAGCGGCCCCACAGTCGCAGTGCACATACAGCTGAAATATTGGTGCATGTGTACAGGATGGAAGACATGAGCAGAAAATGTGTTTACAATTGGTTCAATTGTTTCCGCGTTGGAAAGGAAATGACTGAGGATGAGCCACGTTTGGGTTGGCCATTCGACAAGCAGAACTCCAGACATGATCAAGCAAGTGCGACAAATGCTGGCATGAAATCGGTGACTGACACTGCGGAGGAATTGGACATTAGCAAGGACTCGGCACGCACCATTGTCCCCTAAGATTTGGGTAAGCAGAAGGTCTGTTCCTGGTTTGTGCCGCACAAGCTGACAGACTAACAGAAAGCAAAACGGTTGGAAACCTCTGGAGATTTCATTACCTCGTATGACCAGGATCCATCCTGTACTTTACACTGTGCGATCCGTGTGCACCAATTCTTGGCTCAGTATGGCATACCTGTTTTTGATCACCCACCTTACTCCCCTGATCTGGCACCTGCAGACTTCTGTTTCCCCGCCTATATAGCGTCATGAAAGACGCACGTTTTGCAGACACCCAAGACAGCGTAACAGAAGTTCTGCTATTGAATCCTAAAGTGGCCTTTGCTGACAGTTTCCAGAAGCTTTCTGAACGTGTGATGTAAAGGATGGCGACTATTTTGAAGGCCAATAAAGATAATTTGTTTGTACCTTCTGTTTTGTTTGTTTTCTGATACCATTCACCAAACTTTAGACACTCCAGGTAGACTGCATCTACCTACACCCTGTTCATAGAACCCATTGAGTGCTGCAGGATGTAGCTTGAGAGAAATGGCTAATTGTGGGGCCCTAGAAGCTACCTGTGTTATCGGAGAAGTCTAAGCTCTGAAGATGTGGTGTTTTGCCCTTGAAGATCAACTTTGTAGGGCTTCCACTGTAATCCAGGTCTTATGCCGCGTACATGCGAAATGTTGGATGTGAGCTTGTTGGCGGAAAGTCCGACCGTGTGTACGCTCCATCGGACAATTGTTGTTGGACTTTCCACCAACAAATGTTGGCTAGCATGTTCTCAAATTTTCTGCCAACAAATGTGTGTTGTCGGACTTTCCAATCGTGTGTACACAAGTCCATCGGACAAAAGTTCAAAGTACAAACACGCATGCTCGGAATCAAGGACGAGCCGGAAGTGCTCGCTCTTGTAAAACTAGTGTTCGTAATGGAGATATCACATGACTATTGAGCTTCCTTTTTATCGGCTCGCTGTATGTCTTGTATTTCACTACGTTCGTAATTGTTAGCCAACATTGGTGTGATCGTGTGTATGCAAGACAAGTTGGAGCCAACAACCTTCGAACAAAATTCCATGGTTTTGTTGTTGGAAAGTCCGATCGTGTGTACGGGGCTTTACAGTTTGAAGATCCCAGCGGAAAGTGGAGAATCTCTGAATGCACATTGTCAGCAACAGAAAAGTCTCAAATGAAGTCATACATTGTTTTTTTTTCTTATTAGGCACATTGGCTACCTGCCTTCTGGGATTTGTCCAGCTCTGTTCTATACAGGGGGGCTCTACGGCACTGACAGTTGTTTATTTGGCTCAGAAGACAACTGTAAAAACATTATAGCAATATGAAAGAACATGTGCTCTGCCGTTACTCGGACATGGTGAAAGCTCAATGTCTACTTAGGCTGAATTATTTGCTGCAACATTATACGGTGCGGGAATGTGGAGCCTGAGAGTTATCATTTAAACTGTCATTTGTGAAACGTCTCAGCTTTGATGATCTACAGAACCTGTAATTATCCCAGCAATGTGTATAAATCTTCTGTGCTTCTCATTTATAAGATAAAACCGAATGAATTACGGAGAATTATGATGTAGTAGATTTAATATAGCTGGAATTAAGCTAAATGTACTAAACACACGCTTTGTTTCCCAAAGGATAGAACTGAATCAGCACATCCTGAAGCTACAAAAAAAAAAAAAGGTTTGTTGTACGGAATAGATCAATCTTTACAAAAATGATGCAATAGTATTGTGCTGGGTTCATAAATATTGTTCATTTCAGAAGTTTCACTTTTTAATTAAAGTTGATTTCCAGGCAAACAGCTAAATGCATAGATGACGCACACCTATGTGACCTGCCAAAGGATTTGTAATTCTGGCTACTTTTGTTAACCCTACCAGAAAGAATAGGAGGGTGACACCACTTTTTCTAATGGAGATAGTGTGTAGGCAGGTGCAGTCTGTACTCCCCACTGTAGGTGGCGCTCGACCAAAGCGGCAATGCAGGAGGGAAAGGAAATTGTGAGGAACTTGGTTCCTCTACGACTTTAAAGGAAACCTCTATCCGAATGGACACTGGCCCCCCATATGACTCCAGCAGCCATCTTGGGTCAGACAGAGTCTATTTAAGGGTTTGGCGTGCTTTATATGAGTGGTTAAGTGCAGGGACTATGTCCTTCTCTTCCAAGGAAGCCTCCCCTTTGGGTGTGGACCAGCTAGGCCACAGCTAGGCCTCCTTATTGCAGATGCTGTTGGCATCTTCAAGTCTTCAGGCCGCTGTCACAGTTCGTAAGTGTCTCCGGGCGGTTTTACCTACCCACCGGCCTGAATAAGTTGTGTTGAACCTTTCTACAATATAACTTCATTGCCTAATTTGGACTCTGTGGGTTTGATTTACTAAAGGGAAAAAGACTGTGCACTTTGCAAAGTGCAGTTGCCCTCTTCAAGAGCAGTTGCTCCAGAGCTTAGTAAATGAGCAGAAGCTCTGCTGACTTCTATCATCCAATCATGTGCAAGCAAAAATGCAGTTTTTTTCATTTTTCTGGCAGGGGATTGGATACTCTTTGCAAAGTGAACTCTTACCTCATTTACTAAGCTCTGGAGCAATTGCACTTGCAGAGGGCAACCGCACTCTGCAAAGTGCACAGTTTTTTGCCTTTAGTAAATCAACCCCTGTGTGTTCACTGCCCCCCCCCCCCCACACCATGCTGTTCACTTTACAAGGGAATTTGCCCCAGAGCTTAGTGAATGTACTGAAGTTTCACTTTGCAAATACTCACGTGCAAGGAAAAAAAAAAAAAAACATTGCTTCCACATGATTAGATGATGGAAGTCGACAGAACTTTACCTCTTTCACTAAGCTCTGGGGCAACTTCCCTTGCAAAGTGCAACTACTCTTGAAAAACAAACCCCTTACTCTCCTGATCACCAGAGTCTCTTACATCATAACCCATCAGCCATAAAGTTCAAACCAAAAAAGTCCTTAAGGCAAAGCAGCGCTTTCAAATGGCATATTGTGCACCGTTAGGGGACAGTACAGTGAAAAACACCCAGTGAAACAAATCCAGTTAAAGTGCTTAGGCGATAGTTCATATAGGAAGTCTACTCGTCGGGTGTATGGGAATTCCACCTTCACCGCACCACGTGATCCCACCCCCTTAGGAAATGCACTCACCAGAAATATATCAAGTCCCGCTTTGGGAATGTTATGCCCAGACAGTAAATATCAAGGAATCATCTACCAGGATACCTCAAATGGTTCACCGGGACAGTGGATTGGTGCACTCCAATTCGCATTATTCACACTCATATGACCGTAAGCAGTTCCATGGGCTCAAACATAAAGGAAAACAATCCTCATAGCGTAACTCTGTTAAAACTTTATTGTATAACAACTCCCCCCTTAACCCTATGCACTTACAAACAGTGATTAAAAGAAGGCATTCAATAAAAACATTGCACTGTGTACCGTAACTCGATACTCTCTCAACGTTCGTGAAGATCTGATCGTCCATGGTGATTCCCGGGAGGAGATCAGAACAGTGGACCAGTGCAGCAAGCCATGTGGTCACGGCTAGACGCGTTTCGTCACTCCATCTTTATCAATAGGCGTGGCCGCACGGCACGGACTTGCAGCTTTATAGACTATAGTCTTTTAAATCCTAATCCCTTCTGATACTCGACAGATCCTCAGCAGCTCTCACCACAGACAATCAGAGCCAGAACACAATGCACAGCGATCTACACCGCCTGCAACTCCGAGCTCATTGTGTAATGTATGGGGCCAGCGGCATCCGATAGAGTCTCTTACATGTTTCCATGATCTCTGGGAGTCCCTGGATGGTTTGGCTCCATGCTACCCCAGAACGAGGGAACGTCATCAATTTTTATTAAGCTTTTCATACTTTACCAGATCCAAAGCTACAGGGTTACTATAAACATTTTCCCTTCTCTTTTTCTCTCTTTCTTTCTCTCTCCAAATAGACTGTAAAAATGTCCATTGTAGAAGCACGAAGGTGTGCTGTGTGAAGGGGTGTGTGTCCCTTCCACCCACTCAGTTTTGAGAGCTTTCCCCACTAAGCTCTGCAGTGTGTAATTTCAACTCTCCGCTCCCTTTTTTTTTCTGACAGCTCAGACAAGCTTTATAAATTCTGTACTTTAAAGGGCCGTAGAGGAGAGGTGGCTGCAGATAAACAGGTACAACTTATGTAGGTGAGTTTTTTTTTTTTTTTATCTCTGTGTATCACCTGAGGCCAGTCACTTCACCGGGTATATGTAAGGGTTTACTACCACTTTAAGTTCCAGACGAGGCTTAATAATTGCATGCAAGCTAACGGCTCAAATTGCAAAGCTTTACATGAGATATAGACAGTGACAGCCCGTCCATTAGGGCATGCCTGGGCACCGCCCCCCCTCTCCACACCACCCCCCTATATGCAATGAATAGATTGACCCCTATTCACCCCCTATGCATGTGTCCTGCCCACCGGGCTCATAAATTACAGCAGCCCGTTTTTTTCTTTTTAAGCACCTGATTAGAGCCAGAGGCTCTAATAGGCATCAAAATAGGGTGGGCTGCAGAGAATGCACTCCGATCCCACCCAGGTGTGTTACAACAGTAAATGAATACTGATCCTCAATCTGGCCAATCAGAAGCGAGTGTGAGACCCTGTTTACCGATTGGCCGAAAAGAGAAGACTCCCGATTGGCCGCCGAGGAGGAGGGAGGAAATGGAAGCCGCCGCTACCATCGCCGTGATGACCCAAGAACAGCAAGAGAACAGGAGGCTGCCACCGCCGAGCAGGGGAAGCTGCCGGTGATGGGGTAAGTTCTACCAACCAACCGGTGGGGTATTATACTGTTTGCTGCCCCTCCCCCACAAAAAAATTTCCACCGGCTGCCACTGTATATAGATATCTTATTTTCAGCCACATGACTGTACTTTTCAAATCTCATTGGACTCAGCTTACATTTTTGAAAAAAAAAAAAAACCTTATGCTGGTGTTTTATCTCTGTGAGTTGAGCCCTGGAAAGGGTTAATTCTCTTCTAAGGACAGCTTGTACTGTACACCCTTATGGCCAAATCTCTTTCCAGCTCCCAAAACCCTAAATCACCCTTTTCCGCCATAAATCACATCAGCTCTGGCAACCAGAGACGAAGTGTGACCGAGGATATCAGTGTATGATTAAGGCAGACATCCAGCAAGATCAATGTAATGCAGCATGGCCTAGACTCGCTATCGCTCCGTTGTCCCGCTGCTTCATTTGAGCCCGTCCGCTCGCTTTCTCCAAATGTCTTTCCCCCGCTGGCCTGCATCTGTCTTAGCTGCCCGCTGTGCCGTCTCCAGGGCTCACTTTTCCAACACATGCTTAGATGCTAAATCTGGCCCATAATCGTTGGAGCTAGCTAGGAAATGGCATAGATCTGTCTTCTAGAAGTTATGTTAGGTTCGGTTCAACTTGAAGCCTCCTGTAGGCTTGTAGGACCTGCTGGGAATTGTTCTTCATCAGAGCCTGGAGGGTCAAAGGTTTCCAGGTAAAGAGATTCCACAGATATGTTGCCCTGTATAATAATCAGTCTACTACAACCTTTCTCAACTTTTTTTAAGTTGGAGGAATCCTTATAAAACCTTTCCGGTCTCAAGGGACCTCTGCTAATAATGACTATGTCTATAGATCACTGTACATCCTATTGATTGATTTCTCTATAACCACTGTTTTTTTCATGAATGATCAGTGCTGCTGGCTATAATACTGTTTCAAAAGGGTTTATTTGTTCCAAACAGTAAAAACATACTCACATTTTCTCTGTATGTTAAAGCTTATTTAAAAGACACAGGAAGCCAGGACAGTCCACGACCCACGGCTTCAGACCGGAAGTGACGCAAAGACGCTAGAAGCTCCATCCTACGTGTTTTGTCATCAAGACGTCATCATGTCTTCACAAGGGATTTAGCAACCGGTGGCTGAGCCTGTGTGCTGTCACTGGTGCCAGCTGGCACCAGTGACAGCACACAGGCTCAGGCTCACTTACTTCTTTTTAAAGCTTTCAGAGACCATGGGTGTCCAATCTGCAGCCCTTCAGCTGTTGCAGAACTACAAGTCCCATCATTCCCCATGCCTTTGGGAGTTATGCTTGTAACTGTCAGCCTGGAAATGCCTCAGTGGAACTTCCCGGAAATCTGCAGGTTGGACACCCATGGCATAGACTGTCCAAAATCCAGGTTATCCCATGGCCATAGTTCACACTATTGCAGTGCAGCGCCGTGAAAAAAAAGCACAGCAAGCTGCATTTTTCTGCACTGCATATGCACAGAAAATGCATGAAAATGCAACACATATCAGTGCAAATAAAAGGCCAAAGAAGAAAAAAGTGCCCTCGAAGGAAATGCAATCTTAGGAAAAATGCATTGCGTAAAAAAATACATGTCACTGCACATGCACAAATGCGCAGTAAGCACGCAGTTTCTGATGTGAATGGGCCCTATTTTCAGAGTTGCAGCGCACATGTGAATGGGCCTCTGTGATGTCATTACCGCCTAGTGCGCTGATTGGCTGAACTTTGTTAGCATACAAGATAACGGCCTGTGTCATGTGCAGTTCAAAAGTAATAACTGGTTTTAGAAATTGTCCGCATATACAAACCTGTTCTTTTGGCACCTCCTTCTCCTCTGTGCGCTCTTTCAGATTAATGATTACAAAAGATTTTTTTTTTATTCTGGCCTCCTACTGCATTGCAGTATCTATTAATGAATCAATAATATTAATGATAAACCTTTAATACACTCCGGCGTCAGGGACACGGGCTGACAAGCCACCGCGCTGTCACACATTAATATACATACAATTCCTGGGCAGGCAATCCATTCGTTACTGACAAAGGACTGGCGGCGCGGGGACAGGCGAGCGTAACAGGGAAATTGGTGACAAGGGTTTTATCTGCGGCGGCTCTGGGGGGGGTCAGGGGGCAATGAGTCTGTATGATCACAAAGAAGGATAATAATTATATAGCCCCAGAGAGTGACCTGTGTCATGTCACCTATTTCAGAGGGAAGGTCACGGGGCACACAGAATGAGCTCTCTATAACCCCCAAGATGTGACCCCCCCCCCCGGCCTCCACTGGGGGAAAGACATTGACAATCCAAGATGACAAGACTGCCACCTAAAGGACACCAATGAAAATTTCAGCTAAAAAAACAAATATATACAGTATGTGTATATATATATATATATATATATATATATATATATATACACCGTATTTTACACACACTATATTGTCAAAAGTATTGGGACGCCTGCCTTTACATGCTCATGAACATTAATGGCATCCCAGTCTGTAGGGTTCAATATTGAGTTGGCCCACCCTTTGCAGCTATAACAGCTTCAACTCTTCTGGGAAGGCTGTCCACAAGGTTTAGGAGTGTGTCTATGGGAATGTTTGACCATTCTTCCAGAAGCACATTTGTGAGGTCAGGCTCTGATGTTGGACAAGAAGGCCTGGCTCGCAGTCTCCGCTCTAATTCATCTCAAAGGTGTTCTATCAGGTTGAGGTCAGGACTCTGTGCAGGCCAGTCAAGTTCCTCCACCCCAAACTCGCTCATCCATGTCTTTATGGACCTTGCTTTGTGCACTGGTCCAAATCATTTGGTGGAGGGGGGATTATTGGGTGGGGTTGAGCTTGGCCCCTTAGTTCCAGTGAAGGGAACTCTTTGGACTATGATATGCTCCCAGCTTTGTGGGAACAGTTTGAAGTTGGCCCCTTCCTGTTCCAACATGACTGCGCACCAGTGCATAAGCAAAATAAGACTGACAATTTTGAAAAAAAAAAATATATATTTTTTACTTTCTGCTATAAAACATATCCAATAAAAAAAAATTTAAAAATCTAATTTCTTCATAATTTTAGGCCAATATGTATTCTGCTACATGTTTTTGGTTAAAAAAAAAACAAACAAAAAAAACACTAAGCATATATTGATTGGTTTGCGCAAAAGTTATAGCGTCTACAAACTATAGTATATACAGTATCTCACAAAAGTGAGTACACCCCTCACATTTTTGTAAATATTTTCTTCTATCTTTTCATGTGACAACACTGAAGAAATGACACTTTCTACAATGTAAAGTAGTGAGTGTACAGCTTGTATAACAGTGTAAATTTGCTGTCCCCTCAAAATAACTCAACACACAGCCATTAATGTATAAACCGCTGGCAACAAAAGTGAGTACACCCCTAAGTGAAAATGTCCAAATTGGGCCCAAAGTGACAATATTTTGTGTGGCCACCATTATTTTCCAGCACTGCCTTAACCCTCTTGGGCATGGAGATCACCAGAGCTTCACAGGTTACCACTGGAGTCCTCTTCCACTCCTCCATGACGACATCACAGAGCTGGTGGGTGTTAGAGACCTTGCGCTCCTCCACCTTCCGTTTGAGAATGCCCCACAGATGCTCAATAGGGTTTAGGTCTGGAGACATGCTTGACCAGTCCATCACCTTCACCCTCAGCTTCTTTAGCAAGGCAGTAGTCATCTTGGAGGTGTGTTTGGGGTCATTATGTTGGAATACTGCCCTGCGGCCCAGTCTCTGAAGGGAGGGGATCATGTTCTACTTCAGTATGTCACAGTACATGTTGGCATTCATGGTTCCCTCAATGAACTGTAGATCCCCAGTGCCGGCAGCACTCATGCAGCCCCAGACCATGACACTCCCACCACCATGCTTGACTGTAGACAAGCAAGACAAGGAATTGGTCACACACTGGAACTCCAAATGATCTCGATGTCAGCTTTATTGTCAAAAAAGGGTCAGACAGATACAGGCAATGGTAGACGTTTCACAAGCGATAGCTTGCTTGTTCACAAGGGTTGTGAACAAGCAAGCTATCGCTTGTGAAATGTCTACCATTGCCTGTATCTGTCTGACCCTTTTTTGACAATAAAGATGACATCGAGTTAATTTGGAGTTCCAGTGTGTGACCAATTCCTTGTCTTGTTTGTCTTCCACGGTGGTGAGCCGAGGTCAGCACCTGTGATCCATCCTGCACCTGAGTTTGCCTGGAGCGGTGTGTTTCTCTCTGTTCTTGACTGTAGACAAGACACACTTGTCTTTGTACTCCTCCCCTGGTTGCTGCCACACACGCTTCAAACCATCTGAACCAAATAAGTTTATCTTGGTCTCATCGGACCACAGGACATGGTTCCAGTAATCCATGTCCTTACTCTGCTTGTCTTCAGCAAACAGTTTGCAGGTTTTCTTGTGCATCATCTTTAGAAGAGGCTTCCTTCTGGGACGACAGCCATGCAGACCAATTTGATGCAGTGTGCGGCGTATGGTCTGAGCACTGACAGGCTGACCCCCCACCCCTTCAACCTCTGCAGCAATGCTGGCAGCACTCATACGTCTATTTCCCAAAGACAACCTCTGGATATGACGCTGAGCATGTGCACGCAACTTCTCTGGTCGACCATGGCGAGGCCTGTTCTGTGTGGAACCTGTCCTGTTAAACCGCTGTATGGTCTTGGCCACCGTGCTGCAGCTCAGTTTCAGGGTCTTGGCAATCTTCTTATAGCCTAGGCCATCTTTATGTAGAGCAACAATTCTTTTTTTTATATCCTCAGAGAGTTCTTTGCCATGAGTTGTCATGTTGAACTTCCAGTGACCAGTATGAGAGAGTGAGAGCGATAACACCAAATTTAACACACCTGCTCCCCATTCACACCTGAGACCTTGTAACACTAACGAGTCACATGACATTGGGGAGGGAAAATGGCTAATTGGGCCCAATTTGGACATTTTCACTTAGGGGTGTGCTCACTTTTGTTGCTAGCGGTTTAGACATTAATGGCTGTGTGTTGAGTTATTTTGAGGGGACAGCAAATTTACACTGTTATACAAGCTGTACACTCACTACTTTACATTGTAGCAAAGTGTCATTTCTTCAGTGTTGTCACATAAAAAGATAGAATAAAATATTTACAAAAATGTGAGAGGTGTACTAACTTTTGTGAGATATTGCATACTGGAATTTTTTTTATTTATATACTAGTAATGGCAGCAATCAGTCACTTATAGCTGGACTGCGATATTGCAGTGAACAATTGGGAAATAACTGACACTTTTGACACTTTGTGGGAACCAGTGACACTAATACAGTGATCAGTGCTAAAAATATGCACTGTCACTGTACTAATGACACTGGCTAGGAAGGCATTAAACATCTAGACTGATCAAAGGGTTAAATGCAGTGGCGGCTGACCAAAGACATCCTCCCCGTCTCTCCATCCCGCCACCCCACACTAACTCCCCCCCGTCGCTCCAGCCCGCCACCGCACACCATTGACAACACTTACCAACCCCCCCAGTTGACGGCTCACCCGCCAGGCCCCTGTCAGCCCTGCACTTACCCCGTGCAGGTCACTGCGGCAGCGGCTTCCCCCCTACATCTCCTCCGTGTCCCAACCGTCGCTTCTCCTCCCAGCCAATCGGGTCTTCGGATGCCCGGTCAATGGGGTCTTAGGACTCCTGGTCAATGGGGTGTCAGGACCCACTTCCTGGTTGGAGAAACAGGAAGACATTAGTGATTATTAATTTTCTAATGTCCGACAACAGGGTAGGCTCAGGACGCAGTGCTCTGCGCCCTGAGCCCACCCTTTTTGAAGCCAATTAGAGCCTCACGCTCTAATCATCTGCTTCTAAAAAAAAAAAAAAAAAAAAATCCATAGAAGTCCATGTGTCCGGCGCCCTGTATGTAGATTAGAGGGCCGGGCACGTGGATTGGAGGGAGGCCCCTAATGAGCGGCCACCCCTGGTTCAATGTGTGCCTAACCAGTGTTTTTGTGTACACTGTGTGGCGATTTTACTGAGGGACGTGCTGGAAACAAAAATCCAGCACATCCCCGCTGACAGAACGGAGCTCTGCATCTAGCTCTCAACTGCATACCTCCCAATATTTTGAGATGGGAATGAGAGACACCTACTAGCAAACGTATGTAGGCATAGATCACGCCCCCTGCCACACCTCCTTAAAGGAGAATTAACTAACAAAAAAAGTTAATTAAATCCACAAGTGCTTTTTTTTTACAACTACTATTCCTTTATATTGGCTCTTAAAATTTACAAATGCAGCAATTTAGAATTTGGATGAAAAGTTTAGCGCTGGAAAACACTTTTTGAAAGATAAAAAGTGCATTTTATATACAACTATATGGATCAGACCAAAATGAGGGACAGATGAGGAGGAAAGAGGGACAGAGGGACTTTGCTCCAAATCAGGGACAGTCCCTTGAAATCAGGGACAGTTGGGAGATAGGCCCAACTATCCCTGATTTTGAGGGACTGTCCCTCATTCGGAACAAAGTCCCTCTGTCCCTCTTTCCTCCTCATTTGTCCCTCATTTTGGTCTGATCTATATAGTTGTATATAAAATGCACTATTTATCTAAAAAATGTTTTACAGAGCTAAACCTTTCATTTAAATTCTAAATTGCTGCATTTGTAGATTCTAAAAACCAACATAAAGAAATAGATATGGTAAAAAAAAAAAAAGCAATTGTTGGTTTAACCAATCATTTGTTTTTATACAATTTTCGTTTAAGGGGGCGTGGCAGGGGGTGTGTCCTCTGCCTACACACCTTTGCTAATAGGTGTCCCTCATTCCCATCTCAAAAAGTTGGGAGGTATGCGTCCGGTGTGTCTCCTCAGCGATCAGCGGGTGCCGGCAGACATCCATTGGCCGACACCTGCTGATTGGCTTCTGCGGTGACTAATCACAGCAACCCAGAGGTGCAGAATCGTGTATATACACGTGATTCTGCACAGAACCGCCACCCTGTAGCAGTAAATCTTCTATAGGGCGGTCGGCAAGTGGTTAAATTGTATTTTTCCTGAAAAGTTGTGTTTGATAAACATAGCAACAAAAACAACTAATTTAATCACTTCCGGACCGCCGCACGCTGATATACGTCCTTACTTTGAAGGGGAATATCGTTGTTATGGCAGCAGCTAGCTCTCTCTTCTTCGGCCGGCGGTCCGCTTTCCGGTAAGAGTGGTCTCTGCAGCGGATTCGCCGTGAGGTTGCTTTTATCGGCGGCGGGAGAGGGCCACCCCCTCCTCCCGCTGCGCTCCGGTGCTCTCCGCCGCTTACTGGGGCCGTCGGCAGCAGCGGAGACGATCAGATCTTCACCCTTGCTGGGCATGGAGACGAGTGAGGAGAAGATGACCCCCACCCGTCTCCATACCACTGCAGGGCGGAAGCGACGTCAAAACATCACGTCCTTAGCTCTTAAAGAGACTTTTTATTAAATTATTTTTTTAAATGACAATTTGTTTTTGTTTTTTTTTTATTGCATTCCAGTGTAAATATGAGATCTGAGGTCTTTTTGACCCCAGATCTCATATTTACGAGGCCCTGTCATGCTTTTTTTCTTTTACAAGGGATGTTTACATTCCTTGTAATAGGAATAAAAGTGACACAATTTTTAATTTTTTTTAGGGCTGTTACTGATTAAAATTTTCGTGTTCGATTAATCGATTTTTTTTTTAATCGATTAATCGACTAATTTCAACTAATTATAACGCACATACAGAACTACTTTTAGCTGATTTAGCACCATTGTTATGGCAACGGCGGAAGCCGGACACAGCGGGGCATGGCTAGGACGTCACACGTCATAATCACAGCCTCACTGTGCCCATAATCACAGCCTCACCGGGCTCATAATCACAGCCTCATCGTGCCCATAATCACAGCCTCACCGTGCTCATAATCTCAGACTTACCGTGCCTATAATCGCAGCCTCACCGTGCCCATAATGCTGTCTCACCGTGCCCATAATCACAGCCTCGCCGTGCCTATAATCGCAGCCTCACCGTGCCCATAATCACAGCCTCGCCGTGCCTATAATCGCAGCCTCACCATGCCCATAATGCTGTCTCACCATGCCCAATATTTCAGACTTACCGTGCCCATAATCGCAGCCTCACCGTACCTATAATCGCAGCCACACCGTGCCCATAATGCTGTCTCACCGTGCCCATAATGCTGTCTCACCGTGCCCATAATCGCAGCCTCGCCGTGCCTATAATCGCAGCCTCACGGTGTGCCTTAATGCTGTCTCACCGTGCCCATAATGCTGTCTCACCGTGCCCATAATCGCAGCCTCGCCGTGCCTATAATCGCAGCCTCACCGTTTCCATAATGCTGTCTCACCGTGCCCATAATACTGTCTCACCGTGCCTATAATCGCAGCCTCACCGTGCCAATAATCGCAGCCTCATCGTGTCCATAATGCTGTCTCACCGTGCCCATAATGCTGTCTCACCGTGCCCATAATCGCAGCCTCGCCATGCCTATAATGGCAGCCTCACCGTGCCCATAATGCTGTCTCACCGTGCCCATAATGCTGTCTCACCGTGCCCAAAATCACAGCCTCGCCATGCCCATAATGCAGTCTCACCGTGCCCATAATACAGTCTCACCGTGCCCATAATCGCAGCCTCACTGTTGTCAGTGCCTGTGCCTGGATTACACAGTCTGCGGGCATCTCCCGCTGCGTGTCTCCGAGCTGAATGTGAAAACTTTGGCCGCGCTGTGAGAAAAGTCCCGCCCTCCTCCTAGATCAGCTTGTGTGATAGACAGAACACTGCGTCTATAGACAGAACACTGCGTCTATAGACAGAACACTGCGTCTATCACACGAGCTGATCTAGGAGGAGGGCGGGACTTTCCTCACAGCTTGGCCAAAGTTTTTACACTCAGCTCGGAGACGCACAGCGGGAGATGCCCGCAGACTGTGTATGACATGTAGTGGAGGAGGAGGGAGCGGAGCGCTGCAGCCACAGCTTGGCCCAAAGCGGCCTCAGGGCAGGCAGCCTACCGATCAAAAAAATTTTGATCGATCAAAAAAATTAACGATTAATCGAGGAATTAATCTTTCATTTCCACAGCCCTAATTTTTTTTAAAAAACAGTGCAAAAATAAAAAATAATCATTTTAAAAAGTGCAGATTTTTACATTTAGGAGAAAAATGTCAGAACTGACCAGGACTGGAGGCGGTTAATTCAATACCTCTGCTATATATTTATGATACATATTCGGGTGGTGCCTCCGTCATAATCAATGTGACCACCAGAGTCCGCACAAGTCCCAGGAGGGCTGTTCCATTTACAGGCCATTTCCTGGGTTTCCAGCAGATCCAACACCTCCCAATGCTGAGTATTCCATATTTCTATACTAACCCATGTGGCAGGGAAGGGGTTACTCTCTTCTCCTATCCGTGCCAGCATCTCTCACCCTCCCGCCACCCATCTCCGCACAGCAGTTCTGCCGCCGTTCTTAGACTCCGGCTGAGCGCCAAGTGTGGAATTTGCATTTTGAATGTTCAAACTTTTCAGAAATGCGATGCCGAGTCGCTATTTGTGTTGGCAGGTTCCTTCCAGCTGCTTTGCCACCTTTTTATTCCCTTAGGGGCAGAGCGGGGCAGAGATTCAGGGCTGTCTGAGCCAATTCCTAAAATCAGAAAACTTAACTCCCTCTTCTCCCCCCCCTCCTCCCCTTCGGTGCAGACGGCCACTCTCCCTATTCTGAAAGATGACGCGGTGACAGATTTCTTGCGACGCTTTGCTCGCCATGCGCGTCTTCAGCCTGTGCCTTTTTCTAGACCACTGTAAAAAAAAGGGATGGTGGGGGTCGTCGGTCTGCGGAGGTCTCCTTTAAAGCGTAGCTGCAGGTGGGCCTCGGTCATGCTGACAGCGAGTGCCCAGTCATGTCATGCCCGCCGCGGTCAGGATTATTGAGATAGATGGTGACACCTGTTCGCGGTGATCTGCCGCCCCGGGCTGGAGAGATTTTTCATCTTTCTTGATGTTGCGTTGAAGATCCAAATTTAACACAGCGCTGGGAGGTGTACCGGGGTCTGGAGACTCGGGGGGCGTGCAGAAAATGGGGGGTCATTTGTTATGCGGGAAATTAGATGCACATCGTTCAATAGAGAACCGCTTTACAGCTCACCATACATACCACAAGCCGATTTTAACCCCTTCAGCTCTCACCCCCGGTACTCCGCCCACAGACCAGAACACTTTGTACGTACATGCCAGCTGTGGGACTATTCACTAGGCACTGCCGAAAAATTTGTTAGTTTCCGTTTCATAATTATTTTTTTTTTTTTTTCGTTTTTCGGGTCATCCGTTATGGTCGGCAATTCAAAAATCTGAAATTCGGAAATTCGAAAATCCGAAAATAATAACGACAATCTGAAAATTCAAAACAAACGGAAATTTTGAAAATCCGAAAATAAGAAACAAAAATCCAAAAATTCGAAAGTACGAAGATGCAAAGAATCAAAAAACCGAAAATGTGAAAATCCAGGTACAAGAAAAGTACACACTATAGATCAGTGATGGAGAACCTTGGCACCCCAGATGTTTTGGAACTACATTTCCCATGATGCTCATGCACTCTTGAGTGTGGTTGAGCATCATGGGAAATGTAGTTCCAAAACATCTGGGGTGCCAAGGTTCACCATCACTGCTACAGAGGGATATGCTTTGTTCATATTTCATTTCTGAGGTTTACATCCACTTTGATTTTTTGGCGCTTTACCTGCAATTTTTTTTTTTTTATTGGTGACAGGTTCTCTTTAGAAGCAGGTTGGCTCTCTTGCCAGCTAGTTCGGCTCGTCCCCTTTTATACGCCATTTTCACCCCAAAACTGCCGCCGGCCGGAGTGAGTGATATGGGGATTTTACAGCTGGAATGGGAGCTCTATTTATATGAAGCAGACAAAGGTCACCCGGCCGGAGTAACAGATCCAGGCAAACTGGGCTAAGAAATCGTAAACGCGGTGAAAAATCCCGCGAGCGTCCCATTGAGCCATTTATAGCGAACGTTAAATCCTTCAATGTGATGTTTCTGGGGGGCGAGATGGAGGTTTGCGCACAATTTCATCACTCAGGACAATTTATTTCTATAATTAAAGTCATTTTGGCATTGGGGGGGAAAGTGATCGGTAAAAGATGTGGCAAAGTGATATTATGGAGTGGGGAACGCATGTGATGCCCCACACAGAACAAGACGAGGGGGGAAGGTCTCTGTGTATTGGTATTTATGGAGCGCGACGCGAGTCATATCACTGGGCACTGATACACCATGGCGGGATAAATGTGATTAACCACTTCAGCCCCGGAAGATTTGGCTGCTGAATGACCGGGCCATTTTTTGCGATTCGGCACTGCGTCGCTTTAACTGACAATTGCGCGGTTGTGCAACGTTGTACCCAAACAAAATTGACGTCCTTTTTTTCCCACAAATAGAGCTTTCTTTTGGTGGTATTTGATCACCTCTGCAGTGTTTATTTTTTGCGCTATAAACAAAAAAAGAGCGTCAATTTTGAAAAAAAAACACAATATTTTGTACTATTTGCTATAATAAATATCCCCTTTTTTTTTTAAAAAAGCACATTTTTCCTCAGTTTAGGCCGATATGTATTCTTCTACATATTTTTGGTAAAAAAAAAATCGCAATAAGCGTATATTGATTGGTTTGCGCAAAAGTTATAGCTTCTACAAAATAGGGGATAGATTTATAGCATTTTTCTTCTTATTATTTTTTTTACTAGCAATGGCGGCAATCTGCGATTTTTATCAGGACTGCGACATTATGGCGGACACATCGGACACTTTTGACACATTTTTGGGACCATTGGCATTTATACAGCGATCAGTGCTATAATAATGCACTGATTACTGTAAAAATGTCACTGGCAGGGAAGGGGTTAACACTAGGGGGCGATCAAGGGGTTAACTGTGTTCCCTAGTGTGTGTTCTAACTGTAGGGGGAGGGGACTGACCTAGAGGAAGTGACGGATCGTGATTCCTAGCTATTAGGAGCACACAATCTGTCACTCCTCACAGAACAGAACAGGGATTTGTGTTTACATACACACGTCCCTGTTCTGCCTTCGTGCCCGTGATCACTCGTGGCCGATGGTCATCGCGACCATCGGCTACGAGCATCGGCACCCCCGCAGTGCAGCGCGCGCACACGTGCCTGCTATCCCGATCCCGCGAGCCGACGTACAGTTACGGCGATTCGCGGGATCGTGCCGACCTGCCACATTATAATGACGGCGGCTGGTCGGCAAGCAGTTAATAGAAGATGATTGCCGCTTGCTGCAGTTTACACATCGCTCTTGCTTGTAATGGAAACTCTATGTTGGACCTTCAGTCTTGCACAGTTGTACCGGCTCATCTCCTGGAACTGAAGCGGCTCTGATTTCGCTGCACACTGTGAGCTTCTCGTCTTCCAATGGGGATCCCAGGGCTGATTGTCTAAGAAGGGCTTCCCCTCACTTTGAGAAACTATGTCTAACTTCCTATTGTGTCTCTGGGACAGGAAGTGAGGGGAAATCTTCCAACAGGGACATGTGTTCCAGGGCTGACTCTCTAGGAAGGCCTTCCCCTCCCTTGGGGAGATTTCATCTAACTTCCTATTGGGTTTCTAGAACAGGAAGTGAGGGGAAATCATCAAATAGGGCATGCGTTCCAGGGCTGAGTGTCTAAAAAAGGGCTTCCCCTCACTAGGAACAGACGATCTCTCTGTACTCCCCTGTCAGAATGGGGATCTGCCTTGTTTACATAGGCAGATCCCCGTTTTGCCTCTCTGTGACCTGCTGATTGGTTCCCCCTCCATGCAGTGCCCACAGTATCTATTGCACATAATTACGTACAAGTACGTTGTTTTACGCAATAGAGCCGCCCTGCCGCAGTATATATTCGGTGGGCAGTGTTTAAATGGTTTTATTATTATCTGGTTTAGTTTGTGTCTATGTGTTTTAGGTAAGACAAAAAAAAGCAAAGTTACATAGTTAGTCAGGTTGAAAAAAGACACAAGTCCATCTAGTTCAACCATAAAAAAAAAAATCATACAATCTCATATACCCAATCCTATACCCACAGTTGATCCAGAGGAAGGCAAGAAAAAACCCCCCAGAAAAGCAAGATCCAATTTGCTACAGCAGGGGAAAAAAATCCTTCCTGATCCCAGAGTGTGCACTATTGCCTCTGGGCTGTACTACGAGAACAAATAACATACACATAAGTGGTATCGTTGCAATCTTCAGGAGCGGGAGAATTTATTTTGAGTTGTTTTTTGGTGTTAGATTATAGTAGTAATAAGAAATATAGAGCTACATTTTAAAAAAATGTATTTTTTTTTACAATTTTGGACCAGTTTTCCTTTGATAATAAAAAAAAAAAATCAGGAGATATCCGTAACTATTTACTACCAAATGGAAGGCCATTTTGTCCTGAAAAAAACACAGTATAATCCACCTGTTTGCACAAAGTGATATGTGCAGTTTTCCTAACACATGTCAAAATTGTGCTTAGGCTTTTAGATTTGTTTTACCATTAGGTGTGAAATTAGTTAATATAATTTTAGACTTTTTTTTTTTAATCTAAAATATGTAGCTCTCAGTAAAATAATCACTGGAGATCCTGCCATGAAGGCCCTTGACACTTCCTGTTATGAGGCTCCTGTGTTGGTGTTGTCACTGTACAGTTGGTCTTGGTGACACACAAATTCTCCCATTCTACAAGACTCTGGTCCGGCCGCACCTGGAGTATGCTGTCCAGTTCTGGGCACCAGTCCTCAGGAAGGATGTACTGGAAATGGAGCGAGTACAAAGAAGGGCAACAAAGCTAATAAAGGGTCTGGAGGATCTTAGTTATGAGGAAAGGTTGCGAGCACTGAACTTATTCTCTCTGGAGAAGAGACGCTTGAGAGGGGATATGATTTCAATTTATAAATACCGTACTGGTGACCCCACAATAGGGATAAAACTTTTTTGCGGAAGGGAGTTTAACAAGACTCGTGGCCACTCACTAAAATTAGAAGAAAAGAGGTTTAACCTTAAACTACGTAGAGGGTTCTTTACTGTAAGAGCAGTAAGGATGTGGAATTCCCTTCTACAGGCGGTGGTCTCAGCGGGGGACATCGATAGTTTTAGAAAACTATTAGATAAGCACCTGAACATACAGAGATATACAACGTAATACTGACATATAATCACACACATGGGTTGGACTTGATGGACTTGTGTCTTTTTTCGACCTCAACTACTATGTAACTATGTAACATTGCACAGATGTGATCGCTATCAGAAAGCCAGTCCACAGCAATAACGTGCAGCAAGTGCATGTAGACAGGAAGTGGCTGAAAGAAGCTGGAGGAGATCAACAGTGCTGAGATGCAAAAAAAAAAAAGGGGTGGGTAAGTAATGTATTGCGTATATTGTACGTATTTATTCGCATTATATTCAGCCCTAATAACAGTTTGCTGAGTGCGGTAATGACACCGTTAAGTGGCGCGGTGCAGCATTAGACGCTTAGAAGCGGCTCCATTTTCCCAGGATGTAAAAGTTCCGATGCGTTGGGCGCAGGCAGAGCGGCTCCTCTGATTACTACACGAGAAGCAGACAGAAGAGCGCTCTCTTTGTGAAGGTGAATAGGTCCTTATCAGGAGAGATTTACATCACTGAACTGGGAAATAACAAATTATGTACAGAAATTACCCAGCATAATGGGGTTATACCCTCAACTCTCAGCAGGCAATGGCGAAGGGTGGGGCGCCGCTGGCGTCAGCCAGATCCAGCCAGAATGGGAAAATGGGAGAGATAAAGGTGCCGGCGGGGGGGGGAGGGGGGAAGATAAAGGGATGGAGGGAAGTACAGAGAGAGAGAGAGCAAAATGCAAACTCAAAGAATACTGAAAGCAAAAGAGAGAGATAATGCAGCACATAGAGATTCCGCCGGCACAAAGACAGCGAGATACACAGAGGAGGATTAGAGATAGGAGCGAACGGCGGTGCTTACAAAGACGAGGACCAGAGTTCCTCATATAGAGTGCAGATTATTGGAATGCGGGGAGTCGGTCGATGTGCCAGGACAGCGCCAAGGATGGCCAGGCCAAAGTGGAGCTTGTAATTCATTAACATTACACGGACCCAGCTGCTGGCTCATCATTACATAGAAATATAGCAGGCTAATGGAGATACAATGTACAGGAAAGCCAAGATTTAAGGAGAGAATCTATAAAGTTTTAGGCAGCCAAATGATCTTGTAAACCCAGAAACAAAAATTGATAGTATTGCAGCTTACTGGTCCTGAGATGTGGTGCCTGCATTCGTTTTCTTTGTTTCACAGTTTTTTTCCTTTGTTATAACATGCCATTATCATCTTCGTGCTAACCGCCTCCCAGCCCTTTAAGAGTTCTAAAAGCCGGGAGGCAGAGGCGGGCATTCCGGTCGTGTGACCACTGTGATTGTCTGTCACATGATCTGAAAGCTCCCGATCGCAAGTATGTATTGGGAACTTTTCGGTTCCTGCTGGCTACTGTGCTGGGAGCGTGCAGGGAGCATGCAGGGAGCGTGCTGGGAGCATGCAGGGAGCATGCTGGGAGCATGCAGGGAGCGTGCTGGGAGCGTGCAGGGAGCGTGCTGAGAGCGTGCAGGGAGCGTGCTGGGAGCATGCAGGGAGCGTGCTGGGAGCATGCAGGGAGCGTGCTGAGAGCGTGCAGGGAGCGTGCTGGGAGCGTGCAGGGAGCATGCAGGGAGCGTGCTGGGAGCGTGCAGTGAGCATGCTGAGAGCGTGCAGGGAGCGTGCTGGCAGCGTGCAGGGAGCGTGCTGGGAGCGTGCAGGGAGCGTGCTGGCAGCGTGCAGGGAACGTGCTGGGAGCGTGCAGGGAGCGTGCTGAGAGCGTGCAGGGAGCGTGCTGGGAGCGTGCAGGGAGCATGCAGGGAGCGTGCTGGGAGCGTGCAGTAAGCATGCTGAGAGCGTGCAGGGAGCGTGCTGGCAGCGTGCAGGGAGCATGCTGGGAGCGTGCAGGGAGCGTGCTGGGAGCGTGCAGGGAGCGTGCTGGGAGCGTGCAGGGAGCGTGCTGGCAGCGTGCAGGGAGCATGCTGGGAGCGTGCTGAGAGCGTGCTGGGAGCGTGCAGGGAGCGTGCTGGGAGCGTGCAGGGAGCGTGCAGGGAGCATGCTGGGAGCATGCAGGGAGCGTGCTGGGAGCGTGCTGGGAGCGTGCAGGGAGCGTGCTCTCAGCGCGGTTAGTTGGTTCAACATGGCCGCATATATGCAGCTACTTGGTGTTAAGGCTCACATGTGGCCAGCGTCAAGGGGTTAATATACTTCCTGTCCTAGGGTGACAACTAGACTGAGAAGCATTGTCACCCTAGGACAGGCAGTTTGTTAGGACTACATAACCGCTTGCTCTCTTCTTCATAACAACGTTTCCACTCAAGTTTTACACAACTCTTACCCAAGAATCACACATGTTCTAATTTGTACCCATTCAGCCCAAAGAACATTTGTGAGGTCAGGTGCTGATGTTGGATGAGAAGATCTGGCTCCCAGTCAGTGTTCCAATTCATCCCAAAGGTGATCAGTAGGGTTGAGGTCAGGGCTCTGTGCAGGACACTACAGCTTCTCCACACCAAACTCAGCTCTATGGAGGTTTTGGTTGAGAAGACCTGGCTCATTCAAATTCATTGCAAAGGAGTTTAGTAAGATTGAGGTCAGGGCTCTGTGCAGGGCGATTGAGTTCCTCCACCCAAACTCGTCAAACTATATCTTTATGGAGATGTTGGTGGAGAAAACCTGTCTCAGAATTGGTGTTCTAATTTATCCCAAAGGGGTTCAGTTGGGTTGAGGTCAGGGCTCTGTGCAGGCTACTTGAGTTCCTCTATATTAAACTCATCAAGCCATGTCTTTGTGGAGATGTTGGTTGAGAATACCTGGCACATTTCAATTTACTCCAAAGGTGTTCAGTAGAGTTTAGGTCAGGGCTCTGTGCAGGTCACTTGAGTTCCTCCACACCAAAGTCATCAAACCATGTCATCATGGAGTGAAATTGATAACAGGCCAGGGGCAGAGAGTACAGGTAATTATCAGCTCATAACGTTTTTGGCTGGATGAACAGCTATTGATACTGATTGCCTGTTTTCGTAGCTGACCCAGGTTGACCTGACGACTTTTGCCTGCTGCCTGTCCACAACCTCTGTTAGGATCTGACTACAACTTTGCCCAACAATTTCAATCTCCACACAGTAGTCTCCCTGTCCTCACTCACCCTTCATTGGTCCTGGGGGCCATGACCTGGTACCATCCCACAGCAAAAGAGCTCCAGGGGCCCCTGGGCCATGTTTTTTTTCACCTCTACTTTTTTAAATAATGGATGAAATAATTTGGAATTTGGATGAAATGTTTATAGATCTATAGTGTCGTTTTGCATCTGAGCATGGTGAGTAATTAGGTACTCTGTAACAGTACGATTTATCAATGTTTTCACTCAAGAGTTACACAACCCAGGAGTTGCACATTTTCCTAATTTGTGCCCATTCAGCCAAAAGAACATTTCTGATGTCAGGTACTGATGCTGGTTGAGAAGACCTTTGCTCATTCCAATTCATCCCAAAGATGTTCAGTAGAGTTGAGGTTAGGGCTCTGTGCAGGACACTCAGGTTCCTCCACACCAAACTCATCTGTCTTTATCGAGATCTTGACTGGGAGGACCTGGCTTGTTAAATTTCATCTCAAAGGTGTTAAGTAGGGTTGAGGTCAGGGCTCTATGAAGACCATTTGATTTCCTCCACATCAAACTCATCACACCATGTTTTATGGAGCTGACTTTGTGCACAGGGGTATAATCATGCTGGAACAAAAAAGCCCCTTCCCCAAACTGTAACCAAAAGGATTGAAGTGCACAATTGACTAAAGTGTCTTTGTATCCATAATTTTTTAAGCAGTTGATGATTGACTTCCCATCTGATGGTGCCTGCAAAGCCCCAGAGCCAAAGCCATCTGACAGAGCTATCTGTAAGGGTGGCATTCTGGCCACCAATCTAAGGGGAGCTTTCTTCCCACTGATCGCCAAGGTAAGGTGCATTTTTTCCACTGACCCCCCAATGAACTGGTTTAACCACTTGCCTACTGGGCATTTTCACCCACTTCCTGACCAGGCCAATTTTCAACTTTCAGTTCCTCTGGGGTAAAAAGGTTAAATTACGCATATGTTTTTCAGTAAATTATTTTTTTTTTTTAGTTTTCCCAAGTTATACTTTAATACCCTTGTATTTCTCCAGCTGTTGGGAAAGGTAAAGGAGAATTGGAGGGGGGCTCACGGTCAGACAACATGGCGGGGAGATAGGGCTTGGAAGGGGAGGGGGCAGGTGTGGATTTAGAAGAGAGAAAAAAATGAAAAATGATTATCGACTTTGAGACACGAACTGAGCTGTAATAAAAAGAGTATGCGGAGCCGACAGGCCCAGCTAGAGAAGCCTGGAAAAAGGATATTACTGCGAAATTAAAGATAGCAGATACAGCTAAGCAGAAACATTAAGCCCAACCTTTGTGTTCATCTCGGGCTGCTTTTTCCATCTGCTTTTTTTTTTTTTTCTTGTTAACCTCATGTCACAGTAATTGGACCGAGACTTGGTGGGAATTCCTAGCAACAAAACAAAGCGGGGGCCGATATGCTGGATTAACCCCTTCCCAGCGGATGGCCTGCATCGTCATCTGCAGGTGGAGTCCGCGGTAGCAACAAAAGGCTCACGCTCTGTCACCGCGGCCAATTATTTCACCTTGATGATCTTGATTTTTGCCAGCACTTGGCCACGTAAACATCTCCGAGGACCCAGATGTTCCACTTCTCAAGGTGTTTAATTGGGTCGTTGACAAATGATGCTTCCTTTGTTCCATGTGCCACTTCAATTGATCTTCATTTTAGACTCATTTCTGTTCCTCTTTATTGTGTTTTCTTAGTTTTTGTCATATTTATCTCATTAGTCATGTCGGATCCTCCAAGTTTTCCAATTAAAGTGAACCCGTCATACACATCTTAGGTAGTTAAGCCAATATTTTGCAGAACGTAAACCTAACTGAAAGAAAGAGTAGTGACATTTTACAAGCTCTTAGTGAACTCTTTGGTTCATTATTGGTTTAGTTAAAAATTGGCTGCCTCCACGGCAGGGGAAGATTGGGTTCATTTTAATTGCAATCTTTTTTGGACATGTGTTTCACCATTAAAGGTCCTATACAAATGGCCTTCAGCTTTTATAAGCACAGTATGTGCATTTCAAGCTGCTTTCTTGAAGCCTATAGAGCAGTGGTTGTCAACTTATGAGCTAAAGGGGGCTTAAAATAGTTAATAGAGGAAATGAGGGTCAGAGAGTGAGGAAATGCTACATTGTTGGCTGGGGATATGCTGCAGAGGACAATACAAAACTGGAAACATGTTACACAAGGCTAGTAGAGATCAATGCTATCACCCTAATCAATGTTCCCACTCATAGGCGTGTGCACGGGGTGTGCCTGGGCACACCCTAATCACCCTGTGATGCACAGATTTCCCCTGCTGCTTGGCTGCAGAGAGAGGAACTGAGGAATATCTGTCCTCAGTCCCTTTCTCCATCTCAAAAGTGAGACATCAGGGGTCTGTGTAGACCCCTGATATTTCACCAATGGGACTCCTAAAAAAAAATGTAAAAAATAACATTAAAAATTTTAAAAAATTGTAAAGACAAAAATTGCACAAGTTGACAAAATGTTGCGGTAAAATCCAAAGGAATGACTCTTTATTGAACTGAAATACGGGTTTTTATACACTTCAAAAGTAGGTCAGTCACCACATGAACAATAAAACCAAATATTTACCCAAAACATCACACAATGGTTAGATAATAAGCTAAAGTTAACAAAAGGCTAATCCCATCACAAGAACCTCCAAGAGTTAGCCAAATTAGCCAACAGACAAAAACAATAGGTGACTCAATTAAGAATGGGAATACACACCTAAGAGGCACACAATGGGAGAAAGACACATAACACCTTAAACCGATTATATCAGGAGACCCCAGACAGGTTGCTTTGAGTTGATGATATTAACATCTGCTCTGAGTATCACAATCTAAAGCAGTCATTGCTGGTTTTGGGCATAGAGGCCCTAAATATGTATCTGGGTCCTCCAGTTCCCAGAGTCTGTTTGTTTTGGGGAGACATGGACTTGAATCAGAAATAAGACCACTCCTAGGGTCCTCCCAGGCATACACCTTACAAAGAGTAGTGTTCCCTTAAAAGTCAGGGCCCATAGTCAGTAGGCAAGAGGCCAACCTGCAGTCCTCCCCAAAAGCCCTTGTCCTGGTTGGGTCTCTCACAAAGACTTATATGTGCCCACAGGAAAAAAAAAACTTCCCATACAATACATGCAAGGCATAAAGATATAAATCTATTTGAATTCACATATTAACCATAAAATCCAATACATAAAAGCATGCACAGTAATAATAATCTAGAAGCAGTTATGGTCCCTCGTTTTTAGTTAGTCCATTAACCACTCATATTAAACAATGTCTGTAATAGTGTTGTAGTTGCAGTTCAACCTCATGACTGAGCAAGGTATAAAATTACTTGACTTTCTGGCGGTTAAACCATCTAAAGAAAAATAATCATTGCAATAATCAACTGTTCACCTAATATTACAATACAATACTTTTGCCTAAAAGAGTCATAGAAAGGTGTCAGGGTTGGGCTCAGCCCTTCCTTCTCTGAGTTGGCCGCTCAGCTGTCGGCTAATCGCCAGCTCCTATCTTTCCACAGTGACTCACCTGTTGATGATCCTGCTCGTCAGTCCTGCCTACTTAAGCCGTCCAGTCCAAATGATCTCTGCCTTCGCCCTGGTCACATCTCTAGAGACGCCTTCTATTGTGTTCCTGTTAAAGACTTGCTTGGCTGACATTCCTTCTGGCTCCAGATCCTGCTTGCTGTTCTACTACGCTGTTCTCTGGCTCCCTGACATTTTGGCTTGTCTGACTATCCGTTCTGGTTACTGAACTCTGGCTATGTTTTCACTACGTTTACTCTGTTTACCTTTTTTTTTATTATTAAACAGGTGTGATTTAACTGTACTTCTGTCTCAGTCTGATTCATGGTTTCTGACAAAAGGGCACAACAAGCCCATGCAAGGTAGAGGTAAGAAGTGGCCTCAGCCTACATTTCCCTACCAGACCACGCCCGCTGACGCATTTTGCCCTGCCCACTGGGGTTTAGTCATACTTAGTTTATGACTAAGTCACGGTGGGTGGGCCCAAACGCATCAGTGCATGTCTGGCAGAGAAATGCAGGTTGAGGCCGCTTTTTACCTCTACCTTGCACAGGCTGATTGGGAGAGCAGCACATGCAAGGTATTAACTACCGTAAAACAGACAGATGCAATAGTAAGCACTACAAATGATGTAGCAACCCATCAAGTTTTTACAGATAAGCACACCTTGGTGCAGTCTTGGCCAAGAAAATGTAATGGGAATGGTGAACATACAGAACTGTACTCTCTCATAAAAGCTGAAGCCTGTGTGTACAGTGCCTTAGATTTGTCCTCTGAACCTGGATTAATGTGGCAATGTAATAATTTATCATTAGTGTGGCCATTTTTAAACATTTTCTGAATGTCCAAAACTTCAAACTCCACGTGCATTTCTACTAGCGGCAAGGGTTTAATTATCAGGAAGTACCAAAACCACTGATTTGGCAACATTTAGAAAATAAAATCCATGTTTGCATTGTGTAAAGCTGAGTTCCAGGTATGGCCTTTTTAGACATAGTAACAATGGTCCATCTTAAAACAATCTTCGTATGCATACAGCATACCTACAGAATTCCCGTGGAAGCGGAGAATCACTATAGTAGTCACTGCTACTATAGTGATCGCTGATGTCTTTCGGGTTCTATCCTGAGTAGCTGCCCTCCTGCATAGTGCCCACAGGGTATGGGTGCTATTAACAGAATGCTATTTTTCTCAATGAATGCAGGCATTCTCTGATTGTGCTAGACGGAGATTCTCCACCTTGTTCGATCAAATAATGTCATGCACTACAAAGGCGACTGTTCTCTGCTTCCATAGGGATCCCACAGGTATGGCATATGCACACGTACATTGGTCTAAGCTGGACCATGCAAAAAATCCATATCTGGAAGTCAGCTTTATTTGATCTTGGTTCATGTGTGATAGGTTGCTTTGATTTAGGGTCAGCTGTATGTTAGCATAACTAGTGTAGTGGAAGGAACAGATTACTTCTCAGTCATCTCGGGTGACTCTATAAAAATAACTCAGTAACTCATCTGTTTACCTATGGACATGTTTGCTCCTTATTGTATTTTATTTGAAGCTCGTTAACGTACTGCCACCTCCAGTTTGCTTTACCATAGTGCTTTTCCTTCATTGTGTGCTTATATCTTATTTCTCCTCCAAAGTTCTTTCCGTTGATGACACCTACTCTAAGCCTCCTCTGCTGCTTAGACTTCCCCCTTAGCTGTTTTTTCTTTGTGGTGCTGTCTTTGTCTGACTTCTCCTTGCTGCTTTTTTATGCTTGCTGCATCCTGCATGGCCCTTGGATAGTGCCTCTTTGGTAGTACTAGCCTACACAAAATCTACTTCTGGAGGTCTATCCTCTGCTGGTCCCTTCTTTACAGTTTCTGGCTCTGCTGACTAGACATGTGCACTGCCGAAAAATTCATTTATTTTCGTTTCATTTGTTTTTTTGGGGTTTTTTTTTTTTTCGTTTTTCTGGTCATTCATTATTATCACAATTCGTTATTTCAAATAAATTCATAAATTAGAAAATTCGGAAATTAGAAAATTCGGAAATTAGAAAATCCGGAAATTAGAAAATGCGAAAATAAGAACAAATTTTCAGATTTTTGTTCTTATTTTCAGATTTTTGCATTTCCAAATTTTCAAATTTCCGAATGTTCAAATTTTCGCTTTCGGAAAAATTAGTTAAACAGGTTTTTGTTGATTTGAATATTTCCAAATTAACAAATTTGTTGAATTTCGCCGAAAAACTAATTTGGAACAAAACAAATTGCACATGTCTACTGCTGACCCCTCCACTGGAATGCCAGCCTCTGCTGACCCCTCATCTACAGTTCCAGCCTCTGCTTGTCCCTCTTCTGCAGTGCCAGCCTCTGCTGACCCCTCCTCTGCAGTACCAGTTTCTGCTTGTCCCTCCTCTGCAGTACCAGCCTTCACTGACCCCTCCTCTACAGTCCCAGTCTCTGCTTGTCCCTCCTCTGCAGTACCAGCTTCTACTGACCCCTCTTTACAGTTACAATCTCTGATTATCCCTCCTCTACAGTTCCAGCTTCTTCTGACCCCTCCTCTACAGTTCCAGCCTCTGCTTGCCCCTCCTCTGCAGTGCCAGTCTTTGCTGACATTTCTCCACAGTTCAAGTCTCTGCTTGCTCCTCATCTGCAGTACCAGCCTCTACTGGCCCCTTCTCTACAGGTCCAGTCTCTGCTGACCCCTCTTCTACAGTTCTAGGCTCTGCTGACCCATCCATTGCAAGGCCAGCCCTTGATGGCTTCTCCTGTACAGTTCCAGTCTCTGCTGACCACTTCTCTACAGTTCCACCTTGTTTGCTCTACATTTGTAAATGGATCCTGCTGCCTTCACACCCACATCACCAGCCTCTGCTGCCTCTTTTTCTGGGGTCTTTTTTTTTGTTGGCTCCTCCTGTATACACCTGCCCTTTTCTGATTCCACTTCTACCTGCTTTCTGCCCTCTGACAATTTGGCCTTCTCTACAGAACTGGTGCAAGGATTTTTGACACCCTAGGTGAAACCTCATTTTTCCACCCCCCCCCTTGCTCCACCCCTGACTCCACCCACTTAGCCCTGCCCATGTATACCCCACCTTTTTAATGAAGTGCCCATCAAATGCAGCCCACCAGCGCCCATCAATGAAGCATCACCAGCGCCCACCAATGCAGTCTCACCAGCGCCCACCAATGCAGCCTCACCAGCGCCCATCGATGCAGCCTACCAGTGCCCATCGATGCAGCCTACCAGTGCCCATCGATGCAGCCTCACCGGTGCCCATCAAATGCAGCCTACCAGTGCCCATCAATGAATGTTTGCTTGCTTCCATTAATTCGGGAGTCAGACACAGTCCTCCGCTGCACCTCTGACACTATGTGCGAACGGAGTGGCGGCTGCCTGCTGATGCTGAGACTTAGTTGCTTGCTGCAGAGAGAAGAGAGTAGGAACACCAGTGGTCGGGCGCCCTAAGCAGCAGTGTGCCCTAGGCAGCTGCCTAGTTGGTAGCATCAGCCCTGCTTCTCTACAGTGTTGTACTTTGCTAGTTCTTCCTCCACACTGCTCTTTTTTCTGGTATTTTAGCCTTTTATACATATACCACTTTCTACTGAATTATATTTCTTTAGGTTTTGTAAGGCTCAATTCACACCAATGCAAGTGCGACCATGCACATGTGTTTTTGGGTTTTTTTTTTGCAATTTTGTGCATCCCTTTGCCTTACAAGTGAAATTTGCACTTTGCAATTGCATTTTTAAAACTTTGTTACCATACCATAGAAATATGCATTGGGGTGCCATTAAGTGCACTACCTGCTGAATGACACCATCACCCCCCCCCCCCCCCTCTCCGACTTCATCCTCTATGCTACATGTACTGATGCCAGCCTTAGAAATCCAGTATGTTTCCCATAGCACTCTTGGCCTTGGAAACAGACTCTGCAAAGGTTGAAATCTTTCCTCCACACTTGTCAGTTCACATTTGTGTGTTTTTAATTATTGTTCCCTGATAACGCAATGATGCTGAATCTTTATCTGAATTTGAGCGTGGTGCTTTATAAATTATTAATGATATTCGTTGTTTTCTGATGCCACTAAATGGCTGTGATCTGGCTATGAATAATGCAATTTATATGGCTCTACATGTTTCAAAAACTGAGCTATTTACACATTTATCCTGAAAGAAGCGTGTGAGCGTTCCTTGGAGTCTGCTGCCCTCTTTGTAGCTGTGTGCGCCACTGACAATCCGTCTGTAGACTCAGTACCCTGTAGATCATCAGTGATGACCATACACAACCTCCTACTCAGTACGTTTTATAGATTCCGTTATGCTTATAGTTTAGTAAGTGTTTGTTTTTCGTGTATTTTCTATTTTGTTTTGTATAGCTGATCTCCAGGTATGATCTGTATTGCAGACTTTTATTGATCCAGCTTGGCACTATGTAAGTATGCATAGTTCATACCTGAGACATGCCAAACTTCCCATCGGACTTTAACCACTTGCCGACCACAATACATATATATATATACGTTGCAGTTTGCAAATGGTTTACCGGGGTTATGGCTGAAGCTATCAGTCATAGCCCCAGGATTTTTTTTTTGCAGCCGGCAACTGGCTTTCTCATGAAAGTGGTCCAAGCAGATAATTAGCTACTGGATTGCTTTTAGAAGAGGCAGGTGTTTCTCGGGGCTTACCGTTTTAACTGGCGAAAAAAATCCAATGGGTCGTGCGGCTGGCCATAGAGGGTCCCAGGGACCAGATCGCCTCTGATTGTCTTGGAAGACCAGAGCGACATCATGACATCACTTCACTTCAGGATCAATTTTTTTTTTTTAGTTGATCTTTTGTTTTTAAAGGTAGAGGAGAGATTTGGGGTCTTATTGACCAAGGATCTCTCCATAAAGAGGACCTGTCATCCCTTATTTCTATTACAAGGGATTTTTACATTCCTTGTAATAGCAAAGAAGGGATAAAAAAATAAAATAAATTAAAGGGACAGTGTAAAAATAAAATAAATAAGAAAAAAAAAAAATTAAAGAATCCCCATTCCTCTGTGCTCGTGCGCAGAAGCAAAGCATCTGTAATTATTTAGATCTCAGTACACAGTGCTCAATCGTGTTGTTTTCTATAATTATTATCACATATTCTAGTGCAAAATTAACCATTATATTAGTGCAACATAAGTGCTAATCATCAAACAAAAAAATATATTTTCCAACTTCCGTTTAAAGTGCTTTTGTGCATAAAAAAAAATGTGTGCATGTGTGCAAAATGAAAGAATATATTAAATGTATAAACAAATTATTGTGCTAAATGTCCAAATCCATTTCACTTCTGTCTGTATGCAATCCAAATAGGTGCTTTGGTTTTTTAGAATTCACTTAAGAAAAATATTAAAGAGGATCATTCTGGATATTTATTTACGGTTTATTTATTTAAGCACTATTAAGTGGAACCCTAACAATGGATGTTTGATAATTTGAGTATTGCACAAAAGCACTTTTTAACAGAAGTTGGAAAATATTTTTTTGTTTGCACCGGTGCGCAGTCATGTTGGAACAGGAAAGGGACATCCCCAAACTGTTCCCACAAAGTTGGCAGCATGAAATTGTCCAAAATATGACGCCTTAAAGCGGTGTTCCACCCGCAATTTTTTTTTTTTAAGTGAGCAGCAACAAACACTGTAGCTGCTGACCTTTAATAAGGACACTTACCTGTCCAGGGAGCCCACGATGTCGGCCCCCCAAGGCCGATCCATCCATCGGATTGGGTGCAGGCACCGCCATTCTAATTAAGGGAAACTGGCAGTGGAGCCTTGCGGCTTCACTGCCCGTTTCCTACTGCACATGCGCGAGTCGCACTGTGCTTTGTGAATGGCTGGCTGTCTTCTGGGACACACACATGTCCCAGAAGACATCGGGGGGGCTCGCCGAAGAAGAGGATATGACGTCCTGCGCCGCAGACCGGATGGATCGGAAGTACAGGCTTTACTTCATAAAAAGGTAAGTTAGAAGAAAAACATTTTTTAACTAGCCAAAAACGAGGGGTGGAGAGGCGGTCTTTCATTTAAGACCACCTCTCAAAAGTGGGTGGAACTCCACTTTAAGAGTTCCCTTCATTGGAACTAAGGGGCCATGTTCAACCCCTGAAGAACAACCCCATACCATAATCCCGGCCTCCACCAAATGATTTGGACCAGTGCACAAAGCAAGGTCCATAAAGACATGGATGAGTGAGTTTGGGGGTGGAGGAACTTGACTGGCCTGCACATAGTCCTGACCTCAACCCGATAGAACACCTTTGGGTTGAATTAGAGGGGAGACTGTGAGCCAGGCCTTCTCATCCAACATCAGTGCCTGGCCTCACAAATGCACTACTGGAAGAATTGTCAAACATTCCTATAGACACACTCCTAAACCTTGTGGACAGCCTTCCCAGAAGAGTTGAAGCTGTTATAGCTGCAAAGGGTAAGCCACCTCAATACTGAACCCTAACGGACTAAGACTGCGATGCCATTAAAGTTCATGTGCGTGTAAAGGCAGGCGTCTCAATACTTTTGGTGGGAGAATGTATGTTTACAGCTCACACTTTCATTTTATAACATCAGCATTGTAATAACAATACAAACAATAGTTATATTTCAAAATACAATTTTAACTTATATGAAAAAACTCCTTTCATCATGTGAGTGCTACCTGTCTGCTGGCCATCTCTTTCCACAACTTCCTGGATTCCCTGCATGCTTTGCAGCTTCTCCTCCACTTCTAAGGACTACATATCCCATGGTACCTTGCTGCCTGCAAGCAGTGATTCCCGTACTGACTCCGCCTCCTGAAACTCCTCCTCCCAGCACCTCTGTAGATCAGAAGGCAGGCTCTGTGAAATGTGTGACACAGCAGTGCCTACATTTCACAGAATTCAAGGAAGGAAATGTGTGGGATCTTCAAAAAAAGTGCAGCACTACCCCCCGTAGGACCCGCTGTAATTTAAGCAGTTCAGAGACAGCCAGGCACACAGCAATAGTGCACTCACTCTGCTCTGGCTCAATCTGGGGGATATCCTTTTTAGGATTTTTTTTTGCTGATGAACTTGGATGGGGTGGAGGGTGATATGGCATACTCAAACTTTTCTGAATAATTTCAGGAGGACACTCACTTTGCCAAGCCTTCCTGAACGGTCTCTATGGAAATTAGATACTGGAACTGGAACTTTTTAGAAACTATTCCAGACAGAACTCCCACTGGCTCTTCCACCCAATAAAAAACAGCACACGGGCTCTAGGATCACCGGATGCCTCCTTCCAGTATCTACTGCACACCCTTCAGTGAGGAAGAGGTTAATGCTCACCATGCCACAGGACAATCAGATCCCTTCCAACTTCCACCGGGCACTCTACAGTGAGCGCTCCAGACCAGGTCCTTAGGTAAAATTCCCTTAACAATCTTCAGCAAAGGGTCTTAGAAGTAGGACCCCCAGCTATGCCACCTCGATGAGCAAGCAGCAAACTCCACCAGTCTGCCCACAGGGGCAGAACCCCTCAGGCTGGGAACTCTTCCAGCTGGACAAGAACCTAGCTGCTCCAGGCCTCAGACTATGTGCTTTTCCGCCACCTACTGGGAACACCTCCCTAGGGATTGACTGAAGTCCCTTAAACATTCAGACTGCTTATTTGAGTTTCCAGCCTACTGAGATTCTGGATTCCTCTAGCACAAGTCTCTAAACTTTCTAAACAAAGGGCCAGGTTACTTTTAGACCTTGGGGGGGGGGGGGGCTGGACTGTGGCCATAGGCAGCAGATGATGCCCCAGGCTTGGTGGTCAGTGGGAGTAAAAAAATACACAGCACCCCTGTGGTCAGTAGGAGAAAGAATAGTGCCCCATCATAGGTCTTAGTAGGTGGAATAGCACATCTATCGTTGGTGTCAGTGGGAGGAATAGTGTCCCATCATTGGTGTCAGTGGGAGGAATAGTGTCCCATCATTGGTGTCAGTGGGAGGAATAGTGTCACATCATTGGTGTCATGGGGAGGAATAGTGTCCCATCATTGGTGTCAGTGGGAGGAATAGTTTCCCATCATAGGTATTGGTGGAGGAATAGTGCCCAATCTTTGGTATCAGTGAGAGGAATAGTACCCCGTAATTGGTATTGGTGGAGGAATAGTGCCCCATCATCGGTGTCAATGAGAGGAATAGTGCCTCATCATTGGTGTCAGTGGGAGGATTAATATCCCATCATTGGTGTCAGTGAGAGGAATAGTTTCCCATCATTGGTATTGGTGGAGGAATAGTGCCCCATCATTGCTCTCAATGGGAAGAATAGTGTCCCATCATTGGTGTCAGTGATAGGAATATTTTCCAATCATTGGTATTGGTGGAGGAATTGCGCCCCATCATTGGTGTCAGTGGTAGGAATAGTGTCCTATCATTAGTGTCAGTGGGAACAATAGTGCCCCATCATTGGTGTCAGTGAGAGGAATATTTTCCCATCATTGTTATTGGTGGCGAAATAGAGGAATAGTGCCCCATCATTGGTCTCAGTGGGAGGAATAGTGCCTCGTCATTGGTGACAGTTGGAGGATTAGTGTCCAACCATTGGTGTCAGTGGGAGGAATATTGCCCCATTATTGGTGTCAGAGGAAGAAGTCATGCCCCATCATTGGTGTCAGAGGAAGAAGTTTAACCCCCCATCATTGGTGTCAGAGGAAGAAGTTACGTATGCCCCATTATTGGTGTTAGTGGAAGGAATAGTGTCCCTAAGGGCCAGAGAAAGGCAAGCAAAGGGCCGCATGCGGCCCGTGGGCCACTGTTTGGAGAATACAGCTCTAGAATACAGGGGAAACAATCAAACCTGCATCCAGTGAAACACAGAACAGCCCAAAGCAAACAACTACTGCTCCGCCGATTACAGAGGAGACAAAAAACAAATGTGCCTAACATTCTAACAAGGAGGGTTTGCAAACTTCAAGATCATTCAGACTAAGGAGTAGACTAGAAATAATTGGAATGCAATGTGGAAATGAATATAGTATTTATTTCTGACTATAGATACGCTTTAATTGCATCCTCATCTGCTTCCTTTTTTGTTACCTTTTGTTTCTAGTTTTGCTTCTGTTGTTTTTGCTTTATTGTCTCTCCTGGTATAATTTGCCTTCAGGGTACAGTTTCTTTTTCTTTACAAATGATTACAAGTTTATTCTGGTGCTATATATTCATTGCCCGGGCAGTCCAACTCATTATAACATTGTAGCTGCTGTTAGAACAGTGGGAGCATCCGAATGATTCCAGGGTACAGATACATTATTAAAAGAATACAATGTTTCAATTATATTGGCTTATGTAAAAGATCACATCAAAGCGCTCCTGGGACAAGCACAGCGCGACTTCTTAAAGAAGAACTCCACCCTTACTATCAAAAATAATATTTAAAAATCTTAAAAACTGTCCCTGTATAAAAGCTGAACTCGCACAATTTCATTCCCGCATGTCAGTCCGACTTTGGGGGCGATTTACATACAAATCACACCCCGAAGTCGCCAAAAGTAGTACAGAAATTACTTTTGGGAATCGGTGCAGCGCCGCAAACGCCATTGCCGGCGCTAGCCGCCGATTTGGCATGCGATTTGACATGTCAAATCGCATGCCAAATCGCATCCATGTGAACTTTGGCTAAATGTCAGTTTGCTTACAGCAATGCCTTCCACAGCAAAAAAAAATATATGCACTATATTGTCAAAAGTATTGTGACGCCTGCCTTTACATGCATATGAACTTTAATGGCATCCCAGTCTTAGTCTGTAGGGTTCAATATTGGGTTGGCCCACCCTTTGCAGCTATAACAGCTTCAGCTCTTCTGGAAAGGCTGTCCACAAGGTTTAGGAGTGTGTCTATGGAAATGTTTGATCGTTCTTCCAGAAGCGCATTTGAGGTCAGGCACTGATGTGGACGAGAAGGCCTGGCTCACGGTCTCCACTCTAATTCACTCCAAAGGTGTTCTGGGACATCCTCCCAGAACCCCACCTCCCACACTCCCCCTGGGGTGCGTATGCGGTGCGCTCTGTGAACGTTGTATCCTTTGGATACAGCTGATCACAGATTGCAGTAAAGGGACAATCACAGCAGCCCTTTACCAAGTGATTAGCTGGTCATCGACAGTCCCTTCCTCCCACTTGTGTCTGTGTGAGGAAAGAAGTCCCATTAACCGTCAAGACTGTCATTAGTGCCCTGATTATGAGTGCAGCCCCATCAGTGCCTATCAGTTTATATCAGTGTAGGTTATCAATGTCCATCAGTGCCACTTATGCGGCACTGATAAGCTGCACAGATAAGCTACACCGATCTACACCTTACAGTGCCTATCAGTTCTGCCTCATCAGTACCCATCAGTGCAGCTTATCAGTGCCCAACAGTGCCGCCTCATCAGTGTAGCCTCATCATTGCCCATCAATGCACATCAGTGCAGCCTCATCAGTGCAGCATCATCAGCACCCATCAGTGCAGCCTATTAGTGCCCGTCAGTGCAGCCTATAAGTGTCCATCAGTGCTGCCTCATCAGTGCAGACTTATCAGTGCAGCCTGTCAGTGTCCATCAGTGCTGCCTCATCAGTGCACATCAGTAACGAAGAAAGATTACTTATTTGCAACATTTTGTAACAGGAACTAAGAAACTTTTCTTTTACAAAATTTGTGTTTTTTCATTTGTTTAGCAAAAATTAATTACCCCAGTGGTGACTAAATACCCCCAAGACCCCTTTCACACTGGGGTGCTTTGCAGGCGCTACAACGCTAAAAATAGCGCCTGCAAAGCGCCCTGAAAAGAGCCGCTCCTGTCTCTTGAGTGTGAAGGCCTGAGGGCTTTCACACTGGAGCGGTGCGCTGGCAGGACAGTAAAAAAAAGTCCTGCTAGCAGCATCTTTGGAGCGGTGAAGTAGCGGTGTGTATACATCGCTGCTCCACCGTTCCTGCCCATTGAAATCAATGGGGCACTGCGGCTATACCGCCGGCAAAGCGCTGCTGCAGCAGCACTTTGTGGGTGGTTTTAACTCTTTTTCGGCCGCTAGCGTGGGGTTAAAAGCGCCCCGCTAGCGGCCGAATACCTCCGTAAATACGACGGTAAAGCGCCGCTAAAAATAGCGGCGCTGTACTGCCGACGCCGCCCGTACCCCAGTGTGAAAGGGGCTTAAAAGAAAGCTCTATCTGTCTCCAAACAGTGTTGCATGACCGCACAATTGTCATTCAAAGTGTGAGAGCGCTGAAAGCTGAAAATTGGCCTGGGCAGGAAGGGGGTAAAAGTGCCCGGTATTTAAGTGGTTAAGATGCCCTCTGTTCTCATATCCTACTTATAGTTAAACTTTAATCTGCTTACAATATTTGGCCATATAGTGTATGTTAATTAATACAATGTGGGCCCCTCATCAATTAGGTCAATCAGGCCACAAATTGTGGTCAGGGATGGTTGATTCAAATCTCAGCAGTATAGATTTGCCGGTATAAAAACAAATGAGGTCAATAAACAGTTTCAGAGAGCTATTCATGGTAAATGTATTGTGATGCCTCAGTAACATTAGTTTATGTTTGGAGAACATTTATGGAAACTCCCAATCACTGTGCTCAAAGCTGAGGTTTAATCTGCTCATATTTGGTCTTTCCTGATTCACCCCCCCCCCCCCCCCGTAATAACATTTTTCAATAAAACGTTTCCATTTTTATTACATACTTTATTCTAGACCCAATGATGTCATCTCTGGGTCTCTGTTCTTCTCTATGCAATGCAGACAGATCATGGTTGGTGAGATGGGCTGGTAGGGTGCTGTACATAGTTTCCCAAAAACATCACAACAACCTGCCTCAGGACTTCTCTCAAGAGCCCCCCAGCCCTGATGCAAGCGGTGGGCTGGTTCTTAAGAGGATCAAAGATTAAAATGCCTTGACGGGTGGGTATTAGTCTAGATAAGTGGGTGTGCCTGGGAAGGATGTATTTGTATGCAGACTTGGCAAGATAATTCCAATGTGTGATGCTGAGCCTTTCATGATTAAGGGAAGGGGTGCGCTGGGGACAGCCAGGTTGGGGATTAAAGTTTTTGTAAAATCTTGTTTTTTTTTTTTTTTTAGTTAAAAATAACAAACATGTTATACTTACCTGCACTGCGAAATGGATTTGCACAGAGCAGGACCCTCCTCTTCTTGGGTCCCTCTTCGGTGCTCCTGGTCCCTCCCTCCTGTTGAGTGCCCCCCACAGGAAGCAGCTTGCTATGGGGGCACCCGAGCCGGGTCACACCTCCCTGTGTCCATTCAGCCCAGCCCCGCCCCCTTTCTCACCTCATAGGATGACCAACTTTAATTGACAGCAGTGGGAGCCAATGTTGCCACGCTGCTGTCTCAGCCAATGAGGAGGGGAATCCCAGATGGCCAAAACACTCCTGCAACATCGCTGGATCTAGAGCAGGGGTCTCAAACTGGCGGCCCTCCAGCTGTTGCAAACTACAAGTCCCATGAGGCATTGCAAGGCTGACAGTTACAAGCATGACTCCCTCAGGCAGAGGAATGATGGGACTTGTAGTTCTGCAACAGCTGGAGGGCCACAAGTTTGAGACCACTGATCTAGAGGGACCTCAGTTTGGTATTAGGGGGGCTGAAGGGGGATGCTGGACACAAAAGGCTTTTTATCTTAATGCATAGAATGTATTAGGATAAAAAAAAAAAACCTTCTGCCTTTACAATCATTTAAAGTGCTGGATGATGTTGGATGTCCTCCAGCCAGGAAATGGAGTGAGCTCTACCTGACTTGCTGCAGCTTCTAATGCACATTGTGCAGTGAAATCATAGTAAGCAATTTCAGTACAGGAGAGGAGCCCTGCCCCTGTCTTCTGGAGCTGAGAAATAGCCTTTGATCTGTGTAATTTAGAAGGCTGTAGAGAAAAGAAGACTGCAGATAAACAGGTACAACATAGAAGTTTGCTGTAGCTTGAGTTAGTTTCATCTTCTATGTACAAATACATAGAAGGAGTTCCTGGGAGTTCCTCCTTATATCAGTTCAAAATCTACGATTTTGGCAGTGTTTTCATTTTTTTTTTTTTTTTTTTTTACCAAAACTGTGTGTAAAGTTCAAAATGAATAAAGATTATCACTCCTTAAAGAGACCCTGCTGCCAGACCATTCATTTTAACAACAATCTTACCATATGATTTTATGTGCATTTAACATATTTTATGGATGTTATTTACATATAAATGTCTCCTCCGGGGTCTCCATGACCATTTATAAAGATGCTGTCCATGGGACTGAATTGCTTTCCATGGCCCCATTGTCTTAGACTTAGATAACTGATGTTCACTGTAATGAATTACTCTCCTGGGTTCTTTTATATAGAAGCTGTCCTTGGTGCTGAACTACCTTCCTTACCTCCATATCCTTTGAGGAAGGTAGTAATGTACTGTCCATGGTGCTGAACCTCCTCCAGTATATAATGTCCTATTAGTAAAATACTGTCCATGGTGCTGAACCTCCTCCAGTATATAATGTCCTATTAGTAACATACTGTCCATGGTGCTGAACCTCTTCCGATGGTTGACAGAAAAACACAGAATTGTTGATATTTTTGCAGATTTATTAAAAAAGAAAAACTGACATATCACATGGTCCTAAGTATTCAGACCCTTTGCTCAGTATTTAGTAGAAGCCCCTTTTGATCTAATACAGCCATGAGTCTTTTTGGGAAAGATGCAACAAGTTTTTCACACCTGGATTTGGGGATCCTCTGCCATTCCTCCTTGCAGATCCTCTCCAGTTCTGTCAGGTTGGATGGTAAACGTTGGTGGACGGCCATTTTTAGGTCTCTCCAGAGATGCTCAATTAGGTTTAAGTCAGGGCTCTGGCTGGGCCATTCAAGAACAGTCACGGAGTTGTTGTGAAGCCACTCCTTCGTTATTTTAGCTGTGTGCTTAGGGTCATTGTCTTGTTGGAAGGTAAACCTTCGGCCCGGTCTGAGGTCCTGAGCACTCTGGAGAAGGTTTTCATCCAGGATATCCCTGTACTTGGCCGCATTCATCTTTCCCTCAATTGCAACCAGTCATCCTGTCCCTGCAGCTGAAAAACACCCCCACAGCATGATGCTGCCACCACCATGCTTCACTGTTGGGACTGTATTGGACAGGTGATGAGCAGTGCCTGTTTTTCTCCACACATACCGCTTAGAATTAAGGCCAAAAAGTTCTATCTTGGTCTCATCAGACCAGAGAATCTTATTTCTCACCATCTTGGAGTCCTTCAGGTGTTTTTTTTAGCAAACTCCATGCGGGCTTTCATGTGTCTTGCACTGAGGAGAGGCTTCCGTCGGGCCACTCTGCCATAAAGCCCCGACTGGTGGAGGGCTGCAGTGACGGTTGACTTTCTACAACTTTCCCCCATCTCCCGACTGCATCTCTGGAGCTCAGCCACAGTGATCTTTGGGTTCTTCTTTACCTCTCTCACCAAGGCTCTTCTCCCCCGATATCTCAGTTTGGCCGGACGGCCAGCTCTAGGAAGGGTTCTGGTCCTCCCAAACGTCTTCCATTTAAGGATTATGGAGGCCACTGTGCTCTTAGGAACCTTAAGTGCAGCAGAATTTTTTTGTAACCTTGGCCAGATCTGTGTCTTGCCACAATTCTGTCTCTGAGCTCTTCAGGCAGTTCCTTTGACCTCATGATTCTCATTTTCTCTGACATGCACTGTGAGCTGTAAGGTCTTATATAGACAGGTGTGTGGCTTTCCTAATCAAGTCCAATCAGTATAATCAAACACAGCTGGACTCAAATGAAGGTGTAGAACCATCTCAAGGATGATCAGAAGAAATGGACAGCACCTGAGTTAAATATATGAGTGTCACAGCAAAGGGTCTGAATACTTAGGACCATGTGATATTTCAGTTTTTCTTTTTTAATAAATCTGCAAAAATGTCAACAATTCTGTGTTTTTCTGTCAATATGGGGTGCTGTGTGTACATTAATGAGGAAAAAAATTAACTTAAATTATTTTAGCAAATGGCTTCAATATAACAAAGAGTGAAACATTTAAGGGGGTCTGATATACTTTCCGTCCCCACTGTATAATGTCTTGTTAGTAATATACTGTCCATGGTGCTGAACTTCCTTTAGTTTATAATGTCTTGTTAGTAATATACTGTCCATGGTGCTGAACAGCCTTTAGTTTATAATGTCTTGTTAGTAATATACTGTCCATGCTAGATTGCTTCTATTGTATGATGTCCTGTTAGTAATATATTGTGAATTCTTCTTAGCTGTCTCAGGTATCCTGATTAGGGTTGCACCGATACTAGTATCGGTATAGGTGCCGATACCAAGTACTTGCACAAGTATCGATACTCGTGCAAATGTACCGATACCTGAAACTGATACTTTCAGGCTCGGTTCTTTGATCTGTCAGTGGGGTTTCCCCTGTTGACAGCTGAAGTGTTAAAGAAGTCCGGTAATTGGAGCTGTAAAAAAAAAAAAAAAAAAAGTAGCCAGCAATGTTTATTAACAACATTGCTCAGCCGCTGAAACACTAAAATAAATAGAAACATTGGGGGTGGTTATTCACGAAAGGCAAATCCACTTTGCATTACAAGTGCAAACTACAAGTGCAAAGTCCACTTGAAATTGCACTGAAAGTGCACTTGGAAGTGCAGTCGCTGTAAATCTGAGGGGTAGATCTGAAATGAGGGGAAGCTCTTCTGATTTTATTATCCAATCATGTGCAAGCTAAAATGCTGTTTTTTATTTTCCTTGCATGTCCCACTCGGATCTACAGCGACTGCACTTCCAAGTGCACCTTCAGTGCAATTTCAAGTGCACTTTGCACTTTGTAGTGCAAAGTGGATTTGCCTTTCATAAATAACCCCCCATTGTTTCTTTTTGTATCTTTCTGTTTCTTCATCTGCAGATCAAAGGGATGAAGAAATGTTCCTCTGTTTAACCCCTTTATAAACCCTTAATTTACTCTTATCAGTCTTAATTAACTCCCTATTCCCCTCCGTTTAATTATTTTCCTGCTTTTTTTTTTTTTTTTCACGTCTATTTTATAAGCGATAAACAATTAAAACTTTTTTTTGGTTGCTTTGTTAGTGAATATTTTTTTACACATATATATTAACATATATTTACACATTTCACATTGAAAAAGCGCAAAATTAAAAAAAAAAATCTATTTATTTCATTTGTAAATAACTTTTCAATGCTTTGTACCATTGCTGACAGCTGAAGTGAAAACAAAACAGTTGCGGTAGGTATCGGTAATTGGTATCAGCAACGGCAAGTACTAAAAAAAAAGTATCGGTACTCTAATGCCCTGTACACACGGTCGGACTTTGTTCGGACATTCCGACAACAAAATCCTAGGATTTTTTCCGACGGATGTTGGCTCAAACTTGTCTTGCATACACACGGTCACACAAAGTTGTCGGAAAATCCGATCGTTCTGAACGCGGTGACGTAAAACACGTACGTCGGGACTATAAACGGGGCAGTGGCCAATAGCTTTCATCTCTTTATTTATTCTGAGCATGCGTGGCACTTTGTGCGTCGGATTTGTCTACACACGATCGGAAATTCCGACAACGGATTTTGTTGTCGGAAAATTTTATATCCTGCTCTCAAACTTTGTGTGTCGGAAAATCCGATAGAAAATGTGTGATGGAGCCCACACACGGTCGGAATTTCCGACAACAAGGTCCTATCACACATTTTCCATCGGAAAATCCGACCGTGTGTACGGGGCAATGCTCGTAAAAAAAAAATGGTATTGGTGCATCCCTAATCCTGATGATAATAAACTGTCCACATTACTGAGGTGCCTACAATATATGATGTCCTGTTATTCTTGCTATTAATATATGTCCCATAGTGCTGAGCTGCCTGCAGTACACGATGTTCTGTTTGTAATATACTGTGCAGGCTACTGCTCTGCCTCCGGTGTATAATCATTAATAATAAAATAATAATGACTTAAAATAATAATAATGCCTCTGGTGTATAATCATGAATGTAATCAGGGGCGTTGCTGGGTCTACAAAAGATCTGGGGCTAGAGCCCATAGCAGCCTAGTAAGAAAGTCATACGCTTGGGCAGGCATACACATGTATATCATATAAGTGTGTGTATATATATATATATATATATATATATATATATATATATATATATACATATATATGTATGTATCCCCATAGAGCCTCCCCCTTGCATTAGGGTCCCCAGAGAGCCTCCCCCTTAAATCTGGGTCCCCGGAGAGCCCCCCACTTACATCAGGGTCCTTAGAGAGCTTCCCCTCCCCTTGGGAACCCCTGCAGAGACTCGGGGCTATGGGCCACAGATTCGGGCTATAGCCCCAAAAGCCACCCCCTAGCGACGCCACTGAATGTAATGTAATAATAATGACTTAATTATAAAATATTATTATTATTAATAATAACAATTATAATGTCCACTTGGAGTATTCTTAATGGTGTGAACACCTGGCAAAATTTATATACTGTATACTATAATTGCAAAATTCATGAAACATTCATTTATATACTGTATACTATAATTGCAAAATTCATGAAACATTAATAATTTATATACCGTATACTGTAATTTATTGAACCCTTCCCTGTTGGGACTTTATTGGCAACATTCAATGCAGGTACACCACCTGTTCTTATCAAAGTTTTTCTTACCTATTTCCCTCCAGACCAGACGAAGTTCTTTTTTTTTAAATAAGTCATCGCTCCATTAGGTGCAAAGCACAAATTACACGGCTTATTTGAAGTTATAAAGTTTTTTCCTGTACTTTTCTACCTGAATGAAGGAGCTCGGGGATAAGTCCCTCTTCCCCCGGAGCTCCGGCGTTCCTTACAAATCCATCTTCTGAGAGCTGGCAGTGTTTCATCAATGTCATCTGCCTCCATTCTCCGGGGAGACACTGTCTGATAAAATTAACATAGTTAATAAGTTATTGTTTTTAAGCAAAGCTAAGCATTATCCGCGCAATGATTGCCTTTAAAAGGGAACGATCTTCTCTACCAACTGGAGATAAGTAATTCGGAGGCTCATTTATCAAACACATCTGATGGGGGAAGTGTGACGTTAGGCTGAGGCTGAACAGATTGCAGGAGTCATGCCCCCGCCCCCCTCAAAAATAAAGCATATCTTAACCTAAAAACAAAAAATGAATATATTGCAGGTTGCAGGTCTTTACATGTAATGGATACATTCGTTGTCTCTTGTATGCATTAATTTCTTCACTTTATATAGTTCCTACATACACTATATTACCCAAAGTATTTGGGCCGCCTACCTTTACACGCACATGAACTTTAATGGCATCCCAGTCTTAGTCCGTAGGGTTCAATATTGAGTTGGTCCACCCTTTGCAGCTATAACAGCTTCAACTCTTCTGGGAAGGCTGTCCACAAGGTTTAGGAGTGTGTCTATGGGAATGTTTGACCATTCTTCCAGAAGCGCATTTGTGAGGTCAGGCACTGAAGTTGGACAAGAAGGCCTGGCTCACAGTCTCTGCTCTAATTCATTCCAAAGGTGTTCTATCGGGTTGAGGTCAGGACTCTGTGCAGGCCAGTCAAGTTCCTCCCCCCTAAACTCACTCATCCATGTCTTTATGGACCTTCCTTTGTGAACTGGTGTGCAGTCATGTTGGAACAGGAAGGAGCCTTCCCCAAACTGTTCCCACAAAGTTGGGAGCATGAAATTGTCCAAAATGTCTTGGTATGCTGACGCCTTAAGAGTTCCCTTCACTGGAACTAAGGGACCAAGCCCAACCACTGAGAAACAACCCCCCACCATAATCCCCCCTCCACCAAATGATTGGGACCAGTGCACAAAGCAAGGTCCATAAAGACATGGATGAGCGCGTTTGGGATGGAGGAACTTGACTGTCCTGACCTTAACCCGATAGAACACCTTTGGGACCTTCTCGTCCACATCACATTAGGGCGCCACAGTGGTGTAGTGGGTAGCACTCTTGCCTAGCAGTAAAAAGAGTCACTGGTTCGAATCCCAACCGCACTACCTGCCTGGAGTCTGCATGTTCTCCCTGTGCCTGTGTGGGTTTCCTCCAGGTACTCCGGTTTCCTCCCACACTCCAAAGACATGCTGGTAGGTTAATTGGCTTCTGTCCAAAATTGGCCCTAGTATATGAATGTGAGTTAGGGACCTTAGATTGTGGGCTCCTTGAGGGTAGGGACCGATGTGAGTGTGCGATGTATGTGTGGAGCGCTGCGTAAATTGACGGTGCTATATGGGTCCCTTAAATAAATAATAATATAATAGATGAGCATCTTAATGAGACACATTGTACAGGTATAGGGACAATTGTAGACACGCACCCTCACTCAGGATGGACTGGTGTCTTTATTCAACCTTACTAACTATGTAACATCAGTACCTAACCTCACAAATGCGCTTCTGGAAGAATGGTCAATCATTCCCATAGACACACTCCTAAACCTTGTGGACGGCCTTCCCAGAGGAGTTTGAAGCTGTTATAGCTTGATATTAGGGGAAGGAACAGTGCCCCATTTTTAGTGGTAGGAATTATGCCCCATTGTTGGTCTTAGTGGGAGGAATAGTGTCTCTTATCAGAGCGAAACCTAGAACCCCAAGGGCCAGATAAGGCCAGCAAAGGGGCTCAGTTAGGAGACCACTGCTCTAGTAGAATCTCACTCGAGAAATTTTAATTTTTGGAAAGCTAATTTCTAATGCTTAGTGGGGTCATATTGATGATTGATTTTGACTGTAGAGATAAAGAAATTCTCAGGAGCAGAAAAGAAATTGTTTGGTGAAGGAATGAAGTTCTCTTATTGTGGTTTTAGTTCAGAAAATCCATACATATTGTAATGCACATGTTCTAGTCACAAAAGAAAACGTCTGGGATTCCATTCAAGTAGCTGGATGGATACAATCTGAAGGGCTTTTGAAGGAAATTAGTTGATTCAATGATGGCAAGATCAAATGTTCTCAAACAGTTTTTCAGAATTTCTGTACAAATGTTTGAAATTTAAATTCTACTAGTGTGTGGCCAGCTTTAGTCTGCACACCTGCTGTGTCGGCGTTGCACCCTCCCTGCTTGAATTCTTATTTATTTTAAATTATGGAGAATGTAACAAGAGGAACCGGAACACACAAAGGTGGGTGGGAACAACTAAAACTTCCCTGGTAAAAGTATTACCATTACAGTTATATAGATGTTCAAGCAGAGCTAAATATTAAGAATAATGTCAATATTATCCTAAAAAAGTCCATATAGGCTTCAATAATAAAGAGGAAGTCCCAACACCAGCTTCAGTGTAAAATGACCGCACTCAACACAACCGTGATAAAGCCAAGCAGCCTACCAGACCTGATATCTCGGTCCCCAGTGGTTATGGATAAGGAGCCAGGAAAGCTATGCCTTTAAACCAAGTCACCATGGACTTCATACACCATCCATGTAACACATCAGCGGGGAATACCAGCACAGGTGTATCAGACTATCCCTTCTAAAAGTATAAGCAAAAAAGCTCCCATAGTGTAATAAATTCTTAAAAAATGCATACTTTATTTTAGACGTGCACCGAATGGAAATTTTGGTGCTGAAACGGAAAATGCAGGATGCACTTTGCCGGAAGCCGAAACCGAAAATGACAGTTTTTTTTAAAAAAAGATATATTTTAATATATAATTGTATTATATTTGATTATTTAATTATTATAATAATGAATATGAATTTATTGTTGGCCATTATTGTCTTCCCACTGGTCCGTTGTTTTTGGTGCAGCTCTACTTTATTTGGTACACTCACAAGTAAAAGCAACAAAAAGTGTGGCGCTAGACAATGTCATATACTAATGAAAACAGACAAATTGGACAAAGAGGGAGGATCGTAAATAACTTTTTTTGAACATATAGTCCTCATATGAACCTCAAAGATGTATAGTCTATGTGGCAATATATTTAGGGAAGAATATTGAAGAATTATATTAACATCTTGACTGGAAATCCGCTCACTACCACCTAGAGTTGAGGAGGCTTACCGGATATGGTGGACCCAATGGGGCGTACGCCGGATTGGGTCAAACAAAGCTTAGGTGGTGAGTGGCTGTATGTACTCAAGGGACGTGGCGGTCTCACGGATTGGTTGTATTTATCCGGATGGTACCAGGAGCTTGAGAAGTGTAGGTGGTCCCCCGGATGTAGGAGGTCATGTAGATCTCAAAAGAGTGGTAGGGTGTTCCGTAGGAGGACCCCTCAAATCCAACATTCAGCGGACCAGGAATGGATGCAGAGGGGTGGAAAAAGAAAAAGAGGGCCACATAGTGTGAATCCGAAAAAACTAAAAATATTTATTTAAGATAAAATAGATGTACACTCACATGTAGATCCAAATATTAAAACAGCGCTTGTTTGAGAAAAAGTGGCGACAATGGGGTCCTGCCACCCCATTGTCGCCACTTTTTCTCAAACAAGCGCTGTTTTAATATTTGGATCTACATGTGAGTGTACATCTATTTTATCTTAAATAAATATTTTTAGTTTTTTAGGATTCACACTATGTGGCCCTCTTTTTCTTTTTCCACCCCTCTGCATCCATTCCTGGTCCGCTGAATGTTGGATTTGAGGGGTCCTCCTACGGAACACCCTACCACTCTTTTGAGATCTACATGACCTCCTACATCCGGGGGACCACCTACACTTCTCAAGCTCCTGGTACCATCCGGATGAATACAACCAATCCGTGAGACCGCCACGTCCCTTGAGTACATACAGCCACTCACCACCTAAGCTTTGTTTGACCCAATCCGGCGTACGCCCCATTGGGTCCACCATATCCGGTAAGCCTCCTCAACTCTAGGTGGTAGTGAGCGGATTTCCAGTCAAGATGTTAATATAATTCTTCAATATTCTTCCCTAAATATATTGCCACATAGACTATACATCTTTGAGGTTCATATGAGGACTATATGTTCAAAAAAAGTTATTTACGATCCTCCCTCTTTGTCCAATTTGTCTGTTTTCATTAGTATATGACATTGTCTAGCGCCACACTTTTTGTTGCTTTTTCATTTTATACTTTGTTGGTCGTGTTGGCTGCTTCCCTTGTCTTTCGTTTTGGGGTAGCGCAGAATAATCTATACCATACTACACTCACAAGTAGACTAAAAAAAGCATGCTGATGTCATATGTCTCTGATCCCACCCTACGTCACGCCCTTGATGATGTCAGTCTGTGACGAAACGCATAGGGACAGACCTGTGACATATGACGTCAGCACCCTGGATGCTGTTCTGTGACATATGACTTCAGCACCCTGGATGTCGTCCTGTGACATATGACGTCAGCACCCTGGATGCCATCCTGTGACATATGACGTCAGCACCCTGGATGCCATCCTGTGACATATGACGTCAGCACCCTGGATGCCATCCTGTGACATATGACGTCAGCACCCTGGATGCCATCCTGTGACATATGGCGTCAGCATGAATTTATTGTTGGCCATTATTGTCTTCACACTGGTCCGTTGTTTTTGGTGCAGCTCTACTTTATTTGGTACACTCACAAGTAGATTAAAAAAAAGCATGCTGATGTCATATGTCTCTGGTCCCATTCTACGTCACGCCCTTGATGATGTCAGTCTGTGACGAAACGCATAGGGACAGACCCGTGACATATGACGTCAGCACCCTGGATGGCGTTCTGTGACATATGACGTCAGCACCCTAGATGGCGTTCTGTGACATATGACGTCAGCACCCTGGATGCTGTCCTGTTACATATGACATCAGCACCCTGGATGCCATCCTGTGACATATGACCTCAGCACCCTGGATGCCGTCCTGTGAGATGTGACGTCAGCACCCTGGATGCCGTCCTGTGACATATGATGTCAGCACCCTGGATGCTGTCCTGCGACATATGACATCAGCACCCTGGATGTCGTCCTGTGACATATGACGTCAGCACCCTGGATGCCGCCCTGTGACATATGACGTCAGCACCCTGGATGCCGTCCTGTGACATATGATGTCAGCACCCTGGATGCTGTCCTGCGACATATGACATCAGCACCCTGGATGCCGTCCTGTGACATATGATGTCAGCACCCTGGATGCTGTCCTGCGACATATGACATCAGCACCCTGGATGCTGTCCTGCGACATATGACATCAGCACCCTGGATGCCGTCCTGTGACATATGACGTCAGCACCCTGGATGCCGCCCTGTGACATATGACGTCAGCACCCTGGATGCCGTCCTGTGGCATATGACGTCAGCACCCTGGATGCCGTCCTGTGACATATGACGTCAGCACCCTGGATGCCGTCCTGTGACATATGACGTCAGCACCCTGGATGCCGTCCTGTGACATGTGACGTCAGCACCCTGGATGCCGTCCTGTGACGTATGACATCAGCACCCTGGATGCCATCTTGTGACATATGACGTCAGCACCCTGGATGCCGCCCTGTGACATGTGACGTCAGCACCCTGGATGTCGCCCTGTGACATATGACGTCAGCACCCTGGATGTCGCCCTGTGACATATGACGTCAGCACCCTGGATGCCATCCTGTGACATATGACGTCAGCACCCTGGATGCCCTCCTGTGACATATGACGTCAGCACCCTGGATGCTGCCCTGTGACATATGACGTCAGCACCCTGGATGCCATCCTGTGACATATGACGTCAGCACCCTGGATGCCCTCCTGTGACATATGGCGTCAGCATGAATTTATTGTTGGCCATTATTGTCTTCACACTGGTCCGTATGTTTTTGGTGCAGCTCTACTTTATTTGGTACACTCACAAGTAGATTAAAAAAAAGCATGCTGATGTCATATGTCTCTGGTCCCATTCTACGTCACGCCCTTGATGATGTCAGTCTGTGACGAAACGCATAGGGACAGACCCGTGACATATGACGTCAGCACCCTGGATGGCGTTCTGTGACATATGACGTCAGCACCCTAGATGGCGTTCTGTGACATATGACGTCAGCACCCTGGATGCTGTCCTGTTACATATGACATCAGCACCCTGGATGCCATCCTGTGACATATGACCTCAGCACCCTGGATGCCGTCCTGTGAGATGTGACGTCAGCACCCTGGATGCCGTCCTGTGACATATGATGTCAGCACCCTGGATGCTGTCCTGCGACATATGACATCAGCACCCTGGATGTCGTCCTGTGACATATGACGTCAGCACCCTGGATGCCGCCCTGTGACATATGACGTCAGCACCCTGGATGCCGTCCTGTGACATATGATGTCAGCACCCTGGATGCTGTCCTGCGACATATGACATCAGCACCCTGGATGCCGTCCTGTGACATATGATGTCAGCACCCTGGATGCTGTCCTGCGACATATGACATCAGCACCCTGGATGCTGTCCTGTGACATATGACATCAGCACCCTGGATGCCGTCCTGTGACATATGACGTCAGCACCCTGGATGCCGCCCTGTGACATATGACGTCAGCACCCTGGATGCCGTCCTGTGGCATATGACGTCAGCACCCTGGATGCCGTCCTGTGACATATGACGTCAGCACCCTGGATGCCGTCCTGTGACATATGACGTCAGCACCCTGGATGCCGTCCTGTGACATGTGACGTCAGCACCCTGGATGCCGTCCTGTGACATATGACATCAGCACCCTGGATGCCATCTTGTGACATATGACGTCAGCACCCTGGATGCCGCCCTGTGACATGTGACGTCAGCACCCTGGATGTCGCCCTGTGACATATGACGTCAGCACCCTGGATGTCGCCCTGTGACATATGACGTCAGCACCCTGGATGCCATCCTGTGACATATGACGTCAGCACCCTGGATGCCCTCCTGTGACATATGACGTCAGCACCCTGGATGCTGCCCTGTGACATATGACGTCAGCACCCTGGATGCCATCCTGTGACATATGACGTCAGCACCCTGGATGCCCTCCTGTGACATATGACGTCAGCACCCTGGATGCCCTCCTGTGACATATGACGTCAGCACCCTGGATGTGGTCCTGTGACATATGACGTCAGCACCCTGGATGCCATCCTGTGACATATGACGTCAGCACCCTGGATGCTGTGGCCATCTTGTTGGTTTGAAACAAGCGCTTTTTTAAAAATTATTATTTAGATTACCATTACAGTACGCAAAACAAAGTAGAGATGTGCACAACAGAAACATTTGTTTCGTTTCGGATACATTTGTTGAATTCCTCATTTCATTTAATCATATTTGTTATGTTAGAACGATTAATTTTTGGAATTTGTTTTGTATATTCATTGCTCTGAATCGATTCATATTTTCAGAAGCAGTTTCGGATGATTGGCTATATTTGTTTTAACATGTTAATTTGTTATTTTGGGTGATTACTTATGCACTCTATTTGGGTTGGATGGAGGTTGATCCATCAGAATCTTTGAATCATAACACAGCGAATGGAACAAAATTAATTTTGGATTTATTCATTATGTTATCATTCAGGAATTCTAATGGATCCAACTCCATCCAACCCAAACACAATAAGTAGGAATCATCATCTCATTTCACTTTTATACCTTACTGTATTTATTGCAAATATATTTCCATTTCATATGTAGTATTTTTTATAATACTGAAAAATATCAATGCAACATAAAAACGAAAATGGATTCAAATCAGTTTGGATCATTTTTTTATGCTATGTTATTTCGGATGCTTCAAACATTAACCACTTGCTTACTGGGCACTTAAACCCCCCTCCTGTCCAGACCAATTTTCAGCTTTCAGAGCTGATGCATTTTGAATGACAATTGCGCGGTCATACAACACTGTACTCAAATTACATTTTTATCATGTTTTCCCCACAAATAGAGCTTTCTTTTGGTGGTATTTGATCACCTCTGCGGTTTTTATTTTTTGTTAAAAAAATTTAAAAAGACCAAATTTTTTTTTTTTTAAATTTATATTTTTTTATATTTTGTTATAAAATTTTGCAAACAGGTAATTTTTCTCCTTCATTGATGTACGCTGATGAGGCGGCACTGATGGGCACCGATAGGTGGCACTGATGGGCACTGATTGGTGGCAGTGATGGGCACTGATGGGTGGCAATAATGGGCACTGATCGGCACTGGTTGGTTACACTGATAGGCAGCACTGCTAGGTGGCACTGATTGGCACCACTGGTGGGCATTGATAGGTGGCACTGGTGGGCACTGTGGGCACTGGCAGGTGGCAATGGCAGGTGGCACTGGCAGGGTGGACTGGTGGACACAGATGAGGCAGAATTGCCTCTCCCTCTTCCTGACCGATGTCCCTTGCACATAAGCCGGTGATCAGCTTTTTTTTCCACTACCGAGCTTTTGTTTACATCATGTGATCAGCTGTCATTGGCTGACAGCTGATCATGTGGTAAGGGGCAGGGATCGGCCCCTTACTCGAATCTGTGATCACCCGAGTCTCAGTGACTTGGTGGTCACAGTGCGCCGCGTGCGCCCTGTAGGGCGTGCGCAGGGAGCGTGCAAAGGGGAGGCCGTCATATGACAGCCTCCCGGAAATTCAGGTCCGCGCTGTGGTTGTCATTCGGCTATAGCGCGGATGCCAAGTGGTTAACAAAAGGCCCAAACTATCGCAGCCTGTCATCCGAATTAAACAAATGAATACAATTTAATTTGTTATTTTGTTATAATTTATCTTGGATTCTTTAAAATTTGTTACTATTGTCATTCGGAGATTCAGATACATCCAAATCTCCAAATTTGGATTTTCAATTAAACTAATCGCACTATGTCTAATAAGAAGCCACAGGCTGATCAAGGCCAACAAGCTTTACTTTAATGTATCAAAGAATACTAAATTAGAGCAATCACTTTGTCACAGCAACAATACATTATGAGAAATTTCTTTTTAGAGTCCTTCAAGATTTGGTCTTTTTTTATGAATACATATTATGCTCTTGAAGAATTATAATTAACAGTCATGGCTTTATTTGCCTCAGGTCATATATCTAGGATGGGTCAATCTTCCATATTGTATGGTCACCTGAATCTTTTCTATCCCCTTTAAGCTCCGTAGGGTCCCTGATTGAGGGTCTTAGGTGGCATTGTCAGGACACACTATTCCTATTAATCAACAAACGTTCTGTATTGCAAAACAGAGATCAATAGGCCTCAACCCCTTGGTCAGCAGGGAAGGTATTAGTGATTTAATTCCTCTGCTAATGATATAGTTGTTAATTATAATCTTATTCTTGCTTGGCCGGGGGGGTGGGGCCGCATTAATGGCATTATGGGCGAGAATTTCAATTAGGTTTCTGCGTGTCCTTGATCCAATCTGATGCAGGATGGAGATGGAGCTACAAAGGCTGAACTTCACAAAACGTTTCCAGACTTGTCTGTTGGCAGCTCAGACATAATCCCAAGCGCTGTTTGTCTTGTCCTGACCAGTTTGGGTCTAATTAACAAGCATGTTTTAGTGCATGTTATGAGACAGTTTTATGTAGTGCCTTCCAGGAACATTTATCTCCGTGTCCTGATTGCACAGCACAAGAATCATTACACATCGATGGCTGCTTGGTATTGGTTTACTTGAAGGCAAACAGGGCACGCTACTTAATTTAATAAAATAGTGCAAGGGGCGGTGAAGTGCATTAAAGACAGGCAATCACCTAGACATCTTACCAGTTTAAGGCAATCATCTTAGTACATGCTGTTTGGTTACTTCTTACTATTGCTCTTTGCGTCATGGTTTACCGTAAAAGGACACAGTGACCTTATTCAAATGCTGAAGTAATATACATTAAAAGTTCCACAATGATAACGTATATATATATATATATATATATATATACATATATATATATATATATATATATATATATATATATATATATATATATATATATAGTATTGTCAAAAGTATTGGGACGCCTGCCTTTACATGCACATGAACTTTAATAGCATCCCAGTCTTAGTCCGTAGGGTTCAATATTGAGTTGGCCCACTCTTTGCAGCTATAACAGCTTCAACTCTTCTGGGAAGGCCGTCCACAAGGTTTAGGAGTGTGTCTATGGGAATGTTTGACCATTCTTCCAGAAGCGCATTTGTAAGGTCCGGCCCTGATGTGGACAAGAAGGCCTGGCTTGCAGTCTGCGCTCTTACTCATCCCAAAGGTGTTCTATCGGGTTGAGGCAGGCCAGTCAAGTTCTTCCACTCAAAACCCGCTCATCCATGACCTTTATGGACCTTGCTTTTTGCACTGGTCTAAATCATTTGGTGGAGGGGGGATTATGGTGCAGGGTTGTTTTTCAGGGGTTGGGCTCGGCCCCTTAGTTCCAGTGAAGGGAACTCTTAAGGCGTCAGCATACCAAGACATTTTGGACAATTTCATGCTCCCAACTTTGTGGGTCAGTTTGGGGATGGCCCCTTCCTGTTCCAACATGACTGCACCAGTGCACAAAGCAAGCAAGCAATCCAATGAAACTCCACCATAACACAGAAGAAGGGTAATGGGGTGAGAATTTCTGCCTAAGGCAGGCCATACATGGTTCAGCAGGAACCGGACGAGATTCGAACTGAGTATGGGCAAGCTGAATGTACCAAGTTGATTGATTGATCTTGGGTACAACCAGCATGCTGGGTTTTACCTGCCATTGTTGCTAGTGGCTGCTCTAGCCAATAGCAATATTCCCTGTCTTCTCCCGGCAGGGACGGCTTCCCCCCCGCCAGGAGAAGATAATGGCAGGAGGGATTCCCACATCAACATTTTCTGTGTTGATGGGAGAATCAAGCAAATTTCTTTCCCGCAAAGGTTGCAGGAAAGAATTTCACTCCGTGTATGGCCGGCCTAACATGATGTCATTGGTCTACTAAGGAAGTAGTATACTTTATTATAAGGCAATATTACCATAGTACCTCCTAATAAGGGCAGTGAGAGATATATTTGCCCAACAGAGTAAATAATAGATTCCAGTCATTTGCCCAGCAGAGCAAATAATGGGAGCCACTGTGAGGGGATATTCTAATATTTACTGTGTTCCTGAGATCTGTGTGTTCCAGGGTCTTACAAGAAAAGAAGACACCAAAAAGTTCCCACCATTTAGGTATATTTGTAAAGGCTGAACTTGTCCTCTAAAGTTAAAGATGTTTCCTAGTTTGTCCAAGTTACTTCTTCAGTTCTGGTGAGTGTCAGGAACATACTCCAGCATTTATATCCAAAACAGGTATCACCAACACTGTGATCCAATTACCATCGATAAGCTGACGTTATTGTCTAAGGACAGGGTGGGAGGCTTGAAAATTGTGTAACCACGTTAAACTAGTTACATATTCCCATCCTTGGTGTCCCTCCAGACACCAAGTATGAGATTATATAACTAGAACAGGGCGTTTCCACTATTTTTACAATTTCCATGCTGTCCTTAGACAATAGCATCAACTTTTCGATGGTAATTAAATCACAGTGTTGGTGCTACCTAATGGAGAAATCATTTTTCCTTGATTGTGGCTCACTAATGTATAAGAATGACTCCAAAGCCTTTTTAAGGGGACATACAAGGACATATAGGGATGGTTACCTTAGCTGCCTTCATACTCAGGGCCGGATTAGCCACAAGGCCACCGAGGCCAGGCCTCGGGGCGGCAGTGGTGTAGGGGCGGCGCCGCTCCTGCAGCGACTTCGCGGCCGCCCCCCCTTTCGTGCTGCCCATTACAGTCTATTATGGGCACCATTGCCCATAGAAAAGATGGCTGCGAGCCGACCACGCAACTGCGCATGCGCCGTTCCGAAGCCGGCCGGGCTCGGGAAAGCTCGTAAGCGCTCGGCCGGGCGGCGCATGCGGAGTAGCGTGATTGCGCCGCCCGGCGCCATTTTTGAAAAAAGTAGAGAGTAGCTAGTAATGTCAGCGGTGCTGCGGTGGGGGAGAAAGATGACATCTCTCATTGCCCGCACCGCTGTTCCGCCCTCCTCCTTCTGATGGCAGGCAGCATGGCAAGGGACATCCCAATCTGGTGGCAAGTGACATCCCCATCTGGTGGCAAGTGACATCCCAATCTGGTGGCAAGTGACATCCTCATCTGGTGGCAGGCAGCGTGGCAAGTGATATCCCCATCTGGTGGCAGGCATGGTGGCAAGTGACATCCCCATCTGGTGGCAGGCAGCGTGGCAAGTGACATCCCCATCTGGTGGCAGGCAGCGTGGCAAGTGACATCCCCATCTGGTGGCAGGCATGGTGGCAAGTGACATCCCCATCTGGTGGCAGGCAGCGTGGCAAGTGACATCCCCATCTGGTGGCAGGCATGGTGGCAAGTGACATCCCCATCTGGTGGCAGGCAGCGTGGCAAGTGATATCCCCATCTGGTGGCAGGCAGCGTGGCAAGGGACATCTCCATCTGATGGCAGGCATAGTGGCAAGTGACATCCCCATCTGGTGGCAGGCATAGTGGCAAGTGACAAGAGATGGTGGCAAGTGACACGCTCAGGGCTCCCAATGATTCTGCATTATGGTGAGTTGAACTATTTCAGTTTATATTACAATGTAATGATAGAAATAATGTGTTTCAATCATCCTGACACCATAACAACCATGGTGCCGGGGATGATTGAAGCACTAACACCAGCCATTGCCTTGAAAATTTGCCTGCGAAAAATCCTTACCCCTCGCGCGCTTACCCTGAAGTATTTTTAGTCTGTACAATTAAAGCCAGTTATTTTCAGTGTTCTCGTGTATGGAGATATGTTTTTAATTGATCTATTGTAGAAGTCATCGATAAAGGACGTGGTTTGTGTGTGTGTGTGTGTGTGTGTGGGGGGGGGGGGGGGGGGGGCGGCATTGAAGGACCCGGCCTTGGGGCGGCAAAGGGAGTAAATCCGGGCCTGTTCATACTATAGAAATGTCATTGCCAAGCCCTTCAGGAATGTGTGCTATCTTCTTTAAAAAGTAATACTACTTTTGCTGAGTTATAATTGATTGTTACTTACCCACTAGTCCTGTATATACTTCAGCCAAAACTGGAATAAGGTAGTCTCTTACCAGGGCACCTGGTTTGATCATTGTGCCAAGCCGCAATACATGCAGGCAGGACTCCTTGGCAAAAAAGCATTTATTTATAGTATTCTTGTTACATTTTCTGATTATTTTACATGTGTTATCTTTATCTGTTATTATTGAACTAAATGTTATATACAGTTTGATTTTACCTACAAGTGTCTGTGTGATCTCTCTTTGCATATCTCGAAAAACCCCAAAAATGTAAGTTATCACGTTAAGGTGATAAAACACTACCTGATAATTATATCAAGGTGTTGGTGCTGCCTGTTTAGGTATAAATGCTGGGGTATATTCCTGACATCCATTAGAACTAAAGAAGTAGTCTGGGCAAGCTAGGAAATGTCTCCAAAATTACAGAACAAGTCTATTTGAAGAAGTACAGCGAAAGCTTGTTTGGCTGTACTTCTCCTGTGGATCACAGGACTGCAGTTCGTTCTGCACTCCTGTGACCCATTTTCACCTGAAGCCTGCTGTTGGCTGACCACAGAGCCAGTGTTCCGTCAGATTCAGCGACCCATCAGATCTGGTAATGGAAGTGACGTTACCAACAAAATTTGTCTAATGTGCATGTGCAATGCATTCCAGCATGGCCGCTATGCATTCCAATAGGTTTCCAAATCTGACAGAACATGAAGGCGGCAGCGGACATCTTGTTACACCCAGGCAACTTTTGAATATCACACTTATTTTAGCAGTAAACTGACCTTACATATAGTCAAATACAGTATATCAACGCAACCGACTAGGGGTGTCCAAAAATGGCCTCAGTTTGGCGGTGAGCAGTGCGGGATGTACCAAGATGGCCGTCGCTACTTTCTGACTGCAGCCTTGCCGCTGGTTTTCAAATGTAACTTCAAAACACTATCACATATTTACAATACTGTATTCCACTATATAAGCTGACAAGTGTGAAATTTGAGACTTGCCTGGGTGTAACAAGATGTCCGCTGCCGCCTTCGTGTTCTGTCAGAATAGGAAATCTATTGGAACGCATAGCTTCCATGCTGGAATGCATTGCGCATGCGCAGTAAGCAATTTTTGCTGGTAACGTCACTTTCGTTACCAGATCTGATGGGTCACCTAATCTGAGGGAACACTGGTCCAGGCTGGGGAAAAATCGTGACAATAGGTTCGGGATCTGCCCACAACCCTGGACTGGCACCTGGCTCAGCCTCTTAGTGAGCCTCTGAGAGCCTGAGCCAGCTGCTTCCTCCCCCTCCACAGCCCAACGCTCCAGTGCAGTGGGGGGGGCGGGCAGTGCAGCAAACCGGTGACTGACAGCTCTGAGTGATTGGTGGCATTTGATCGCTCAGTCTTTGAGCCAGTGGAGGACCAATGCAGCATCCACTTAGGTAAGTATGATTTTTTGAGAAAAAAATGGTGAACTTCTCTTTTAAATGTGACTAACTACTACTAGATATACCATGACCTGGATCAGTGAGAACCTTCACATACAGTGCCTTGCAAAAGTATTCACCCCCCCCCCCCCCCCCCCCTGGCATTTTTCATGTTTTGTTGCCTCACAACCTGGAATTAACATGGATTGTTTGAGGATTTGCATCATTTAATTTACAGAACATACCCACAACTTTGAAGATGTTTTTTTTTTTTTGTATTATTATTATTGTGAAGCAAACAACAAACAGGACAAAATAACAGAAAAAGTCAATGTGCATAACTATTCACCCCCCTAAAGTCAATACTTTGTAGAGCCACCTTTTGCGGCTATCACAGCTCCAAGTCACTTTGGATAAGTCTCTATGAGCTTGCCACATCTTACCACTGGGATTTTTGCCCATTCCTCCTTGCAAAACTGCTCCAGCTCCTTCAAGTTGGATGGTTTGCGCTTGTGAACAGCAATCTTAAAGTCTGACCACAGATTTTCTATTGGATTGAGGTCCCGGCTTTGACTAGACCATTCCAACATATTTACATGTTTCCCCTTAAACCACTCAAGTGTTGCTTTAGCAGTGTGTTTGGGGTCATTGTCCTGCTGGAAGGTGAACCTCCGTCCTAGCCTCAAATCACACACAGAGGGGTACAGGTTTTGCTCAAGAATATCCCTGTATTTAGCATCATCCATCTTTCCCCTTAACTCTGACCAGTTTCCCAGTCCTGACTGCTGAAAAACATCCCCACAACATGATGCTGCCACCAATATGTTTCACAGTGGGGATGGTGTTCTTTGGGTGATGTGTTGGGTTTGCGCCAGACATAGCATTTTCTTTGATGGCCAAAAAGTTCGCTTTTAGTCTCATCAGACCAGAGCACCTTCCTCCATACATTTTGGGAGTCTCCCACATGCTTTTTTGCAAACTCAAAACGTGCCATTTTTTTTTTTGCTAAAAGTAATGGCTTTCTTCTGGCCACTCTGCCATAAAGCCCAACTCTATGGAGCGTACGGCTTATTGTGGTCCTATGTACAGATACTCCAGTCTCTGCTGTGGAACTCTTCAGCTCCTCCAGGGTTACCTTAGGTCTCTGTGCTCCTCTCTGATTAATGCCCTCCTTGCCCGGTCTGTGAGTTTTGGTGTGCGGCCGTCTCTTGGCAGGTTTGCTGTTGTGCCGTGTTCTTTCCATTTGGTTATGATAGATTTGATGGTGCTCCTAGGGATTTTTTTAATAACCTAACCCTGACTTGTACTTCTCAACAACATTGTCCTTTACTTGTTTGGAGAGTTCCTTGGTCTTCATGGCAGTGTTTGGTTAGTGGTTCCTCTTGCTTAGGTGTTGCAGCCTCTGGGGCCTTTCAAAAAGGTGTGTATATGTAATGACAGATCATGTGACACATAGATTGCACACAGGGGGACATCATTTCACTAATTATGTGACTTCTGAAGGTAATTGGTTGCACCAGAGCTTTTTATGGGCTTCATAACAAAGGGGGTGAATACATACGCACATGCCAATTATCAGTTGTTTATTTCTGAAAAATAGTTTTATGTATATATTTTTCTAATTTTCCTTCACCAACTTAGACTATTGTGTTCTGATACATCACATATAATTCAGATTAAAAAACATTGAACTAAAGGCTTTAATGTAACAAAATAGGTAAAAAGCCAAGGGGGTGTGAATACTTTTGCAAGGCACTGTACATGCCTAAATAGTGAGAACTTTTTGGTGCTTACAAGTCTTTTTATTTCCTAGATGCACCACGTAGGTCGCCAACTAAGTGCAGTATATAGAAGAAGACTTTATTAAAACTCACAAGATACAGAAGGATAAGAGCATGTAATCTAACGAATATAAGAGAAAAAACCCAAATTGGGTAAAAGCTGCGCTTAGATTAAAAAATAAATAGAAAAGCTGCCAGCACCCTAAAAAAGTCCTGTATCTGACCTCCAAAAGTATAATAAACAGCAAAGTGCAGCGCTAATAACATAGGTGAAAAATTAAAATTGAGTTCCACCAAGTGACATGTAAAACAATTAGTGAAAAAACATATTACAAATAACAAGTGAAACTAAAATCACAAATGTATGTGAAAAAAGTCCAAAAATTCTTGATAAGTCCACAAATAAAGTAAATAAATGAAGAACACCCATCCAAGAGAGGTTTGTGACAAAAAGTGCCTAGATATGGTCCACCAAAACGTGTGTGAGTAGAGTCTGCTTACCAGACGGCGATGACTGCTATTATGGCAGTCTCGCCCAGCATAGGGATTATGGTCTCCCAAAACCCAAGGTACAATACGGGATCGGTAGTTCTAACACTCCATCAGACCGAAAATACAAAAAAGAACACCTCCATAGCGCAACATTGTATGATATAAAAATTTAATAGTAAACAAGGAGTCACACTTACAATATTGCAGAAGATATGCAGCATGTAGAAAAAACAAGCAGAGCGGCGGCGTCTCCGTGTACCGCGATTCACTTCCTGTGTTCAAGCCCTTCCAAGAACGTGATGACGTCACCGTCGTAGGCTCCTCCCTACGCGTTTCATCACGATAGGACGTCGTCTGGGGATTGGCCGAGTGACGGGTCATCACGTCTGGGCATATAAATACATAGAGAGCGCCATTTTGACTACTGGCGAACATAATGTGAGAAATGGAAATGAATCCAAAGGAGCCATATTAAATTCTGGCTGTTAATAGTGAACCTATGTATAACCAGGAAGTGATAAAAAGGAAGATCGCCATCTTGTGGAGATAAAGAAGATCAATGGAATAAAGCTCTACACAGGAAGGGAAACGGGCACAACCGATGCACCTGCCATAACAATGACAATAATAAAATAATATAAAATGAAAGTCTGCTCAAGTCTGATTCTAAGTAAAGGCTAGTTTACTAAAGGGAAAGGGAATATCAATTGATAATTAAAACATGGATTAACCACGTAATCTCAACTAAAAAGAAAAAAATCGTTAAAATGTTAAAATTCATAAAAATTATAAAGAAGAGGAAATAAAAAATGCAAAGGGCCAAACAGTGGAGTGTTACTTCATGCATTGTTTATAAAGCAATTTATATCCCATTCCACGTTTAACCCTTGCGGTCTGGAAGATACCATGTCAAAGATCCATCTGGTCTCGAGTCTAGAAATGGATCTGACCATGTTAATCCCTCTCCAGTGGGGACGTATTCTGTCGATAGCTACAAACAGGGTACCTTTTAATTTTTTATCATGATATTTGGCATAATGCCTTGAAAGGTTATGTTTCGTAAACCCTCGTTTGATGTTAGCGACATGTTCAGAAAGGCGCACGTGAAGTTCACGTTTAGTGCGACCAATATACTGTTTCGAACAGGGGCATTGGATAAGATAGACAACATATTGAGTAGAACATGTTATGAAGGACTCTATGTTGTATATCTTACCCGTGACTGTCGAACTAAAAGTTTCACATTTCCTGCCCCTGAAAGAATTGATCTGGCAGATCTTGCATCTATGACAGGGAAAGAAACCCTTCATATTTTGAAAGAAGGAGATGGTACGTGGAGGGTCGACCACATTTGAGGCTACACTGTGTCTTAGGGAGGGGGCCCCTCTGTAAATCAAAACTGGTTGGTCAGGGATGACAGTACGAAGTACTGGGTCATTCTGAAGGATACTCCAGTGTTTACGGAAAATCCTTTTGATAAGATAATGCTGATTGGAATAGCCCGTGATCATGGACCACTCAAATTTATTAGTAGGTCCAAGATCTCGTTGTCTATTTCCCCTCAGCATCTGAGATCTATCCATAGTGGCAACCCTGTTAATAGTAGTATCAATATCGCTCTCCAGATAGCCTTTGTCCAAGAATCGTTGTTTTAATAATGCAGCTTGTGAATGGAAGTCTGAAATGTCGGTGCAATTACGTCTGATACGTTGAAATTGACTTTTAGGGACAGACCTCAGCCATGATGGATGATGGCAACTGGAGAGTGGTATATATGCATTTCTATCCGTTTCCTTGAAATGTGTGTTGGTGGTTAGATAACCATTCATAACCGTAATGTTTAGGTCAAGGAAATGGATATTCGATTGGCTAGCCTCAAACACCAAAGAAATGCCTTTGTTGTTAGAATTAAGTCTGGAGAAGAAACTATGGAGAGATGTGATATCTCCGTCCCACACAAGAAGGACATCATCGATATATCTTCTCCATAGACGCAGTTCTTTGGGGGGGTCGGTGTCTATGACTTCTTTTTCCCACCTGGCCATAAATAAATTGGCCAGGCTGGGCGCAAACTTGGCGCCCATGGCTACACCGCATGTTTGCAAGAAAAAGTCACCCCCAAACCAGAAATAGTTATGGCTTGTAGCGAATTTGAGAAGAGTCATAATAAATTGTTTTTGTATTGATGTTAGTGTTGAGTCTTGATCAAGGTAATAATTGACTGCCTCAAACCCTTGTTGGTGGGAAATAATAGTATAAAGGGAGGCTACATCCGCCGTGGCTAGGATGCAGCCATCTCTCCACTCAAAACTTTCAAGTAAATTGATGACTTGGGTAGTGTCTTTCAGGTATGAGGGAGTCAGAGCAACCAGAGGTTGAAGGAAGTTGTCTACATATCTTCCAATTCTTGCCGTGATGGAGTCTATGCCGCTAATAATCGGGCGGCCGGGTGGATTAATCTGGTTTTTATGTATTTTAGGTAAATAATACATAACTGGGACCCTCGGAGCTGAGGGGACCAGGTATGTTTTTTCTTTTTTATTCAGAATACCCTGTTGATGTCCCCTATCAACCAGGATCTGAAGTTCTCTTTTATATTTTGTTGTTGGGTTGCATGCTAGGGGTAAATAAGTGGTACGATCAGACAAAAGTCTGTTCATTTCCTCCAGATAGCTGGATTTATCTAAAATAACTACCCCCCCACCCTTATCTGCAGGGCGTATAACTATTTCATTGCGCTCACAGATCTGTTTAAGATGATATTGAAGGTCATTGTTGGTATTGTACTTTGGGACATTAAGTGACATCAGATCTTTAATGACCATCTCCTTAAAGACCTGTATCGAAGGGGCAGCAAAGCCTTGGGGGTTGAATAGTGAGGCGTTAGAGAAGTTGGTATGTCTAATAGAATTACCATTAGTATTTCCCGTGGAATTGGAACTATTAGCAACAGAGGAAGAAAGTGTATTAGTAGATACAATCTGACTTCGGTTACCAATGGGGTTAAGAATGAAATGTCTTTTAATGTTAATCTTCCTTATGAATTTATGTATATCAATGAAAGTTTCGAATTTATTCAACCTGTGTGGGGGTGCAAACTTGAGGCCTAAACTGAGGACCTTTTGTTCACCTTCAGATAACTGTACTTGACTTAAATTGAAAACACCACTAATATCTACTGTTTTCTTTTTTTTGGACCTGATCCTCCTCCCCCCTCTGATGCCTCTCTTTCGTCGTAACCCCTTTTGGTTTTGTGATTGCCCTGGGGAAAAAAACGAGTCTCATTGGTCTCCATGTAATCATGAGGGGAGTCCTGATAGTCCTCTCTAGGAGGGCCTCTAAACTGATTAGGGTGCCTGGAGATGACAGGGTTATCCTCTAGGTAAGGATCTGGTTGGTACAAAAGAGGGGCAAATCTATTATGTAAAGGGATCTGTCTCTCTTGAGGATAGTAAGCTTGTGAGGTAGATGGCGGGTTAGCATAAGTTACCCTGTCATCATAGGGTCTTTGATAGTAGTCCCTAGGGTCCTCTCGGTATTCCCGTGGGCCCTGTCGGGGGTAAACAACATTAGAATTTATTCTAGGGGGGTAATTACCCCGATTGTTACCCCTAAAAGGTTTTTTCCCATGCTGGGATGTTTGTGGAGTACCCTGAGGGGGATTCTTGTAAGGCATGGGTCTATCATTATTTCTAAAGGTCTTAGGCCTTACTGCTAGTTGTCCTCGCTGGTTGGCCCGAGGGGAGGGGATAGGAGGAACTCTCTCCATGTTATTGCCAAGCAAGGGTCGGGGCTGTGTGTCACCACCAAGGGGAAGCGGTGGAGGTTGTGATGGAAAAGGTGGGCGATTAGCTATCTCAGCGTCGCCTGTAAGGTCATCTGCAATGATCTGCCATTTAAACACTGCTTTGTTGGAATAATCCGCAAGATCGCGGTTGTATTTTTTCTTTTTTTTATTTTTTTGATCACTATCCTCTTTCTCAAGGACCTGTCTTAAATGATCAGATTTCTGTTTATAGGTTTCATGATCCTTATAGGTCATGAGTCTATCTTTGACAGAAGAAACCTCATCATTCAAGTTTTTAAGTTTGATCCGTTTTTTATCCAACAAAAAGCCTAAAAACTTGATACCAGTATCATTAAAGTAAACAAACCAACCTTCCAAGTCTGTTTCCCCTCTCTGGGGGCTGACCTCCCATCTGAGACTGCGGGGTACCATCTTTTGGGCAACATATTGTTCCAGGTAGGCCACATCCCAGCTGGTATGTAGTTCTGATATGAGTAAGTTTTTAAGTCTGAGGAACAGGCCACTAAGTTCGTCTGTCTGTTCCACATGACCATTAAAGACTCCCTCAGTATTGATACTATATTGGGATCTGTAATCGAAGATGTCCATGACACCTATCCAGCAGCAGCTTCTTGATACAAATAAGTGTAAGAATATAAGAGAAAAAACCCAAATTGGGTAAAAGCTGCGCTTAGATTAAAAAATAAATAGAAAAGCTGCCAGCACCCTAAAAAAGTCCTGTATCTGACCTCCAAAAGTATAATAAACAGCAAAGTGCAGCGCTAATAACATAGGTGAAAAATTAAAATTGAGTTCCACCAAGTGACATGTAAAACAATTAGTGAAAAAACATATTACAAATAACAAGTGAAACTAAAATCACAAATGTATGTGAAAAAAGTCCAAAAATTCTTGATAAGTCCACAAATAAAGTAAATAAATGAAGAACACCCATCCAAGAGAGGTTTGTGACAAAAAGTGCCTAGATATGGTCCACCAAAACGTGTGTGAGTAGAGTCTGCTTACCAGACGGCGATGACTGCTATTATGGCAGTCTCGCCCAGCATAGGGATTATGGTCTCCCAAAACCCAAGGTACAATACGGGATCGGTAGTTCTAACACTCCATCAGACCGAAAATACAAAAAAGAACACCTCCATAGCGCAACATTGTATGATATAAAAATTTAATAGTAAACAAGGAGTCACACTTACAATATTGCAGAAGATATGCAGCATGTAGAAAAAACAAGCAGAGCGGCGGCGTCTCCGTGTACCGCGATTCACTTCCTGTGTTCAAGCCCTTCCAAGAACGTGATGACGTCACCGTCGTAGGCTCCTCCCTACGCGTTTCATCACGATAGGACGTCGTCTGGGGATTGGCCGAGTGACGGGTCATCACGTCTGGGCATATAAATACATAGAGAGCGCCATTTTGACTACTGGCGAACATAATGTGAGAAATGGAAATGAATCCAAAGGAGCCATATTAAATTCTGGCTGTTAATAGTGAACCTATGTATAACCAGGAAGTGATAAAAAGGAAGATCGCCATCTTGTGGAGATAAAGAAGATCAATGGAATAAAGCTCTACACAGGAAGGGAAACGGGCACAACCGATGCACCTGCCATAACAATGACAATAATAAAATAATATAAAATGAAAGTCTGCTCAAGTCTGATTCTAAGTAAAGGCTAGTTTACTAAAGGGAAAGGGAATATCAATTGATAATTAAAACATGGATTAACCACGTAATCTCAACTAAAAAGAAAAAAATCGTTAAAATGTTAAAATTCATAAAAATTATAAAGAAGAGGAAATAAAAAATGCAAAGGGCCAAACAGTGGAGTGTTACTTCATGCATTGTTTATAAAGCAATTTATATCCCATTCCACGTTTAACCCTTGCGGTCTGGAAGATACCATGTCAAAGATCCATCTGGTCTCGAGTCTAGAAATGGATCTGACCATGTTAATCCCTCTCCAGTGGGGACGTATTCTGTCGATAGCTACAAACAGGGTACCTTTTAATTTTTTATCATGATATTTGGCATAATGCCTTGAAAGGTTATGTTTCGTAAACCCTCGTTTGATGTTAGCGACATGTTCAGAAAGGCGCACGTGAAGTTCACGTTTAGTGCGACCAATATACTGTTTCGAACAGGGGCATTGGATAAGATAGACAACATATTGAGTAGAACATGTTATGAAGGACTCTATGTTGTATATCTTACCCGTGACTGTCGAACTAAAAGTTTCACATTTCCTGCCCCTGAAAGAATTGATCTGGCAGATCTTGCATCTATGACAGGGAAAGAAACCCTTCATATTTTGAAAGAAGGAGATGGTACGTGGAGGGTCGACCACATTTGAGGCTACACTGTGTCTTAGGGAGGGGGCCCCTCTGTAAATCAAAACTGGTTGGTCAGGGATGACAGTACGAAGTACTGGGTCATTCTGAAGGATACTCCAGTGTTTACGGAAAATCCTTTTGATAAGATAATGCTGATTGGAATAGCCCGTGATCATGGACCACTCAAATTTATTAGTAGGTCCAAGATCTCGTTGTCTATTTCCCCTCAGCATCTGAGATCTATCCATAGTGGCAACCCTGTTAATAGTAGTAACGAATGCCATTTGCTGTTGATCCTCAGTGTGTCTTCAGGAGCCAGGAAGCAGATGCAGACACCAGAACATCAGAAACAAAACCAGAAATCTTGGAGCCCCCTTGGAACGCATGGACTGCACAACATCGGAAGTAAAGTCACACCTCGGAGGGCGACAATGTGGAAGCATGGCTACATGTTTCAGAGCTAACGGCTCCTTTTTCAAGCCTCTGATTTTTAATAAAGTATTTTTTCTAAATACTGCACTTAGTTGGCGCCCTTTGCTGTTTCCTTTATATATATATATATATATATATATATATATATATATATATATATATATATATATATATATTGTAGAGAATACTTCAGTCTCATTGGGGAGCTGCCATGGATATCTTTGGACCTATAGGCTTTTTAGTATACTCCTACACTCCCACAGCACATTCGTGTGTATGATTATGTTGTTGCTTAGCTGTACCCCTACCAGTGGCGGCCCATCCAAGCATCCAGCCCCCTAATCTACATGCAGGGCGCCAGACACATAGATTGCAATTAGTTTTTTTTGTTTTTTTTTAAGCACGTGATTAGAGCCAGAAGCTCTAATAGGCTTCAAAAAAGGGTGGGCTCGGGGCGCAGAGCACTGCACCCTGAGCCCACCCAGTTGTGTGACAATAGCAAATTATTATTCGCTATTGTCACACTGATCCTCCTCCCGGGCCAATCAGGAAGCGGGTCCTGAGACCCGTCACCCAATTGGCTGAAAGGACAATCTTCTATTAAACAAGAAAAGCCGCTCTAGGTGAGCGAGTCTCTGGTTAATCCCCACACACACTAGTCAAGTGCTAGGCCAGCTCACATACTATGTAACATAAGGAAATTATTCCGGACAGCTGTACTTCCAAAAATCCTTATATTGAAGTTTAATATGACAATTGGTTGACAGATGGAGCAGGGGACAAAAAGGTAGATGCGTTTCACGCAAATGTTAGCGCTTAGTGATTAAGTGCTAACATTTGCACGAAACGCATCTACCTTTTTGTCCCCTGCTCCATCTGTCAACCACTTGTCATATGAAGCTCCAATAAAATGATTTTTGGAAGTGTAGCTTCTGGAATCAATTCCTTATAATCGAGAGGGGGGAGTTTGGGACTTTAAATGAGGCACATTCTATGTACCTCCATCTCGGGTACGAGTACGTAAAAAGAAAAGGGAATGTGGGACTTTAAATAAAAATCATTTCCTTATGGCTGAAAGGACAGGCGATCCTATTGGATGCCTAGGAGGAGGAGGGAGGAGGCACGATGGAGGCCGCCGCCCACCACCGCCCGTAGGAGCGCTGCCCACCCGCGACCTAGATGGGGTAAGTGCGGGGCTGGGTGACTGAAAGCGGGAGGAGGGGGTAGTGGGGGTTGCAGCGTAGGGGGGCCTGCCACTGGCTGACTGCCCAAGGGGGTGGTTGTTGTTACTTTGGGATGGTTGCAGTGCTTTCTTTATATCTTTAAAAGACCCCCTGACTGATTGTACTAACTGCCTGTGGTCCTTTCATTTATAACCTGTACATATTTACAGAACTGACAGTATATACAGAATATTATGTAATACTTTGTATTTATAGAAATGGTACCAGTGGGATATCTGGACATATACAAACCCCTGTAACAATAAAACGAGAATGCAATCAAAATAGCTAAATGTTTAAAAATAAAGCAGCAAGCAGGTCCCAGAAGCGTGCGGCGCGCAGAAATCCTGGAGGAACGAGGTAGGAAAGGGCAATGATGAAGTGACACAGAACATGGGTAGAGCTGGATCAATATTGTAGGGCCTCAGGCACTGTAAGGCTTCAAATATTTCACATACAGGAAAAGAAACTCAATACTGGGTTTGCCATTTCTGTCGCTTTTTTGCTGATCACTAAAAAAAATATATGGGGCAGAAAAGACTAAAGGAAATCTAAACCCTCCCAACACATTAGGCTATTGTTTAAAGCAACTCCGTTGCTAGAATAACCCATTATCTTATGATAAAACCAATAATTTTATTACAAAATTGGTAAAATGGTACAAACGTTCATCTCGCTTAACCCCACGTTCACATCATGAATGCCTTTATCATTAGCGCCATCTGTTGGTGAAAGTGCAGTCTAGTTTTAGGAAATACCTTAATGAGAAAGCTATACTGTATTTTTGGCACTAGATGGAGTTGGTGATACAAGAAACGATCTTTTAGAATAAAGACAGGCATTTCGTTCAGTTTGTACGAATGCTTATGACATTCACACAGCAAATGTTTTATAAATAGACCCCCTTAGTTTGCTGGTAATCACTGAACAGGGGAAATTCTGAATGAGCCCTCTGCACATATTCAGCAAGCTTTTGCATAAGATCAGGGATTCTTGATTTCTATATATTGTTACAGGTACTTATGTAGCGCCTTCAATTTACACATATTGCACATTCACATCAGTCTGTGCCCTCAAGGAGCTTGCAATCTAATATCCCTAACTCACATACTGGGGCCAATTTAGACAGAAGCCAATTAACCTACCAGCATGTCTTTGGAGTGTGGGAGGCATAGGCGTCGTTAAGCCAGGGCTATTGAGGCTGGAGCCCCGAATGTGGGGCCAATAGCCCCAAGTGTCTGAGCGCCAGAGAAAGGGAGAGAGAATAGGTCAGCCAGAAAGCAGCGGCGGCAGCCGCCGTTTACCTGTGTGATTCGGAATTTTGCGGCGCCGCCCACTGCATGACTGGTAGGCGGAGTGATATGCCGCCCGGCCTGAGGTACGCAGCAGGAGGCCAGGAGAATGTCGGCGCAGCAACGCCCACCTTCTCCCTCACTCTCAACCTCCCAGAGTCACGCTGGAGGCCATGGTGGCTGTGACTGGGACAGTCACAGAACGAAGATTAAAGAAAAAAAAAAGAAGGTGTGTGTGTCTCTCTCTGTCTCTGTCTTTCTCTCTGTCTTTCTCTCCTTCTCTCTCTCTCGATGGGGCACAGTGGCTTCATGTGACGGGGCATAGTGGCTGCAATTGATGGTGCACAGTGGCTTAATTTGATGGGGCACAGTGGCTGCCTTTGACTGCCCTTTGACTAATTTTGAATAAATAAACTTTGTCTTTAAGGGGGCAAGGGCAGGTAGGTCAGTGCATGTCAGTCAGGTAGGTAATGTATGTCAGCCAGGTAAGTGTATGTCAGATATATAGGTCAGTACGTGTCAGGCATGTCATGTAGGTCAGTCAGTGTGTGTCAGCATATGTCAGATAGGTAGATCAGTGTGTATCAAGTAGGTCAGTGTATGTCAGCCAGGTAGGTCAGTGCATGTCAGCTTGGGTCAGGTAGATCAGTACGTGTCAGGCATGTCATGTAGGTCAGTGTGTGTGGTTAGACTTCAGGCTGAAGCCCCTTTTTGCCACCTAGCAACGCCCCTGTTGGGAGGAAACTAAAGTACACACATGCAGGCATAAGGAGAACAAGCAAACTTTATGCAGGTAGTGCCGGGCTTGGGATTCAAACCAATGACCCCAGTGCTGTGAGGCAGAAGTGCTAACCACTTAGCCACTGTGCCGCCTGTTGCAATACATGTTCAAGCTGGCCAATTGTGCCAAAGTGATCCCTGTCTGACCAGTCCCTACTCTACCATGCAAAATGCCAAATATATACAAAATACTATAATTGACATATAGGGATTGATTTACTAAAAATGAATAGACTGTGCACTTTGCAAGTGCAGTTGCTCCAGAGCTTAATAAATGAGGGGAATCTCTGCTGACTTCCATCATCCAATCATGTGCAAGCAAACATGCAGGTTTTTTTTTTTATTTGCCTCGTGTATTTATGTGATTGGATATTCTTTGCAAAGTGAAGCTTTGCCTCATTTACTGAGCTTTGGAGCAACTGCACTTTGCACATTGAAACTGCACTTGCAAAGTGCAGTCTTTGGGGTTGATTTACTAAAGGCAAATAGACTTTGCACTCTGCAAGTGCAGTTGCTCCAGAGCTTAGTAAATGAAGCTCTGCTGACTTCCATCATAGAATCATGTGTAAGCAAAAATGCATTTTTTTAAAATTTTCCTTGCATGTGATTGGGTACTCATTGCAAAGTGAAGCTTTACCTCATTTACTAAGCTCTGGAGCAACTGCACTTGCAGAATGCACACTTTATTTGCCTTAAACAAATCAACCCCTTTATGCCTCAAGTAAATGGACCCCATAGTGCTACTATGGGGCAAACAGACACAATTGGAGGAGTAGCCCTCTGCACCTTACTCTACACCCCTACATCACTAAACAGCCCCCCATGCCCTTATATTGACACTTTTATAAAGAGCGTTTAAAGAATGTATGGAAAAACTGCACATCCAGCATTACTAGCACCCATGTACAGTTCTGATTTGCAGGACTGTGCGATCGTTATGCGAATCCTAAGTGCTTAATCCTGCAAGCTTTCTATCTGCCCTCTTAGCAGACCAGCTGTACAGATGAAACTGTTAATTTTCTCCAATTTTAGCCGGTATCACCGAAGTCCTATTCCTTTCCTCCAGGCATGTCCGAGCCATCATTGTGTCGCACTGCCATCAAGCGTCGGCTCGCAGAACTGCTATCTTCAACAATTACAGAACTGCACTGAGAAAACGTAGGCTGTGCCTGTGCTTGCGCAAATACGTATTGCCTGGCTGTTACGTCGATCCAAGGACGTCAGTGCTTTCAGAGTCCTGGGGGGTTGATTTACTAAAGGCAAATCCACTTTGCACTACAAGTGCACTTGGAAGTGCATTCGCTGTAGATCTGAGGAGGACATGCAAGGAAAATAAAAAACAGCATTTTAGCTTGTACATGATTGGATGGTAAAATCAGCAGAGCTTCCCCTCATTTCAGATCTACCCCTCAGATTTACAGCGACTGCACTTCCAAGTGCACTTGTAGTGCAAAGTGGATTTGCCTTTCGTAAATAACCCCCCAAGGGGACTGAGAACAAGTAGGTAGATTAGTAGATTAGGAATTTGGACTTTCCTCTGACTTCACTAGCTGGATGCTTGTTCCCAGACAGTGAGTTGTGGGATGGCACAGACTATGGCAGGTCTGACCGCTGAATAACTCTCCACCAATCAGCTGTTTTCAGAGTGACTGAAGAATGAGAATGATATACCTGACATACCTGAAATCTAAATAAAGCAGAGAACACAAACTAGACACACAATCCAGCCCACATTGATCCAAAGACTGTGACCTGCTAGTTCATTTCCCCCCCTTGGGCCCTTGGGATCTTGGGACCTGGTTCTGATATCTGGTGCCCAATCTATAGCCTGGGGGCCACAAACAGCCATCTGAACCTTCTGTGTGACCCTTTACAGACCTGAGGGGAAGCATTGCTCAGATGGGCTCTATTGACAGTGATCCCCAGTCTCATGTAATGTGTCTTCTGTATCAGGTGTGCATCCTTCAACAACACTAACATGTCTACAGTCTCTGACCATCTTCTCTATTATATCTGTAGTCTCTGACCATCTCCTCTATTATATCTGTAGTCTCTGATCATCTTCTGTATCATGTCTGCAGTCTCTGACCATCTCCGGTATCATGTCTGCAGTCTCTGATCATCTCCTGTATCATGGCTGCAGTCTCTGACCATCTCCTGTATCATGTCTGCAGTCTCTGATCATCTCCTGTATCATGGCTGCAGTCTCTGACCATCTCCTGTATCATGTCTGCAGTCTCTGACCATCTCTTGTATCATGGCTGCAGTCTCTGACCATCTTGTGTATCATGTCTGCAGTCTCTGACCATCTCGTGTATCATGTCTGCAGTCTCTGACCATCTCCTCTAATATGTCTGCAGTCTCTGACTATCTCCTGTAATATGTCTACAGGCTCTGCCAATTTCCTGTAATGTGTTTGTTTTTGACCATCTCCTGAAATATGTCAACAGTGTCTGACTATCTCCTGTAGTATGTCTGTAGTCTCTGGCCATCACCTCTATTATGTCTGCAGTGTCTGACTATCTCCTGTACCATGTCTGCAGTCTCTGACCGTCTCCTGTAATATGTCTGCAGTTTTTGACCATCTGCTGCAATATGTCAACAGTCTCTGACCATCTCCTCTATTATGTCTGCAGTCTCTGACCATCTCCTCTATTATGTCTGCAGTCTCTGACCATCTCCTGTAACACGTCTGCAGTTTTTGACAATCTCCTGTATCATGTCTGCAGTCTCTGAATATCTCCTGTAATACGTCTGCAGTCTCTGACTATTTCTTCCAATATTTTGCATGTTTTCCCATGGAAGTGCTCGTCTCTTGCTTATTAGACCAATGGCCAGACCTGAATACCAAGATGTGTTCCCCCACCCCATAGAATTCAATACGGTTCCCCGCAAAGTTTACAAAACTTCAATCTTCGAGCAAAATTGTTTATAAATCAAACCTCTGCAGATGTGCTAATTTCTAGTAGCAGTTCAATACAAAAATCAATTGTCCAATCAGGATCCATAAATAAGTAATAAAGTCAGAGCTATCCAAATAAGTGATAGAATAAGCTGCCTGCAATTAGTATAGATATACAACCAAACTAAAAAAAAGTGATTGCCGCGTTTAATACATAAATAATAAAATGTAAATAATGTCCTTAAAGAGGAGTCATACATAATGAACCCATCTGAAATAATACAGCTTTTTTTCCGATAAGTGGGAAAAGGCTGCAGGGTACAGGAAATATAAATTTTCATTGGTATATTTTATTGGAAGGCATCAATCTGGGCTTAGCTAATAATCTGTCCTGCAAAACAGCCCATCAAAGCGGTTCGGGAGATCTTTAAAAAAAAAAAGTGAGTGAAGCTTAAAAAAAAAAAAAAAAAAATTGACATGACAGGAAGCTGCGGACTTTGCGCTTACAATTGGCTGTAACCGTATTTGTAAGTTCATTTGTGAAAATGAGGGGACAGTTTGATGATAGCTTAGCGTAGTCGTCCCTGCTGACGTGGCTGTGGGTCCTCCAGCACTTAAAGTGTTAATACTGCATTCCCCGCATAGCGCAGGACACAGCATCCTCTGCAAGGATCAGCTATTTGGCGCTTGCTTGCCCCATCAACGTGTTCATTATGCAGCTTGCATTGTCCGGTACAATCAATATTTCATAATTAACGCTGCAAGTTAAAGGATCATTAGCATTAAAACCAAGGAGCTTTGGGTAGCACGTATGGTGGGCTACCGGACTCGTATCCTACGCTCATCAAGTTCTTGAAGGATTACAGGTTCTAGCAAGCCCCATCAGGCTTCTCATGACTATAACTTATCAACCAATTATGACTGAAAAGTATACTGTATATAAAGCCAATACGTTCATCTGGGAAAGAGAATTATGGATATACATCCATTTATTGGACATCTTTCAGGGCCACCATTAGAACATTGGTGCCCCATGCAGCCTACCTGACAGGGCCCCCATTTCCCCCTGTTCCCTTCCCACAAGCTCACTTTTCCACTCCTGCAATCCTTTGCAAGGCGTGCTTAGCCTGAGCTGACCCAGCCATGTTCATACCATGCCAAACCCAATCACACATCTCAATGAACCTTACTGCCCATCCAGAGTCCTCCACCGTTAATTCACTAACCTATTTCCACCCTTCTCTACTGCCTCCCCCCCTCTACGTTTTAATTTTTATTAGCACATTCCGCCACCGCCAGATGCATAGCCACCTCAACTCAGCTGCATGTTGGTGCCATAGCATCCAACTGTGCCTCGTTGATTTTGAGGGACTGTCCCTCATTTAGAACAAAGTCCCTCTGTCGCTCTTTCCTCCTCATATGTCCCTGATTTTGGTCTGATCTATATAGTTGTATATAAAATGCACTTTTTATCTATCTAAAAAGTGTTTTCCAGCGCTAAACCTTTCATCCAATGTCTAAATTGCTGCATTTGTAAATTCCAAATGCCAATATAAAGCAATAGTAGTGGTAAAAAAAAAAAGCACTTGTGGGTTTAACCAATTTTTTTTTTTTTTTATACAATTCTCCTTTAAAGCGGAGTTCCACCCAAAAATGGAATCGGAATCGGAGCAGATACCTGTCTAATACAGGTATTTTGTTCCCACTTCCGGGCATAGATACCCGCACCACCCACAAGTATCTACGCCACTCCCCCCCCCCCCCCCCGCGCTGTCTTCTGGATGACACATGGGTCCCAGGAGACAGCAGGGACCAGTGGGAAGGCGCAGCGCGAGTCACGCATGCACAGTAGGGAACCAGGAAGTGAAGCCTCAAGGCTTCACTTCCTGAATCCCTTACCAAAGATGGCGGCGGCAGCACCCGAGAGCCGAGGGACAGAACGGCTTCGGGTGCCGACATCGCGGGCGCCCTGGACAGGTAAGTGTCCATATTTTAAAAGTCAGCAGCTGCAGTGTTTGTAGCTGCTGACTTAAAAAAAAATAATTATCTGAACTCTGCTTTAAGGAGGGCATTCTCAGAGCATAGGTGCAGAAACCTCCCCCTTCTATGTCACTTCTTGTCTCCGCCCCCTACCCACCTCTGAGCAACATCCCTTGGTCCCACCCACCTCCCAGTACTGCCTCTTTTAGAGAATACAGAACCAAGTATCATTTTGCGGTGATAAGTAATTTGTATGGAATTTGGTAATAATAGCAAGAAAAGCAGTAAAGTAGATCCCCTGCAGTCAGTAACAATAGATTCCCCCAGCAACAACAGACCCCCCCCCCCCACCAACAATGAACCCCAACAACAATAGACTCAGCAGCAACAACAGATTTCCCAGCATCAATAGACTCTCCAGCAACCAGCAACAATAGACCACTCCCTCAACCGTAGATCCCTTCCAGCAATAAATGACCCCCCGAAACATAAGCCCAATCAACAACAATAGTTCCCCCACCAGCAACATTAGACCTCCCCAGCAACATAAGACTGCCACGCTAAAATAGATGCCCTCCAGAAACAATAGACCCCCCCCCCCTCAACAGTAGATCCCTTCCAGCAACAACGGACACCGCTAGCAACATAATTCCCTCCCCAGCAAACAAGATCCCCCACCAGCAACAAAAGAAGACCCCCGCCATTAAAAAAATAGATCCCCTCCTGGAACAATAGATCCCCCAGCAGCCATTATAAATAAGCCTTCTACAACATCCCAACACCCCTTTCCATTACGTACATTCAGTGCTGGAGGTGCCGGAGCTGCGTTCCACCACGTTCCCACTGGAAAAAAGCCCTTGCTGTCCCTCATTCCCATCTCAGAAAGTTGGGAGGTGTGGTGGTGCTCATATCTCATGATGCACTCCGACACCCATCTTGGACTCTCCCCTCCCACTTTTGCCCGCTAAGAGCACCATCCAGTAGCCGTCTTGGAGTGATGGTGGCCCCCCTGCAATATAGAAAGACTCAATTTCACTGCTCTAACACAGTTTAATCAGGTGTTGTATGGATGATCCAAGGCAGCCCATGCTTTTTCCCCCCTACTAACCCAATGGCCCTCTTGGCCGATACCGGAGTACTACTCGTAGCACCCTATCATTGGCCTTGCACACTAGATACACAGTAGAAGATGAGTGGAAATATCTACCAAGTGGAACAAATCCTCATTTAGACAGTTGTCACCAGAACAAATGTCCCAATTGGAAGATTTCCTCTCTATTTCTGTTTTGGTGACAACTGTAACACTTTGGATTTATACTCAATTTCTGCCCCAGTGACAGAGGTCAGCAGGACAGATAGCGAATGAATCTCTCCAGACTTCAATCAAAACCTAGGTACATGCATAAGAGGCGCTGAAACTCATATAATTCATTCATTCATCAAAATCCACAATGATCAAGCTGACTCCTTTCAGTGAAGCTGCTCACATGTTCCAAAAAACCCCACGGGGAGCGAGTCTTGAGGGAAGTCCAACATGTAAGAAGTAGTAAGGGCTCCATACCAATGGTCAAAGAGTCCAAAATAATATTTTATTAGATATTTGGTAGAATACAATGCAATGTGTTATAGGGCTTCAAACGATCGCTCTTTATCAGGACATAAAGTGACACTAAACAATATCTTTATTCTCCAAAAAAATAGTCCAAACACATCCACTACTTAATGGCCCTGTAATCTTTTTTTCACGTAATTGTTTTTTACCACGTTTCTTTGCCTCCTAACATTTTCCTTGAGCTCCTGAACTTCTCTTTTTCTCAATCACTTCTGGACGAGAAGGCCTGGCTCGCAGTTTCCGCTCGAATTCACCCCAAAGGTGATCTATCAGGTTGAGGTCAGGACTCTGTGCAGGCCAGTCAAGTTCCTCCACCCCAAACTCCCTCATCCATGGCTTTATGGACCTTGCTTTGTGCCCTGGTCCAAATCATTTGGTGGAGGGAGGATTATGGTGTGGGGTTGTTTTTAAGGGGTTGGGCTTGGCCCCTTAGTTCCAGTGAAGGGAACTCTTAAGGCGTCAGCATATCAAGACATTTTGGACATTTTGAACAATTTCATGCTCCCATCTTTGTGAGAACAGTTTGGGGATGGCCCCTTCCTGTTCCAACATGACTGCACACCAGTGCACAAAGCAAGGTCCATAAAGACATGGATGAGTGAATTTGGGGTGGAGGAACTTGACTGACCTGCACAGAGTCCTGACCTCAAGCCGATAGAACACCTTTGGGATGAATTTGAGCGGAGACTTGTCTGACATCCGACTCGTCCAACATCAGTGGCTGACCTCACAAATGTTCTTCTGGAAGAATGGTCAAACATTCCCATAGACACACTTCTAAACCTTGTGGACGGCCTTCCCAGAAGAGTTGAAGCTGTTATGGCTGCAAAGGGTGGGCCAACTCAATATTGAACCCTACGGACTAAGACTGGGATGCCATTATAGTTCATGTGCGTGTAAAGGCAGGTGTCCCAGTACTTTTGGCAGTATAATGAATATCTTGGTCTGGCACCCGTATTGCTTCTTGAGAAATAACCCCCCCCCAACCCCTCACCACTCTCTCCAAAACGAAAAAAAAAAAAAAAGGTTTGGCTTTACATACACTTGACATAATCTGGATAAGCCGGTGTTTCTCTAATGCAGTGCTACTCAACCTTTTATAAAGCTAAATACACCCCAGGCAGGTATAAAAACCCACTAATTAACACACTTATGTGTTCATTAAAAAATCATCTCTAATAACTTGTTATCCAATAAAAGGCATCACTTAAACTCCAAACTTTCTGCATTAAAAAAATAATTAGATGTGTTTTTAAATGCAATTTATCATATCACATCAGCCTCCTGTATTTCTTTGTACATCCGCACTCATACAGGGAGAGACAGGGGCCCTCTACAGGTCATATAGGAGTGCAGCATGTATATAGCTGACACAGAACATGCTGAATGGAGGAGAAAGCAGAGTAATCAGTCATTGGTTTGCTGCTTCTCATTCACAGTCCTGGCTGTGCAGTCTGGCAGAGCTGTGTAATTATCATAACTGGATGTTCAGAAATACAAATCCTTTGGTGGGTGCAGCAGCTCCCTTATAGGTATTTCAATGGTGTATTTCACTGATTGAGTGGAGGAGTGGCTTTAGGTGTAAGCTTTTGGGTATTAAAGTGCCATTATCTGTGTCTGGTTTGAATAAATAAATAGGATTCTCGGTACAATGTATTGTACCCCGAAATCAGGACTGGGGGCCCGGAACTGCTAGAGCTCCACCTCTGCTCTATTGCACGTTTAACCCTTTTGTGGCAATCAGGGCTGCTGTTAGAAATCACGGGGGCCCCATACAGCCTACCTGACGGGGCCCCTGGCCGAACGTGTCTGAGGACAAAGAATTATCAGTCCTTTTCTCTGTAGCCTCAGCAGCACAGATGAATGAATAGGAAGCACTCTGAGGCTTCCTGCTCATTCACAAGCATAGTAAACACAGTTGAATGGACACAGGAGTGATTGATACCTATCACTCACTGTGTTCATTCAGGAAAGGAAGGGGCCAGTAAATGACATCCTCCTGTGTGCTGGTGGGGGAGGGGGGAAGCCGGAAGCGCTGCGAGGGGAAAGGGGCACACAGGGGGGGCCCGGACAGCAGATGGAAGGGAGGCATGTGCTAGAACCAATCCCTTTGCAGTGCAGCTGGAGGGAGAGGAGAAGCTGGCAGCGCTGCAGGGGGAGACAGAAGAGGATCAGTATCTGCAAGAAGACAGTACAGCCGGCCCTTCTGGTCAGCAGGTGCATGCCCCCCCTTTTGAACTGACGGGCCCCGGCCCAGTACAGGAAGGCTGGCTGTACTGCCTTATCAGCGGCCCTGGTGGCCATCCATATGGAGAGGAGATATATCTCAGCTCTCCCAGTCATTATGTGATAAAGTGGACTTTTTTGTAACTGTACTCCTCAATAGATTCCTGACCTCATCATAGGATGATGTCATCAGTCTACTGCAGGCAGAAGATACCATTTCCTCTCCTCTCCCCCAGTGATCCGACTGCAACATTGTAACTTTGTACAAAAGTGAAAAGGGGCTGATCCGTGTCAGACATTTGTGAATACAGAACTGAACAGACACTGGGATTTACATGACTGTGTCATCTCTGAGTCAGCATCTCAGTCCAGAAACTAGTCGGTGACCCTAGATCAGTGATGGCGAACCTTGGCACCCCAGATGTTTTGGAACTACATTTCCCATGATGCTCACCTACACTGCAGAGTGCATGAGCATCATGGGAAATGTAGTTCCAAAAGATCTGGGGTGCCAAGGTTCGCCATCACTGCCCTAGATAATGCCTGAACAAAGGTGGCTCCATATTTCTGGAGAGAAAAGCAGATACTGCGATCCATGTAAGAGGAAATAGGTACCTAAAAGTGTTACACTGACACATTGTATCGGCTTACAATGACTAAATGTATTTTATTACGTTACATATGAAGTACCTGACCCTTTCCAGCCTTCATCCTCAATTGAAAATGAAACTATACACAGAAACGGAACTTCAGCCCCCTGTTTTTGGTGGCTCCGCCCCCCTCCAGTGCTGCCATTATGCGCAGATATGCTCTGCCCCGCTGTCAGGTCCTGGCAGAGCCCTTTGGCACATCTGTGCACATGCAAGATATTTATCTTACTTACGCAAAGACAGCAACGTTTTGGGATTTCCGTAAAACCCGCGCATGCACAGATGTACGGGAACACCCCTGTGTGCGCAGACGGGACCCAAAACCCTGCATCGCACCTGCCCTGCAGAATCCGGGTGGGGGGGGCAAAAGCACTATTCTCACCAAAGCGAGTAATGCGGAATAATCTTTAAGGGTCGATTCACACCGAGAATCGCACAAGGAGGCACAGTGCGTTCCTTTACGATTTACTGCATTGCTTTGCGCTGTGATTTCAGCCCATTCATTTTGAATAGTAGTGCGTGCGCTACTTTTGGAATTTCACTGCAAACGCATCGCATGGTACTTCTGTACGTACTGTGTTTGCAACCTGTGATTGGGGTGTAATTAAGCTAATATTGACACCCGCAGCAGATCGCAACTGCAGTGCGTTTTCAATGCGGTGCGGGAAGCGTGCGTGGAAAAGGGGGTATCCTGCACTGCGTTCTGGTGTGAGCTGGCCCTACATCCAAAATCCTAAATAAATTCAAAAGAAGTCTTTTAAATAAATAAATAAACTATATACAACTGGAAGAGATGGAGGGGGAGGAGGCAGGGCAAAATGAAATTGGTTTTGGGTGAAGGACCCTAATGTCTGGATGATTTTAGTGATTGGGTTTACACAGGGAAAGGGACTGGGAAAGGGGGGGGGGGGGGCATGAGGGGCAGTTGCCTGGGTGCAGTATTATTATGAGGAGGGGGCATCACGTGGCGAACTGTGCCCGCCTTGTCGTATGCATGCCCTGCCTTTCATTGTTGTCCACTCCAGCACTATTCAGAATCAGTGCCGTGAGATCGGCAGAGGCAGAACATGCACAGTAAGGCCCCGTGACATCACCACTTAATTCCAGGTCCATGTGAAACCTGATTGGCAGACCCAGTGATGTTGAGTCAAGCGATCCATGGAATTCCAGGTCCATGTGAAACCTGATTGGCAGACCCAGTGATGTTGAGTCAAGCGATCCATGGAATTCCAGGTCCATGTGAAACCTGATTGGCAGACCCAGTGATGCTGAGTAAAATGAACAGGGGGTGGTGCTCAGTTGGTCTAGAGAGTGGGGTGAACCCGCATCCCAAATATAACAAGTTGAATGGAAATTTGATCCTCTTGTGGGACTTTAAAGGGAACAACCACTCATGAGTAGTGAAAGAGTATAAGAAATGTGGGAATTGTTGGAATGAATTTAGGTGTTTATTACGGTATAGATCTGAATAGGTCTATAGTACATAAGGTAAATATACACAGGATACAGTATACATGACATATACACAAAGTAGCAATGCAATATGCAGAAATACACAAGCATAAACTCCAGTGCACATGGAACACATATGCGGGGAGTACCCGACGCGTTTCGAGATATACTCTTCCTCAGGGGTATCAGATTGGAATCAGCAAACAAAAGATATGTCTAGAAATTAAAAAGACAATTATAAACCAGTTGTGAAAATCATCATGTAATCAAGGATATGCGTAGACATATAAAGAAAGTTACTTTGTAATACAGGTATGTAGTATACATATATTGAGGTACTGACCATATAGTACTGCTTGGGGGGGGGCATGTGTCTGGTAATACATCCGTTAAAAACTATCAAGGGGAGAGAGATATTGGGGGGACATAACACCACTGAACATGAAGGTATGGCCTGCTCTCGGTCCACATCCGGCAAGGCTTGTGTCCCCAATCCCGGGGGGGGGGGGGGCCACCAGGGAGATGCTCCCCAACAGAGGGCGTCAAAAAGCCACCAATGACAGAGAAGGTCCTGGAGGGGGGCTCCAATCTGCAAAGGAGCAAAGGAGGTAAAGGGGGAGGTTGTGGGGAGGCAGTAGGTATACCTCTAAAAAAAGGGGGGTAGGTAGAGGAATCCCATAAGTAATGCAACCCATCAGAATGAGAGTAATGGTCACACAATATATATGAGTAGAAATATACATAAAAAAGTGATGCTGAGTGAAGCGCAGTGCCAGAAGACGATCGGACGCGTGCTTACTCATGCATAATAAACCAGTAGGGTGGAGATGACCTTGTCCTGGCAATGGGTTTACATTTACTTTAATGCAGCCAGAAAGCACAGCTACTATATAGCAATAAAATATTCTTATTAAGAAGGTACAAGTGCAAAGCAGGCCTTCCGGACAGCGGAGTACCCCTTTAAATCCGTCCATAAATTGGGGTTGTTATTTATCATCATGTCTTCCTGAACCCCCCACCCCCCTCCTCCAAACCTTCTAAACAGCGAGTCTCTACTGCAATCAGGTAACACTCCTTCCACAATCATTTACAAAGCCCAACGGCCTGTGACCGTGCGTCTAATACTGACTGCATATTGTCTCATACATCACCAGGAGATGTTACCTCCCTATAGATACAATAACCTCAATTATCGGAACCTATCGATCGCTGCTTGCGTAATATACGACCAGTCCCCTGACAGCTGTATTACCAGCAGCCGCCAGCAGTGGGCAGCACCTCCCATTGTATTGGCATTGTACACCTGGCTGGTTTCGTTGACGGTAATCGCACACCGTTGGCCGCTTGTGTTATTATATCAGGCCAAATTAAATATAGATTTTGTATGCGAGCTTTTTCAGGTCAAGTTAACCGCTTCTGCCGACAGACGCTTTTCATTTCGGGAGAATGGATTTTACTGGGGAGCTGATTGCTTCGCGCCGCTTTAGCGCGGCCGGACAGTGTGCAATAATGGGATGTAAGGCAGAAGATGATCTTATAAAATCTATTCTTATTAACAAGTGTGAAATATTCTTTACAGGTAAAATGTTTGACATTAATCTGCGACAAAGCAGAAGAGAAAGAACCAGTTCATGCGGCAGACATTGCAAAAGCTTGGAGAGCATTTTATAAACACAAAGACACAGCAAAAGCGGCCAAGAAAGCAATTATCGGCCCTATCAGAAGATCTCTTGGCGTTGTTGCAAAGCCATATCAATGTGACAATGGCTTTGTTTATAAACAAAGCCATGTCACACAGCAACAGCTGTCAACAAAGCCAGTAATGACCATGAGGCTCAGTTAACACTAGGGCAACCTTGTCTAGCGGCTTAGTCCCCTGACAAGTCGCACCCCATTCAGTGCAATGGAACCGTTCTAATCGGAGCGACTTAGAGAAAAGTCCCTGCACTACTTGGGGGGGGTGACTTGAGAGCGATTTGCTTTGACTTCTATTAAAGAAGTCATTTGCAAGCCGCAATGTAGTCGCGCTGTGCGGCGCGGCTTCAAAGTCAGGCGACTTTGTAGGCGCGGTAGTGTGAACCGAGACTGATGGCACTGAAAATGGTAATCACAGAGCTGTGTTGATAAACAAAGCCAGGTCAGCCATTATTGCCCATCATTGGCTTTCTTGACAGCTGTTTCTGTGTGACATGGCTTTGTTTATAAGTGCATTGAAATGTCATTGCAACAACACTGAGTAATCTTCATGTCAGTGCTGATAAAGCCATTAATTGCTTTCTTGACAGCTGTTGCTCTGTGACATGGCTTTGTTTCTAAACAAAGCCATGTCACTGAATTGGCTTTTTTTTTATCAACAAAGTAATGCGATCGTCATGTCAGTGCTAGCATGGTCATTCTTTTTTTTTTTTACAGCTGTTGCTGTGTGTCATGGCTGTGTTTATAAACAAAGCCATGCTACTTAATTGGCTTTGTTTATCAACGAAACCATGTGATTGTCATGTCAGTGCTAACATGGTCATTAATTGTTTCATGGTCATGAATGTTTTTTTTTTTTTTTCCACAGCTTTTGCTGTGTGTCTTGGCATTTTAGAAACAAAAATATGTCACTGATTTGGCTTTGTTTATCAACAAAGCTGTGTGATCGTCATATCAAGGCAGGGGGCTGAAGACGAGTTTATAAAAATCTATTCTTAGTTAGTTACAGATGTGAAATATTCTTTACAAGTAAAATGTTTGACATTAATCTACAACAAAGCAGAACAGAAACAACCAGTGCACACGGCCAACATTGCAAAAGCTTGGCGAGCATTTATAAACAAAGCCATGTCACATGACAACAGCTGTCAACAAAGCTAATAATGACCATAATAGAGCTGAAATGGCAATCACCAAGCTGTGTTGATATACAAAGCGAAATCAGCCATTATTAGCTTTCTTGATAGCTGTTTCTGTGTGACATGGCTTTGTTTAGAAACAAAGCCATGTCACATTGAAGTGGCTTTGCAACAACATCGAGTGATCTTCATGTCAGTGCTGATGTGGTCATTAATTGCTTTCTTGGCAACTGTTGCTATGCAACATTACTTTGTTTATAAACAAAGCCACCCTACTTAACCACCTCCCGTGCTCGAATGGCCTGCGCACGCTCTGTAATCAGCCAGTCTATGACCCGACCCCTTACCACGTGATCAGCTGTCAGCCAATGACAACTTATCATGTAATGTAAACAGAGCCGGCTATTTTTTCTCCTCACGCTACCAGCCGATTACCAGCGGCTGTGAAAGGGACATCGGTCTCGATCGTCGAGAGCCTCTGCAGAGGCATCTGTGCCCACCAGCACCACCTACCAGTGTCCACAGTGCCACCTATAAATGTCACCAATCAGTGGCTCATCACCAGTGCTGCCTATCAATACCACCTACCAGTGCCCATCAGTCCCACCTGTCAGTGCCTATTAGTGCCACCTACCATTGCCCATCAGTGCCACCTACCATTGCCCATCAGTGCCACCTGTCAGTGCCCATCAGTGCCGTCTTATCATTGCCCATCAGTGTCGCCTTATCTGTGCCTATCAGTGCCTATCAGTGCAGCCCATCAGTGCCCACCAGTGCAGCCCATCAGTGAATATCAATGAAGGAGAAAACTTACTTGTTTGCAAAATTTTATAACAAACTATGAAACGTGTTTTTGTTTTTTTTTTTCAAAAATTTCTGTCTTTTTTTGTTTGTTTAGCAAAAAATAAAAACCCCAGCTGTGATTAAATACCACCAAAAGAAAGCTCCATTTGTGTGAAAAAAATGATAAAAATTTCATATGGGTACAGAGTAGCATGACCGCGCAATTGTCATTCAAAGTGCGTCAGAGCTCAAAGCTAAAAATTGGTCTGGGCAGGAAGGGGGTTTACATGCCCAGTAAGCAAGTGGTTAATTGGCTTTGTTTATCAACTAAACCATGTGATTGCCATATCAGTGCTAACATGGTCATTCATTGTTTCATGGTCATTAATGGGGTTTTTTTTTTTTCCACAGCTGTTGCTGTGTGTCTTGGCTTTTTGGAAACAAAGCTGTGTCACTGATTTGGCTTTGTTTAATCGACAAAGCTGTGTGATCGTCATATCAAGGCAGGAGGGTGAGGATGAGCTTATAAAAATCTATTCTTAGTTAGTTACAGGTGTGAAATATTCTCTACAGGTAAATTGTTTGACATTAATCTGTGAAAAGCAGTAGAGAAAGAACCAGCGCACGTGGCGGGCACTTGGAGAGCGTTTTATAAACAAAGCCATGTCACACGGCAACAGCTGTCAAGAAAGCAATTAATACGCATATCAGAAGATCTCTCAGCATTGTTGCAAAGCCATATCAATGTGACAATGGCTTTGTTTATAAACAAAAACATGTCACACAGCAACAGAGCCAGTAATGACCATGATAGCACTGAAATGACAATCACAGAGCTGTGTTGATAAACAAAGCCAAATCAGACATTACTGCCCATTATCGGCTTTCTTGGCAGCTGTTTCTGTGTGACGTGGCTTTGTTTATAAACACATTGAAAGGGCTTTGCAACAACACTGAGTAATCTTCATGTCAGTGCTGATACAGTCATTAATTGCTTTCTTTGTTTATAAACAAAACCAAGCCATTGAATTGGCTTTGCTTATCACCAAAGACTTGTGATTGTCTCGTCAGTGATTAAAAGAGTTAAGAGCTTCAGTCCCTGTAACGCTGGCACAGCTCTCGCTCCCCGCCAGCACCGCCACCTTTGAAAAATCTAACATGTTGCCAGATGTGCCAAAGGGCTCTGCCTGGCCTTCAGGACCTGGGAGAGACCTGCGGAACATCTGCTTGTTTCCCCACGCATGCGCAGACAACCTGAGATTCGGGACCTCCATAAATGCGGCATTTTTGCACATGCACAGGGAAACCCCCAACCAACTCCCCGCATGTACGCAGAGGTGCCAAAAGGTCTCGGCGGCAACCTGAAGTCCAGGCAGAGCCCTTCAGCACATCTGCGCACTTGTGGAGTCCGCGCCACGAGGAACCAAGAGCACAAAGTCATTCTCACTTAGGCACAAAATAAAAGCCATTCTAATACCTCCCCACGCTATCCAAAACAAACAAAAAAAACAAAAAAACTTTTGCCTTCAGTTATACTTTAAAATATATCACAATATATATAAATATAAAATATATAATAAATAAATATAAATCAGATTAGAGGGGGAAGAAGTATAGGGATTATGGCGGTGCCAAGAGAAACAGAATACAATACTTGAGAATAAAAAATTGTATTTATTTAACAAAAATCAATAAAATTAGACATGACGATCACATAGACAAGGTGTGCGGAAAATTCTAAAATCAATTCTGTAGCAAAAAATATTTCACATCACTTGGCCTGATGATTGTGACGGCCAGTTCAGTGAGTGGGTATTCAGATGCCCGACATGTTTCGCCAGTATTGGCTTCTTCAAGGACAGTTGTTTGATACCTAAAGCGCTACAGAGCTTTCTGCAATTCACCAGGGATGGATGCTACATGCCTCCGGAGCAAGGCCTCAAAAACAGAGATCACAGTAAATGGCTGCAGGGGACAATAAGAGGGACCTGACGGAGAATATGCAAGTAAGCTATTCAAATTGGGAGACAGGACACCGGAAAACAGCCATTATTAGGAGTGGTTCATCATAGGATGAAAGATGTAGAAGGTGTCACAATAGTATAATCAAGGGTGGAAAACTATGGCTGAAAAGAGAGACCTGCAGCCGATAGAAGCACCAATTGGAACAAGCCGATCGTGTTGCAGTTAATATGACCGTGTCCTGTGATTCCCTGGCGTCATGGAAGGTAGTGGGGCATTTTTTGGTTGAAATCATTGTGGTGCCACTGGGAAGAGGATTTATTCCATCCTATAAGTTGATCAATAACATGCCGTTTTAAGGAAGAATTTTCCTGCAACATTTGGGACTATTTAGCGCAGCTTCTCTCATTTTCTATCATTCTGTGTGTTTCACCTCAAGCTGCTGCTTTGTTTACACTATTTGTGTTGGTACACTAGCGCGGTTTTCTTGCCTTATACTATTTGACGTATGCAGAGTGCTACAGGCACAACAGATTCCTCCTCTTTTCATAAGCTCCCAGAGCACGGATCAGCAGCAACTTTGGAGTACCAACATGGCCGACCAGATGACAGGTGCATTGTCCAGCCTGCCTGCATTTCCATCTCGTGGCAGAAAAAATAATTGCAGGAGAAATCTCTGGATTGAAGGTGAATAAAGCAGCAAAAGCTGGTGTTCTTATTTTGTTTTTTAATGGGCTCTTTTTTTTTTTTTTTTTTTTTACTTTTGGATGAAGTTCTGCTTTACCAAACGAAAAAAGGAGCAAATAATACACATTAATTGTTGAGGTTTACATACATTTTAATACAAGAGGACTTATTTGACATATGTAGAGCCCTAGAGGCACCACAGAGCCTTCCTCTGTTCATAAGCTCCCAGAGCACAGATCAGTTGCAACTTTGGAGTACCAACATGGCCGACCAGATGACAGGTGCATCCATTGTACAGCCTGCCTGCGCTTCCATCTAGTGGCAGAAAAAAGTACTGCAGGAGAAATCTCTGTATTGAAGGTGAATTTTGCAGCAAAAGCTGGATCTGAAAACGTATGCTTTAATGGGCTCTTAATTTTTTTATTGTTGTTACTTTTGGCTGGAGTTTGGCTTTACCAACCCATAGGGAAAAAATAAGAGACATTCATTGTTAGGGTTTCCATTCACTTTAGTACAAAGGGCTCTATTATACACTGTGATATAAGCAGAGTGCTAGGGGTACCACATACTTCCTCCTTTCAGAAGTTCCTAGAGGAGGATGGATCAGCTGCAGCTTCAAAGTACCAAAATGGCCAATCGGATGACAGGTGCATCCATTGTCCAGCGTTGCCTGCACCTCCAGCGATGGCGAGGAGTTAATATTTGATGAGGACACCAGCCTGGAGGAGCTTGCGGTCTCTTCTGCAGACAGGTAGTTAGACAACATCACTCAGACGGAGAGCCTTGGTGACACCTCACCTCTCCCCCTGGAAATGCACCCAGCGGGGCCGTCCGAGATTACCAACCTTTATCAAATATTAACAGTCGCTTTGCAAGCCGCCGTTATTTGGCCGTTTGATGTAAATGTTTCATTTTGCACGGACGATCTCTCCAACGGCTCCCTCAAACCTTGTAAATTTCTATTCATGTATTAAAGCAGCAGCGGGGGAGATGACCATCAAAATCACTATAAATCAATACAAAGCAATGTGGAATTGTAAGAGCTGCCATTGCGCGGCGAGACTGGCTCGGAGCTCATGGCGTGAATATAATCATTTCTATACTTAAAGAGGAACTTCACTTTCCCAATCACCATTGACAATTGTTAATTCTTGTTGCTGTTAGTATTAGTAAATAGATAGGAAGGTGCATTATATTTCTTGCTTTAAACTTTTTTTTTTTTTACATTTCTTTAGTTACTTCCTGGTTTCTGGCCTAGGCCACAATGATGTTGTACATCCCAGGAGTCTTCAGGAGGGGAGGAGGGGCTTTCTCAGCTAAGCACACCCCTCCTGTCTGCATGCCTGAACTAAGGGCAGATCCAGGAAGTAAATGCTACATGAATCATCATCTGGCAACCAACCCAACCTATAACTGGCCTTTGCAGCAAGGAGGACATGGAAGGGTGACGCATAGACATGTGCAATTTAGGTCCGAATGTGAATTCGGCCAAATCTTTGGTTATTCGGATGTATCCAAATCTCCGAATGAAATAGTAACAAATTCTGTTGAAATTAGTGTCATTTTTTTTCATATATTTGTTTTCTAACAAATTCCAAATTTTTGGAACAATTCGAATTCGGATTTGTTGAAAAATGATCGATCGATTTTAATTCTGTGTTAAGAATAGCTGGTGGTTAAGGAGCGGGCCAGAAAGCCAGGCGCCACGTCCTTAACAACCGATGACTCATCAGCTGTCAGCGGGCTTCCCCGCTGAGAGCTGAAATGTAAGCAGAAGAATGTTGGCAGTGAAAGTTCAGAAAAAAACAGCGTGGGGTTCCCCCTCCAATCCATACCAGGCCATTCGGGTCTAGTATGGATTTTAAGGGGAACCCCACTCCAATTTTATTTTTTTTTAAACGTGGCGTACAGACCCGATGCTTGCTCTTCCCCCTCTCCTGAACCATAGCAGGCCACATGCCCTCAACATGGGGGGGGGTGCTTTGCGGCTCTGCCCGTCACCCCAAAGCACCTTGTCCCTACGTTGATGGGGACAAGGGCCTCTTCCCCACAACCCTGGGCGGTGGTTGTGGGGGTCTTCAGGTGGAGGGCTTATCAGAATCTGGAAGCCCTCTTTAACAAGGGGGCCCCCAGATCCGCCCCCTATGTGAATGAGTATGGGATACGTTGTACCCGTACCCATTCACCAAAAACGTGTAAATAGTGAGCAAAGACACAACACAAGTTTTTGACAAAAAATTATATAGAGCGCTACTACCCAAAGGGGGGGTTACCTTCCCCCTAATAAACCGTGTGATCAGGGTATCAAAACATAAAACAATTCCTAATTGTTAGCAATAAATACATAATACATCAACATAATCTCCATATAAAAAGTCAGTGATCTTAAATCATGCCAAAAATAAGTGCCAAGGTGCTGTAGGTTCAAATAAAGTGCAAGTCGTGCCCACTCACTCACCAGCTGTTATGAACTCCCAGTGATAGGTGTCACGTGCGCTTAGTAAATACCCTGGGCATGCTGGTCTTTGTTGTCCTCCTCACTGGCTCTGCTCCTGATATGCACATGTGTAGTGAAGATGGCAAGAGAAATCTACATAGTGTAAATCCATTTTTGATAAAAATTAATTAAGCTTAAAACATATTCTCTCACATTTACATACGTAGAAGTATACAAACTTCTCGCACATTGATTGACAATTGCGCGGTCATGCAACACTGTACCCAAACTACATTTTTATAATTTTGTTCACACAAATAGAGCTTTCTTTTGGTGGTATTTAATAACCACTGGAGTGTTTATTTTTTGCCAAATATATGAAAAAAAGATTAAAAATGTTTTATTCTTTATTTTGCAAATAAATAATTGTTTGCCATAAATTGAGACCAAAAATGTATTCTGCTACGTTTCCTTGGTGAAAATAACCAAAATCAGTGTATATTATATAGTTTGTAGGAAAGTTATAGAGTCCACAAACTATGGTGTATATCTGAAAATCGATCAATCCTGATGTACTAACAGGCTATAAATTGTATTTTTTTTTTTAAATGCCTTTGAAAAACCGCTGCGCAAATACTGTGTGACATAAAAATTGCAACAATTGCCATTTTAATCCCTATATATATATATATATATCGTTTGGGGGTTATAAGTAATTTTCTAGCAAACAATACTGATTTAAACTTGTAAACAAAAAGTGCCAGAAAAGGCCTGGTCGACAAGTGGCTAATCTTGTATCAGACAGCCCTGTACTGTTCTTTAATAGTGAATAACAAATGAGAACGTTCGGTAATAATGAGCAATCCGCCTGTCTGCAGGCTGCAGACACTTGGACAATGTCTGTTTCCGGCTGCTCATTATCTGTTTATTGCCATTAGGCACCTTAAAATGGAACTAAAATCGTTTTAATAAGTTTTATTCAGTGTTTCTAAACTAATCTTTTATTTCTTATTAGTTCCTTCATTCTAAGATGATATCTGCCTTTGCCTTCCTTCTTGCACTGTTGTACAGTCTCCCCTGCTGTACAGAAATGGCTTGCTCTGATTTCACTGCATACTGTGAGCTTCTCACAATGTGCATTAGAAGCTGCAGAAAATGTTTGCTAGAAAATTACTCAGAACCCCCAAACATTATATATATATATATATATATATATATATATATATATATATATATATATATATTAGCAGAGACCCTAGGGAATAAAATGGCACTCGTTTATTTTATATGTCACACGTCAAACATTATATATACAGTGGGGACGGAAAGTATTCAGACCGCCTTAAATTTTTCACTCTTTGTTATTTTGCAGCCATTTGTTAAAATCATTTAAGTTCATCTTTTTTCCTCATTAATGTACACACAGCACCCCATATTGACAGAAAAACACAGAATTGTTGACATTTTTGCAGATTTATTAAAAAAGAAAAACTGAAATATCACATGGTCCTAAGTATTCAGACCCTTTGCTGTGACACTCATATATTTAACTCAGGTGCTGTCCATTTCTTCTGATCATCCTTGAGATGGTTCTACACCTTCATTTGAGTCCAGCTGTGTTTGATTATACTGATTGGAGTTGATTAGGAAAGCCACACACCTGTCTATATAAGACCTTACAGCTCACAGTGCATGTCAGAGCAAATGAGAATCATGAGGTCAAAGGAACTGCCTGAAAAGCTGAAAATTTTGAAAAAAAAAGTTTTTTTTTGTTTCTGTTACAAAACTTTGTAAATAAGTATGTTTTCTCCCTCACTGATGGGCACTGATGGGGCTGCACTGACAGGCACTGATGAGGTGGCACTGATGATGTGGCACTGATGGGCACTGATGATGGGCACTAATATGCGGCACTGATGGGGCACTGATAGGCAGCACTGATAGGTGGCACTGATATGCAACACTGATGGGTACACATAGGTGGCACTGATGGACACTGAAAGGCGGCACTGATGGGCACTGAAAGGCGGCACTGAAGGGCACTGATAGGTGACACAGATGGGCACTGATAGGCGGCATGGATGGGCACCAATAGGCGGCACGGATGGGCATGGGTGGGCACTGATAGGTGGCACTGATGTACACTAATGGATGGTACTGATGGACATCACTGATTGGCAGGCATCCATTGTGGGCACTGATTGGCATCCATTGTGGGCACTGATTGTTATTCCTGGTGGCCATGGGTGGCATACCTGGTGGTGGCTAGTCGTGGGCATCCCTGGTGGTCCTGGTGGCGTCCCTAGTGATCCAGTGTGGGCATCCTCGGGGGGGCTGCGCTGATAATCAATCAGCACAGACCCCCCCCTGTCAGAGGAGCAGCCGATCGGCTCTCCTCTACTCGCGTCTGAAAGAGACGCGAGTGAGGAAAAGCTAATCAACGGCTCTTCCTGTTTACACTGTGATCAGCCGTGATTGGACATGTGATCATGTGGTAAAGAGTCTCCATCAGACTGACACACCACAACAACGATCGCCGTGATGCGCGCCCACGGGGGCGCGCAGCGGCTTGTTATCCTGAAAGACGTCATGTGACGTCCAGTCAGGATAACACATCCACTTTGCCAACGTCATTTCGATATATGGCGGGCGGCAAGTGGTTAAGGTTGAGTATTCCACGGCTACCTCAGACTCGTCCCAGGGAATTGATGAAGACAACACAAAACAGAGGTACTCCATATGTGTGACCCTGTATAAAGGTGCCTAACATAGCCCAGAAGAACCCACCCCGGGGTAGGCCTCTCATGTGACCCTTGCTTGGTGCCCAATGAGGAGGGAAACTTGGAGGACATGACAACAACACCCCCAGCCACATCACCATCCTCCTCTCAAAATATCACCCAAACTGCCCTCTTGTCTGCTCCCAGAACCTCCTGTTTTCTAACTCTCGGATTTCCTCCCATGCTCACAGGACTTCTCCAGAGCTTCTCCTCCTTCTGGAACTCTCTACCCTCAAACTGTAAGTTTTCCTCTAATGCCCTGTACACACGGTCGGACATTGCTCGGACATTCCGACAACAAAATCCTAGGATTTTTTCCGACGGATGTTGGCTCAAACTTGTCTTGCATACACACGGTCACACAAAGTTGTCAGAAAGTCCGATTGTTCTGAACGTGGTGACGTAAAACACGTACGTCGGGACTATAAACGGGGCAGTAGCCAATAGCTATCATCTCTTTATTTATTCTGAGTATGCGTGGCACTTTGTCCGTCGGATTTGTGTACACACGATCGGAAATTCCAACAACGGATTTTGGTGTCGGAAAATTTTATAGCAAGCTCTCAAACTTTGTGTGTCGGAAAATCTGATGGAAAATGTGTGATGGAGCCTACACACGGTCGGAATTTCCGACAACAAGGTCCTATCACACATTGGCCAGAGACCAGCATTAGTCACATTCAGCAAAAGCAACATGCTGCTGAATTTTTGCAGCAGATACAAAGCACAGCATCACGGTGGTGCCTTGTATACAGCCAGGAATGGTTGCATGTCACCGTCCAGGTGGACGCCCGGGGGGGGGGGCAGGAAAACCACGGCTCAATTGCCTGCCGCACATGTAAATGAAAACTCTTTAACTTCGGAGAAGCTTAACACCTCCACCCTCCTAACCCTCCTGTATTGTAACTGTAATAATAAGTATATATCACTCTGTACAGTAGATGGAGATTGTACTGTGCCATCATACCATTAGATGGAGGTTGTACTGTGCCATCATATGTACTGTGCCATCATATAGATGGAGGTTGTACTGTGCCATCATATAGATGAGGGTGGACTGTGCCATCATATAGATGGAGGTTGTACTGTGCCATCATATAGATGGAGGTTGTACTGTGCTGTTATATAGATGGAGGTTGTACTGTGCTATCATATAGATGGTGGTTGTACTGTGCTATCATATAGATGGAGGTTGTACTGTGCCATCATATAGATGGAGGTTGTACTGTGCCATCATATAGATGGAGGTTGTACTGTGCTATCATATAGATGGTGGTTGTACTGTGCTATCATATAGATGGAGGTTGTACTGTGCTATCATATAGATGGTGGTTGTACTGTGCTATCATATAGATGGAGGTTGTACTGTGCCATCATATAGATGGAGGTTGTACTGTGCCATAATATAGATGGAGGTTGTACTGTGCAATCATATAGATGGAGTTCCTGTAAGCAAGCATTCCACCATCAGCTGCGGTCACCCAGCCAGAGAAGGGTTAACAGTAGACTGAATGTGGAATTTTTCACGGCACTGAAACAATCAATACGGCAGATGGGTACTTAATACCAATAAGATTATGGCAACAAATGTGCAAAATCTTCCCGTGCTTAATGAGAAGTCTCAGGATGCAGCAGAAGAGAGCCGGTGAAGCTTTTCAGGCTCTTATTGGAATTTGTTGCTGAAGCAGAAACGGCAGACTATTTCACCGCACAGTGATCCTGCAGAACATCGCCGCTGTAGGACTGCTGCATCCCATCTGCCTAAAATACCAATGTCCTTTCTGCAATGTGATTCCTGTGCCTTGGCAAAAGGCCCTTCTCTTTTATACTCTACATGGGACAATGTTTCACTTCTTTTCTATGCACTGTACACCTTGTTTTAAAAAAAAAAAAAACTAATAAAAACTTTGAAATAGGAAACGGACAGAAGGCAGCTAGGAAACGGGCTGAATGGCAATGTTCCCTTTCAGAATCCATTCTGTACCTTATTATTCTTTGTCCTTTTTTTTATTGCATACAACACTACCGACCTGAGCGCCTTGTTGTCCTTGCCGTCCCACTCTTATAGATTGGGGTTTTGTATCTATTACCTATTTTCTCTCTGCCGACTGTTATATGCATCCCCTTTTCTACACAGAATTCAGAAAACTGTTGCAGTTTGTCTCATTTTATCACCAAATTCATTTTGCGGGCATAGCCCATTTCTTTTGCAATTCGCTCTGCAGACTATTGTATGCGTACTTTTTCTGCACATAATTCATTCTGAGGACCATTGTATGTCTTCATGTCCTTCCTGAACTCTAGACTTCCTCTTTGCCTAAATCCCTCTCAGAATGTATTTTGAACACTGGCACATTGGTCTCCTTGTGTAAGCATTTTTATTTATTTGGAGGTTTATTCAATAGAATGGAAATAAACCCAATCACTTCAATCTCATAAAATCTAACTTCTTAACGTGGACCAATAAAAATCATAGCATGCAGCTCTGCATTCTGATGTGAAATCATTTAATAGTATCTTTTGTTGTCACCTGACCATCACACCTAATATCTGCTTGCCGACCACCTCACTTACATGTATGGCGGCGGCATGGCCTCTCTGCACTGGATCACATATCTGATAGGTAATCCAGTACTTCTGGGCAGGGGGTGCACGCACGAATGCCCACCGTCTCCGTCATTCAGGGAAAAGGAGCTCTGTGTTGTAAACAACACAGAGCTCCGAAAAGTGACATTTGATTTTACTGTTTTTTATTCCCTGCAAAGCAGGGGGAAAAAACAGCAAGATCGCTTAGTAAAAGCACCACAGAACACACACATTACACATAGGCACATATTTAACCCCTTAATCACCCCTAGATGTTAACCCTGATCTCAACCCTAATGAACACCTTTGGGGTGAAATGGAACACTGATTGTAAGACAGGTCTTCTCAACCAAAATCTCTATAAAGACATGGTTTGATGGGTTTGGTGTGGAGGAACACGAGTGTCCTGCACAGAACCTTGACCTCGACCCTATCAGAGCCCTGACCTCAATCTCTATAAAGACATAGGTTGACATGGTTTGATGAGTTTGGCGTGAAGGAACACGAGTCTCCTACACAGAGCCCTAACCTCAACCCTGGGATAATTTGGAACACCAATTGAGAGCCAGGTCTTCTCAACCAACATCTCCATAAAGACATGGTTTGATGAGTTTGGTATGGAGGAACACTGGTGTCCTTCATAGAGCTCTGACCTCAACCCTACTAAACACCGTTGGGATGAATTGGAACACCGATTGTAAGCCAGGTCTTCTCAACTTCTCAACCAAGACATGGCTTGATGAGTTTGGTGTAGAGCAGGGGTGTCAAACTCAATTTTGATTGTGGGCCGCATCAGCATTATGGCTGCCCTCAAAGGGCCGGTTGTATATGTAAGACTAGATGCTAGCTTTTGTATGCACTCCTACCATCAGAAGACAAGAGTCCCCCACCATTTCTTACATCACAGTGCACCCTCTTTGCCTTGTGCTGCTGCCGGGGCAGAGCTAGGAAGCAGAAAGTGTGCAGTCTGGAGGAGGACCAGAGGAGGGCTGAAGTCAGCTGCCAGAGACTGCTGAATGTTAAGACAAGGGGAGGAGGAAATGAGGCTGCACAGAAAAGTGAAGGATCTGGTGGAGGTGTTCTGTCCTCCTATCTGCTGCTGACTGCTGCGACAAGGGGGTGGGGGGGCAGAGAGCAGGGGGATGCCACAGGAGAGGTGTGAGGGCCACATGAAATGGCCTGAAGGGCCGGTTTCAGCCCCTGGGCCTTGTGTTTGACACATGTGGTGTAGAGGAACATGAGAGTCCTTCACAGAGCCCTGACCTCAATCCTACTAAGCACCATTAGGATGAATTGGAACACCAATTGTATGCCAGGTCTTTTCAACCAACATCTCCATAAAGATATTGTTTGATGAATTTGGTGTGGAGGACCATCAGTGTCCTGCACAGAGCCCTGGCCTCAAACCTACTAAACACCATTGGGATGAAATGGAACACCGATTGTAAGCCAGGTCTTCTCATCCAAGACATGGTTGATGAGTTTGGTGTGGAAGTACACGGGTGTCCTGCACTGAGCCCTGACCTCAACCCTACTAAACACCATTGGGATGAATTGGAACACCAATTGCAAGCCAGGTCTTCTCAACCAAGACATGGTTTGATGAGTTTGGTGTGGAGGAACACGGGTGTCCTGCACTGATCCCTGACCTCACCCCTACTAAACACTATTGGGATGAATTGGAACACCAATTGTGAGCCAAGTCTTCTCAACCAACATCTCCATAAAGATATGGTTTGATGAGTTTGGTGTCGAGAAAAACGAGTGTCCTGCACAGAGCCCTGACCTCGACCCTACTAAACACCATTGGGATGAATTGGGACACCAACTGTAAGCCAGGTTTTCTCAACCAAGACATAGTTTGATGAGTTTAGTGTGGAGGAACATGGGTGTCCCTCACAGAGCCCTGATGTCAACCCTACTAAACACCATTGGGATGAATTGGAACACCGATTGTCTTCTCAACCAAGACACGGTTTAAGGAGTTTTGTGTGGAGGAACACAGATGTCCTTCACAGAGCCCACACCTAAACCCTACTAAACAACATTGGGATGAATTGGAGCACCAAGTGTAAGCCAGGTCTTCTCAACTAACACCTTCATTGAGACATAATTTAATGAGTTTCGTGTGGAGGAATGCGAGTGTCCTGCACAGAGCCCTGACCTCAACCCTACTAAACAGCATCTGGATGAATTGGAACACCAATTGTAAACTGGCTCTTCACGTCCAACATCAGTACCTGACCTCACAAATGTTCTTTTGGCTGAATTGAAATTAAACAAAATCCCCAGGTGGCAAACTTTTAAGGCATAAAATGGTAAAAAGGTATATTCTAATATGAAAAGTATTTATTGAAATATGAAAAATACACATTTAATAAAAAACATGTTGAGAATAAACATTCCAGTGTTGTCATACAAATCAGAATACATATAACGGACTAGTGTTTTCTGTACCCAATGCGTTTCGGAGTGAAAATGTAATCTTCCTTCTTCAGGGTTATAGTTTAAATAAGAAGCTCAGTATTATAGACTGGAAGTCATAATTGTTTAATAAAGGTGCCAAGAGGAGTTGTTTCCAAATTGCTTGAGCCACAGAGTTCAATATGCAGGCATACCTCAAAAACAGGAAAATGCCTGGCCCATATGTGTTGGTCCAGCTCCCCCACCCCCACACAACACCAACCCGGAGGAGGGGAAGCCAGAGGACCCACTGGGGCCGAAAAGCAGGAAAGGACCCTGCACAGTGGTGCGTGGAAATGACTTGGCTGCGTTGCTATTTGTGTAGTAAGAAAAACGCAACAAGAGGAGAGGCTGTCTGTGAATGCCACAGCTGTAGGAATAATGTGTCCGTTCGCTCCAGCACCCAGCCCAGGACTCAGTCCTGTTTTTGAGGTATGCCTGCATATTGAACTCTGTGGCTCAAGCAATTTGGAAACAACTCCTCTTGGCACCTCTATTAAACAATTGTGACTTCCAGTCTATAATACTGAGTTTCTTGTTTAAACTATACCCCTGAAGAAGGAGGATTACATTTTCACTCCGAAACGCGTTGGGTACAGGAAACACTAGTCCGTTATATGTATTCTGATTTGTATGACAACACCGGAATGGAATGTTTATTCTCAACATGTTTTTTTTTATTAAATATTGTGTATTTTTCATATTTCAATAAATACGTTTCATATTAGAATATACCTTTTTACCATTTTGTGCCTTAAAAGTCCGCCACCTGGGGATTTTGTTTCATTTCTTGTAAACATTGGATGTGGCACAACTATATGCCCAATTGTAAACCGACTCACCCTCGCTTTTGGCTGAATTGGCACAAATTCCCACAGACTCACCCCAAAATCTTGTAGAAAGCCTTCCTAGAAGAGCGGAATTTTAGTAATAGGATTTCCAACAAGCTCATATATAGATGTGATGATCAAGTGCCAACAAACTTGTATGTATATACTGTTTATAAATTTAGAGGCTTTATAAGTGTATCCAAATTACTTCCCTCTTTGTAAAGCTATGTAATTATTTTAGTAAATCCACAAAACTAAAAACATGAGTCATGCAATTAATTTAGGAAAGCCACAAAAATGTCCAGTACTGGCCCAAATAATAAAACAAAATAAGGAAAAATAAAATCATAATTTGTATCTTCTGAGCATTGGTGTTGCCCCTTGTGACCTTTGTGCCCTAAACAGCGGCACACCCGACCCACCCATCCCACAAACATGGTCCTGTCTAACTGATGTTGTTTTGCTCACAGAATAAAATTTCCTCTACCCCTTCTCTTCATCTTATTCCTCATTGCTCAAACACAATGTAATTAAAATCTGGTTTGGGGGTTGGATGTCCTCCTTAGTCAGTCCTCACCAGGATTTTAGGGGCTGTTTAATTAAAGTAATGTCATTCTTCAGTTATGAGCCAGGCAGGACAGCTTTTTCTATGTAAAAACGGCAGCTTTAGGGCAAATTGCATTTGCTTGATAATTACAGAACACAAGCACAAAGCTTAACATTGTGTGGTGAGATTAGAAAATGAAAGATTTGTACGTTTTAATGTGGAGCTGACAGCACAAAAGTTATGATTTATTTCCCTTCCTAATCTGTCTCATCCTCCTCCAACCCAGCCCTCAGTACCAGAGGAAAAAAAGTCTTCAGTTCCAACCTACCCACTGCCAGTACACTTTTTTCAGCAGCAAGAGAGAATTGGAGGGTCAAATACACCCACCCAGACTATGGCCACGGCCATCACCATGCCCCTCTTTTGGAACCAAATCCTCCTGTCTCTCTCCCTTCAGTTATGTTTTTTGTAGGCCTCATTTACATTTGCATTTTGGGTGGCTCAGTTGCCCCTTTTTACTGCCCCGCAAACACTGTCCCTTAAAGCAGAACTTCACTGCTTTAAAGCGGAAGTAAACCCATCCATTAAACAGTTACCTTTCCGGCATGTGCCAGAAATGTAAGACTCCCATTGGTTGTGCTCTCAACCAAACTGTCAAACCATCCAATGGTCGGTGTCATAACTGATCAAATGTGCAGCATCATGGCAGTTCTAGATTAAACAGAGGCCAAGATGGTGGCTTCCTTGGCTGAAAACGATAGGAGGGTTTATTTCCACTTTAAGGGATGTTTGCCTTTATGTCCTTCCCCCACCCCCTCCACATTTGGCACAATAATTTTTTGGGGGAGCAGTGGGTACCCAGTTGTGATAGGTTTTTGCTCCCACCTTCCTTTCTTTGCCCGCAGCCTTTTTGGACACTTTTGGGACACCATGTTAAAACAGGCAGTGAGGAGGCGACAAATCACCTCCTAATCACCTGTCGAAAACTAAAAGCGTATACGAGCCCTTGAAGTGTATCTAAGAGCAATTTTTTGAAGCAGTTTTTGAACAGAGGAGGGATAAAAATTCAGAGAACCAGTTAGCCATTGCACACAATGCAGTCCCACTCAACTGGTTCCCATTCCCGTTGGCGCAACAAATCCGCACAGCTGTCAAAATCGAAATAACATCACCATCAGCAAGGGTACTGCTGCAGTTTTCAATCACAAGACTGGAATTTGAAGTGTACGAAACCTGCCATTGGTATAGTGCCTTTTTTTTTTACCCAGGGTGTTCCCTTTAAACTTGGTCAGTGCTTAGTTTATTTTATCTGTCGATATGCTTGCACTTTCCACTAAGCCATTACCCTGCTGCACAAAGTGCTTGGAGTCTGCCCAGTTCTACTCTCTCCTGGGACAGATCTAGATAGTGACGTGTGTATGGGGAGATGTTAATTTCCAGTTATTACCACTCAGATGGACAAGATTTCAGCTAATAACTGCAGAGATAACTGTGTTCTCCATCTATTAGTATCTGCGTTACATCCTATCTTCTCTCATTTATAGTCGTTCTTCTGAACTTGAAGCCCGTCTCATCTATTCTCTCCTTGTGTGGCTGAACTTCTGTAGGGCCTTCACTGAACTTCCGTAGGACCTTCATCATGGAGAAGGGCACCTTTGCTGAAGCCACAGATAAATTCCTGAGAACCACCAATATCCATGGGCTGAGCCACTTGAGGTCCTTATACTCCCTATTCCACCGTCTGCTCTGGATGGCAGCCTTCATTGCCTCCTTCTGTCTTTTCTTCACCTGGTCATTAGAGCACTTCTACTACCTGTTGTCCTATCCAACGCACACCAATGTCAAGATGATATGGGCCAGACAGCTCAACTTTCCATCCGTGACCTTTTGTAGAGTCCAGCAGCTGAATGCAACCACTAAATATCCCCAGAACTTTTCTTCATTTGGAATTCACCATGAAACCGAGCTTTTTGCTGACCTACCTAGCGCCACGGGGGACAACCTAGATGGCATGCTTGTCAATTGCATGTACTGTGGGAAAAATTGTACAGAAGAAGACTTTACCCCTGTGAGTTAAACGAATGCAATTGTGATTTTCCATTTGCAGTCTCTTACCATGCCCATAACTATGATACCAGTACCGGGACAAGTTCATGTAGCGCCCAGGGCAAGGATGTTGAACTGTGCCCCCCCCCCCAAAGTTAATGCATGCTGTAGAATTAATTTACTGTGTCCATTCTCTGCCCCTTGCTCCGCTGTGCCCAGCTTCCCCTCTTGTCCCAGCCCTGCATGATACTTACAGATCCTAGATGTTATCTGAACAAAGTTTTGGTGTAATTTGTGTAGTAGATGTACTTCAGCTTTTAACTTCTCTTCTTTTCCGGATCTCTAATTATATCGTTATTTCCATGTTTTTATGTTTCCATGTATTACAGGTTGATTGTATGCCTGAATATTAAAATGTAAATATAGTGCCATGCAGCACTGGGGTCCATGGTTCGAGTCCTGGTCAGGCCACCATCTGCATTGAGTTTGCATGTTCTCCCTGTGCTTGTGCAGGTTTCCTCTTGGTGCCCTGGTTACGTCCTACTGTTTGGTTAATTGGCTCCTATCTAAAATTGACCCATATATTCCACTGAGCACGCCCAAGATGGCTGTCCCACCATCTGCCCCAACCGATAAATTGCTTTGAGTCCGCAATATAATTATACCTTATTCTTTTTTCCTATGCTATGACATCTATGCTAACCCAACTGTTACTTTTAAACAATTTTTAACATGTTCCCTCTTTCAGAAATATTGGTGTTTTTGTATGAAGGGCCCTAAACAAGATATCACTGCATCCCGATAGCAACTATTCAGAATTTCCCTAGAGCAGGTTAAAAAGTCAGATGGGGTGTTATGGGCAATCACAAGTCCTATTGCACACACATCCATGAGGTTTATTTACTGTCTAATACAGCCTTTATAAACCTTTTTAAGGTGAAGGAACCAATGAAATACATTTCTGGTCTCAAGAAGCCCCTGTATAATGACTATATCTACAGATCACCATAGATTAGTGTGATGGTCACCAGGGAGAATGCTCTTTACCTTTGTGGTCATTGGAAACATTTCCCCCCTTACAGAACGTTAAAAAGATTATTGGTGCCAGTGGTTACTTCTGAGAGAAAGACATTTCTCCTTGCTCAAGGAACCCCTTGTAACCTCTTGTAACCTCTGGAGGAACCCTAGTTGAGGAAGGCTGGTTTAATGTTTTTACATGGCTGGTTGAATGGGATTTAATGTCGGTAACCCTAATAGGACAGAGATATTACTTTGAGGCTTGGAGGCATGGTCATCTACAGAAGTCTGTGTGCTACCCATTGTGTTCTTTTTTCTTAGTGTTTTTTTTTTCTTGTTCACAGGTGTATACCAGATACGGGAAATGCTACACCTTCAACGCTGACAAAAATAACCCAAAAGTGTCCCGACAGGGCGGTATGGGAAATGGACTGGAGATAATGCTTGACATTCAGCAGGAGGAATACCTGCCTATCTGGAGAGAGACCAGTGAGTATCAGGTGGTCCTATTGGCAGAATACACAGCTACATCCATCTTACCTGTTGTGTACACAGTGTGACACCCACTTCATGGACACTACATATCTCATATTTCAGTATACAAGGCATCATGTACAATATAAATAAAATTTACGTGGATAAAAAAACCTCCAAAAAAAGCATTTTCTCCATAGCGCCCAATACATGCAAATTTCCACATGTATTGTCTCTTTAATAATGCATCAAGTACTCATTGGTCTACCAGAAATGAAGTCCAACTTCCCCTATCGGACAACACTGTTTCTTCTGCACTGAAATCCCAAGCAGTGTTGTCAGCCCTGCCCGTTTTCTTCTGCTGAACAACAGGGCACCACACCCTTCCCCATCTCCGTAAAATCAGGGGAAGGTGTTCTGTAGACCACAGAGAGCTGGGTAGGGCAGATAACACCTTTTCTTTATAAAGATCCAGTCACCAATGGGAATCTGTAATACGTGGAAGCTACACTCTTTGTAACCTTATTTTTATTAAATTATTTAACTACTTCAATATCAGGCGCTTTTACCCCCTTTCTGCCCAGGCCTATTTTCAGCTTTTACACTTTGAATGACAAAGTTATTCAAAGCAGTCATGCAACACTGTACCCATATGAAATTTTAATAATTTTCACACGAATAGAGTTTTCTTTTGGTGGTATTTAATCACCACTGGGGTTTTTTTTTTTTTTTTTGAATAAACAAAAAAAGGCCAGTTTTTGTTATAAAATTTTGCAAATAAATAATATTTCTTCATAAATTTAGGCCAAATTATATTCTGTTGCATTTCTTTGGTGAAAATAACCCAAATCAGTGTTTATTATTTAGTCTGTAGGAAAGTTATAGAGTCCACAAACTATGGGATATATCTGAACATTGATCAGTCCTGATGTACATACGGCCTATCTCAATTCTTGAGGCATGAAAATGCCAGGACAGTACAGATATCCCCCAAAATTACCCCTTTTTGGAAAGTAGACAGTCTGAGGTAATTAGTAAGAAGCGTAGCGTGTTTAAAGTTGTAATTTCTGGTCACTTTTTTGGGGAAAATTAAATTCCCAAAAATTTTTTTTCACATTTTTATTTTTATTTTTTAACTTACTTTCAACAGTGCAGTACAAAATCATCATATAACTGGTGTGGCGGTGATCAGGAACACTGACTGGTGACAGTATGTAAGAAAAAAAAATAATAATAATTTTTTTTTAAAATCTTTTTAAATATTTTTTTCTTTTCTCTTTTCTTTTTTTTTAACATATTGTTATCAGCGCAATACAGTGTTACCATATTGACACTGTACCACTCTGGGGAGTTAAACAGAGTTTTTTCCTTTTTTTTTTGTACATTCTATGTTTGCTTATAGCAGTGAATTTCACTGTTATAAGCAAATATTTTTACTGAATGACAGTGTGTAGACATAGTCTATTGATGTGATTAGCTGTAATTGGTCATAGCTAACCACATGGTACAAATGGGCTGTGATTGGCCCTGTTTCTGCCATGTGATCACTGTGACCAATCACAGCTAGCAACACAATTTTATTCATTGAATGGCATGAAAGGAAGCCATTCATTGTTTACAACTGTCATGTGGTCTGCTGTGATTGGTCACAGCTATCACATGACACTGGCAGTAGGCCAGTGTAGTAATCAGTCATCCCCTGTGTCCACCGGGCTGACGGTGGACGCAGCGGGTGACAGATCGCGGCCCGTTCTTGGGAGGACGTCAGATGACGTCGTCCCAGAACAGTAGGGTTCTATTTACAATGATGTGGACGTGAAGCAGTTAAATAAGTAAGCCAAGGTGAAGCCACTGCCTCTCAAGTGGGAAATTCCCAATGGGGAACCATCCAGACCCAATGTGAGTAGGTCAACATAAAGACAACATGGTAATCAAAGTAGTCAAGTCATCTCTACGTCACTCTACCCCTATCAGCATGCCCCTTGTTATCACATGAGCATTGCAGCACAACCAATTGGCATTCTCAGTTCCCCTTCAGTTCCGGTGAATGTACAGAAAGTAAACTTGACACTGGAACTGAAGAAGTTGCTTGGAAAAGCAGGGCCATCATTAGAAGTCAAAGGGTTCCCATACAGACACCCCCCCCCCCCTCCATCAGCATATGAGTAGGAGCAGGGTGGTGCGGCGGCAATAAACACACTGAGTCCGGCTGCAAATAATAAAACTTGTATTGAAGACACAGCCCAAAAATACAATCACCCCAGTGGGAGGGACTGGGACCTCTCACAGTCCTGTGCAAACTTGTAGATTGGAGCAGGATCTGATGCAGCAACGGCATCTGTCTCTATAGACGGAATGCAGTCTGGCCAGTCTGAGCCTGAAGGGAAGAATTCCGATGCAGGATGGTGTGTCCATAGCCTGTCTGTACTTGTCCGGAACCTCTCCCTACCACTATTCACTCTCCCTGACAGACGGGTGAACTGTCCCTGCTCTATTCACTTGCCAAAAAAGTGCACCAAAGTCTGGGGGCAGGCACTTAAAAAGGCTCTGCTGACCCAAAATGGCCGGTGGGGTCACCTGGATGCATCAAAGCCAATCAAAACACTGCCTAGGGGCCAAGGAAACCATAGAGGTTCTCTTGACTTCCTCTCCAGCTGCAGTACTGCACCGGCTGAGTGCCACCTACAGTGGAGAACTGCATTTGCCTACAAGCGGCCCTGCCCACTACCCAACACCCCATGCAACCCCCCTTACACCTTACTCTACATCCTCTAAATTCATTACCCAGCACTCTACAAAACCTACATCTCCCAAAAAATAGACTGTGCACTTTGCAAAGTGCAATTGCATTCTGCAAGTTAAGTTGCTCCAGAGCTTAGTAAATGAGGCAAAGATTCACTTTGCAAAGAATACCCAATCAAGTGCAAGGAAAATTTAAAGAAAAGCATTTTTGATCACACATGATTGGATGATTGAAGTGAGTAGATCTTCCGCTCATTTACTAAGATCTGGAGCAACTGCACTTGCAGAGTGCACAGTCTATTTGCCCTTAGTACATCAACCCCAAAGTGTCACCTCTGTCTGCTGCCTCATTCTCTGCACCACCTACATCTCCCAAAAATAGACTGTGTACTTTGCAAAGTACAATTGCATTCTGCAAGTTAAGATTCTCCAGAGCTTAGAAAATGAGGTAAAGCTTCACTTTGTAAAGAATACCCAATCACATGCAAGAAAAAAAAAAAAAACAGCATTTTTGCTTGCACATGATTGAATGATGGAAGTCAGCAGAGCTTCTGCTCATTTACTAAGCTCTGGAGCAACTGCACTTGCAGAGTGCACAGTCTATTTGCCTTTAGTAAATCAACCCTGCATTACACTTCACTCCCCCAGATACCCCACACTCTTTGGCCCCTCATCCCCATCACCCCACATGCTGTATTCCCTATTGTCCTGTACTATGCACCCTTGGTATCCCCATTACAATTCACACTGCTCCCCCAAATTCCCCATTACAACTCACTCTGCACCCCCTGCATTCCACATTACACCCCACTCTGCACCTTCTACATCCCCCGTTACTCCTCACTCTGCACCCCCTGCATCCCCCCGTTACTCCTCACTCTGCACCCCCTGCATTCCCCATTACACCCCACTCTGCACCTTCTACATCCACCGTTACTCCTCACTCTGCACCCCCTGCATTCCCCATTACAACCCACTCTGCACCCCTGCATCCCCCATTACTCCTCACTCTGCAACCCCTGCATCCCCCGTTACTCCTCATTCTGCCCCCCTGCATCCCCCGTTACTCTTTACTCTGCACCCTCTGCATCCCCCATTACACCTCACTCTGCACCCCCTGTATCCCCCATTACTCCTCACTCTGCACCCCCTGCATTCCCCATTACACCCTACTCTGCACCCCCTGTAGCCCCCATTACACCCCACTCTGCACCCCCCATTACTCCTCACTCTGCACCCCCTGCATCCCCCATTACTCCTCACTCTGCACCCCCTGTATGCCCCATTACACCTCACTCTGCACCCCTGCATCCTCTGTTACTCCTCACTCTGCACCCCCTGTAGTCCCCATTACACCTCACTCTGCATTCCTCAATATCCTGCTCTCTGCACCCTCTGAATCCCCCATTAAACTCTTACTCAGAGTCCCTTATGTTGTCATTGCGCCTTTGGCACAGTTTTCAGCAGAACTTTTAAAGTTTCCACATAGGGAGCTTCACCTGGCCACGCCCCTTCACTGCTAGGCACAGGGGATTCTGGGTGTTGTAATCAGGGGTGAGGAGCAGAGAAGGATAGGACCTGGGTTTAGGAAGTTGGTGAACCATGAGATGCCCACAGGCAGGTACTGCCAGGCCCCCCTGCTAACCTGGTGGGGCCAGAACGCCGTACAGGAGGGCTGCCTGTAACCTCCTATCAGTGGCCCTGTGGAGAAGATATGAAATGTCTTCAACGTTACAGAACAAGCCCAGCTGAATGTGACTAACTACTACCAGTAGACATACCAGGAGATATACCAAGGCCTGGAGAATTGAGAACCTTCACAGGCAGAATGAAGCTAGATTTAGTTGCACCAAAAAAAGCACCAAATCAACAATCCAGCCAGAGTCAAACCATGATTTATTTGTTCAGTAAATGACCAACAAACATCCAATGCATTTTAAGGGTCCCTGGATCTCCCCTTTTCACAGGGCTTAAGTACAATAAATAGTATAGGGCAGCATTTTTAACATGGAGGAACCCTTGAAATAACTTTCTGGTCTCAGGGAACCCCTGCTAATAATTACTGTACCTACAACTCACAGTACTTTAGTGTGATGGTCACTGGAAAGAAGGCTCCTTATATTTGTGGTTATTGGAAAGAATCCCCACTTACAGATAATTAAAAGATCATTGATATCAGTGGTTACTCCTCTGAGAGGCAGAAGTTGCTTGTTGCTCAAGGAACCCCTAGAAATCTCTGGAGGAACCCTAGTTGGGAATGGCTGGTCTAGGGACTCCAACCAATGAATCAACAATGAATCAGTGAAGCCAGAGACAGCAACCAGCATTTTCAGAAGGTGGTCACCAAAGGCAAATCCTGTATTACTTACAAGATATTTCTCTCCTGTTTCTATTATCCAATGAAACTGCATGTTGTGACTATAGAATTGTATATAATAGTCTCTGCATCAATCTGGAGTGGTGCAATCATAATCTGTAAGTATGTGTGGTACCGTGTATACAATACAATCACCATCATACTGTACAGTCTCTAACCTTGGTGGTGGTGGCATTGCATGGACATATCTTACAGTTAGGGTTGCACCGACACTATTATCGGTATCGGTGCCGATACCGAGTATTTGTATCGGTACTCGTGCAAATGCACCGATACCTGAAACCAATACTTTCAGGCTCAGCTCTTTGAACTGTCATTGGGTCTCCCCGGTGGTAAAGGGGTTGTATAGGTTTGTTTTCTGTTTTTTTTTAAATAACAAACATGTTATACTTACCTCCACTGTGCGGTTCGTTTTGCACAGAGTGGCCCCGATCCTCGTCTTCTGGGGTCCCTCGGTGGCTGTTTCGGCTCCTCCCTGCAAGAGCTAACCCCCCTCTAGAAAGCGCTCTCCCAAGGGAGTTAGCCTGCGGGCGCGCTCCCATGTGATACAGTCGGCGGCCATAGCCGCCGAGTGTATCCCTCGGCCCCGCCCCCCCGGCGCGCTGTGTCATTGATTTGATTGACAGCAGCGGGAGCCAATGGCTGCGCTGCTATCAAGAATCCAATGAAGAGCCTACAGGAGCTGGGAGAAAGCAAGGCGGGAACGCGCCCACGGAGATTCGGGGCTCAGGTAAGTAAAACAGGGGCTCGGGGGGGCTGGAGAGTGCAAGGTGTTTTTTCACCTTAATGCATAGGAGGCTTTGCAACCCCTTTAAAGCAGTCTGGTAATTGGAGCTGTCAAAAAAAAAACAGCAGCTGCCAATGTTTATTACCAACATTGCTCAGCCCTGAAACACTAAAATAAAAAGAAACATTGTTTCTTTTTGTATATGTCTATTTCTTCATCTGCAGATCAAAGGGATGAACAAATGTTCCTCTGCTTTACCCCTTAATAACCCTTAATTTACTCCAATCATCCTTAATTAACTCTCTATTCTCCTCCATTTAATTATTATTTCCTGACAGGCTCCATGGCAGCATACGTGTGGGTAGGCTCCGCCTCCATAACTACCCAATAGGACCCCCTCTCCCATAAATCTTTGCTCTAGGCTGCTATCCATGTTCCTTTTTTGTCCTCCTCCGTAGGACCAGGTGTTGGTTCTCCTACCTGAAGATAAATCCTCCCTACGATCGATGATGCCGAGTGCCTAAGATTCCTCCGATAGGCCCTGACTGTTAAGCAGGGTATGGAGTGTAAAGCAGAGTAGCGCTGAAGATTGGATCGGTTCGTCTATGTGCGCACGGTCTATTGCCTAATGTTTCAGGCGACCATTATCTGCTGCCAAGTCCGGTGTGTATGTGTATGGAAGGCGTTCCTCGGCCCAGGTGATCGTAGGTGGAGTGGTAAAGTTTTTTTTTTATTTCATTCACATATGGCAGCAGTGTTTATGTGTATCATACCTCTGTGTGTTTTCTTCCTGCTTCCTGGTGTCCTAGATTGGCGCTGACGCTCTCTGCGTTCCAGCAGCCGCTCTCTCTGTGACTTCCGGGTACCGGCGTGCGTTCTGCGCATGCGCGGACCCAATACGAAGTCGAGGCTTGGTTCGCGCATGCGCGCGAGCGTCTCGCGTCTGACGTCGGCGATGACGTCACGGGCGCCACTTTTAAAAGCTGTGAGAAGCTTTCAGAGCCCTGGGAATGATCGTGGGGGATACAGCGACTTCCCGGGGCTACTATCTTGGCGGTTCAAGGTAAGACAATCTCTATTGTCTGGGGTTGGAAGTCTGTTGTCAGTCAGCTGATCCTGTGAATCTGTCTCTGCAGCTTCCTATTGTATTGACATTATGGACTCCTCACTGCCCCCTAGTGGCCAGCCCGCTTGTAGCAGGTATGTTTGCAGTTTTGCCTTTCTGCCTGTACAAGGATTGAGAGTAGGACACCAGCTGATTTTCTTTTCTATCTTCTCTGTGTTTCTTTCCTCACAGCCCTACTAGGTCTGATCCACACTGTAGTTCTCATAAAGGAAGTGGATCATCAAAATCACACCACCGGCAATCTTCCTCCAGGTCTAGCCATCATAAATCTTCCAGATCTGAACAGCGCAATAAGAATCCTTCTCACCCCCCTTCATCTCACTCTAAAGAGAGTTCAGGGAAATCATGCTGGGGATGTAGGATGCCTGTTCCAACAGACAAATCTCTCTGTGATCACTGCTTTTCTAAAGCCGCAGATGAGAGGGATGGTGCAGACCAGCGTTTGGAATCTATGGTTAGGCGGGTTGTGAAAGAATCTATACAGGAGAGAGAAGCCCAGCAGCCCCGTGATTCCCCATCAGACCCATTATGCCCTCCAGTGGGCGAAGGTTCTGTGCATGAGACATGGGATTCCTCCCAACCAAGTCACCCTTCTGCTCCTGTTTCAGACAGCGAATCGGATCTGGAAGATCCTGGCGTGGGGTTTGAGTACGCTTTAGTTCCTTCTTTGGTAAAGGCAGTAAAGGAGGCCCTGAAGTGGGAAGATCCAGTTACTTCCCCCCCAAAACAGAGGAAGTTTTTTAAGCAGCTCAATAAGGAGCGACAATATTTTCCTTTTCTCTCTGAGCTAGGTGAGGTCATTTCTGAAGAATGGAGCAAAATGGACAAGAAAAGTTCCATGCAGTCAAAGGTCTCGAAACTATATCCTTTCAAGGAAGAGGAAGTAAAGCACCTTGAATCAGCCCCATTAGTGGATGCGGCTTTAATGAGACTAGCAAGATATGTAACGCTTCCCTTGGAAGACACTGTATCTTTTAAAGATCCTTTGGAAAGGCGAATTGATGCAGATTTAAAGAAGATCTACCTGACGTCAGGAATGGCATGTAAGCCAGTACTTGCAATAGCTGCAGTTTCCAAAGCTTTGGAATCTTGGTCTGATAATGTGGATGAGTTCTTAAGAGGTATCTCTACTGAAACAGCTAAAGATTCTCCTATCCAAGAGATCAGGCTGGCATCAGCTTTTCTTGGGGAGGCATCTATTGATGTCATCCGCCTGATGTCCCGGGTTATGTTGGCAGCTGTTTCAGCTCGTCGTGCCCTATGGCTCCGTCCGTGGTTGGCAGACCCAGCTTCCAAGCAAGCTTGGTGCCGAATTCCGTTTGAAGGTTCTTCACTGTTCGGCAATAAACTCGATAGTGCCATAACCCGGGCCACAGGTGGGAAGTCTGGTTTCCTCCCTCAAGACAGACGCCTACAAAATCAGAAACGCAATTTTCCTAGAAGACAAAACTCTGATCGCGCTAGGGATGCGCGCAGCTACAGACCTGGTCGGGAGTTCTCTAGATCCTGGAAAGCCAGGCAGTCTTCTTTCAAGAAACCCGTAAAAGGGGGTTCCTCTGGTAACCAGGACGCCACAAAGTCCTTTTGAGATTGGGCCCGCTCAGGCATGCCAGGTGGGGGCTCGTCTTCGCCACTTCGGGCATGTCTGGGCGGCCTCAATTCGAGATTACTGGACCGTCAAGACGGTCTCCTCCGGTCACAAGTGGGTTTTCAGCAATACCTCAAGACTCAGATTTGTTCCCACAGCTCTTCCAGGTTCAGAAGAGAAAAAGCAGGTCCTATTAACCTACGTGAGCTGTTTATTGGATCAAGGCGCAGCCGTCCCTGTTCCAGAAGACGAACAAGGCAAAGGCATGTATTCTCCTCTGTTCATGATACAGAAGAAAAACGGTACATGGAGGCCAGTAATAGATTTGACACATCTCAATTCTTTTATCCGAAAAGAAAAATTCAAAATGGAATCTTTAATTACGATCCAACACTCAATACATCTGGGAGATTGGATGATTTCAATCGATCTGAAAGATGCATACTTTCATGTGCCAGTTGCAACAGAATTTCAGCAGTACCTCCGCTTTGCGGTAGGCAATCAACATCTGCAGTTTACATGTCTACCCTTCGGCCTAACAACGTCACCTCGGGTCTTCTCAAAGGTCCTGTTGTCAGTTGTGGCTCTACTCCGTATCAAAGGGGTTCGTCTCCACCACTATTTAGACGACCTACTTCTCCTAGCTCAGAACGAAGATCAACTGTTAGAGCACAGGAGCTTAGTCATCTCCACCTTGCAGGAATTCGGGTGGCTTCTGAATCTAGAGAAGAGCCATTTAGAGCCAACACAATCTCTGGTGTTTCTAGGGGCTCACTTCAACACATTGGAAGGCACCATCTCCCTTCCAGAGGAGAAGATTGGAGTGATTCGGGACAGAATACACGCAGCCCTAGCGTCGTCTCACCTCTCAGCTCTCCAATGCCTGAAAGTAATTGGCACAATGACAGCTACCATTCCTATGGTGAAGTGGGCCCAATGGCATACACGACCCTTCCAAAAAGGGTTCCTTCAGCAATGGGATTCTTCCAGCCAAGTCCAGCGCATACACCTTACGTCATCCATGAGGACGTCTCTTCTTTGGTGGCTTCAAGGGAAGAATCTGCGCAATCACCATTTAATCATGCCCATCTCATGGGTCACGTTAACCTCGGATGCCAGCAGTCGAGGTTGGGGCGCTCACTGCCTTTCAGAAGTGGCGCAAGGCCGATGGGGTTTTTCCGCTCGGGGGATTGTCTCCAACATCCTGGAGCTGAAGGCCGCCTTTCAGGCACTCCTGTCATTTCGTCACCTAATAGAAGGTTCATCTGTGATGCTAAGGTTGGACAATACAACCGCGGTGGCTTACATAAAGAAGCAAGGTGGAACCCGCAGCTGGTCGCTGCTACAGGAAGTAGAGCCAATAATGAGCTGGGCTCAGAAATATTTGTCCAACATCTCGGCAGTTTACATTCCGGGGGTCCAGAATGTACAGGCAGACTTCCTCTCGAGAGTACAAATGGACAACAACGAGTGGTCTCTCCACAGAGAGGTGTTCGAGTGGCTTCTGACCCTGGGAGTACTTCCAGAGGTCGATCTATTTGCTTCTCCATGCAATCACAAGATGCCCAGATATTATTCGAGGTTCAGAGACCCTCAGGCTTACGGGATAGATGCTCTCTCAGAGCGTTGGAAGTTTCAGAAGGCTTATGCCTTCCCTCCGGTACCGGTGATTCTGCAATTCCTCCGGAGGCTCAGAACAGAGAAGGTGGAGATCATTGCAGTGATTCCTTTCTGGCCCAACAGGCCTTGGTTTCCTCTGTTATCACTCCTGAGTTATCAAGACCCAGTTCCCCTTCCTCTCAGGCCGGATCTACTGTCGCAAGGCTCGAGGTTACACCCATGCCCATCTTGCCTACACCTCAGGGTGTGGTTCTTGAGAGGGAAAGGCTTGAATCCCTAGGCTGTCCGGAAGAAGCTATTCCAACTCTTCTTAGTGCCCGGAGGGGAAGTACGAACAGAGTATATGAACGGATATGGTCTAAATTCTCTGATCACATGTCTTCCCGGTCAAATCCGTGTAAGTCTCCAGCAGTAGAAGACATTCTAAGTTTTCTCCAATCAGGGCTGGACCTATCTTTAGCAGTCAGCTCACTAAGAGTGCAAGTTTCAGCCATCTCGGCCTTCACAGGAGTATCGTGGGCTAATCATACATTAGTCCGTCAATTTTTTAAAGGAGCTATCAGGCTTAAACCTCAGAGAAGACCTAGGTTCCCCAAATGGGACCTTCCTATTGTCTTGGATTTTCTCTCCAATCTCGGATCAGATCCTGACAAACCTCTTTCCATGAGAGATCTCACGCTCAAGACCACCTTCTTAGTAGCCGTGACGTCGGCTAAAAGAGTATCAGAGATTAGAAATTTAGGCTCAGAAGAACCTTTCCTAACCTTTTTTCCAGATAGGGTAGTGTTGATTCCCATGCTTGGGTCAAACCCTAAAGTGACCTCAGTCTTTCATGAAAATCAAGAGATTGTACTTCCTACTTTCAGATCATCGGACGATCAGGATGTTCATCCACTTGACGTAGGCTACACTCTAAAGCAATATCTGGAGGTCACAAGTCCATTCAGACAAACGGAATTCCTCTTCGTTCTTCTTCATGGCAAAAACAAAGGAAAGCGAGCTTCGGTCAGATCAATCTCTTCTTGGATTGTGCAGACCATTCAGAGGGCATACAAGGCAAAGGGCTTGGCTCCTCCAGAGGCAGTGACGGCTCATTCGACCAGAAGTATCTCGACCTCGTGGGCAGCTTCAAGGCATGTCGCGCCTGAAATCATTTGTAGAGAGGCTTCCTGGTCTTCTATAAACACATTTGTTTCTCATTATTGTGTTGAGCCTGCGGCTCTGTCATCTATTAATTTTGGTTTACAAGTATTGTCGGCTGACAATGTAAAATAAATTTGGTTTCTTTGCTCAAACATTTTTGCCCGCCCGTGTGTATTTTTGGGCGAGTTATTTCCCACACGTATGCTGCCATGGAGCCTGTCAGGAAAACGGAAAATTTATATCAAATACTTACCGTAATTTTCCTTTCCTGATAGGCTCCATGGCAGCAGGAGTCCCTCCCAAAATGTCTGGAGTAGGCTAGTTACGGAACATGGATAGCAGCCTAGAGCAAAGATTTATGGGAGAGGGGGTCCTATTGGGTAGTTATGGAGGCGGAGCCTACCCACACGTATGCTGCCATGGAGCCTATCAGGAAAGGAAAATTACGGTAAGTATTTGATATAAATTTTCCGTTTTTCCTGCTTTTTTTCTTTTATTCACATCTATTTTATAAACGATAAACATTTAAAACTTTTTTTTTTGTTTGCTTTGTTAGTGAATATTTTTACACATATAAATTAACATATATTTACACATTTCACATTGAAAAAGTGCTAAGTTAAAAAAAAAATCTATTTATTCCATTTGTAAATAACTTTTCAATGCTTTCTACCATTGCTGACAGCTGAAGTTAAAACAAGAGTTGCGGTAGGTATCGGTAATTGGTATCGGTAATTGGTATTGGCGAGTACTGAAAAAAAAAGTATCGGTACTTGTACTCATTGTAAAAAAAAAATGGTATTGGTGCATCCCTACTTACAATACAACCTAAAACAATGTAAATTGTAAGAAAAAGTTGTAACGTTTGCATAACTAGCACGGTACCCCAGAATACAGACCTGCACATGGTTTCATATCACAATGGGTTAAATCTTGGATCAGCAACATTCCTGATGAATAATTTAGCAGAGTACAAGAAGAACCAGAGACACTAATTACAGCAACACAAATTGACCAGCGGTGTCTGATAAACATTAGAATCCTAAATGCAACCACAAGACCGATACAATTAGCACCATGACCGTCTGCCGTCTCTCTCTCTTCTCTGCAGATGAAACGTCATTTGAGGCCGGGATCAGAGTGCAGATCCACAGCCAGGATGAGCCCCCATACATCCACCAGCTGGGGTTCGGAGTGTCCCCCGGATTCCAGACCTTCGTCTCATGCCAGGAGCAGAGGGTAGGACCGTTGTGTGTATTCGTCTGTAAAGTGCCAAACATTTATTGGTAGAGTTCATCCTGCTCTGGATTCTGGAATTCATCTCTGAGAGCATCTGAAATAAAAATTTTAGGCAAAAAAATTGTTGCAAATTAGACTAGGCAGACAGTGTTTTTTGGGGGGAGGAGGGGAGGAGGGGGCCACAACAACCATATAGGACAGCAGGATTTTTAAGGTGCCACAAATCAAATAAACCAAATATATAAAAGTATATAACAGATCCTTTATTTTTTTAGTTAAAAGCTTTGTAAAATTCATTGGAAGCAGCAGTGGCAATGTACAAAGATACATTCATGTACCACCAATACAGCCCCGTATTTGTGCCCTGTTAATTTCTACTCTTTAAAGCAGTGGTGCCTGAACTGTGGCCCCGGGGGCCGGATGTGGCCCCTTGCTTGTCTCTATCCAGCCCTTGGGGCACTCTTCCATCCACAACTGCAACCAATGATGGGGTACTATTCCTCCCACTTACACCAATGATGGGACACTACTCCTCCCACTGACACCAATGATGGGACACTATTCCTCCCATAGACACCAATGATGGGACACTATTCCTCCCACTGACACCAACAATAGGGCACTATTTCTTCCACTGATACCAGCAATGGGGCACTATTCCTTCTGCTGATATTAACAATGAGGCACTATTCCTCCCACTAGTACCAACAATAGGACACTATTTCTTCCACTGATCTTAACAATGGGGCACTATTCCTCCCACTGATACCAACAATAGGGCACTATTTCTTCCACTGATACCAACAATGGGGAACTATTCCTCCAACTGATACCAACAATGGGGCACTATTCCTCCAACTGATACCAACAATGGGTCACTATTCCTCCCACTGATACCAACAATGGGGCACTATTCCTCCCACTGATACCAACAATGGGGCACTATTCCTCCCACTGATACCAACAATGGGGCACTATTCCTCCCACTGAAACCAACAAGGGGACACTATTCCTCCCACTGATACCAACAATGGGGCACTTTTACTCCCACTACAATCAAAGATGATGCATTGTTTCCTCCCACTATTGCTGGGGCATTTTTTTTTTTACTCCCACTGGCCACAGACCAACCCACCTAAAGTCTGAAGGAAAGTAAACTTGCCCTTTGTTTCACACACATAAAGTACAATTTAGTACAGAGGTTACATGTAGGCTAATCGTTCAGAACAAGAGGCCAACAAAGGACAAAAAGAAAAAGCAAAAAATACAGGGACAAATGCATTTGACATTGTACAATTCATGAGTATATAACTAGCAGATGTGTGCCAGGTCTATAGCCCGAGCATGGAAGCCCAATAATGTATGAACCGGTCATCTCCGACACGCATGGTGGGTTGTGCCAACCATCTATCCCACACTCTATTAAATTTAGTAGCACATCCTCTATGCATGTAGATAAGCCTTTTGTAAGGAAGGGTAAGGCCCCATACACAGCATTAGATTTTCTGCAGATTTTTGTCTTCAGATTTACCAAGATCATGTAGTGCAAGGGCCTGCCTGATTGCATACAAATTGAAACTCCTAAGGTTTGACCTCATATATTATATGGTTTTGTTAAATCTGAAGACAAAAATCTGCAGAAAATCTAATAGTGTGTAGGGGGGTTGAGAGTCAAGACTCGAACGTTTTTGTGATTGCCTGCATCCAGTTCCACGCAATCAATTTATGAGCCGTAAATAGCGTTTCATGTAAAAATATGATCAAAAACGTATCTGTATCGGGATCAGGAAGAAGGCTTAGGAGACATTGTTTTGGGTCTAGAGATAAAGGGGAACCCATATGATTATGTAAACTTGCCCTTTGTTTAGAAAATTTGGAGACCCCTGCTTTAAAGTATAACTAAAGGCAAACATTTTTTTGTTGTTTCCAATGGAGTTGAGAACACTTGTAAGGTTTTTATTGCTATTTGTGCCCCCGATAGGGAGATTCACCCTCTCTATTTTGGCCAGAGGGGGGTGGGGTCATCTGTTTACGTCACCAGGTGGCCCCGCCCTTAGCTATATAACAACTGTCATTGGAAAAAGCCTGCAGTCGCAGGACGCCTCCCTTGGAGGCAGAGTTTTTCCTTCTTTTTTTTTTTAGGGTCGTCAGATGCTGTGATCAAAAATGGAGTTGCTTTTTTTTTTCATTTTTATTTTAATAAAGGGTTGTCCCAAACTGTCTTCTGTCATTTTTACTATTTTGACACTTTTTTCGGTGAAAGTGTAGGGGTACAATATACCCAATACCCATTCACATAGGGGGGGCGGGATCTGGGGGTCCCCTTGTTAAAGGGGGCTTCCAGATTCCGATAAGCCCCCCCGCCCACAGACCCCCACAACCACCGGGCAAGGTTTGTGGGGATGAGGCCCTTGTCCCCATCAACATGAGGACAAGGTGCTTTTGGGGGGACCCCAAAGCATCCTCCCCATGTTGAGGGCATGTGGCCTGGGTCGGTTCAGGAGGGGGGAGTCACTCTCTCTCCCCCCCCCTTTTCCTGCGGCCTGCCAGGGTGCATGCTCAGATAAGGGTCTGGTATGGATTTAGGAGGGACCCCTATGCCATTGTTTTTTTATATTTCGGCTCGGGGTTCCCCTTAAAATCCATACCAGACCCAAAGGGCCTGGTAATAGACTAGGGGGGGACCCATGCCGTTTTTTTCAATGATTTTTAATTATATTGTCAGGATCCGACCATACATTACAGCCACAAGCATTTTTTTTTCTTTAGAAATGTCATTTGGCTGTGGTACTGTTCTAAACACGGGAAAGATGCACTACTTTACAGGCATACTAAGGACACCCCTCAGTAGGGTTGCCACCTCATCCCTTTAAAAACCGAACACATATTGATTACACAGGTCCTGTGGCTGATTAAGGTGGTAATTAAACTCACTTGGTGCCTTATCTTCATTAAATTAGCCTCAGAACCTGTGTAATGCATATGTGTTCGGGTTAAAAGAAGGAGGTGGCAACTCTACCCCCCAGGCACAATATTTAAAGGAATATTTCATTTTTATTGTTTCACTGTAAGCATTATTAAAATCACTGCTCCTGAAAAAAATGGCTTTTTTGAAACTTTTTTTGCATTGATACATGTCCCCTGGGGCAGGACCCAGGTCCCCAAACACTTTTTTATGACAACAACTTGCATATAAGCCTTTAAAATGAGCACTTTTGATTTTTCATGTTCGTGTCTCATAGACTTTAATGGTGAGCGCACAAATTTTTTGCCTGTTCGCAAGTTTTGGTGTGAACCGGGGCGGGGGGGGTGGGGGGGGGGGGGGGGGTGGGGCGGTGTTCGGGTCATCCCTAGTCAAGTTCTGAATTGGCATTCTTCACCTTCAGCTCTCGGCCACCCTTTGCCAGCTGGCTAGTGAATCCTGTGGATGGGCCTGGGTCTGGCTGCCTTTTATAAGAAGAACCTTTTTGTTTAATGGAGACTGAACAATTACTGACAAATAAGGAATGTATTGATATGTTTACCATAAAAAGTCGATATCACCCTGGGCAGAGATTCATTCATTTGCCAAGATGTTAAATACACTCTTGGTGCCATGAACTTTGTCTTGGGAATGCGGCTAGACGGCACGAGCAGTAAACAAAGCTTGTCTAATATTTTACAAAGATAAATAACTCCATCAATTATATTTGACTTGAAGAGCGGCTCTGGCAACACGATTTAAATAGATTTATAGGAGCCGAGTAACCTGATAAGATATTTGTAAAGTAACAAGCATTCCTGTGACTTCCCTACTCCTGCTCTACAACATTGCATCAATGGGTGCTCAACATGCGGCCCTCCAGCTGTTGCAGAACTACAAGTCCCATGATGCATTGCAAGGCTGAACAGTTACAAGCATGACTCCCAAAGGCAGAGGCATGATGGGACTTGTAGTTCTGCAACCGCTGGAAGGCCACAGGTTGAGTACCCTTGCGATGCTTTTCAATGTCTTCAAATCTAGAAAGTCTGTGTCATTGCTCCGCCTCCTCTGTGCTCTTGGGCGACACCCACTCTGAGCTCTTTTCTTCTGTAACCCACCCAAGTGCCTTAGCTTCCTGCCCACTGCTTTACAGAACTGGTGCTTTAAAGTGGTTGTAAACCTCAGACATGAAATCCGAACAAAGCATGTCTCTCTATAGTGTGGACTTGTCACAATTAAGAGCACTAAGGCTCTGTTCACACCGCCGCAATTCTGCCCGTGTTTCGCAATAGCGGCAAATCGCAGGACGCCCATGTGTGCGGTGCCCATTTATTTTAATTGCACCCCAATTTAATTGCGGCGTGATTTTCCTGGGCAACAATCGCGGGGAAAAAAGCGCAAACAGAATCGCGGGACACCCGTCGCTCAAAAGAAATACAGGAGCATCTTTTGGGCAACGGGCATCCCGCTATTCTATTTGTGCATTTTTACCGCAATTGTCGCCCCCATACGTGGGAACAGAGCCAAAGGGGTTGATTTACTAAAGGCAAATAGATTGTGCACTTTGCAAAGTGCAGTTGCTCCAGAGCTTAGTAAATGAGGTAAAGCTTAACTTTGCCAAGAATATCCAATCACGTGCAAGGAAAATTTAAAAAACAGCATTTTTGCTTGCACACGATTGGATGATAGAAGTCGGTAGATCTTCTGCTCATTTACTAAGCTCTGGAGCAACTGCAGAGTGCATAGTCTTTTTAACCTTAGTAAATCAACCCCAAAGTGTCATTTCTGTCTGTTGCCTCATTCCTCTGCAATATGCATGAGTCACTTCTGACAAGTTTTCCTGACACCAAGAGAAAAATGGTGACAGGTGAGGGACCCCCAGCAGATTGACAGCCTCAGCTCAGTTCTTGCAAGCTGTGTGGAGGGGAGTGTGTCCCTTCCCTCCAATCAGCTCTCAAAGCTCTCCTCACTGAGCTCTGCAGAGTATAACTTCAGCTCTCTGCCCCGTTTTCTGAACTCTCAGACAAGCTTTATAAATTCTGCATTTTTTTGAATGGAGAGAAGACTGTCGATAAACAGGTACAACTTATGTAGGAGGATCTCCATGCATCACCTGAGGCCAGTCACTTCACTGGGTATATGTAAAGGTTTACAACCACTTTAAATTAAAGTCACTCTGATTATTATTAGAGTCACTTTAACATGATGACTTTTGAAGGTATGCACAAGAGAAGTAAAATGTGTTTTTTTATATTTTAGCCTGGGTTGCTCTTTAATTTATCAAACAGTAACGTAATTAACACTTAATGATACAAATCTGCATTTTGCATCACAGCTAACCTACCTACCTCAGCCCTGGGGAAACTGCAGAGCCCCTGTCCCAGGAGAGGTGTTCCTGCCCGGGTACAGCACCTACAGCATCTCCGCCTGCCGGCTGCAGTGTGAGAAGGAATCGGTGGTGAGGAAGTGCGACTGTCGTATGGTGCATATGCCAGGTACTGGGGGTGGAGTGGGGGGAGCCTCTTTGGTTTTTGTTTTCTGGGCGTGCCGGTTGTGATATTTGTTCATCAAGTACAGGACGGCTTTCCTTGGCATACAATGCCATCTTTATTACCAACATCCACCCCTGTAACAAGGCAGTCTGAGAATATTACCCCCATGTCATGCCCATTTAGACTTTAGGTAATCAGATTTAGGTTGAGGCTCTGCTCACACTCACACCGCTGCCACTCCAAAGTCATGCAACTTGCGACTTTTGTGATTTAACCACTTGCCTACCGGGCACTTTCACCCACTTCCTACCCAGGCCGATTTTCAGCTTTCAGCGCTGTCACAGTTTGAATGACAATTGCGCGGTCATGCTACACTGTACCCAAACAAAATTTTTTATCATTTTTTTTTTTTTTTTTAGACAGATCAAGCCTTCTTTTTGTGGATTTTTTATTTTTTGCTTAACCACTTGCCGACCAGCCTCTGCAGTCGTACTGCTAAATGTGAGAAAAGTCCTGGACAGCCGCACTCAAATGATGATCGCCTTTATTTTATAAAAACAACAAAATACATGCCACAGCAAGAAAAACGGGAGCTGACGCGTTTCACACTGAAATTAGTGCTTAATCATAGCTGTTTAGTTGTTCATTTAAACTTATGGATATCTTAATCACCTCCATAAGGAAGGAATTGGAAACCTTACAAACTGAAATGACAGCAATACAAAAAGATCTTGCTGGTTTACAGTCCCATGCTGGTTTTTGCGGAGTTGGATGGACGATTAAATAAGAGACTGGATAAGATGGAAAAGTTGGTCATTGATATAAAAAGAGGCAAAATGACACGTGATCGGATATATTATGAGATCGATAAGGTTTACACTTGGAAGAAACCTCGCTTCTTCCCTGCCCGATCCAACAGACATCGATGAAAACATGTAAGATTTTCTGACCAAGAAAGCGATGTGGCTAATGATACATTAGTGACCACAGTCTCAGACTCATCAACTAAGCTATGATTAAGCACTAATTTCAGTGTGAAACGCGTCAGCTCCCCTGTTTTTCTTGCTGTGGCATGTATTTTGTTGTCTTTATAAAATAAAGGCGATCATTGTAGGAAATTTCTGCTTCTAAGACCACCCAGATAGGTTCAGGTAATGCAGGAAGACCTCCGTAGACCCCCAGGCCTGGAGATATCAATAAAGTGACACAGGAGACAGGTTTGCTTAGCCACTTAAAGATATCTAATTAGCAATGTTCAATGATACAGTATTTATGCCGTTTGAGAGGATGGGAGGAGTTTTACTAAACTTATACATGTCATTGAAATGAAAATAGGTTCAGTTAATATTTACCTATTAGCTGGTGTTATAAGACAAAATCTTACATCATTTTCACTATAAGAGTATATATGTATTCTTAAACAGATGTTGAGGGAAGCATTTATCTTATCAAGAACAAACATGAGCTAGGACAAACTCCAAATTCTAGCTATATTTAAATTTATATGTAACCCTGAGTTAGACATGTTCTATAGATTACAGCTTAAAGATGATGTGGGTTTCAGTTGAAACTCATATTTGAGTTTTCTCAATTTTCCTGTAAAACATAAGATGGTGTCTTAGAATTAAAATGGAGTCCCTCATGATATGTGCTATGTTCTTTACAATCCCCTCTTTGAGACATTATTATATGGCTCACTACCTTTCACAGTTATGTAATTTTTCTTCTATCATAATACATACTCAGATAAATTCTATTCGCAGCAGCAGGATCAGGGGTTCGGGATGCCTTAACAATTATGCACATTATAAGCTTATAACAGGCATATAGGAACAAAACAAAAAGAATAATCATAATTATAGTTATGGCAGCACTTTTTACCCATGCCAAAATTCCTATCCCAGAACTTAGGTTTGAAAAAGGATCCCATGTCTTAGCAATGTTTCTAGCTTCATTTTGTAATTTGTTTACTTCTTTCCGGTGTTGTGCAATTATATCATAATAATCTGGTACCTCAATACTTGTGTTATGAAACCAGGTACAACACTCATAATCTTCTGTGTTTTCACATAACCCAGTTAAAGCAGCACTCATGCTTTCTATGGCTAACTCGTGTAGTTCTAATTGTTTTCTAATTGCCCTAGTTTCTATATTTAATTTAGTAATATCATCAGGATTCTTTTCCATTATTTCATCAATGATTCCAGTGTAATTATTCAACCTTTTCATTAAGTCTATTCCCCACCCAGTCCATGAGGGGAACCAAGCCCATGCCATATCTTTTGTAAGATATAACTCCCTTTTATTGCGGTGTTTGAGGGGGTACCTAGGATGCATGCTAGCTTCAAGGAGGTGTCTTCCCTTGCTATCTCCTACTACGCCCATGATGGGGACTAGGGATGCAAGATAACACCATCCTTGGGGCTCAGTGGGGATCCAAGGGTGACAGATTTTTCCACAACAAATATAAATACTGTTTCCTAGAGCTAAGGATCGTTTGTTGAATATTGTCATCATTTCGTCAGAAAAACTGGAAAAAGTTAAACTCGACAATAATTGTCCTACTGTGGAAGTGGAACTGGAGTTAAGAAAGTTTATTAGAGTGGTGTTTAGGGCAGGTTCTGAAGTATGAAAGAAAGGGCTTTCAATTGAAGTCATTGAAAAGTTAATATTAGCTTGTTGACAAACTTCAGCTCCGTTTGTGGAGTTTCCCAACCTAAAACACCAGTCTGGGGAATGACTTCTACCAGTAATTTGGAAAGTAAGAGTATTATTTGAAAGTGTTCTTATGACTTCTGTGAGAATGACAGGAGGTGTGCCATTAAGGAGTGGGGTGAAGTTTAGAGGTACTGCCATTAAGGGGATTCTAGCAGTGCTAGGATGGAGTTTACTACATATCCAACATTTTTCAAATCCAGATTTCTGGGCGTAGCTATATTTAAACTTCAACAATAACATTTTATCTGTAAAACTTTCTGAGTTTTCATTTCTCTTGTGTCTGTCATGTGTATTATTCTGTTGTAGAGTGTTAGAGGCCCCACAAACACCCTTTATGAGTCCCAAATCTTCAGAATGATAAATACAGTTAGTTATCAGCCAAGTTGGCAGGAACACAATCAGGGCAGCCCAGGATAGGAGGCACAAGGCCTTCCCAGAAGTCCGTGGTGAAATAAGCGACATCATCTTGTTCAGAGTCTTGACCACCTGCTTCACTCAGTTTTCGAGGATTTATATCACTTGCTTCACCTCTCTGTGCTTTATCTTTGCCTTGCTTCTTAGGGTCCTGGTTGACCTTCTTTACGCGACTTGCATGAATCCAGGCCTGTTGTCCTTCTACCAAAATAGCTGTGCGGGTGACTGCGATCACTGTGGTTGGGGGTCCGAAGGGATACTCCTGTTTCTTGGTGCGGTTCAATCCCTGGACCACCACGGTGTCACCCACCTGGAAAGGGTGTGTAGGTTCCTGTGAAGAAGAAGGAGAAGTGCGAGCAACATTCCTTTCAACTTTATCCAAAGTTTCAATAAGTTTTTTTTACATATTCTTCCTGAATAAGATCTAGGTCCCCTCTTTCTAACATAAGTGGCTGTCTGGCCCATGGGGTGGGGAATGGCCTACCTATTAAGACTTCAAAAGGAGAGTATCCTGTCTTTTTAGAGGGTGTCATTCTTACCTCGGCTAGTACAGCTGGTAGGACCTTCTTCCAATTTGCATACGTACCTCCAGTGGCCTTCCTGATCTTATCTTTAATGGTTCTGTTCATCCTTTCCACTATACCTGAACTCTGGGGGTGGTAAGGAATATGAAACTTCCATTCTATTTTCAGTGTTTTTACCAGGTCTTGACAAACTTTGGCCACAAATGCAGGACCATTGTCAGAGTTGATCTGTAGTGGGCAACCCCACCTTGGGATAATTTCTTGTATCAGAATCCTCACTACTGTTTGTGCATCTTCCTTTGTAGTTACAAACAATTCTATCCATCTTGAGAACATGTCCACTATTATTAGCAAATATTCCTGTCTTTTACCTAGTTTGGGCATGTGTGTAAAATCTATCTGCAGATGAGTGAATGGTGTAGATGGATATATCAGATGTTCGTGTTTTGCTTTGTGAGGGTTGCTAGGGTTATTCCGAATGCATGTGATGCATCTGGAAACATATGCCTTAACGAGAGAGGGAAGACCTGGCATGTAAAAATCCTTATCCAAAAGTTCACATGTGACTTTCCACCCTCTGTGACCTATCCCATGGTATTGTGAAATAAAAATGGGTGCACTGGCTACAGGGATACATGGTCTCCCCTCTTGGCAGACAAGGTCAGTTTCTGGGTTTGTCTGCACACCTATTGAGTTCCATTGCTGGATGTCTTGGTCTGTGGCATATGCTTGGAGGTCACGCAATGTTTGATCCAAAAGAGGAATTTCTGGTGAGAGTAATGGCATTTGTATGTTTGCAGGCTGTGTGGATGCCGCTTCTCTTGCTGCTTTGTCAGCTAAGGCGTTGCCTTTGGCTATGTCATCCTGTTGCCCTGTATGTGCCCTACAGTGTAGTATAGCTATGGACCTTGGTAATTGTATAGCTTCTAACAGACTTGTGACAAGCGTGGAATGTGAGATGGATTTACCGTCTGCTGCTATATAGCCCCGCCTTTTCCATATGACTCCAAAATCATGCGCAACACCGTACGCGTACTTGGAGTCTGTGTAAATGTTTACATCCTGCCCTTCAAAAAGCTGACAAGCTCGAGTAAGGGCTATAAGTTCTGCAGCTTGTGCTGATTGGAATGGGACAGGGTTTGCTTCCAGTATTTTATCAGGCAGCTGAACAACAGCATATCCTGCATGGTATGTGTTATCATTTGGTCTTGAACAAGATCCATCCACAAAGACATTCTGTGCTCCAGGGAGAGCAGTTGAAGACATGTCTGGTCTCGGGGATGTGTCTTGGTGGATGAGGTCCATGCATTCATGTTGAGGCACTACCTCATCTTCTTCACCTTTCAAGCCTAGCAAGGCATTCAGGATTGGAGCTGGGCCAGAAGTGGGAGAGGCATATTTTATCTCAAGTTTTGGGTTAGAAAGTAAAATTACTTCATAACCGCTCAGCCTCTGGGCTGACATGTGCTGGGTATGGATATTCTTTAGTAGAATGGATACATTGTGAGTGGTGTGTAGTGTGGTGGCATGTCCTAGAGTGAATGATGTAGCCATTTCCACCACCATCGCACAGGATGCCAGAGCTCTGAGACACGCCGGCATGCCCTGTACTGGCATCGGCACAACTTTTGAAAAAAATGCAATAGGGCGGAGTTTCCCCCCATGCTCCTGAGCCAGGACCCCCGCCATCGTTTTACAGTTGTCCCTTGCAAACAAGTGAAACATTTTACCATATTCAGGTAGTCCAAGTCCAGGAGATGTGACCATTGCAGTTTTAAGATACACAAAAGCATTGTACATTTCATCATTCCATTTCACACAATCTGGCATGTCAGTACCTGTGGCTTGCCTCAGGAGATTATCATAGTAGGAACAATCAGGTATCCATTGGCGGCAGTAACCAATCATTCCAAGAAAGAATAGCATGTCCTTCTTAGTAAGTGGGCGGGGCAGACCCACGAGAGCCGCAGCTCTCTTGTGACTGATTTTCCTTTCTCCTTTGGAGAGTACAAAACCAAGGTATTCAACAGTTTCCTGACACCATTGTAGCTTTTTCTTAGAAACCTTGTGACCATTGTCTGCTAACCAATGTAACAGATCTAAACCATCATTTTTACATGCTTTCTGGCTTGGACTACACAACAACAAATCATCAACATATTGAAGTAGGACGGAACCATGGCGGGGTGTCCAAGACCGCAGGGTTGCCTGGAGGGCCACTGTGTATACTACAGGGGAGTCTACATAGCCCTGAGGTAATCTACACCACGTCATCTGTCGGTTTCTGAAATTGAATGCAAAGATAGGCTGTGTCTCTTCGTCAACAGAAACTGAAAAAAATGCATTACAAAGGTCAATGACCGAAAAATACTCTGCATCGCATGGTATGGAGGTTAAGAGTGATGGCACATCAGGCACTATGGGAGCGATGGGTATCACTAGGTTGTTTATAGCTCTGAGGTCTTGTACAAACCTGTAAGAGCCGTCCGGCTTCATTACTGGGTTAATGGGGGTGTTGTAGGGTGACAGTGTCTCTTTAAGAATTCCTTGCTGCAGGAACCTTTCCACCATTGGGGCCACTCCTTCCTCTTTTTCTTTTGAAATGGGGTATTGTTTGTGATAAACCGGCTGTGCCCATGATTTTAAAGCTGCCTTGTATGGGGTACAAGAAATAAGACCTACATCCAAGGAGCTTTTTGACCATACCGGATCATCTGGTGGAGGGAGATCACTATCCTCAGTGTAATATATTGGTATTACCTTGGAGTGTACGAAGACCCCTCCTTCAGTAGTCATTTTCAGTGTTATACCCAATTTTCCCATCAAATCTCTACCCAAGAGATTCACAGGACAATTTGGTATAATCCTGAAACAATGATGCAAGACTGTTGCACCTCCCCTTTCAACATCACTTACTGGTAAAGGTGGTGTTTTGTATGTTTTGGTAAGTATCCCATTAATTCCCATTGAGGATCCCCGGGGTACCAAGGGAAAGCTCTCTTATCTCCTAAACACAATCCTTTTATCATATCTATGTGAAATTCGTCATTAGCGCCATCCCGGGGAAAAGGGTCTACACTGTCTATGGCTTCGGTCCATCCCGCTAAATTTGAAACCCATGGGACTATGAATTCATAATTAGTACCACAAATTCTGGCTACAAAATCCTTACACGTTTCTCCTGGATTGGGAAGAGGGGGAGGATCTTCTTTACCTTGTTTCTGACCCATATTGACAGTGGGAGCCGACTGTTTTTTTCACCCAGTCTTCTGATCCACACACACACAACAGATTATCTTATAACTTCTAATGCGATAGATAAGAAAAAGCAAAAGATTTTGGGGTCACCGGAGTCTATTTCCTCATTAACCACTTCATATCCCTTCCCAAAAGGAATGTCTCTACATATGTGTATGCAGTACTGCTTATCTTTGTGGGTTTCCCAAAAACCCTCCAATATTAACCTCTGGCGTGGTTCTTATCCCCTACTAATTTACGGGTCTAAAAAGCTTTAATCAGAGCTGAGGCAAGAAATATTTCGTCAATAAAGACAAAATAAAGACTTACCTTCAGATGATTTTTGGCTTTTATCCCGGACGAGCCCCCAGTTCTGTAGGAAATTTCTGCTTCTAAGACCACCCAGATAGGTTCAGGTAATGCAGGAAGACCTCCGTAGACCCCCAGGCCTGGAGATATCAATAAAGTGACACAGGAGACAGGTTTGCTTAGCCACTTAAAGATATCTAATTAGCAATGTTCAATGATACAGTATTTATGCCGTTTGAGAGGATGGGAGGAGTTTTACTAAACTTATACATGTCATTGAAATGAAAATAGGTTCAGTTAATATTTACCTATTAGCTGGTGTTATAAGACAAAATCTTACATCATTTTCACTATAAGAGTATATATGTATTCTTAAACAGATGTTGAGGGAAGCATTTATCTTATCAAGAACAAACATGAGCTAGGACAAACTCCACATTCTAGCTATATTTAAATTTATATGTAATCCTGAGTTAGACATGTTCTATAGATTACAGCTTAAAGATGATGTGGGTTTCAGTTGAAACTCATATTTGAGTTTTCTAAATTTTCCTGTAAAACATAAGATGGTGTCTTAGAATTAAAATGGAGTCCCTCATGACATGTGCTATGTTCTTTACAATCATCATTTGAGTGCGGCTGTCCAGGACTTTTCTCACATTTATCGCTACGAGCACTTCCGGCACCTGAGGCTTCCAGCTTGGAGGAGAGGTTTTCTGATTGACCTCCTAGAGCGGTGATTTTTTTTTTTCCCTTGCAGTTGTACTGCAGCAGAATGGCACGGCTGGACGAAACGACGTTATGTTGCGTCGCTTCGTCCTGTGGCCACTAGGGGCGCGCACGCTGCACTCACCCGGAGCCTATGCGAGTGCCCGGTGGTCACGATCACCGCTGGGCTCCCGCGATCGCTGTTGACACACCGAGAACCGGGATCTGTGTGTGCAAACACACAGTTTCCGGTTCTCTGAGGGGAGAAGAAACTGATCGTCTCCCCCTTCAGTTAGAACACACACAGGGAACACATTTAACCCCTTGATCACCCCCTAGTGTTAACCCCTTCCCTGCCAGTGACATTGTTACAGTAATCAGTGCATTTTTATAGCACTGATCGCTGTATAAATGCCAATGATCCCAAAAATGTGTTAAAAGTGTCCGATGTGTCCGCCATAATGTCACAGTCCGGATAAAAATCGCAGATCGATTTTTTTTACCATTACTAGTAAAAAAAAAAAAACGTAATAAAAATGCCATAAATCTATCCCCTATTTTGTAGACGCTATAACTTTTGCGCAAACCAATCAATCTACGCTTATTGCGATTTTTTTTTTTACCAAAAAATGTGTAGAATACATATCGGCCTAAACTGAGGGAAAAAAAATTTTTTAATATATTTTTGGGGAATATGTATTATAGCAAAAATTAAAAAATATTGCGTTTTTTTTCAAAATTGTCGGCCTTTTTTTGTTTATAGCGCAAAAAATAAAAACCGCAAAGGCGATCAAATACCACTAAAAGAAAGCTCTATTTGTGGGCAAAAAAGGACGTCAATTTTGTTTGGGTGCAACGTCGCACGACCACGCAATTGTCAGTTAGAGCGACAATTGCTCTTAGAGCGACGCAGTGCCGAATCGCAAAAAGTGCTCTGGTCAGGAAGGGGGTAAAATCTTCCGGGGCAGAAGCGGTTAACAAATGAAAAGAAAAATTATTTTTCTTAGGTTCTGTTAAAAAAAAAAGTTTGCAAATAAGTAATTTTTCTTCTTCACTGATGTGCGCTGATGAGACGGCACTGATATGAGACACTAATGGGCACGGATAGGCTATACTGGTGGGCACTGATGAAGCTGCACTAATATGAGGCACTGATGGGCACTGATCGGTGGCACTGATGGGCGGCAATGATAGGTGGCACTAATTGACACTGACAGGCGGAACTGATTGGCAGCACTGGTGGGCGCTGATTGGCAGTACTGATAGGTGGCACTGATTGGCACTAACAGGCGGCACTGATTGACAACACTGGTAGGCACTGTTGGGGCTGCACTGATGATCATTGCCCTGATTGTCAGTGCAGATGTCCCCTGTGTGGATTTGCCAGTTTTTGGCTCTCCTCACATCCTGTCAGAGTGAGGGAAGGATCGCTGACACAGCTGATCACGTGGTAAAGAGCCTCCGTAACTGAACCGTCCCAAGGACACAGAGATCACAGATCACTGCTAATGCGTGCCGCAGGGAGCGCGAAGACAGCACGAGCACGGGAGGACGTCATATGACGGCCTCCCAACAAAGTACGGCCGCACTGTGGCCGTCGTCCGGATATTGCGCGGTCGCGAAGGGGTTAACATTGCAGTCTATGGCACTCAAGTTGCACCAAAGTCCCAGAAAAGTAGCGCACAAACCTTTTTTTTTTTCACTGCAACTTGAGTCGCATTGATTAATGCAGCACCTATTGGAAATAATTTGTCAGCCGTGTAAACCGGAGCTTATTTTTTTGCCATTTGGCATTAGTAAATAGGTATTAGGATAAAGATTACCTTGCTGGTTTGCAGAATTTTTTTATTGTTGTTTGTATCCTTTTTTTTAAATGTTTAATTCCCCTCCCCCATTTTAGGGTGACAACGCTACCTTGCAGGGTTTGCATGCAGGCAACATCTGTGTGCTCCTGTCCAGGACTACAAAAGTATGTGCTAATACACAGCCACGCTACTGGTATCTCATGGGATCGATCTCTGTGTCACGCGATCGCTCAATGCCATCATCACAAAGCAGAAACTATTAGCTGTTAATCGTCGCTCTTCTCTTTAATAGAAGCAGGAAATGAATTGTTCATCAAGTGCTCATTTAGAAAACTCTTGGACGATTCTTCCCTTTCATGTACTGTATACCTCATGGGAGAAATCTCCGTCAGTCATCTAGAAATTTCCTGCAGTTGCGCAGGAGCGATTTTTTTTTTTTTTTTTTTTTTTTTTTTTTTTCATTGAGTTTTTCCAGGAATGCTAAATGCAGAAATCTGATAATTTTTTTTCAACCACTTCCTTCTGGAAGGTTTTACCCCCGCGCCCCCCCCCCCCATGCCCCAACCATTTTTTGCTGTTCATCACTGCACTACTTTACCTGGCAATTGGTCAGTCATGCAACACTGTACTCAAATTAAATTTATATAATTTTATTCAAACAAACAAAGATTTGTTTATTTATTCACTGCTGTGTTTTTTTTATATATATATATATATATATATATATATATATATATATATATATATATATACCGGTGTGTGTATATATATATATATATATATATATATATATATATATATAACAACAAAAAATTTTGAAAAAAAAAAGTTTCTCTGTTTAAAGTTTTGCAAACAAATAATCGTTCTTCATCAATTTAGGCCTCATCTCATTTTTTGAAGCTCAAAAATGTCAGGACAGTACAAATGACTCCCTTTTGGAAAGCAGACAGCCCAAGTTATTTAGTAAGAGGCATGGCACGTTTTTTGAAGTTGTGAGTTTTTGTCACAATTTTTTGGAAAGTGAGGAAAGTAAATACATTTTTTTTTTTTGTGTGTTTTTTTTACATGCGGTCACCAGTGTAGTACAGCATCGTCATGTGACTGCTGTGGTGGTGATCAGGGAGACTAACTGTTAGAAAAATGTAAAAAAAAGAATGTCAAATAATTTTTTGTATACAATATTTTAAATCCTGTTTTTATTTATTTTTTACAATTTTACATACTGTCATCAGAGTAGTTCAATATCACCATAGCAACACTGTACTACTCTGGAGGAGGGGATCAGGGATTTTTTTGTTTTTATTTTTACACTGTGATGATCACTGTTATAAGCAATCTTTTGAACTGTCATAAATGGCTTTCATTCATGACAGCTTGCTTACTACTGTGATGCTGTGATTGACCCACAGTTATCACATGGTACAGGTAACCCATCTTTGTGTTTTTACGCAGGAATATTCTGCCAGGATTCTGATGTTCTGACATCAGTACTGTGTGCAGGTACCCTAAGATTTTGTACAAGCAGCACGTTAGTTATTACAAGAGACATTAATTTCTGTTATTTTTGGAACATCTTATTAGCTTTATATCTGAAATGCCTTACTGTAGAATACGGAGACTAACCATCTCTCTACGCTGCACAAGAAGAAATTCCAAGATGGTAGAACATCAGTTTTGTTCAAATAACATCTCTCTGCAAAGTAATGCTAACACACAAACCTGTTACTGCTGTCCTAATATACAGGATTTAATAGCCCCAACAGTAAAGGGGGTTAGCTTATGACAGTTTACAATCTGCTATTTTTTTAAAGAACCTAACATTTGTACATTAGCACTTAGTAATGTCATTTAATGTCATAAATATTTATTTAACGATATATAATAAAATATATAATATATTTAATAATAAATATATATTTATTTATTTATTTATTTATACAGTATCTCACTAAAGTGAGTACACTCCTCACATTTTTGTAAATATTTTATTATATCTTTCCATCTACCAACACTGAAATTTGCTACAATGTAAAGTAGTGAGTGTACAGCTTGTATAACAGTGTACATTTGCTGTCCCCTCAAAATAACTCAACACACAGCCATTAATGTCTAAACCACTGCATCAAATTGGTCTGCATGTCAGTCGTCCCGGAAGGAAGCCTCTTCTAAAGATGATGCACAAGAAAGCCCGCAAACAGTTTGCTGAAGACAGACTAAGGACATGGATTACTGGAACCATGTCCTGTAGTCTGATGAGACCAAGATAAACTTATTTAGTTCAGATGGTGACAAGCGTGTGTGGCGGAAACCAGGTGAGGAGTACAAAGACAAGTGTGTCTTGTCTACAGTCAAGCATGGTGGTGGAAGTGTCATGGTCTGGGGCTGCATGAGTGCTGCCGGCACTGGGGAGCTACAGTTCATTGATGGAACCATCAATGTCAACATGTACTGTGACATACTGAAGCAGAGCATGATCCCCTCCCTTCAGAGACTGGGAATACCGCAAGGCAGTATTCCAACATAACGACCGCAAACACACTTCAAAGACGACCACTGCCTTGCTAAAGAAGCTGAGGGTAAAGGTGATGGACTGGCCAAGCATGTCTCCAGACCTAAACCCTATTGAGCATCTGTGGGACATCCTCAAACGGAAGGTGGAGGAGAGCAAGGTCTCCAACATCCACCAGCTCCGTGATGTCATCATGGAGGAGTTGAAGAGGACTCCAGTGGTAACCTGTGAAGCTCTGGGGAACTCCATGCCCAAGAGGGTTAAGGCAGTGCTGGAAAATAATGGTGACCACACAAAATATTGACACTTTAAGCCCAATTTGGACATTTTCACTTGGGGCTGTACTTACTTTTGATGCCAGCGGTTTAGACATTAATGGTTGTGTGTTGAGTTATTTTGAGGGGACAGCAAATTTACACTGTTATACAAGCTGTACACTCACTACTTTACATTGTAGCAAAGTGTCATTTCTTCAGTGTTGTCACATGAAAAGATAGAATAAAATATTTACAAAAATGTGAGGGATGTACTCACTTTTGTGAGATACTGTGTGTATATATATATATATATATATATATATATATATATATATATATATATATATATATATATATATATATATATATGTATATATATATATGTATATGTTTAAATCATCAGCTCTAATTTTTGTCTAATAGTTATTTTTATCAATTTTTTTTTATAGGAAATGAAACAATCTGTTCTCCCAAGGAGTACACTGCCTGTGCTGACAACACACTAGGTACGAACGAATCTCCCGTTTATATGTCCAGTAGGACTGTAGGACACTAACGTTTAATTGTCCTAATAAAGCAGATGGTAACGATCGACCTGTGTCTAAAAACATGAAATATTTTCAGGAATAAGCTGAAGATTGCTGTTTTGAGAAATTATTATACTGTTAAAACATTCACTCTATTAGCAAATTGCCAATAACAATTTATTTAACTGTATGGGTAGCGGAGATGTCCATCATAGCAATATTTCCCTCCGATTTATATTTTAACGCTTTTTTTTTAGAATTGTGATGTTATACAGTAGGTTGCTGTTTTGGACTGCTATAGATTGTATTTTTGATTTATGGGTAAAGAATACTAGTTTACTTTTTTGGCGTTCAACCGATTTATTGGCAATTTTTTAATATTTTGGGTGTTAGTTGTTGCCTTTGGTTAGTGTTCAGGGTGCTGAACTTCTGGCATGATGGAGCTCAGTCCTCAGAAATCCATACCATGTGATTTGTATGCGCTAACTTTATCCCACCATCTACTTAGTGGTTCCTTCTCCCCTTTTACAGATGCCACTGTGGAAGATACCAGCGACAGATGTCTTTGCCCCACACCTTGTAACCTGACCCGGTATAACAAAGAGATCTCCATGGTTCGAATCCCCAACAAAGGATCCGCTCGCTACCTGGCCAAAAAGTACAACAGGAACGAGACGTATATCCGGTAAGAGCTCCACAGTTTCAACTCAGAAATTTAAAGTGGCCCTGTCGTTATACGGTCCCAAAAAAATGTGTATATTTACTTTTATAGTGGCCCGCGACTTAAAAATCCTTCACATAGCAGATTTCTGGCCGCTGAAGTTATCTGACCTTCCAGGGTGGGAAGAAAACCTGTCTCCCCTTAAGGGTCTGGTATGGCTTTTCAGGGGGACCCCCACGCCATTTTAAAAAAAATTTTGGCCAGGGTTCCCCTTAATATCCATAGCAGACCTGAAGGGCCTGGTATGGAATTTAGGGGGACCCCCACGCCATTTTTTTTTTTTAATTTTGGTACGGGGTTTCCCTGTGGGGAAATCCCATGCCGTTTTTATCAATGAACTGTTATGTGTATTGTTGGACCGACAATTCATTAATAGCCGCAAGTAGTTTTAAATGACTTTGTTTCCTTTGAAATGTCATTTTGCTGTCAGACTGTTATAAACACAGGAAACATGCGCCCCTTTACAGGCTTACTATAGACACCCCCCAGGTACGAAATTTAAAGAAATATTACACTTTTATTGTTTCACTTTAAGCTTTATTAAAATCACTGCTCCTGAAAAAACGGACGTTTTTAAAACTTCTTTTTGCATTGATCCATGTCCCCTGGGGCAGGACCCAGGTCCCCAAACACTTTTTATGACAATACCATTAATATAAGCCTTTAAAATTAGCACTTTTGATTTCTCCCATAGATGAGCGAGTTTAAAGGGTGTTCCGCGGCTTTCGAATTTGCCGCGAACACCCAAAATTGTTCGCTGTTCGGCGAACAGCCGATGTTCGAGTCGCACATGAGTTCGACTCGAATTCGAAGCTCATCCCTAGTAATAAGGAAGACATTGCCTATTTTTTGATATGGACCAGCAATTGGGGTTCCAAAAGCAATCAAAAAGATCACAACTCTGTCTGGGGGTAAAAAAGAAAAATGTAAACCATTATTAAGTATCTGTACTGTATATGTTTAAAAAAAAAATTAAATATATATATAATATTACATACTATATTACCAAAAGTATAGGGACGCCTGCCTTTACACGCACATGAACTTTAATGTCATCCCAGTCTTAGTCCGTAGAGTTCAATATTGGGTTGGCCCACCCTTTACAGCTATAACAGCTTCAACAATTCTGGGAAGGCTGTCCACAAGGTTTAGGAGTGTGTCTATGGGAATACCTGACCATTCTTCCAGAAGCGCATTTGTGAGGTCAGGCACTGATGTTGGACGAGAAGGCCTGGCTTGCAGTCTCCCCTCTAATTCATCCCAAAGGTGTTCTATCGGGTTGGGGCCAGAACTCTGTGCAGGCCAGTCAAGCTCCTCCAACCCAAACTCGCTCATCCAGGTCTTTATGGATAAGGAGAGAGAGCAGCAGTGAGTGGTCTTTATTATAGGAAGTCTCACACTGGATGACTGCACAGATCTGGAAGAAACACACAAAGCTCACCGAGGTTCAAGAAGAATACACAAGATGAATGGATTTAGATAATATCTCCCAGAGTTCAGCTTTAATGCTGTCTTCATCCAGATGCATAGTTTGCGCATATATGTGTGTGAACAATCAGTACAAACTTCTCACACTCTTTTCCTTGGCAGAGACAACTTCCTGGTGCTGGATATCTTCTTTGAAGCTCTGAACTATGGAACGATAGAGCAGAAGAAAGCGTATGACCTGGCCAGTCTGCTCGGTGAGTGGTGTCCTCACAATTGTACACAACCTGCCGCAGAAAACTTCCACATTAAAAAAAAAAAAGAGTCCAAGGTGTTGATTTATGAAAGGCAAATGGACTGTGCACTTTGCAAAGAGCAGTTGCCCCTGAGCTTAGTAAATGAGATAAAACTTCACTTTGCAAAGAATACCCAATCACATGCAAGGAAAATTAATAAAACAGCGTTTTTGCTTGCACATGATTGGATGATGGAAGTCGGCAGAGCTTCCCCTTATTTACTAAGCTCTCTGGAGCAACTGCCTTTAGAAGACATGTGCACTGCTGAAAAAATTGTTCCTTTTAATTTCATTTGGGTTTTTTTCCTTTTTTTTTTTTTCTTTCGTTTTTCGGTCATTCGTTATGGTCGCAATTTGTAAATTCGTAAATTTGAAAATCGTGAATTTTGTAAATTCGAAAATACAAAAATAAGAAAGAAAGTTTCGAAAATTCTAAATAATAAATAACTAACTAACTAATAATAACTAACTATCACATTATAGGTATTGGAATTTCCTTTCAAATTTGGCTATTAGTGAACGTAACGAATATGAATTTATCCGAATTTACGAATTATCCGAAATAATTATTGCCGGAATGGAATGGAACGAATTAATAATAAATAATAATACAACTTTTATTATTATTATTGTTGTTTATTATTATTAATTTGTTACGTTTCATTCGCTTAGATGCGGCATTCGTTATTTCAGATAATTCGTAACTTCGAATAAATTCATATTCGTTACGCTCAGTAACGGCCAAATTTGAAAGAAAATTCCAATACCTATAATTTAATAGTTAGTTATTATTTCGGATTTTCGAATTTCAAATTTACAAATTTACAAATTTTATGAATTTTTGAATTTACGAATTTTCAAATATTTGAATTTACGGATGTTTCCGAATTAACAAATTTGTCAAAATTAGTTAAAAACGGATTCGGAACAAAACTAATTGCACATGTCTTGCCTCTAGTAAATCAACCCCAAGTGTATTTTCTTTTGGGGGGGGGGGGGTAGTATATAAAAAAAGGTTGGGTCCCACTGGTTCCCTCTGTGGTGTGTTATCACAACACGGGTTAACCTACATCCTACATTAAAGTGGTTGTAAACCTCAGATATGAAATATGAACAAAGCATATCCCTTTATAGTGTGTACTTGTCTCAATTAAAAGCACCAAGGGGTTGATTTACTAAAGGCAAATAGACTGTGCACTTTGCAAGTGCAGTTGCTCCAGAGCTTAGTAAATGAGGTGAAGCTTCACTTTGCAAAGAATACCCAATCATATGCAAGGAAAATGTTTAAAAAATAGCATTTTTGCTTGCACATGATTGGATGATGGAAGTCAGCAGAGCTTCTACTCATTTACTAAGCTCTGGAGCAACTGCACTTTGCCACATGCACAGTCTATTTGCCTTTAGTAAATCAACCCCTAAGCGTCATTTCTGTCTGCTGCCTAGTTCCTCTGCTATCTGCATTAAATCCTTCTGACAAGTTTTCCTGACACCAAGAGAAAAAAAGGCGACGGGAGGGAGCTCCAGCACACAGCCTGTGATTGACAATCTCAGCCCTGTTTCTGTGTTCTGAATAAAGGGGGGGGGGGTCTTTTCCCTCCAGTAAGCTCTCAGAGTTCTCCTCACTGAGTTCTGCAGTGTGTAACTTCAGCTCTCTGCCCCCTGCTTTCTGACAGCTCAGACAGGCTTTATAAATTCTGGACTTTGAACGCATGAAGAGAATAGAAGGTTGATGATAACAGGTAGAATTTAGATAGCATGATTTGTTTCATGTTTGTGTATCGCCTGAGGCCAGTCACTTCACTGGGTATATGGAAGGGTTTACAACCACTTTAAGTACATTAGTGCATTGAATTGGTATTCATTTTGAATGGAACCCCAACACACTAAGGCAACATGTGTTGCAGCGCACCATAACGCACAACAGTGTGTTGTGGTGCTCTGCATTGCCAAAGAATGGTGCATATCCATTTAGTACATTGCCAACCAATTCATTTGATGTCCCACCTAATGCAAGCCATGCAAAAACATGTGTTAATTAAAATGACTATCTGTCCCCGTTTGCAGAGAACAGTCCCCGATTTGAGGGGTCAGCACCTGGCAGCAGGGACATAAAGCAGAGTCATGCTGTAAGCAAGCACTGTCAATGTACACATTACTCTCCTATACAGCGTCCTCTAGTGTTCTTACACACCCAGCCCAGCTTTATTTATTCACAGGCAGCGGGGCGTGCTACATGCACCGTTTTTCTTTTTTGATACCTTTAAAGTGTTAATAAACCCACAACAGTAAAATCAGTGTGTATATGCTGTAAAGCATGATTGTTATACTCACTGTGGAACCTAAGGGGTTAATCCTCCACATCAGTGGTCTCCAAACTGCGGCCCTGGTGCCAGATCCGGCCCTTTGCTTGTCTTTATCTGGCCCTTGAGGCATTATTCCTGCCACTGACACCAACAATGGGGCACTATTCCTTCCACTTACGCCAACAAGGGGTTAATCCTGCGCATTGTGTAAAAAGGCTGTTTGATCCTGTTTTCTCTGATCCTCCCCTTCTTTTACTGTCCCCAACCCATCTGCTGATAGTACAGAGCCTTGGAGGCACTCTGCACATGCTAAGTTTGGGATGTAATTCTAGAGAGAGTTTTTTTTTTTTTTTTTTTTGCAAGGGTGCATGTGATCAGCACAGGACCAATCAACACTGTCCAGACAGAGAGTCAGGGGTCATGCAGCCTCATAGGACAGTCAGAGGAGAATAAAAACTCCTCCTAAAAGCCTTAACCAGGCACTGATAGAAGTCATAAGACTGCTATATACTGCTGATGAGAAAAGGTATTTAGCCATTTATATTTACTAAAATAATTGCATTTCCATGTTCTGTGTACTGTGGGAGACCAGATATGGTTAATGCAGGCTCCGGGGTTTAGTAACACTTTAAAGCATCCCCCCTAACTAGGCATGTATAACTTGGTGCCTCTTATTTGAAATCTGTTTATGTTGTCTGCTTCCAGTTCCAAAAAGGAAAAGAGGGGGCGCCAACTAAGTGTAGCATTAAAAACATCCACTTTAATAAAATGCAATTGGCAACCCATTAGGTAAACAGATCACAGGCATATCGCCACAAGAACACTGCTGCCCACTGATGTCTCTTCCTGGTGGTCTGAGAAAGGAGCAGAAAGCTCTGAAACGCATAGATATAGTTCCAAAAGTCTGTGTGGGTGTGTTAAAAATGGGGGAGTGCTTTTGTGGGTGTGACTACAGATAGGGGTGACTTTTTTATATGGGTGTGGTTAAACGTGGGCGTGCCCATTAGGGTTCATTTTGAAAATCTGGTAACTTTAGTGTTGATGCAATGCATTGTAGCAGAAAAGTGTGACCCTCCTGGCCTGAAAGCCAAACATAGTAGTAATGACAGTTCAAAAGTAATATTGGCCTGAATTGATGAATCCTTTTTTTATTCTCCATCAGGAGACATCGGGGGTCAGATGGGTCTGTTTATCGGGGCCAGTATCCTCACCGTTCTGGAGATATTAGATTACCTGTATGAAGTAAGTATTATTTGAAACACATTGGGGGGCAATTTACTAAACTTGGTACACTCTGGTGAATATGGTGCAGCTGTGCATGGTAGCCAATCAGCTTCTGCAAATAGACATGTGTGGTTTGTTTAGGCCCCATTCACACTAGCGCGTTTTTTGATGCATTTTGCATTTTGCAGAAATGCACGGGAATTTTTTAACATGGGTTCCTATGGAACATGTTCACATCAATGCTTTTTTGTATCTCTGCGTTTTTGGAAAGGGTCGGGGACTTTTTTTCATGCAAAAAGCAGCGTTTTGCATGTAATGGTTTTCAATGGACAAGCATCAAAAACGCAAGTGCACCGTTTTTGCAGCGTTTTTGATGCGTTTTTGGTGCGTTTTTGCCGTTTTTTTTTTTTATTTTTTTTTTTTTGTAATTTTTTTTTTAAGACTGTAAAAAAAAATGAAAAAAAAAAAAAAAAAAAAAAACGCAAATCGCGGCAAAAACGCCGCAAAAACGCCGCAAAAACGCTACAAAAACGCTGCTCAAAAACGTGCCAAGCATGAAAAAAAAACCTCCAAAAACGCTCAAAAGCAACATGCATAGGTGTGAATCGAGCCTTAGTTCCGATTTGAAATTCGGATGAATTTTTCGTTATTCAGAAATTGAGATGTATCCCACTGCTTTAGTGACACTGTCCACTGCCCTACTGACACCATCTACTCCAGTGACGGCTAGTGTAAACAAATTTTGGGGGGCCGGCAAACAGTGGGGGGGCCCCAGGTCAACTTTTGCATCGGGACCCACAAGCTTTAAGTTACACCTCTGTATATAGCTGTTTGACTGGAATTTACCTTTAAAGTGCACCTGTGCCCAAACTATAGAGATTAACATACTCTTTAACCCTTTCGTTGCCAGGCCCTGTGCTCCACTTTTAAACTCAGCTGACCGGACCATTTTTGCAATTTTCCATTGCTTTTTTATTTTTCCCTTACAGCTGTCAGTTTGTAAAAGACCCTCCAAACCATAACATATTTTCTGAAAGCACATGGCCTGTAGAATAAAATAACAATATTTTCGCTAAAAATACACTAAAATCATCATTAGCAAATACAAACACCGCAAATTTTACAAAATTGACGCTGTAGTCCTACTAAGAATAAAAGCTAAACTTGTATTGAGTTAATAAATAACAAATATTTGTACATTTTAAATTGCGCCTTTTTTGGTGAACATTGAACATACACAAAAATGTCTCTAAAAATCTAAAGGTTTTTATTTTCCCCTTACAGCTTTCAGAGTTTATAAAAGACCCACAAAACCATATATTTTCTGAAAGCACATGACCAATAAAATTAAATGAAGGTACTACAATTTTTTAAGGCCCCGTGATATTTACGCAAATGTTTATCAAAGCATATTTTTTGCTAAAATAACACTAAAATTATTATTAGCAGATACAAACATAGCAAATTTTATAAAAAAAAAAATCCTGATAAATTCCTACTAAATATAAAAGCTTAACCTGTATTGAGTTAATAAACAAATATTTGTAAACTTTAAATTGTGCCTTTTTGGCAAAATGGTGAAAATCGAACGTACGCAAGATTAAAACAAATTCTCAAAAAATCTGAAGGTTTTCATTTTTCACTTAGAGCTTGTAAAAGACTCCCCAAACCATATATTTTTTGAAAGCACATAACCAAAAGAATAAAAAAAGGTGTTACTGATTTTTTTTTTTTAGGCCCCACAATAGTTGTGCAACTGTTTATCAAATCGCTATTTTTACCTGGGAGCCAAGTCTTCTCATCCTACATCAGTATTCGTTCTCAACTCTACCAAACAGCTTTGGAATGAATTACAATGCCCGTGGGAGCCAGATCTTCTCATCCAACACCAGTAACTGACCTCACAAATGCTCTTTTAGCTGAATGGAGTCTGTTGTAGCCACAAAGGGGTTTGGGTAGCTCAACAATTGGTATAAATAGTTTATTGTTTAAAAATAGCCATAGTAGTAAGCCGTCACCATCTTAATGAGGATACAGTGACACCTAATTTCATTAAGCCCCAAAACAGACTACCTAACAAATGCCACCAGGTTAAAGCCCTGATGAAGAAGGAGGCTATTTTCCCTGAAACTAGTTGATCTTCTTAATCAATAAACATTTTATACTACTTATCAAGCTACGTGAACATTCAAACTGGTGCTCGGAATAGATTATCTTCTAAACAATGTACTCAACACAACCAAAGAGGTAGCAGCCTAAGACCGCAAACATGTCTTCATACATAGTACCTCCACCATAGATCGACCTCCTCAAGGGAGTTCCATCCCTTTATACAGACCAATTCAACCTTAAATTTCTTTGGTCCAGCGCTACTATATAACCAACAGACATAAGGGGTTGGAGGAATCAACTATTCCTCCAACCCTCCAACCTACAACTAAATATTAATAGGTTGTCCAACAAACTCATATACAGTATGTGTGATGGTACGGTGTCCCAAACTTTTGGCCATATAGTGTATGGTAATTTATACAATGGGAAAGTCTTATTAATTATACCGTTCAGGCCACGATTTGTCATATCTCAGCGGAATAGATTTTCTTGTAGCATAACAAATGTCAATAAACAGTTTCTAAGAGCTTTTCATGATCAATGTATTATTATTCATCAGGAACATTCGTTTATGATTGGAGCACATTTATGAGAACTCCCAATTGCTGTGTTTAATGTCAGAAGAATAAAAAGTAAATTGTTGTACATAACATCAGCTATTGTATGTTAAAGGAGATTACGCTAGTCGCGCCAACTGGCAAATAGCCTGTAAACCTAACTTCCAAAGAACTAGCAATGGCCTCCAGGAAATATAAATGGAAAGAGTTTATGGTCCAGGCACTTGCTAAGCCCTAAGGTATTTAAAGGAACAGTGAACCCAATATTTCAGGTTCTGGAAGATGCTGGATCTAAAAGATTAAGCATCTGATAGTCTCTTCTATCTCTAGGGGGCTCTGTCAGAAATGAGTTCCTGGGTTTGCACACCTGATGTGCATTTTATGAGGGTTCCCATACCTTGGGAACCATCCCTGATGATTTTTTATTTTTGTATTTATATTATGGAGAAAGTAACAAGAGGAGCTGGAACACACAAAGGTGGAAGGGAAATGCCAAAACTCCCAGGTGGGTGGGAGCAGAGTAGGGAATGGTGGCAAGGAGATCTTGTTGTTTAAGTATCCAAGACATATAAGAAGCCAGGGGCTGACTAGGCTCACCAGATGCCACCTGGTTCTGATACCAGAGATGATATTTTTTATTGTAGAAGCCGGTACTACTGTGTCCATGAATGAAGCAGGATCTCTGAATGGGGGACAAACAGATGAATGATAGGTCTATTCATAGATTATGTTTTATTCTTAGAAGCTATAGTACTGCTTCTGCGAATGGAGGAGCTGGACAGAAATGGCTGGCATAGTTGGGTACTCTTGATGAGTGCCAATGACAGCTCCCTCACTTCTATTAAACCCTGCTGCACTGGGGTGTTGTGTGGGATTGGTGGGACACCGCACAATAACAGTAAGTCACATCCCTTAAGCTGATTTTTTGTTTTTTTTGTTTTCTATTTTGACTACACTTAGGCGTTAATTCTGCACACAGGAAAAGCAAATAAATTGATTGTTTCCTTCTACTGCCTTGTTTTCAGGTGATGCGAGACAAAGTGAACCGACTAGTTAAACGCAAACCATCCCCCGTAAGAAAACCCACAGAGAACATTTCAACACTTGTTATGGATGATCTGAATGACCAGGTAAAAATGCTTTTACAGTTTTACTAAACCCACAACAGTAAAATCAGTCTGTATATGCAGTAAAGCATGCTTGTTATACTCACTGTGGAACCTAAGGGGTTAATCCTCCACATCAGTGGTCTCCGAACTGCGGCCCCGGGGCCGTGGCCGGCCCTTTGCTTGTCTTTATCCAGCCCTTAAGACATTATTCCTGCCACTGCCACCAACAATGGGGCATATTTCCTGCCATTGACAGCAACAATGGGGCACTATTCCTTCCACTTACGCCAACAATGGGGCATATTTCCTGCCACTGACAGCAACAATGGGGCACTATTCCTTCCACTTACGCCAACAATAGGGCACTGTTCCTCCCCCTAATACCAAAGATCTGGCATTGTTTACTCCCACTGGTCCCACAGTCCGGCCTCCCTAAAGCCAGAAGGATAGTAAACTGGCCCTTTCTTTAGAAAGTTTGGAGACCCCTGCTCCACATTGTGTAAAAAGGCTGTTTGATCCTGTCTTCTCTGATCCTCCACTTCTTTTACTGTCCTCAATCCATCTCCTGGCAGTACAGAGCCTTTGGAGTCACTCTGCACATGCTCAGTTTGGTGTGTATTGCTAGAGAGGTTTTTTTTTTCTTGGGAGGGTGCATGTGATCAGCACAGGGCCAACCAGCACTGTCCAGACAGAGGGTCAGGGGTCCTGCAGCCTCATAGTACAGTCAAAGGAGAATGAAAACTCCCCCTACAAGCTTTAACCAGACACTGATAGAAGTCACAAGACTGCTATATATGAGGGGGTGCTGATAAGTATTGAGTCTTACCCAGAAAGAAATTAGCTAGGAAGCTGTAACTGCCACACTATTTTACATATTCCCCCAGGAAGTCAATGCACTTTCGACATCTGTCCTGCAGCTCCTTAAGTTCCTGCAAATAAAATTCTTCCGACTGCTGGTGTAACCACTCATTTGCAGCATTAGTTGCCTCCAGAACACTCCCAAATCGTAGTCCCTTTAGGTGTTTTTTGAGATTGGGGAACAGATGATAGTCAGAAGGAGCCAGGTCGGGTGAATAGCGTGGATGGGGCATCACTTGAAAGCCTAAGGAGGTCAGTTTTGCCATTGTTTCACCTGCAGTGTGTGACAAAACTTTTGACAACCGAACAAAAGAGGACAACGCCTCATTGTGCTCCCTTGTTCGGTTTTCAAAAGTTTTGTTATCCACTTTGCTACAAGCTTTCTCATTTCCAAGTCACTGTGGATAGTGGCACCAACTCTCTCACGTGATATTCCCAGATATGTAGCAATACTTTTGGCTGATATTCGGCGGTCCTCCATGATCATGTCATGGATGGCTTTCACATTTGCAGGCACAGAGACAGAAACGGGCCTTCCACTGGGTTTCTCAATTTCAACACCAAAATGGCCAGTTTTAAAATTGACAACCCAGCGTTTAACTGTTGCATATGAAGGGCCACTGTCACCCAAAAGTTTGTGACATTTCATCATGGAACTGAGAAACAGGAACTTGATTATGGTCCTATGCTCTTCCACATTGAATTTTTCTGGAGGTGCTGCCATGTTCGCTTTGGTCCTGAAAAAGAAAGAGAAATTAAAATAATAAATAGTTGATTTTTTCACCATTGAATATAGACAAATTGGCCAGTACACCCTGCAATTTACAGCTTCCCAGCTCAATTGTTTCTGGGTAAGGCTCAATACTTATCAGCACCCCCTCGTACTGCTGATGAAAAAATGTATTTAGCAGTTTATATTTACTAAAATAATCGCATTTCCATGTTCTGTGTACTGTGGGAGACCAGATATAGTGAATGCAGGGTCCTGGATTTAGTAACACTTTAAGTTTAAGATATTTCATCTGCGGTTGTTGCTCAAAAGTAGTTTGATTTTCACAAATGAGGTTTAATGTAGAAAAATGTAAAATAATGCATTTGGGTGGCAAAAATATGAATGCAATCTATACACTGGGGAGGGAGAACCTCTGGGGGAATCTAGGATGGAAAAGGACCTGGGGGTCCTAGTAGATGATAGGCTCAGCAATGGCATGCAATGCCAAGCTGCTGCTAACAAAGCAAACAGAATGTTAGCATGCATTAAAAAGGGGATCAACTCCAGAGATAAAACGATAATTCTCGCACTCTACAAGACTCTGGTCCGGCCGCACCTGGAATATGCTGTCCAGTTCTGGGCACCAGTCCTCAGGAAGGATGTACTGGAAACGGAACAAGTACAAAGAAGGGCAACTAAGCTAATAAAGGGACTGGAGGATATTAGTTAGGAAATGTTAAAAATCTTGCTTGCTGCATTTTTGGTCAGTTAGAAAAAAACGCACCAAAAACGCACGTCCCTGTTGAAATGCCTTGAACGTAGCAAGAACGCTCGAATAACGCACCCGTGTTACGTTTTTGATGCAGTTTTTGGGTCACATGGCCTATGAAAACAACACAATGTTCCTGGCGCTGGCCCTATGGAGGAACTCACTGTCCTCTGCCCCAGACCCAATCCGATGCAGCCAACCCAATTCATAACCTATGAAAAGCACACTATAAGCACAGTAAATTTAGGGTAAAATCGCATGCGTTTGTGGCGCCATTATCGGCACCTTTTTCTCTATCAGAAAAATGCCTAAAACACAATTTTTCAGCCTAAATGTTTCGGCCATCGAAATTTCGGTGCAGCTCCTAATAATTTTGGGTTCTCTATTCTGCGCTTCAACTCAAGAATGACTTCAGCCCCTCTGGCTGAATAAAAGTACATACAAGAATGTATAAATATTTTTAACCTGGCTGTGAATTACTATGAGAAAATAGGCACACACCCGTTTAGTGATAGATGCATTCAATATATTGATACAGGTAATAATAAATGGCTGTTTGTGCATAAATGAGTACACAACTGGCAAATTTGGACACAATCTGCAAGACAGAGTAATAACTATGGCAAAGTGTCTTAGAATCAGGTTCTATACCACTACACAAATTAAATTGTTAATTAGCAAATCAGCATTAAACAGTGCAAATAAACATAATAACATAATAATACCACGCTGGGTTAGGGTGCACTCAACTGTTAGGCTATAGTGTAGCATCCCCTAAGAGGTGCCTCTTAAGTAAAAGGGCAAAGGTCTCTGGGTAGCAACTGTTAAAGGGCAGTAGCCCTGACTCTTCAGCTGGCTAAACGTTGGGGCCCAATAACTGTTGGCGTGCTTGTAAACAGTCAGCAAGGCTTGTAGGTAGTAATAGGTAGCTGTTTAATTAATTCCTAAGGGCTCAGTGTCTCTCATCAGACCCAGCGACACAGCAGAAGTGGTCCGTCTTTTTCGAGTGTCAGCTCACTGTGGGTTGCCAGGGGCGGCTCCAGTAGGCAGCACAGCAAGGTCTGTATCCTGGTGGTGGCTCTGTCCCTCCTCCCTCGGGTCACAGCTCTGTCCTCTCTGGTTTCCCCAAACTGTAGTGGCTTTCAGTGGCTCAGTCTGTCTCTCTCCTGGGATAAAACCCCACAACTCGTCCTCTCACTATCTCTGCCTGTACTCCACTGACGCTCTGTTGATACAACTTTGCAAGGAAAAATCTGTCTCTCTCCTCCTCTTTTAAACAGGGCTTTATAGGAGTTGTAGTTTAGGGTCCCTTAGCCTCTATTACACAGCGCTTTTGAGGGAGCTACATGTCCCAGTGTGTCCTCCTCTAGTTTTTACTGATTGGTCCCTATGCTGCTTAGCCGGAGGGGAGGAAAAGAGAGGGTGGTGGGCAGGGATTACACAGAGCCTTTAGCACATCATGTCCTCTTCCAGCACAGCCGCTTCAGTCCTCTTCCTTTTTGTTTAGTCTCTCCACTACTGACAGGAGGAGGGTGGTGAGCGGGAGGAAACTGCACATACAGTTCGCTCCTCTAGTTTTCTGGGGGCGAACAAGCAGGGTGAGCAGAGCCGGCAGAGCACCCAGCTACAACAGCATCATCATCAACATATTAAAAACTTCAGGGGACATTCTGAACTACAAGTACAATATAATTATATAAATCCTGAAGAAGGGATCTATGGAATTCTGAAAGGTTATATCTTTAATACGATAGGTTAGCTAATAAAGGACATCAAGTCAAACTTAAAGGTACAACAAAAGCTTAGTTTTCTTCTTAACTAAAGGAACTTCTGCATACATCCAGTGCCAGGCCATGGGATCCTTATGGCACATTATCAAAACGCAACTTTTGTAGTTTTAGAAATATGAACAAAAACAAGCCTAGATCATACAGACAGTAGGATATCAATTAAATATACCCATAACAGGTCACTTCCAGAGACAAAACTCCAAAACATGGGATGGTCTCTGGATAATCAAAAACAGTTGACAGCTATATATACATATCCTCTTTGTCTTTTCTGTTCAATCTAGAGCTCAAGTGAGGTCCGTGGACGACATCCAGAAGGAGCCTATGCGACTACAATGCTTCCAAACCATCATCGACATTACACACATCATGGGGTATTTGAAGACTTTGCTTGCTAGAGGCAAAATTGTGTGGTTATACCTGACAGAACCAAATTGTTTCCTTGATGGAGAAAAACACACTATTTCTGAATCGTAGCCTGCCTCTCAGTGACTTCTTAGGCTGCCAACATTTGGATGGACTACCTTTTTTATAAGGACACACCTACAAGAAGACCTTAGGAGGTGCAGATGTACGAGAACCTTAGTTTCCCTTCTCTTTCTAAAGTCAAATGGGAGTCCACAATGCGATTGCGATATAAGGGCAGTCACTCATCTGTTGCTATGTAGGCTTCATATATGCCCATTATTTTATCTTTTTTTCAAGTATAACATCTGCTATAGAGGAGCAGCTAAATTATCAAGGAGAACACCAAAATAAAAAACCAACAGAAATGGGATGAGGTTATTGGTGGAGGACAATTCAAAGCCAGATTGACTGGAGGAGATCTTTGAAGATGGGTCTAAGATTATTGATTTGGTTAATAGGTACACTTATCAATCAGCACAGTCAACAATATCATCTGATGTTTATAAAAATACTTTTGTTTTAAAGGGTGTTGTCATAATTACAGCACTGGATGAATCCATAGGCACAATGACATAGATATGTCTAACTCATCATTCAAAGCACAGGTCACCAATTAATTACTCAGTGTTTTGCCAAGCCAGGACAAAACAGGATGAAACTGCAGCATCCTTCTTACATTGTATGTCAAACTAAGGCATGTCAGTCTGGAAAGCACTCTTTGTTGGTTGGACTTACTGGTATGACCCTTAGGAGACCAGTATTATCCATCAGTTTTGGAGTGCCTTTCATGCAAATATCAAAGAACATTGTTGGTTTAGACTGTCATTCCATAATAGGGTCATGTTGTGCATGTCTTAGCTTGGTCTACTAAGTCTGAGACAAAACTAACTTTAAAAATATGACCAATGTGTATGGTGGTAGTGAAACTGACAGGGCGATTGGTGGATGGGCTCTATAGAAGAGCCCTAAAAAAGGCTGAACTAAAGCTGGAAAATGTGCTTGTGGAATGCATGTAAAGCAAACTAACAGGAAAGTTCAGTGTTCAGTAGAGGAGTTGACATTGGAGATTGCAAGGTTACTGGAGAAGGCCACACTTACACCTCAATAGTAGCATACCAACCATTAATGTAAGACTTCTCAAAATGAACAAGAATTATCAGATGAGTCAGTCCTTTACAAAACTAAATATGTAAAAGAATTGAAACACTTAGATGAACTATATAGTTGTTCAAGGCAAGGATAGGAAAGCCCATACAATGGTCATTTTCCAAAATAAAACGGGTCATCAGGGTCAGAAATAAACCCACCATAGTTGTAAATAATTAAAACCTCTTGGCTGCCAGACTATAGATGGGTCACATATTACAGTCTGTGATATTATTCACTGAAGACAACAAGGTTGTAGTTGAGGTCCCATGACAAGCTGCAAGAGGAACACACACAGACTTGATTGACAAAACCACCATCAAGACATACTGATGACAGCTGGAGGAGTGAATGCTCAGTAAAGACCTAGACAGTAGCTAAGGGGCAGCCCAGATAGAGAGGTAAGTAGTGATATTGTTTGAGGTCCTTGACCTTTGGTGGAGCAGCCATAAGAAGAATAGTGCCAGACTCGAAATGGGCCAAACATTGCAGTCAGTGATATTATATACTGAAGACAAGAAGGTTGTAGTTGAGTTCCCATATCATAAATGGGTCCCTCAAAAGACAAGCTGCAAGAGGAACATACACATGATTGAAGAACCCACCATCAAGACATGCTAATGACAGCTGGTGGAGTGAATGCTCAGTAAAGACCTAGACAGTGGGTAAGGGGCAGCCCAGATAGAGAGCTAAGGAGTGATATTGTATGAGGTCCTAAACTTTTAGTGGAGCAGCCATAGGAAGAATGGTCCCAGACTATAAATGGGTCACACATTGCAGTCAGTGATATTATTCACTGAAGAAAAAAAGGTTATAGTTGAGGTCCCATGCCTACAGAGACAAGCTACAAGAGGAACGCAAACAGAAATGGCTGAAGAAACCACGATCAAGGCATACTGATGACTGCAGGTGGAGTGAGGGCTCAGTAAAGACCTAGACAGTGAGTAAGGGGGAGCCACCAGACAGGGAGGTAAGTAGTGACATCGTATGAGGTCCATGTTTTTTTCTTGGAGCATCCATGGGAATAATGGTGCCAGACCATAAATGGGTAACACTTTGCAAGCAATGATATTATTCACTGAAGACAAAAAGGTTGTAGTTGAGGTCCCATGCCATAAATGGGTCCCTTCAAAGACAAGCTGTAAGAGGAACGCAAACAGAAATGGTTGAAGAAACCATGATCAAGACATACTGATGACTGCAGGTAGAGTGAATGCTCAGTAAAGACCTGGACCATGAGTAAAGGGCAGCCACAAGACAGAGAGGTAAGTAGTGATACTGTATGAGGTCATGGACTTTTGGTGAAGCAGCCATATGAAGAATGTTGAGATTCATTCTTCCCTATGACTCCAGCTTAGATACTGCCTCTGAAGGTAGGACAATATTTAGAAAAGTTAACAGAGATTTCATGGGACCTAAATGTCTATTTGGAACAACATAAATATGAATCTTAGCAAGGAACATGTAGAGGTTGCACACCACAAATCGCAAGGTAATTAAAGAGGAGGAATATCTCTCATTGGTTGGAGATAAACTGTACAGCAAGAGAATCCACTGAGAATAAAATAATTCCACATGTATAGATAGAACCTTTTTTTTTATATGACTTAAGTAACTCCAAAACTTCTAAAACTTTCTAAAGTATATTCTTGGAGGATGTACAGAAATATATTACAGAACTGTATATTCATCATACATAACAAAGCATATCGCTAAACGTTACAGCCATCCAAATAATGACATTGTTATTTATTTTCAACTATCATCATTATCCAAATGTCAGAACTATTTATATATTTATATTTTTTTGGTGGCCAGTCCTCCTTCGGACAGGTTTGTATGATAAATAATGGTGTTAATACATTATTTCTATCTTGATCTTCTAGCAGTGTTGTGAACAAAGTTTCCCAGATAGGTAATGTATTTGGGACAAAGAAATACATCACATGTAATCCAGAGAAAATAATTTATGGTAACCAATGATATTATTTCCCGAGACATTAATGTATTTTTGATGTGTTTTCCATGTATCCAGGTGGTACTTTCCTGAAACCGTTATTTCCCCTTTAAAGTGGTTGTGACAGGCTAAATAGAATTATAGCTTCCAATTCTTTCTGACAATGGGTATTGTAGAATGCTAGAAGCAAATGGGGGAGTATGTGAGCTTTGGCAAAGAGATAAAATAGTCGATAATGCATTCTGCTGAAGTGTTGTGAGCAAGGGAAAAACTCAGAATGAACAGGAGGCATGTAATCTTTTGGAGCTACTGCTGCCTTCTGTTTGACTCACTTCTTCTCACCATAGTCTGAAATATCTTTCTGCAGTGTCCCCTTAAAGTGTAACTAAACCCACATAAAAAAAAAAAACCACTATCAATAAATGGTGTATTACATGCTGTTCATAATCACTCATTCACTATGAGATTCATTTTCTGTATTCTGAAAAGAAAAAACAGGTTGATCCTGCGGCTCTCTATCTCCACCTTCTGTTCATGTCCCCAATTCAGCTAGGGATTTTGCAGCTGTAGTGGCAACTCTGCACATGCTCAGTTTTCAGTGAGTTTCTATGTTGAGCATTTCCTCCCTATCACATCTGAGCAGCCCATGTGACCATAGAGTCACACATGTGGGTGTATACACAGTGGTAAATGCCAGCCCACTCTCTCCTCCTACATGCCCACTACCCAGCTAAACACAATGGGGGGGGGTGGGATATTACATGTAGATTAAGAGTGGCTTCACCTCCCTCTTATTCTAAGACACAGGCTGGAGGGGTGTCATACAACCTGTGACTGGCAGAAATCCGCCCACACCATGTTATTTCCACAAAATAATAAAGATTTCATTTTAAATATATATTTAATTATTTATTTTTACTCTGTATTCCGAAGATTGTTTTTTTTTTTTTAATTTTGAACGTGTGACCAGCAGCAGAGGACCAGAAGCTCCTTCTGCTTATGTTTCCCTGCAGACAGGCTCGGAGAGAGCTGGGTCATGTGACAGCTGTATATCAATTAGGAAAAGGGTACTTAAGATTTTTTTTTTTAACTAAAATAATTACAGTGCTGTCATCCACATACAGAAATAGAAGGGACAATGTAAATTAAACAGTGTGTGTTTAGTATCACTTTAATGGTGTCCCACTGTGTCACGGCCTGAAGGCAGCGATAACAGGATGCGATGTCAGTGACCAACAAAAGAAGAAATTACACACCTTTTGCCATATACTGTTAACCCTCAGCAATACTCTGAGAATGTTTTTTTTTTTTTATATTTGCCTACACAACTCCTTTAAGAGGAAGCAGAGCACATTTTGGGTGCAAGGTAAAGGTCAAATGTTTCTTCGGTCACGATGCGGTCTTTCTTGGGGTGTAGCCGTCTGTCCATGTTATGACTGCAGCCAAGGCAAAGACTCATTCTGATCGTCCATTATTTTAATGTTAAAAACTATAAAATAAAAAGTATTTTTAAGTGTTGACTTTTCTCGTTTCCATTTCAACAAAATGAATGTTATATGTTAGAAGTTTGCTTTTATGTTTGCTTTTCTCTCATATTCTCTCTGCCTGTCCATCGCAAACAGAGGGTGGATCCCAAGTTTGCATGTCACAAATCACTGATGTAAAATAATGTAGTGAACCCCTGAAAGAGCCACGGATAACAGGTAAATTCCGTCCCCCAATTTCTAGTGCACACACAGCCAGGCCCACAGCATTTTCTCTTTTCTGTGGCTTAAGAAGGGTCTAGGGCAGTGGTCGCCAACCTTTCGGACCTCATGAACCACTACATTCACAATTTTGAATCCTGTGGACCACTAACATGAATTTTACATGCCTTATACACACAATGCTCTGTCTCTCTGCTCCCCTCCCCCTGGATCACACTGCTGTCTTATACACACAAAGCTCTGGCTCTCTGCCTCCCCCTTCTCCTAGATCACACTGCTGCCTTCTACACACAATGCTCTGGCTCTCTGCCCCCCCTCCCCCTGGATCACACTGCTGTCTTATGCACACAATGCTTCAGCTCTCTGCCCCCCTCCTCCTGGATCACAATGCTGCCTTTTACACACAAAGCTCTGGCTCTCTGCCCCCTCTGCCTGGATCACACTGCTGCGTTATACACACAATGCTCCGGCTCTCTTCCCCTCTCCCCCTAGATCACACTACTGCCTTATACTCACAAAGCTCTGGCTCTCTGCCCCCCTCCTCCTGGATCACACTGCTGCCTTATACAAACAATGCTTCGGCTCTCTGCCTCCCTCCCCCTGGATCACACTGCTGCCTTATACAAACAATGCTCCGCTCTCTGCCCCCCTCCCCCTGGATCACACTGCTGCCTTATACACACAACGCTCTGGCACTCTGCCCCCCCCCCGATCACACTGCTGCCTTATACACACAATGCTTTGGCTCTCTGCCCCCCTCCTCCTGGATCACATTGCTGTCTTATGAACACAATGCTTTGGCACGCTGCCCCCCCTCTCCCTGGATCACACTGCTGTCTTATACACACAAAGTTCTGGCTCTCAGTCCCCCTCCCCCTGGATCACACTGCTGCGTTATACACACAATGCTCTGGCTCTCTGCCCCCCTCTCCATGGATCACACTGCTGCGTTATACACACAATGCTCTGACTCTCTGCCCCCCGTCCCCCTGGATCACACTGCTGCCTTATACAAACAATACTCCGGCTCTTTGCCCCCCCGATCACACTGCTGCCTTATACACACAATGCTCTGGCACTCTGCCCCCCCCACCCCGGATCACACTGCTGCCTTATACACACAATTCTGTGGCTCTCTGCCCCCCTCCTCCTGGATCACACTACTGCCTTTTACACACAATGCTCAGGCTCTCTGCCCTCCCCCCCGGATCACACTGCTCTGTTATACACACAATGCTCCAGCTCTCTGCGCCCCTCCCCCTGGATCACACTACTGCCTTAAACACAATGCTCTGGCTCTCTGCCGCTATCTCCCTGGATCACACTACTGCCTTATATACACAATGCTTTGGCTCTCTGCCCCCCTCCCCTTGGATCACACTGCTGCCTTATACACGCAATGCTCAGGTTCTCTGCTCTCCCCCACACTCTGCATCACTCTTCTGCCTTACACAGACTCATCATTGGATCTCACCTCCTTATCCAGCCATGTGTTCGGTGCTCCCTCACACAGTCTTTAATCAGAGCTGCCTCTGAGTTCAAAGAAGCCAGAAACTACAGGGAAGGTATTCAAGTATCGACTGTCAGCGCACATTGAGAAAAACACTGGAAACAACATTGGGCAATATACATCCACCACAATGTTGATTTGCGGCAGAACCCCTGGGGACCACCAACATTTTCCTACACCTTAGCCAAGAGGGTGCTACAATATTAAATTAAAACTACAGGCTACTACTACTTTTTATTTTGGATAACTTATTAGGGTTTTTTTTTTTTTTTTTGCTCTTTTGGAAGATTTCCCTACACTTCCTGTCCCAAAACAGGAAATTAGACAAAATCTCAATAAAGTAAGGGAAAACCCTCAACTAGTATACTGATTGGAAGATTTCACCTGCATTCCTGCTATGGGGACAACCCAAAATTTTACTAATAGGGGGCACAAACAGCAATAAAAACTTGACTGGTGTTTTAATCCCTCTAAAACCTTTAGTTATAGACTATATTGCCAAAAGTATTGGGACGCCTGCCTTTACACACACATGAACTTAATGGCATCCCAGTCTTAGTCCGTAGGATTCAATATTGAGTTGGCCCACCCTTTGCAGCTACAACAGCTTTGACTCTTCTGGGAAGGCCGTCCACAAGGTTTAGGAGTGTGTCTATGGGAATGTTTGACCATTCTTTCAGAAGCGCATTTTTTGAGGTCAGGCACTGATGTTCGACGAGAAGGCCTGGCTAATTCTAATTCATCCCAAAGGTGTTCTATCGGGTTGAGGTCAGGACTCTGTGTAGGTCAGTCAAGTTCCTCCACCCCAAACTCGCTCATCCATGTCTTTATGGAGCTTGCTTTGTGCACTGGTCCAAATTATTTGATGGAGGGGGGGATTATGGTGTGGGGTTGTTTTTCAGGGGTTGGACTTGGCCCCTTAGTTCCAGTAAAGGGAACTCTTAAGGCGTCAGCATACCAAGACATTTTGGACAATTTCATGCTCCCAACTTTGTAAGAACAGTTTGGGGATGGCTCCTTCCCGTTCCAGCATGACTTCACACCAGTGCACAAAGCAAGGTCCATAAAGACATGGATGAGCGAGTTTGGGGTGGAGGAACTTGACTGACCCGCACAGAGTCCTGACCTCAATCCCTTTGAGATCAATTAGAGCGGAGACTGCAGGCCAGGCCTTGACCTCACAAATGCGCTTCTGGAAGAATGGTCAAACATTCCCATAGACACACTCCTAAACCTTGTGGACAGCCTTCCCAGAAGAGCTGAAGCTGTTATAGCTGCAAAGGGTGGGCCAACTCAATATTGAACCCTATGGACTAAGACTGGGATGCCATTAAAGTTCATGCGCGTGTAAAGGCAGGCGTCCCAATACTTTTGGCAATATAGTGTACTTCACCCCTTCCTGTTCAGCCCTGGCATCCCTTTAACAGGATCTTTACACAGGGCAGCAGGAAGGATTGCCCGATCACATGACCACTATGATTGGCTGTCACAGTGGTCACATGATCGGGAGCAGGACCTACCAACTACCCATCATTAGTAGAGACCAAGAGATGTCTTGAACAATTATGCATAGAAAGCTCTGCCACCTATGGATGCACCTAAACGTGCCGCGTAAGATCGTTAAAACCCAGCCTCTTCGTCGCCACACATATAGGTTCTGTGGGTGGCAAGAGGTTGATTGCAGAAAAAGTCCAACAGGTCCATCAAGTCTGTTTTTTTTTTTTTGTTTCATTTTTTTGGGGGGCTTTTTTCTACATTTTTTGTTTAAGTATAGATCTAGGTGTAACGATCCCCCATAGGAGTCGCTGTAATTGAACTGGTTTTTGCAACAAATGTTTTCTAAATAGACTCTTAAAAAAAAACTTCTTACGTCTGAAAATAACTTTCTGGTTGTTTGTTTCTATGTTATTAAGATGTCACTTCCTGCCCTGGTGACCACACAAGAATCAATGGAAGTAGAGAAGGCAAGGGTCAGAATCTACGTCAAGTTATAATTCACATCTGTGTCTTCACTGGGTGAATTGTGAAAAGGAGGAGAATCTGAGAGAGGTTCTAAACCAATCCTTGGTTGGAGTGAGACTTTAAAGTTGAAATTTAAAATGTAACCCCATGTTTGTTGAAAAAAGAAATAACCCCCCCCCCCCCCACACACACACACCGAGTGTTTTGCAGTTTGCAGACTGCCTTTTTCTGCTCTGAAGAAATAGCTGTTTGTTTCACCTTGTCCTATGCAGACTAATGCCCTGTACACACGGTCGGACATTGATCGGACATTCCGACAACAAAATCCTAGGATTTTTTCCAACGGATGTTGGCTCAAACTTGTCTTGCATACACACGGTCACACAAAGTTGTCAGAAAATCCGATCGTTCTGAATGTGGTGACGTAACACACGTATGTTGGGACTATAAACGGGGCAGTGGCCAATAGCTTTCATCTCTTTATTTATTCTGAGCAGGCGTGGCACTTTGTCCATCAGATTTGTGTACACACGATCGGAATTTCCGACAATGGATTTTGTTGTCGGAAAATGTTATATCCTGCTCTCAAACTTTGTGTGTCGGAAAATCCGATGGAAAATGTGTGATGGAGCCCACACACGGTCGGAATTTCCGACAACAAGGTCCTATCACACATTTTCCGTCAGAAAATCCGACCGTGTGTATGGGGCATAATTCTGAATAGGAGGCTCTGATCCATTATGATCACCTGGTGCACGCTTAATGTTCTGAAAGAAAAGTTGTAGGCTCCGCATCATATTAACCACTTCAGCCCCGGAAGATTTGGCTGCTCAATGGCCAGAACATTTTTTTGCGATTCGGCACTGCGTCGCTTTAACTGACAATTGCGCGGTCGTGCGATGGTGTACCCAAACAAAAGTGACGTCCTTTTTTCCCACAAATAGAGCTTTCTTTTGGTGGTATTTGATCATCTCTGCGGTTTTTATTTTTTGCGCTATAAACAAAAAGAGAGTAAAAATTTTGAAAAAAAAAACACAATATTTTGAACTTTTTGCTATAATAAATATCCCCAATTTTTTTTAAAAAAAGCTATTTTTTTCTCAGTTTAGACCGATATGTATTCTTCTTCTACATATTTTTGGTAATAAAAATTGCAATAAGCGTATATTGATTGGTTTGCGCAAAAGTTATGGCGTCTACAAAATAGGGGATAGATTTATGGCATTTTTATTATTTTTTTTTTTACTAGTAATGGCGGCGATCTGCAATTTTTATCAGGACTGCGACATTATGGCGGACACATCGGACACTTTTGACAAATTTTTGGGACGATTGACAATTATACTGCGATCAGTGCTATAAAAATGCACTGATTACTCTATAAATGTCACTGGCAGAGAAGGGGTTAAACACTAGGTGGTGATCAAGGGGTTAACTGTGTTCCCTGACTGTGTGTTCTAGCTGTAGGGGGAGGGGACTGACTAGAGGGGATGGCAGATCGTGGTTCCTAGCTACCCTGTTTCCCCGAAAATAAGACCTAGCGTGATTGTCGGTGATGGCTGCAATATAAGCCCTAACCCCCAAATAAGCCCTAGTTAAAGTCCTTGTAGGTCTTATTTTCAGGGTAGGGCTTATTTTCGGGGAAACGGGGTAGGGCTTATTTGGGGGGTAGGGCTTATATTGCAGTCATCACCGACAATCACGCTAGGTCTTATTTTCGGGGAAACAGGGTATTATTAACTCACGATCTGTCTCTCCTCACAGAACAGAATAGGGATTTGTGTGTTTACACACGCGCGTCCCTGTTCTGCCTCTCGTGCCTGCGATCGCTCGTGGCCGGCGGTCATCGTGACCGTCGGCCACGAGCATCAGCACCCCCGCAGTGCAGCGGGCGCGGGCGCGGGCGCGGGCGCGTGCGCGCGCTTCCTATCCCGCTTAAAGGAACCGACATATAGCTACGACAGCTCGCGGGATCGTGCCGACCTGCCGCTGTATAATGGCGGCGGCTGGTCGGCAAGCGGTTAAAAATACTTAACCCTAAAGAAGTGTCCTACCAAAAATGACATTTTTATTGCAGGGGATGCCTAACCCCCATCCCTTTAACTGGGCAGGAAGGTCTGCCTGATCATGTGACTTCAGTGATTGGCTGTCACGGTGCTCAGAGTGCATGCGCCAGTGACATCACCGGCTGCATGCCGTGTGAATATCTCCTAAACGGTGCAGGTTTAGGAGATATTCACTGAACCTACAGGTAAGCTTGTGTAGCAATTATTTTTGCCTTTTTTTTTTTTTAAAGAAAGTGGAGTGTTCTTTTAACCAACTGAAGAGGATTTAGGATTGCTTTCGGCAGCATATGTCAGTTTTAGTCCTAATTAAAGCAGGCGGCGTTATTTGTTTCATCTAGCGCAGCGAATTCTACATTTCCAGTTTTGGCCACTGGGGACCTATCCCTGTACGATCGCCTGCGGAGTTTATTCGCTTTGTTCATTAGACATTAGTCCGATTCCGGATTCCTTAAAGACGTTTTGGTGCGCATAAATAAGACTTGAATCACACTCCTAAAAACACACAACTATAAAGTAATTAGGCCAATTGTCTTCAACACACACTAGTAGCGGGCGCTCCCCCCCCCCCCCCGAGCGCGGCGTTACGTTTAACCCGATCGCGCGTTTTCTGCAGCTGCGGAGAGAGAAGCACTTCACTGCGCTCGCACTTCAAAGCCATCTGCCGCTCACAACGAGGGTTTGCCGAACAACCCCGGCCTTTGTGATTACAGCGAGATGGGGTCCACCAACGCTTCTTAGGAAGGGCCGGGGCTTTGAAGTTCAGGATTTACATAAGATGCAATTTATCACAAAAGAACACGTTGATTTGATGCCTTCGAAAGTCGGCAATCTTCCCTCGCGAGCTTAGGCGGGGAACCTATGAGGCTTTGAAGGCTTAAAATCTCTTTGTTTGTGTTTTTTTATTTTTTTTATTTTTTCTAATACAGAGAAAATTGATCCCATGGGGGGGGGGGAGAGAATGTTTTCTATATGTGTATTCTCCTTCTGGCTGGAGATATTGTTGCGTAAGAAGTTATATTTTACTTGGTGAAAAAATGTAACATCAAAATTTTTTCCTTATTTTTTTTTTTTTTTTTGAGCATTTGAATAGTTTAATATTATTTTTTGAGTTTTTGAATTTTTTTTTGAGTATTTGAATAGTTTAATATTATTTTTTGAGTTTTTGAATTTTTTTTTTGAGTATTTGAATATTCTAATATTATTTTTATGAAATAAAGTTAAAGCAAAAGTATGCAATGATGTATTTTTTTTTTTTTTGCATATTTTATTATAGTTGATATTATGTTGCATTTAAAGAGCTCAAAGAAAACAAAAAGGGAAAAAAAGTTAGCGATTATAAATCCTCATCTTGTCAAACAACCCATTCAGTTTAAAATAGAAATAAAAGGCAAAACATTTGTGTATAGATATAAAAAAACATTATAAATACCTTTTTTTTCCCCTTTTTTTTATAAGTGATTACATAACCTCTGTTCTCAGCTGGAGGAGGAGAAACAGCAGCACACTGATCTTCCCAGTGAAAGGCTGTGCAGCGTGTCAGTACAAGTCTGATCATTGGACGAAAGCAGGCTGGGTTCCCAGCACAGCCAGAAAACTGACCACGCTGTGTTCTTCTGCTTAGTGTAGTCCGTTTTGTTTGTTTGTGTTTTTTATTTTTTATTTTTTTCTATATGGAGAAAACTGTTCCTATGGGGGCAGGGAAAGTGAGGAGATATTGTTGGGTAAGAACAGTTATATTTTATTTGGTGAAAAAATGTAAAATAAAATGTTTTTCCTTATTTTTTTTTTGAGTATTCTATTCTTATTTTTATAATAATATAAGAAAAGAATAAAGGGGAAAAAATGAAATAAAGTTAAAGCAACAGTATGCAATGATGCATTTTTTTTGTAAGTGTATTTTATTATATTTGATATTATATTGCACTTAAAGAGACCCTGTCACTTTGCCTACTTTTTTTTTTCAAAGAAAAAAAAAAAGGGGAAAAAAGTTAGAGATTATAAACCCTCGCCTTGTAAAACAACCAATTCAGTTTAAAATGGAAATAAAAGGCATTTGTGCAAAAAACATTATAAATACAATTTTTCCTCTTTTTTATAAGTGATTACATACCCTCTGTCCTCAGGTAAAGGAGGAGAAACTGCAGCACACTGATCCTCCCAGTGAAAGGCTGTGCAGAGAGGGGGGGGGGTGTCAGGACAAGTCTGATCATTGGAGGGGAACAGGCTGAGTTCCCAGCACAGCCAGAAAACTGACTATGGTGTGTTCTTCTGCTTATTGTGGTCGGTTTTTAATAGGAAAGCAGAGGGAGTGGCAGGATCACCAGGGATTTTAAAAAAAGGAAGCAATACAAAGAGAACAGGAGACTTTCTCATACAAGTACACAGTACAGCAGGCACATATCAGGAATATGATATGTTGTTTTACATATTCTTAAAGTAATGATAAAGTAACAGTTTTATGTATTTGATGTTATATTGCACTTCAAGAGACCCTGTAAGACCCTATAAGTAAAATAAAATTGCAAAGCAGCAGTGAAAAAAATATTTGTGTACTATTGCTTTAAACTTTTTTTTTTGTTCCCTGAAAAAAATATCAAACAACAAAAAATACAGCAAAGGTAAAGAATTAAAAAAACGAATTTTGCCCTGAATAAACAAAGTGACAGGGTCTCTTTAAGGCCAATATAACATCAAATACAATAAAATATACACAAAAATTAAGGAAAGAAATACAGATTAATTTTTGTGTGATTACTTTAACTTTTCTCTAACATTCTCTGAAAAAAATATCAAACAAAAAAATACAGCAATCATAAGGAATTAAAAAGAAAAAAAAAAAGAAAAAACTTTGCGTTGAATGAGCATAGTGACAAGGTCTCATTAAATCCAATATAATATATAACATCAAATCAACATAAAATGCACAAAAAAAGGAAAACACACAAATACATTCTCGCATACTGTTGCTTTGAATTTATTTCACTTTTTCCCCTTTTTCTTTCTTTGAAAGAAATTAATAAAATAATAAAACCAACAAAAAAAAAATAAGGGAAACCTTTTTATTTAACTTTTTTCATCATTTATCCAGCGCTGTCCAACCAGGGGCTTCAACACACATCAGACACTATGTGAGTATCCATTCGGCTGATGTTTTAAAACCAAACATACTACACTTCGTTTGGCACACCTTGCCGTTCTTCATTTTTCAACACTCTGTGGTGCCGGTGCTCTCCCAGTTAAAGCGGAACTTCACCCAACAGGGGAGCCTCCCCCCAATTCCTTAACATTTGGCACTTTTTTTTAGGGGGAGCTCCGACTTCCACCCAGATGACCTTGCATTGATCGCCATTTTATTCTCTAGGGTCGCTGCTAAAAAAAATAATATATTATGTTTGTGGGGTTCTAAGTAATTTTCTAGCAAAAACACTAATTTAAACTTGTAAACAAAAAGTTCCAGAAAAGGCCTGGTCAGCAAGTGGGTTAAGGTAAAAATAGCCTTAGTAGCAGTATCACCCCCTCACCACCCTAATCACATACCTGAGTGCTCACTCGATTCGAAGGGGGCCCTCTGATGGGGACACCTGATGTAAGGGGGCACTCCAAAGGGGACATCTCATATAAGAAGCACTTTAAAGGTGACACCTTATGAAAGAGGGCACTCTAAAGGGGACATCTGATGTAAAAGGGTATTCTAAAGGGGGACACCTGATGTAAAAGGGCACTCTGATGGGGACACCTGATGTAAGGGGGCACTCGAAAGGGGACATCTCATATAAGAAGCACATCAAAGGTGACACTTATGAAAGAAGGCACTCTAAAGCGGACATCTGATGTAAAAGGGTATGCTAAAGGGGACACCTAATGTAAGAGGGCACGCTAAATGGAATACCTCATGTAAGAAGCACTTTAAAGGTGACACCTTACGAAAGAGGGCACTCTGAATGGGACACCTGATGTATAAGGGCACTCTAAAGGGGGCACCTGATATCAGAGGGCACTCTAAAGGGGGCACCCGATATCAGAAGGCACTCAAAAGGGGACACCTTATGAAAGAGGGCACTTTAAAGGGGACACCTTATGCAAGAGGGCACTCTAAAGGGGACACCTGATGTCAGAGGGCACTCTGAAGAGGGTACTTTAAAGGGGACACAATATGTAAGAAGGCCCTCTGATGGGCACACCTGATGTAAGGGGGCACTCTAAAGGGGACACCTTATATAAGAGGGCATTCTAAAGGAGACACCTGATGTAAGGGGGGACTCTAAAGGGGACACCTTATATAAGAGGGCACTCTAAAGGAGACACCTGATGTAAGGGGGGACTCTAAAGGGGTAAAGGGGACACCTAGTGTAAGGGGCAGACTAAAAATTGACAATATAAATTATTGAAATGCTATGAAAATTGTTGGATGATTTTTTTTTTTTATAGACAGAAAATGGCTACACATCTGTGTCATAACACAAACATGAGTTTCGGACCTCTGCTGGAGGAAACTTTTACTGATTGGACTTCCTTAATATTTAATTCAATGCTGCTTATTTAAGAGAACATTTAAATGTGTTTCTGATTAGATAAGTGGATGGAGAAATTAGCATTAGCTGGATCTTGGGTAGAAATAGAGGTAAGTGCCAGTGGGTATGAAGATCCAAAGGAGGTTGTGCCAATCTCCGCGTAGTTTTGTCAAGAGATCTACCTGTGTGGGACCAGTCTGAGTTCTCTTAGATGGAGGAACCTGCAGTGACTGGCTCATACTGAGATAACAGGGCATGCCAGAAAACAGAACTGACATCTCCAGAGTACTCTGCGGAATTCTGCTGCCAGCTGAACAAATCACTGCTGGCATAGGAGGAATAAGCCAGAGGCTACATATGTCGGAGACGTGACCAGCTCGAGATGTGCTGAAAGCTTCTTGATGGTGAATCTGGAACTACGGAGAGTCGGGGGGCCACTGAGCACGTCAGACCGCCGCGAGGAGCAGAGATGCTTTTGGCTGTGTCTCCAAGTTGTATTTTACCTTCTGCTCAATACAAACATATGGAAGACACCTGCAAATTCTCAGGACACCATCCGACAATGCTAACAACGTGTCCTCATTTCTGTCTTTGATTCTATTTGTGCCCGGTCTCACCAACATGATAATTAGGTTATGTGTGTGTAGCGCCATCACCTCCATCAAGAGGCACTGGTTCATGTCCCAGGTTCTTTTCCCAGTAGTGCAGCGGCAGCCAGGCAAACTGCAATATTTACTCCTCTGGCTCACCATAGGTGTGCGCAGCCTATTGTATTAGGGTGTGCACTTTAAAGCTCCAACACATATGCCTTTGAGACATATTAACAGGCCTCTTCCCCACTCGTCATCCTAAAACAATGGGGGGGAGAACGTGAGCACACAAGGGGACCTGGGCAGCAGAAAGAAAAGGAACTGGGACAAGAGGAGTGGCATACATTGGTACCAATCCCCTGTACTTTCCTCCCGTGGCAGCTGAATATCGGCGAGAGGAAGAGGAGGAGACGCCTACTTTCAGCTGCTGAGAAGAAAATACAGATCGGTCCCTTAAGTTCCACTCCAGCCGCCTATCCTGTCCAGGTTCTGGGGCTCGGCAAGTAAAGATCGCAGCTTACCTGACACCTGCCCACAATTGATGGGTTGCCAACTCCAGGATTAGGGTGTGCCCAGGCACACCTGGCATACCCCTTGCGCACGCCTATGTGGCTCACAGAACAGTCTTGGAGGTGCCTTTTAAAAGTTTATTACAGATAAACTTGAATAGGGCTTAAGGAAACCATGGGGTATTCCAGAACGCTGAACAAGAATGTGAGGACACTCTTCCCTTTGCAGCTTCTTCTTAACACAGTCTTTTGAGCAGCAGGGCATGAAGTGGACAGCACTGGGACACCATTAGCAATGGTCAGGCCAGGCAAGCCTTATATTTAGTGCACCAGGGGTTAACAGAAGCAACAGTCACTAGTATCCCTTTCTCAGGTCTTGGCTCACAGTGTCCCTGGGACTTGGATGTCTCCCTCCAGACTCAGGTAGACAGTCTCCTTAGTGAAACCTTCAGACCAGATCCTCCAGACCAGATCCTCAATGAAACCCCCAGATTCTCAATGAAAAAAAAGAATAGGGGGCCTATTCTTCTGTTAATTCTTTGGGAGCTCCTAAAGAATGAACAGAAGAATAGCCTCCCAGCTATGCACAGCTGGGACCTCAATGAGACGGGCAGGATCTTCAGCTGGACTATCAGGAAGGGCAGCAGCCCTTCTAGTTGAGAACCTCTTCTCCTGGGGAAGAACACTGCTCTCTGAAGCTCGAAAATAAGTGTAGGCAGGTACTGTCTGTTTTCTCCACGGTAGGTGGCACTCAACCTCAGTGTCATTGCAGCTGGAGGGGATGTCAAGAGGAACATAATTCCTCTATGGTTTCCTGGGTCACTGGGAAAGCTATTCGATTGGATGCTGCCGCCATCTTCATAGTTGCCAACATTTCGCCAAAAAATCTTAGGGACACTTTTTTGCAGAATCCAGTGTAGGTGGAGTAATATTTCAATGAGGGACCGGGCATTCATTTTGTCAGTGTTGTTGGCACATAAAAAATAGTGCCGTGGCAAAAATGGGGGGTGGTTTAAATTTACGCTAAATATCAGGCGTGGCTTATAGGGGGTGTGGTTAAAAAGAGTCTGTTTACATCCGCCTGTCCATAGGGATGCATGGACCTTCCCATCAGGTCCACCTGAGAAACTGACCTGATTAGACTGTGTGAAAGGGGCCTTGGCGATGGTGTCAGCAAGGAGTGACTGTGAGAAATTGGGTTTAAAACTGCACTGCCCAATTTCTCACAGTCAGGACAGATCTATGTGAAAACAAGAGATACCATCTTTGTCAGCTAATAGCATTTTTTTCTTCTATCTAAAAGTCTAAAAGATAGAAGTAAAAGAGTGCTGTTAGCTGAAATGTAGCACTGTCCTTACTGTGAGAAATTGGCCAGTGCAGTTTTAAACCCAATTTCTCACAGTCCAGTGACTGCTGGATAAAGAAAACCTTTACCTTTAAAGTCCCCCTGTAATATCAGAGCCCCCCTTTACCATCAGTGCAGTCTCATCAGAACAGTCTCATCAGAGCAGTCTCATCAGTGCAGCCTCATCAGAGCAGTCTCATCAGTGCAGCCTCATCAGAGCAGTCTTGGATTTCAGCAGGGGGGGTGGATTTGTACTGGGAGGAAGGGAGATTCGTGCTTAGAGGGTAAGCCTGCAGATTAGTGCTTGATTTTTTTTTTGGAGGGGGGGGATTTTTGCTAACACATAATTATACATCTTGGGGGGTGCAGTTTGGCATGTTGGCATGTCTGTCCTGGGCTCTAGATGAGCTTGTCCCCGCACTGTCATCCAGATCTGAACTCACGAGTCCTTGGATATTTGGATGTCTCTCTTCAGTATCAGGGAGACATTTCCTTAGTGGACTCTCCAGACAGGATCCTAGGTGCAATCCCCCTTCTTTAGCTTCAAAGTCTCTAAGCATATAGGACCCCCAGCTTTAGCATAGCAGGGATCTTGATGAGCTCCAGGTAAAAGTCAGCAGGGCTGCCTCAGATTGCAAAAGCACTCCAGGCTGGAACTTTTCCTAGACAAGAACCCCAACTGCACCAGCCCCAGGCTGTTCATGTGCTCTGCAGCCACCTATTGGGCATGCCTTCCCAGGAATTGGCTAAGACTCCATAAATATTCAGGTTGCTCATTTGCCCTGCTCCACTCCTATGTTGTGGAGCCTTCCAGAAAGCAGGGAGAAGCAATTAAGTGGCTTAATTTAAGCCTGCAGCCTGTGGAACCCTGATCTGTCCAAAGCAATCAGCAACTGCTCTACTGACTACAAAGGAGCTCAAAAAGAACTAAATTTATCTGACAGCCTAGCACCTATGTAGTACTACCCCTTCAGGAGCTACTGGTGAATGGTTCCCCTACTTCTGCATAGCCAGACAACAAGCATTTTCCATTCACGTCCAGACACAAGGAACAGTCTTTGAGCTTGGTTTTGTTGTTTTATTAGGGGTGATAACTTGGATGAGGTAGAGGGATTATGGGATGCCCAACTTGACTGAAACGATGGATGGGGACAATGTCCCCCCTATGTACAAAAATCCTGGACTGTTCAAAAACAAAAGTCCCCTGAGGACAAGGGGCTCTCGGTCCTCTTAGAAGATAGCACAATATGTTGTGAGCTGCATTCAGGAGTATCTCCTTTCCTCTGTAGAGCTGCTCCCAGCTCTACTGCCTGCAAGAACTACCAGCCCTCCTGGCTACTTGTCCACCAGCCTTCCTGGCTGCTCTGAAGATCTCCCAGGGCAAGGGATAGCAAGAGTTAAGCACAGCACTGTCCTCCTGAAAGGCTTGCTACATGTGGCAGTCTCTCTCCTTGTGAATCACTAGGTGTGCTGATGTACTCTCTCTGTCCTCTTTGCTCCCTGCTGCTACTTAGGCAAGATTCCTCTCCAAACCGTAATGCTGTCAGGATCTTCCCAAGTCAGCCTGATCCCAGCCTGGAGGCAGAGCCCCCCCCCCCCAACCCAGGGTCCCCTCCTAGGCCACTGACAGACTCCTCAGCACTCCATCTTCCACCCGACTCCCCTGGTGGCATGGCTCTACCATATTTAAGGGCTGACTCAACCACCCTGCCAGGACATTCTGCCTAGGGATTGGCCAAGTTCCCTCAAGTATGCAGATCAGCCCTCCTAGCCTCCGCCCACTAACTTGTAGAAGTTTCTCTAAACTTCCAGATCCGGGGGGGTACCAGAGCTGCCTGTATGAGTCATCCAGCCTGACCTGCAGTAAACCCTGACCCAATTTGAGACTCACAAACTAACCATGAGTCCTAACATATATACCACCATGGTGAATAAGGGATCCACCACCCTGCATAGCCGGGCACACAGAATTTTCCACAGCACTCTTGAGTCAGGAAACAATCCTTGCAGCTTTGCTTTTGTATTTTTATTAGGGGTATTGAAGTTGGATGGGATTAAGGGTATTATGGGATGCCCACTTGACTTTAGCAGAACTTTCCAGGGACAACTTCTTCTGTACAGACTATTTACACACTCCTCAGTTTCCTCAAGCACAACACTGGCTTGAAGTACTACAACTCCCAGGACCAGCTGGCACACTGTTAGGTGATCTGACAATAGAGCTCAGTCTGATTGACAGCAAATGCCGTTTACAGGCAGGGACCCCTGGACCCTTGGTTGTGTAGCAAAGTCTTAGTGCCCAGCTGTCCTCCTGTGGCTACTGATCCCAGCACCACCTCTTTAAGCATTGCCAGCCCGTCTGGCTGCAGCTGCCCCTTTCTTTAACTCTCTTGGCTAAGCTTCCACAGTCCTCCCAGACTGACTCTGCAAGCCTTACCAGACTGCTCTCACCCAATCCTCTCATGCTGCCTCTCAGTTCTCCCTGAATGTAACACTCACAAGCCCACCTGGTTGTCTTCTCCTTGGAGATCTCCGGATGAGCTCACTGGCTCCTGCTGTGCTCACACCTGCTACCCTGCCACTGGACAGGATTCCTACTTGGGTTTTCTGAGATCCCTCCTGCACTTGAGCTCCAAGACCTGAGGTCACCCCCCCAGACTATGGGGTTACCCTCAATGGTCTCCGACAGCCTCCTAGCACTCCATCTCTAATCTTCCACACAAACTCTCCTGTCCAGCTGGGCTGGCCCAGAGTATTTGAGGGGGCCTTCCCCCTGCCAACCCATCTGTTGGGGATTGGTCAGGGCCCTCATGAATACTCCAGGCAGCTCCTCCTAACCTCTCCCCCATTCTTCTGGAAGTTTCCAGCAAGTTCCAGAAGTAGGGGGAGGTACCAGTGATGCTGCCTGCTGAGTCATACCAGCCCTCCCTGGATCACTCACCCGACCCAGATTAAACACAGGCTTGGCTGCCAGCCAACCCTAAACATTTTACCTACTCTAAAAAAAAAAAACCCTATCATTACCTATTCTAGCACACTAGCACATTAATTTGCCTGCATTAACACTAGTAGCACACTAGAGGGTGCTACACCTAACTAGGAGGGTGCTACATGACGATGATTCAACATTGGTTCCTATGGAAGACCATCATAGCCAGGCCTGTCTTGCTTGCTTGACATGGTAGACATTCTACATTCTATGAGGATTAAAGTCTAAATTTTTCATTCTGATATGCTGGCACTTGCACCCTGCAAATGAGGCTTTTAGTCTAAAATCCAGCTGGCAGTTGCCCTCTGCATCCACCAATGGGAAAGGTGCCGAGACAAGAGGGCATCTGAGACTAAATCCAGGTCTGGAATATCTTTATAAACATGTCCCCATGTATTAGAAACTTATACTAATCCCTTGTTTCTGCTGTAGGTTTCCCAAGAACTCTCAGCGACTGTCCGATGACTTATTCACAGATCTCCCTACAGAATCTGACACAATTCTTTCCATATTTTCCTGGCACCAGAACTCTCCATGGGATCAGCAAATTCTTGAAATAGTGATGAATATTTTATCACTGCAGACAAGATACAGCAACAAATCTTTGCCTTCCAATCTGGCTACAGCAGACGAGCAATAAAAAATTATCCTTCAGAAAAAAAAAAAAACCTGGACCTTCTGCCAAACTTACAGCACGCGGCTACTCATCAAACCAATGGTCGCGGTTCTGCCGCCGCTAACTCCTCAGATCCATTAAAGAGACGCTGACGGGTTTTAGGTTTTTCATCAAGAAAACTTACTTCAAAAACTTGGATGGGAAATTGTGACATCCACCCAAGGTCATTGTCTGATATAGGCAGAGCCTTAATCAGCTCCACAGGAAACGCTTTACAAAGGGAATAGATCGCCTTTTCAGCGCTTATTTTAGATACACAAGTCAAAGAAATCTGCTTAGAGTGGACTCTGCATCAGATATATTTTTACATTTTAGGTGCATACATACTAAGCAATGTGTAGGCGTCACCCTTCCGGATATTTATTTAGTACTCCTGACAATGCTTTCTTCTGCTCTTCTTTCCAGTAGGACTGAACTATCTTTGTTCAGGTATAATATAGCGGAGGGGTCATCAAACTGGGTCCCATGGCCAAAATGCGACCCACTGCAAGACTTTAACTGGGCCTTTGATGTAAGGGGGGACCCTGATGGGGATTCTCATGTATAGGGGGGCTCTGATCTAAGGGGTTTCTGATGTAAGGGATGAATGTGATGTAAGGGGGCTCTGATGGGGTCTCTGATTTAAGAGAAGACTCTGATGTAAGGGAGGCTCTGGTGTAAGGGGACACTCTGATGTATGGGGGGACTTTAATGTAACGGGGCAGTAATGGGGTCTCTGATGTAAGGGGGACTGTGATATAAGAGGTCTCTGATGTAAGGGAAGACTTTTATGTAAGGAATCTGATGTAAGTGGGACTGTGATGTAAGGGGGGCTCTCATGTAAAGGGGACTGTGATGTTAGGGATCTCCTGATGTAAGGGAATACTCTTACATAAGGGGGCTCTGGTGGGGAATTTGATGTTAGGGAAGACTCTGATGTAAGGGGTCTCCTGATGTAAGGGGTCTCTGATATAAGGGGGCTTTGATGTAAGGGGTCTCCTGATGTAAGGAGCACTCTGATGTAAGGGGGCTCTGGTGTAAGGGGGCTCTGATGTAAGGGGCACTCTGATGTAAGGGATCTCTGACGTAAGGGGCACTCTGATATAAGGGGTCTCTGATGTAAGGGGGCTCTGATGTAAGGGGGCTCTGATGTAAGGGGCACTCTGATGTAAGGGGTCTCTGACGTAAGGGGCACTCTGATGTAAGGGGTCTCTGATGTAAAGGGCACTCTGATGTAAGGGGGCTCTTATCTAAAGGGCACTCTGATATAAGGGGTCTCTGATGTAAGGGGGCTCTGATGTAAGGGGGCTCTGATGTAAGGGGCACTCTGATGTAAGGGGTCTCTGACGTAAGGGGCACTCTGATGTAAGGGGGCTCTTATCTAAAGGGCACTCTGATGTAAGGGGGCTCTGATGTAAGGAGTACTCTAATGTAATGGGTCTCTGATGTAAGGGGGCTCTGATGTAAGAGTCACTCTGATATAAGGGGCACTCTGATGTAAGGGGGCTCTAATGTAAGGGGTCTCCATGTGTGTGTGTGTGTGTATATGTATGTATTCTTTCTGCTGCCCAGACCCCCCCCTCCCCCCACAGCACTGCTGCCTTCCCTCCTCTCTTCTCCTACCATCTGCTGTGGGGGATTTTTCAGGATGGAGTGTGTCATTTACTGACCCCTTCCTTTTGTGAATGAACATGGTACCAATCACTCACTGTGTGCATTTATAACTGAAGCATAGTAAACTGTGCTTACTATGCTTCAGTTTATGAATGAACAGGAAGACGCTCTGTACAGAGCACTTCCCATTCATTCACTGTCAAGTGGAGCTGAGGCTGCAGAGATTGGGACTGTGAAATCTATGTCCTCGGTCCCTTGCTCTGTCCCAAAAGTGAGACCTCAGGGGTCTTATATTTCACCAAAGCCCCCCCCCCCCCCCCCCCCCAACAGGGCTTTTATTAATAAAAATAAAAAAACTACTGACACTACTGACACTATCCACTGTCCTACTGACATCGACCTCAAAGCGGAGTTCCACCCAAAAATGGAAGCTTCGCTTATCTGTCCCCCCCCCTTCCGGTGCCACATTTGGCACCTTTCAGGGGGGAGCGGGTTCCTGTTTTTGGCAGGTACCCTGTCCCCACTTCTGTCGGGCCTCACCGCAGTGAGGTACGTCAGAAGCCCGGCCCAGAAGTCCGGCCCTGGTTCCCTACTGCATGTGCAGTAGGGAACCGGCTGTGAAGCCGCAAGGCTTCACTCCCAGCTTCCCTTACTGGCTATGGCGGTGGCAGCACCAGAGAGCCGATGGAAACATTGGCTGGGGTGCCAACATCGCTGGATTCCAGGACAGATAAGTGTCCATCTAATAACAGTCAGCAGCTACAGTACTGTATGTGTAGCTGCTGACTTTTAATTTTTTTCCTGCTGGGGATGAACACCGCTTCAAGTGCACAGTCTATTTGCCTTTAGTAAATCAACCCCAATGCCTCATCACCGCCTGTCACATGTTCTCTTAAAAGTGATTAGAATGCAAATCACTCTTCAGAGAGTAAACCTCTTGTGAACAAGCTCTAAGCTGATGTTTTTTTCCTCCATTGAACAATGATTTATAAAATACTGGGGCTCCTTTATTGCATATTAAATTTTAATAGAAAGGTGAACTGATCCTTTAATTTTTAAGCACGGGACAATGGTGCTTTTAGCATTCCTCTCCGAAGCAGTGTGCTGACTTGTACATTTGTATACATTCCCAGTCTATAGGAAGCTCTGTACAAACATTAACAGAAGGCTCTTCATATGATTAAAGCCATCCATTCTCTTTATTAATGTTGTTTCCGGTCACTGAACTCTTTCCAGCTTCATTCTGTTTTATTGATGACCCTAAATTTCTCTGCACATTCCAGAATGGGAAACACCGCCGATATATAGCGCACGCCGCTCATTAAAGAACCATTTCCATTTTTGTAGCATATTAACGCATGTTGTGTTGAGGCATTAAAATGTTACTAAACCCAGGACTCTGCATTCACTAAATCTGGTCTCCAGCAGTACACAGAACATGGAGATGCAATTATTTTAGTAAATATAATCTGCTAAATATCTTTTCTCATCAACAGCATATAGCAGTCTTGTGACTTCGATCAGTGTCTGGGTAAAGCTTGTAGGAGGAGCTTTCATTCTCCTCTGACTGTCCTATGAGGCTGCAGGACCCCTGACCCTCTGTCTGGACAGTGCTGATTGGCCTTGTGCTGATCACATGCACCCTCCCAAGAAAAAAATAAAAACTCTCTAGCAATACACACCAAACTGAGCATGTGCAGAGTGCCCACAAGGCTCTGTCTTATAAGGAGATGGATTGGGGACTTAAGAAGAAGGGGAGGATCAGAGAAGACAGGATCAAACAGCCTTTTTACATTCTAGAATTCCCCATAGGTGTACGATTGGGTTCAAATCAGGAGATATACTTGGCCACTAAATCACTTTCACCGTGTTCTTCTTCAGAAATAACAGTGGCCTTAGATGTGTGTTTTGGATCACTGTCATGTTGGAAAAAAGCGTGATGACCAATGGCATGAAGTGATGGTAGCATCTTCTCTTTCAATATAGAGCAGCACCTTAGTGGATTCATGATATCAATGAAATGCAGCTCTCTGACACCAGCAGCACTCATGCAGAAGGACACTGCCACCACCATGTTTCACAGTGGGCACCATGCATTTTTCTTTGTACTCCTCACCTTTTGCGACACCATACAGTTTTGAAGCCATCCGTTCCAAAAACATTTATCCTGGTCTCGTCACTCCAGAGTACAGAGTCCCAGTAGTCTTCTTTTTTTTAGCACGGGCCCTTGCAAATTCTAGGTGGGCTTTTTTTTGCATGGTTTTTAGGAGAGGCTTCCTTCGTGGAGGACACCCATGCATGCCATTCCTCTGCAGTGTGCGCCATATTGTGTCACGGGAAACAATCACCCCAGTTTGTCTTTCTACTTCTTTGGCCAACTGCAGTGAACATGCATTGTGATTTTCTTCAACCCTTCTCATCAGAAGACTCTCCTGTCGAAGGTGTTAACTTCCGTGGACGGCCTGGACGTCTCTGTGAGACGGCTGCAGCTCCATCTTTGTTACATTTTTGTATCACTTTTGCTCCAGTATTCTGACTGATAAGTAAAGCTTTGCTGATCTTCTTGTAGCCTTCACCTTTCTTGTGTAAAGAAATGATTTTCTTGCTCAGTCCTTGTGACATTTCTCTTCCATGTGGTGTCATTGCTGACAGCATGAAATGGGAGGGCTTTTCTTTGTTAAGTAACGCCCTTTATAATTAACTGTCTGCTGGACAAATTAGACTCATCTGTAATTGCATTCTTGTTAATTAGGATTTTGTTGTCTAAAATTTAGCTTTACTCCTAAGACTTTATTTATACAGCACGGTCTTAAACAAATTTGTTAGGAAAAATACTTTTCGCAACCAAGGTTAACTAATCTTGGTTGCGATCAATGGCCCGCATTTGAGGAGTATTTTATAGTATAGTGTCCCATAGAAAATGTTGATTCTGAAAGGAAAGTAAAGGTTCTTTTACAAATCTGTTGGGGTGTACTTATTTATGCTGAGCACTGTATATCTGAAAATTGATCAATCCTGATGTACTGATGGCCTATCTTATTTCGTGAGGCCTGATAATGCCAGGACAGTATAAATACCCCCCCCCCCCCCATGTATGAATCCACCCCCCCCCCCCCCCCCCCCCCCCCAAATGACCCCTTTTTGGAAAATAGACAGTCCAAGGTATTTAGTAAGAGGCATGGCAAGTTTTTTGAAGTTATATATTTTTGTCATAGTAAGTAGGGAAGTGATCAGGATTTTTTTTTTTACACTTTATCATTGTTTATACCAGTAAATTTCATTGGTATAAGCCAGTGGTTCTCAACCCTGTCCTCAAGTACCCCCAACAGTCCATGTTTGCAGGTTTTCCTTTATTTTGCACAGGTGCTTTAAATAAGAGTCAATGCCTTGGTATTTTGGACAGCTATTTTATCTAAGAGAAATTCCCAAAACATGGCCTGTTGGGGTTGGGAACCACTGGTATAAGCAACCATTTTTACTGAATGAAACGTATTCATTCAATGAGTATTGTTGTGATTAGCAGTGATTGGCCAGAGCTAATCACATGGTACAGATGGGCTGTGATTGCCCCTGTCTGTACCACGTGATCACTGTGACCAATCACAGCTGGCAACACAATTGTACACAATGAATGCATTAAAGGAAGCCATCCATTGTTTACAATTGTCATGTGATTTGCTGTGATTGGTTACAGTGATCCCGATCAGGGCTCTGACAGTGCTCTGTGCCCTAATTGGCAAAGCCTTGCACTTGACCAGCAGTCAGGTGCAAGGCTTCATCCAATTAGGGCCCTAGAATGCACTGTGAAGCGCGCAGTGCATTGTGAGGCACTCAGTGGGCGAACATCCCGCCGAGCGCCCTGCAAATTCATGTGTTTGCTGAACAGGCGAAGTTCGGGCTGAACTTTTGCTCGGCCCGAACCGTTAGCCCAACACTACTCGGGAGCCACTGTCCATTACCAATGTGGAGGAGGAGAGGCGAGGCAGTGGCTCAGTGTCCGTCTTGTTCTGCCTGTGTATGCCGGGCTAAGGATGGCGGCACGTAAGGATGTAGTTCTGAACAGGAGCATGTAGGCAGGTGCAGTCTATTTTCAGGTGGCGCTCAACTGCAGCAGCATTGCAGGGGAGAGGAAGTCAGGAGGAACATGCTTCCATTCCTCTATGGTTTCCAGGGTCACTGGGGAAGCTATCTGATTGGGGGCTGCCGCCCCATGTGACTCTAGCTGCCATCTTGGGTCAAGCAGAGCCTAGTTAAAGTGATTTTAAGTGATTGTCACCTTGTAACACAACCCATTCAGTGTAAAATAGAAATGAAAGGCACAACATTTTTGTATAGATATATCACATGTGGGTAGTGTAGGGACAGGTCACCTGCCTGACAGGGACAGTGATTAGCGGCAGGAAGAGTAGGGAAAGAATTGGGACACGCCATCCATACCATTTGAGTTCGGACTGGCCAGGCCGCACTCTGCCCCTCAAGACAGAGGCTGTCGTTGTCAGGACATCTTTGACCTGCTCTGCTGCATGTTGCTGTCACATGTCCGGTGTCTTTCCGCCAGGTCTGTTGTGAATTTTTGGAATCTACATTAATACAAGTTCTGTTCTCTACAACCAGAGTCTGTGTAATTACTGCCGCTGCACCACGCTGCACCTCCCCACAAGCAGGCACCTGGGGGAATTCCAGCAGGACTCGATAGGTCTTGGCAGGTTCAGGTGCCATCCACATACCTGGAGAGTGTGACCTGTGCACAGCTAGAAAAAGCTAGTTGCCTGGCTGTCATCCTTGGCCAAAGTGTTCAGTACTTTTCCCATCACTGTCCAAGAACAGGCATACAGATCAGCAGTTCTGACTTTTTCTGATTTCACTAGCTGCATGCGTGTTCCAGGACAGTGGCTCCATATAATCAGCATGACAGCCAGTCAACTAGCATTTTTAAATGTTTAGTTATTGCAATTCCTCTATTTTCTTAATGCTGGCTTCCTTGAAAATAAAGGGGAAAAGTAAGTGACTTGGCAGATTCTTACAGATGATGTATATATATATATATATATATATATATATATATATATATATATAGATATAGATCTATATATCTATATATATATATAGATATATAGATCTATATCTATATATCTATATATATATATATCTATATATATATATATATATAGATATATATATATATATACCATGGACAGCATTTGGCTCTGTACAGCTGATCTGTGAATGCCAGTATAGGGATCCCTCTGCTGGCACAAGACTGTTATGACAACTGAATGAAGTTTGAACAGATACAATCAAATTTTTTTTTTATGGACAGTGGCGGCTGGTGCTCCATTTTTTAGGTAATGGAGGGGCTGTGGGGCTGGCGGGCTGGCAGGCGAGTGGGCGAGCGGGGGGGTGGGGGTCATCCGGTACACAGGATCTGTGCTGGAAAGCAAACTGAGCTGCACATGTGATGGGTAGGAAATGTATACTACAGCATATAGTAGCAAGAGAAAGACTTACCCAAAACTCACCGCTATATAGTATAGTTGGTGTGTAGAGTAGTCGGTGCTCTGGCTAATTAAGCTCACAAAAGATCCATAGAAAGGAGAGGCCGGCAACTCGACAGCTTCTCCATAGAAAATATTTATTTGAGCATTACAGCAATAACATCATCCAAAAATTCTGACACATTGCTTTTGATAAAGGCCTAAGGCCGAAACGCGTCAGAGTTCTGGATGATGCTATTGCTGTAATGCTCAAATAAATATTTTCTGTGGAGAAGCTGTCGAGTTGCCGGCCTGTACTTTCTATACTACAGGATATGATTTATATAGACTTATAGAATACATGTATGTATGAGGCAGCAATACGATTGTATACATTGATTTTTAAACTCTTTTTATATTTAAGATACGACAAAAGCAGATGGAATTTAATAGTTTATTGATTGTGTTAGTAAGTACTGTACCTTAAAAGTGTTGAAAATGTGTGCTTTTTGTCCTTGGTTTATTGCATTTATAAAGAATTTGCTGTACTAATGTCTTAGCCATTGCAAATAATCCCCGTAATGTGTCTAATGTGTGTAGCCCCTCTGATTGTCAGCTCCATCTATTGCCCATAATGTGGTATTTTCCAGAAATAACACAATCAGGAAAATACCGCATTATGGCCACTAGATGGAGCTGATGATCATAGGAAATATTAAATACATTTAGGCCTATTTCACACGGGTGCCTCCGCCTGACGGACTCCTCTTGCTCAGTGGGGGATCGCTCTGATGATCCCCGCTGAGCAGGCGGATAAGAGGTCGGTCTATGCTCACTGTGCAGAGCAGAGACGGACAGAGTCCCACTCTCCTCTATGGGGAAAACGAGGGGAAAACGGACCGCCTGTCCATTTTCATTCGATCAAATCTGATCCAATCCGCCAGACAGATGGAAAATAGGACCACCATCCATCTGGATTATGCGGGCAAGATCGAATCGGACGTCACCGCTGACATCCGCCACACCATAGGGGAGACTGGAGGGTCTGATCAGCTCCGTCCGAAAAACTGACAGGCGGATCTGATCGGACAGCCCGTGTGAAAGGGACCTTAAAGCGCAGTTCCACCCACATTTTGAAGTCCTCACCATCCTGCAGTAATTACAAATTGGCATATCATTTTTTTTTCTGAATCGCTTACTTTAGTAATTCTTTATTCTATTCTCACTTCCTTCTTCACAGCCCCGGCCGCGCACGTCATTTCCGGCTTTGCAATGTCTCTTGGGAGATGCGTGTCATCAATCCTAGGAGACAACAGATCATCTTCGTAGACATAACGGGGCGTGCTCTTCCTCTGTCGCCGCCCATTGTTATGACAACAAGATAATCTTCCTGTGGTACGCCCTGTGCATACTGCGCACGTGCAAGATCGGGAGGCCATGCTGGGTAGCCAGCAGCACCATATCCTGGAACAGAATCCTGGTGGGCTTCACATGGCCACAGTGAAGATGGAAGCAAAAGAAGAAAACAAATGTGAGTACATAAAAAATCCAGGAATTGAATAGCGAATTTATTAACCACATGCATTAAAGTATTTAATGCAGCGTGGCAGAACGAATTAGCGAAAAAAAATTTAATAAAAAAAAAAAAAAAAAATCTGAGTGGAACTCCGCTTTAAGTGTTTTTTTTTTATCTTAATGCATACTATGCATTAAGATAAAAAAAATCTGTGTACAGCAGCCCCCCTAATACTTACCTGGGCCACATCTCAATCCAGCGATGTGCCCGAGAGACTTGGTTGTCCGGGACTCTCCATCTTGATTGACTGAAACACAGCAGCGGGAGCCCGCTGTGGTCATTCAAAGTCAGTGAACCAATGAGGAGAGAGAGGGGGTGGGGCCGAGCCGCGGCTCCGTATCTGAATGGACACACAGAGCAGCAGCTCAGCTTGGGTGCCCCCATAGCAAGCTGCATTGCTGTGGGGGCACTCAGCAAGAGGAAGGGTCCAGGAGTGCCAGCGAGGGACCCAAGAAAAGAAGGATCTGGCCATTATAGTTTAAAAAAAAAAAAGTTTTTAAACTTTGGCTGTGTATTTCTTGTCATTCCCGTGACTCGTCACCAGCAACCCAAAATTAATTTTCCCACATATACAGTATGTGCGTTATTTGTTGCTTGTAGCAATTAGAAAATAATCCAAACCGCTAGAAAAATATTAATGTGCGTTGGCGGCTTTTTTTTATTTTTCTGTTCATTAATGAGGCATAAATAGTTCCCGTCCTATAGGATGAGGGATGCTGATCATTACAGAGGAACAGGCAGGAATGAGAATGACTGTGAAAAGGTCAGATTTGCTGTCACTGCCTCTTTATGTCTAATTAGAGCTCCCATAGAAGTGTCTCTGTAATCAGGGTGATGAATATGTATATGGAGTCGGAAAGGATGTGCAAAGGCACCGTACGTACTGAAGTCACAGAAACATGTCAGAGCTCGTATGCACACGGCGGATTGTTGTTACAACATCAAGTAGAAAATGTGGAGGATGCTAACAACCGATATGTCAGTAATCACCCAGAGGTCATCATCCCAGAATATACTTATAACTAAATGTAGCAGCCTGGCCCTAAACAGGGCTGTTAATAAATATACATGTAGCAATAACTCTCAGTGGAGCTGCTGGTTTAAGCGGGCTGTTACCGTCACCTTCGTTACCTTTATTTCACCGGAACCGGGTCTAGGATCTCGTTGAGTTTAACATCAGTCAATGTAGGCACCGGACACTTGAGTATCTTTTCCAATGCTTTAATAAACATGAATTGAAGGAAGTAGCAGGTAATGCCGCGTACACACGAGCGGACTTTACGGCAGACTTTGCCCGGCGGACTTTTCGACGGACTTTATGACGGACTTTCTGAATAAACGGACTTGCCTACATACAATCCACCAAAGTCCATCGAATTCGTACGTGATGACATACGACCGGACTAAAACAAGGAAGTTCATAGCCAGTAGCCAATAGCTGCCCTAGCGTGGCTTTTTGTCCTTCGAACTAGCATACAGACGAGCGGACTTTTCAACCGGACTCGAGTTCGACAGAAAGATTTAAAACATGTTTCAAATCTAAGTCCGTACAACTTTTGAGCAAACAAAGTCCGCTGGAGCCCACACACGATGGAATTGTCCGACGAAATCCCGTCCGCCGGGCAAAGTCTGCCGTAAAGTCCGTTCGTGTGTACGCGGCATAAGAGGTAGAAGGAAAGTTGCAGGGAAGTTCAAATACCTTGTCTTAGTGTAGTATTAGGAACTGAAAGCTTGTAAATGGATATATTCTCTCTGTAGAGTCTAATCTTTGCCCGCCTGGATAGGTTTCTCTCACTAACCTAGCAGCCAGAACGCGACACGAACAAAAGTCTCTGCCACAGACTTGATTGGATTGAAACCCATACAGTCCAGCAAACACAGCACTAGAACCTTTAAGCCGACCCGGCAGTACTATGCGGTAGGGTTACTTTAGGATACGTCCTCCAACTGAGTTACCAGGCCCCTCTCCAGACCAGCACTCTGCATGATCCTTCCATGATGGGTCCTCCCCTGGGATCTTCTCAGTTGTCCAGCTTCTTCCCTCTAGGACAGACAGCCCAGGACCATTCCTCGGCCAGGAGGGTCAGCAGGTGGAACGAAATGAACCCCCAAAAATGGCATCTGTCCCATAAATACCCTCCCCAGAATGCAACTCGGAGGACCACCTCCACCGAGTTATCTCCGGGACAGAGGAGCACTCATACGCTTCAGCGTGTTGCCTTTCCAACACTGATCCATGGCGACAGTGACACCCACAGGCACAGTGTGAAACTACATGCAACTCAGCCAAGCTGGAACAGAGGCAAATCTGACTATGTATGAAACAGATAACCCACTAAATTTACCTATCAACAGTAGATTAAAAATCTACCAGCGCTACATACAGTATCTCACAAAAGTAAGTACACCCCTCACATTTTTGTAAATATTTTATTTTATCTTTTCATGTGACAACACTGAAGAAATGACACTTTGCTACAATGTAAAGTAGTGAGTGTACAGCTTGTATAATAGTGTAAATTTGCTGTCCCCTCAAAATAACTCAACACACAGCCATTAATGTCTAAACCTCTGGCAACAAAAGTGAGTACACCCCTAAGTGAAAATGTCCAAATTGGGCCCAAAGTGTCAATATTTTGTGTGACCACCATTATTTTCCAGCACTGCTTTAACCCTCTTGGGCATGGAGTTCACCAGAGCTTCACAGGTTGCCACTGGAGTCCTCTTCCACTCCTCCATGACGACATCACGGAGCTGGTGGATGTTAGAGACCTTGCACTCCTCCACCTCCTGTTTGAGGATGCCCCACAGATGCTCAATAGGGTTTAGGTCTGGGGACATGCTTGACCAGTCCATCGCCTTTACCCTCAGCTTCTTTAGCAAGGCACTGGTCATCTTGGAGGTGTGTTTGGGGTCGTTATCATATTGGAATACTGCCTTGCGGTCCAGTCTCTGAAGGGAGGGGATCATGCTCTGCTTCAGTATGTCACAGTACATGTTGGCATTCTTGGTTCTCTCAATGAACTGTAGCTCCCCAGTGCCGGCAGCACTCATGCAGCCCCAGACCATGACACTCCCACCACCATGCTTGACTGTAGACAAGACACACTTGTCTTTGTACTCCTCACCTGGTTGCCGCGGCACACGCTTGACACCATCTGAACCAAATAAGTTTATCTTGGTCTAATCAGACCATAGGACATGGTTCCAGTAATCCATGTCCTTAGTCTGTCTTCAGCAAACTGTTCGCGGGCTTTCTTGTGCATCATCTTTAGAAGAGGCTTCCTTCTGGGACGACAGCCATGCAGACCAATTTGATGCAGTGTGTGGTGTATGGTCTGAGCACTGACAGGCTGACCCCCCACTCCTTCAACCTCTGCAGCAATGCTGGCAGCACTCATATGTCTATTTCCCAAAGACAACCTCTGGATATGATGCTGAGCACGTGCACTCAACCTCTTTGGTCGATCATGGCGAGGCCTGTTCTGAGTGGAATCTGTCCTTTTAAACCGCTGTATGGTTTTGGTCACCATGCTGCAGCTCAGTTTCAGGGTCTTGGCAATCTACTTATAGCATAGACCATTTTTATGTAGAGCAACAATTATTTTTTTCAGATCCTCAGAGAGTTCTTTGCCATGAGGTGCCATGTTGAACTTCCAGTGACCAGTATGAGAGAGTGAGAATGATAACACCAAATTTAACACACCTGCTCCCCATTCACACCTGAGATATTGTAACACTAACGAGTCACATGACACCAGGGAGGAAAAATGGCTAATTGGGCCCAATTTGGGCATTTTCACTTAGGGGTGTACACTCAATATTTTACATTGTAGCAAAGTGTAATTTCTTCAGTGTTGTCACATGAAAAGATATAATAAAATATTTACAAAAATGTGAGGGGTGTACTCACTTTTTTGAGAAACTGTAGTTGTGCTAGGTAGTAACTAGCCTGGCTAATTGGTAGGTTTATCCACTGATTCCTGTCCTAAGTCTGAGTTTGGTGTAGTCTCTCTCTTCTGCCAATAGGTGACACTGTTGCTTTTGGCATTAGAATGATGGATTACCATAAATTTAGGTAATGGGTAACTAGGTTGTCTCAACCAATCAGCAGGAGTTACTTTAACCTCTGTATATGCTGGGATAGGCTATTTATTTGGGAGGAGTCAGGTGATCGGGGTTCTATCCCACCAGAGGCTGCAGCCTGGGTGGGTGTGTGTTGAGAAGCTCCTGGTTGCTAGGCCTGAAGCCTGAGGCCTATCCAGGAGGCATGCTGGCTGCTAGGTCCACAAGGCCTATCCAACAGTTCAGGGTTCCGCAAAGGAGGAGCAGCCAAGGTTAAGCCTGAAGCCTGGGGCGGAACCAAATGTGTTATGCCCCGTACACACGGTCGGATTTTCCAACGGAAAATGTGTGATAGAACCTTGTTGTCTGAAATTCCGACCGTGTGTAGGCTCCATCACACATTTTCCATCGGATTTTCCGACACACAAAGTTTGAGAGCAGGCTATAAAATTTTCCAACAACAAAATCCGTTGTCGGAATTTCCGATCGTGTGTACACAAATCCAAAGCACAAAGTGCCACGCATGCTCAGAATAAATAAAGAGAGGAAAGCTATTGGCTACTGCCCCATTTATAGTCCCGGCGTACGTGTTTTACGTCTGAATGATCGGATTTTCCGACAACATTGTGTGATCGTGTGTATGCAAGACAAGTTTGAGCCAACATCCGTCGGAAAAAATCCTAGGATTTTGTTGTCGGAATGTCCAATCAATGTCCGACCGTGTGTACGGGGCATTAGAGGCTCTGCCTGAAGAGAGCATGTTCGTTGGTGAAGATAAAGGAGAAGAAGTTGCCACAAACAAAGACTTGGGGGGCACACCCTAAAAAATGCATTACATTAAAGATGGTGCAGCTATAAGACCATACAAACAGAACAAAAGATTATAGCGCACACATACAAAAATTACATTTAAATCCTGCAAGGCTATTTAAAACACCTGAACATATTCAGCAAATAGGCAAAAATGTGGAGATTTGGTCACACCATATGGACATATGGTGCTTAAGCCCACTACTGCGTCAAAGTACCCATTATCAGTGGGTCCTACACTATTCATAGAATGAAAGATCCTGCTTCTCGACCATGGGAGAAATACACTTCTCTATATGGGAGAACTAAAAGTACTCCTCCTATAACACAGGTGGACACTAATTAGGGATAACGGGGGGATGCATAGTTGCCAACATTGTAAAAAAATTATAGGGACACTTTTTTGCCTGTAGGTGGAGTCTTATTATAATTAGGGGTGGGACATTCGTTTGTAGGCGTGGCATAAAGGGGAAAGAAAAATGCACGTTGCTGCGAAAAATTAGCGTGGTTAAAGCGAAATATTGGGCATGGCTTAAAGAGGGCGTGGCTCAAAGGGGGTGTGGTTAAAGTCTGAGCTGAACGAGGGATGGAGGGAGAGAGAGAGAAAGAGATAGAGAGGGAAGGAGAGAGGAGGAAGGAAAGAAGGAGGGATGGAGGGACAGCAGGCCCAGATCCTACACTACAATAGAAATATGCGTATTCCAGAAAGTTTAACAATCGGCAGATAAAGACACCTGGTGTTAGCGCTTTAATCATCTCGACACCATGGTTGTTATGGTGTCAGGATGATTGAAGCACATTATTTCTATTATTACATTGTAATATAAAATGAAATAATTCAACTCACCATAAGCAGAATCAGTGGGAGCCATGAGTGTGGCACCTGCCAGGTCACCTGCCACCAGATGCCATCAGGTGCCCCCAACGGAGTCCCTTCTTACATCAAGCATTCTCAGCATAGTCCCTCCTTACATCAGGTGCCCCCAGCAGAGTCCACCCTTACATCAGGTGCCCCCTGCGGAGTCCATCCTTACATCAGGTGCCCCCAGCAGAGTCCGTCCTTACATCAGGTGCCTCCAGCAGAGTCCCCCCTACATCAGGTGCCCCCAGAGTCCACCCTTACAACAGGTGCCCCCAGCAGAGTCCGTCCTTACATCAGGTGCCTCCAACAGAGTCCCTCCTTACATCAGTTGCCCCCAGCGGAGTCCCTCCTTACATCAGGTGCCTCCAGCAGAGTCCGTCCTTACATCAGGCATTCCCAGCAGAGTCCCTCCTTACATCAGGTGCCCCCAGCGGAGCCCCTCCTTACATCAGGTGCCCCCAGCAGAGACCCTCCTTACATCAGTGTCCCCAGCAGCGGAGCCCCTCCTTACATCAGGTGCCCCCAGCAGAGCCCCTCCTTACATCAGTGTCCCCAGCAGCGAAGCCCCTCCCTACATCTGGTGTCCCCAGTAGCAGAGCCCCTCCTTACATCAGGTGCCCCCAGCAGAGCCCCTCCTTACATCATTGTCACCAGTAGCAAAGCCCCTCCCTACATCTGGTGTCCCCAGTAGCAGAGTCCCTCCTTACATCTGGTGTCCCCAGCAGCACAGCCCCACCTTACATCTGGTGTCCCAGCAGCAGAGCCCATCCTTACATCAGTGTTCCCAGCAGCAGAGCCTGAGTTCTTACATGAGTGTCCCCATCAGCGGAGCCCCTCCTTACATCAGTGTCGCCATCAGCGGAGCCCCTCCTTACATCAGTGTCCCCATCAGTGGAACCCCTCTTTACATCAGTGTAGCCCCTCCTTACATCAGTGTCCCCATCAGCAGAGACTCTCCTTACATCAGTATCCCCATCAGAGGAGCCCCTCCTTACATCAGTGTCCCCATCAGCTGAACCCCTACCTTACATCAGTGTCCCCATCAACAGAGCACCTCCTTACATCAGTGTCCCCGTCAGCAGAGCCCCTCCTTACATCAGTGTCCCCATCAGCTTAGCCCCTCCTTACATCAGTGTCCCCATCAGTGGAGCCCCTCCTTACATCAGTGTCCCCATCAGCGGAGCCCCTCCTTACATCAATGTCCCCATCAGTGTCAGTGTCTCATTGCTCATAGATAGAGTGATAGAGTATCAGCCTGGTCTTTTGACACTTCCCGCCAGCGCTGTGAGGGTTAAAACAGACTTCATTACAGATTTGGCGCGCTGCAGAAGCAAACCAGTTTCTAGAAAGTATCTGCACCAATCCACTGGCAAGAGGAGGACCCTCTGCTCTGCAGAGGAGGATAAGGAAGTGCTGCTACGTGTGCCTGGTTGTGGGTTGGAGAAGATGGTGCAGATTGGAATTACTATAGTGGATTAGAAGATGTGCGCTCCGGGTGTTGGTTTCGGTCTGAGAGAGTCAAAAAGCTTTCTGACTGACAGCGACTGACAGCAAAGTGCGGTATACACCTAAGGGTATCCTTGCCCTGTATACGGCTGGAGGCTATGAGGCCTTGGGACTGAACTGCGGGAAGTGTTCTGGTCTGGCCACGCATCTGAGGCCTTGGATCGTCTGTGGACGCTGTGGGGAACCCCTGCTCGAGGTAGTCTCACCAGCCCAACCTCCATGGATACTGCAGGCAGATTGGGAAAAGAATGTCGCTATCCCAGCTGGGAGTGATATCAAGAGCCCACCTGCCATCACCCGAGTCATGCACGAAGCTGCTCCTCCTGTCTTGGCGGCTGCCCCAGGACCCAGCGCTTCGGTCGCTCCTCGAGGCCGCGGTCGGGCCCACCTGCTTGCTCTGATGTTGGCGCCACAGAGGAAAAGGGTGGTGGAGTCGGGTAAGCCTGCAAGGGGTGAAAGCAGTGTGCCTGTAGGGGAGATAATACATGTAGCCATTAAGGGAGACAAAATGGTTGTGCCGGTTAAAGCCAGTGCCGAGCGCAACTACCTCCCAGCCGAAGAGTGTTCCACCATAACCAATTCAGACATCCCCTCTGATGGATTATCTGAGCTGTTTTCAGACACTTTGTCTTGGATGGGGAAGTGGAGTGAAAGTGACGAGGAGCAAGAGTGTGACATGGAGGAGGATGAAGTTTCTCCTGCTACTACTGCTAGTGTTAAGATTGAGCTGTCTGCCAATGCAGCTCCGCTGGTGTACATTACTAAACCTTTTGAGGAGGATCGGTGGGCTTGATGGGTCTCCAAAGCTCGCGATGCCAAGCAAATACCCGTTAATAAGTCTGATTGCAAGCCAGATGTTGTTGCTGGGTACCCGGTTTAGCGTGCTCCAGATGCACGGATCCTACCCGGGTATGGAGATCCTAGGATCCTGCCCAGGCTGTCCAAGGTGCAGCGAATCATCATAAGGAAAGTGGCTGAGGAATACGGGTATCTGTACCTCTACTTACTGGCTCATCTAGAGGAGGAAACTCTGAATAAAGAGACCCATTGGTTAGATGAAGCTGTGCGCAGTTTCCTCCGGATCCCTCTACAGGTAGAATTTCCGAAGCTGTCACCAAAAGTTGCTGAGAGATATGTTTCAGTTTTAGCGAGTAAAGCGAGCCCCGCCACAGAAGAGAAGTAGAGCGAGCCCCACCACAGAGGAGGAGGAGAGCGAGCCCAGCCACAGAGGAGATGTAGAAAGAGCCCTGCCACAGAGGAGATGTAGAGAGAACCCTGCCACAGAGGAGAAGTAGAGCGAGCCCCGCCACAGAGGAGGAGGAGAGCGAGCCCCGCCACAGAGGAGGAGAGCGAGACCCGTCACAGAAGAGAAGTAGAGCGAGCCCCGTCACAGAGGAGGAGGAGAGCGAGCCCCGCCATAGAGGAGGAGAGCGAGCCCCGCCACAGAAGAGAAGTAGAGCGAGCCCCGTCACAGAAGAGGAGGAGAGCGAGCCCCGCCACAGAGGAGGAGAGCGAGACCCGTCACAGAGGAGGAGAGCAAGACCCGTCACAGAGAAGGAGGAGAGTGAGCCCCATACCCTGCTCTGTCTACTCTGCTCTGTATACCCTGATCTGTATACCCTGGTCTATGAGACTGATCTGTATACCCTGGTCTGTATACCCTGGTCTATATACCCTGGTCTGTATACCCTGATCTGTATACCCTGATCTGTGAGACTGCTCTGTATACCCTGATCTGTATAGCCTGGTCTGTGAGGCTGATCTGTATACCCTGGTCTGTATACTCTGGTTTGTGAGGCTGATCTGTATATTCTGATCTGTATACCCTGGTCTGTATACCCGGGTCTGTGAGGCTGATCTGTATACCCTGGTCTGTGTCGCCGCCACCCCCTATTCAGGAGCCCGGCCCCTTTTCGGGCGCTGGGCACCTGAATTACAGCGACTGGGTTTTTTTAAGCACCTGAGCGAGCCCCGCCACAGAGGAGGAGAGCGAGACCCGTCACAGAAGAGAAGTAGAGCGAGCGCCGTCACAGAAGAGGAGGAGAGCGAGCCCCGCCACAGAGGAGGAGAGCGAGACCCGTCACAGAGGAGGAGAGCGAGACCCGTCACAGAGGAGGAGAGCAAGACCCGTCACAGAGAAGGAGGAGAGTGAGCCCCATACCCTGCTCTGTCTACTCTGCTCTGTATACCCTGATCTGTATACCCTGGTCTATGAGACTGATCTGTATACCCTGGTCTGTATACACGGGTCGGTGAGGCTGATCTGTATACCCTGGTCTGTGTCGCCGCCACCCCCTATTCAGGAGCCCGGCCCCTTTTCGGGCGCTGGGGAACACCTGAATTACAGCGACTGGGTTTTTTTAAGCACCTGATTAGAGCCATAGGCTCTAATAGGCATCAAAAAAGCGTCAAGCATGGCGCTCGCAGGTCACTCAGCTGTATTAGAAAAGTGAATGAATATTCACTTTCCTAATACTAAACCGCCTCACCGCCAATCAGGTGCTCGGATCTGTTACCCGTCACCTGATTGGCGGAAACGACAGGCGCTGTGATTGGACGCCTATTAGGCGTCCAATCATAGCAGAGGATGGGAAGAGAGGACGGGAGAAGACATCGAGGAGCATCGAGGAGCATCGAGGAGCTGTCCCACCAAGACAGCTTAAGTGCAGACGGCGGGCGGGAGGTACACTAGCAGCATTTTATTTTGGCACTGTGGCTGCATTTGATGGGGCACAGTGGGAGCATTTGATGGGGCACAGTGGGAGCATTGATGGGGCACAGTGGGAGCATTTGATGGGGCACAGTGGCAGCATTTGATGGGGCACAGTGGCAGCATTTGATGGTGCACAGTGGCAGCATTTGATGGCACAATCAGAGCATTTGATATGGCACAGTGGCTGTGTTTGATGGGCACAGTGGCTGCGTTTGATGGCACAGTGGCTGCGTTTGATGGCACAGTGGCTGTGCTTGATGGTACAGTGGCTGCGTTTGATGGCACAGTGGCTGTGTTTGATGGTACAGTGGATGTGTTTGATGGCACAGTGGCGGCAATTGATGGGCACGGTGACTGCATTTGATGGCACAGTGGCGGCAATTGGTGGGCACAATGCCAGCATTTGATGGCACAGTGCGGCAATTGATGGGATTTTTTTTCAGAATTTTTCAGTTTGTTTGCGTCCCCCCAAAAATTTTGAGCACCAGCCACCACTGTTCTACTGGTAAATTATATGGGATTGTTTCTGTTCACTAAACCCTTGGATTACAAATGTGTGCTGTATGGAGTCAAGGACGCTATGCTGGAAGCCACTTCACTTTTGAAGAAAATCTTATTGCTAGTGGAGAACATTCCTGCGGCTGTACTACTGAGCTTTTGCTGGACTGAATGCTGCCAGCACATACAGGGAGTGCCCACTTGAGTCATACTTGCCAGTGTTCTGAAAGTTGCCAATGTGCCTCCCTTTGAAAAGTAATCTGCTTATGTGACGTTCGGCAGGTTTGCTCCTAACTAATGAGGAAGTCTTCCTCAGTCCCTGGCTGTCATGCGGACAAACTGAGGTCATTATTGCAAGGGGACCTGTGTCCAAGAGTGCGGTCCCTTGCACCATGGCTGGGCTGCTTGTTGTCTCAATGCAGCTGTGCCTTTTGTCCCCAGAGTTACCCTTAAAGGAGGAAGGAAACTGCTGGGAAATGTTGTTTTACCTCACATGAAACAACTTTGATGGACTGTGAAACGTCAAAGACATTGGGGTATTCAGCTAGTTAGGTAGAATGAGCTGTGGCAAAGGGGCAAATTCTCACCTTACAATTCAACGATGGACTGATCAATGTACCAGGACTGTTCTTATGCTGGTCATCAGGCGGCGTGAGCGGTGCTGACCTAAATAAACCTCTATTTGCGTTATAAGTAAGTGATAGAATAGGCTAAAGGAAAGTTTCTGTAGACTAGTTGTGGAAGGGGGTGGCATCTTCGGACGAGGATGGGACCCACTTTGATTTATATGCATATAGTTTAGACATATCATAGGGTGTATTTACACTGCTATGCTGTTCTCGGCTCAGGACAATTAACAACTTCTTAAAGTTCACCTATGTACATATTACACTGTATTATCAAAGGGATAGGATGCATTTGCATTGCTGTTTATTTCTCTTTCAGGTGTTCCTGCACCATCGTGTCTTCCTTGGACAAGGAGAGACAGTGACCTGATATGGATAATTATGCTAAAATATTCATGCCCTTATTACTGTATATATTAAATAGATAGTTAGGATATAAGGCTAATGTTGACATGTTTCCCTTAACCAGTTGGGTGGTACACTGCACGTTAAAGTGGTTGTAAACCCTAGCAAAATAAAAAAAAAACCTGCATGACAAAAGCATAATGAGCTAGTATGCAAAGCATACTAGCTCATTATGTATTACTTACCTTAGATCGAAGCCCCCGCAAGCGGTCCTTGTTCACCGCTCTGGCTGGCGACATCGCTCCCGGAGTTACTTCCGGGTATCGAAGGGTCCGGCGCTGTGATTGGCCGGAGCAGCGATGACGTCACTCCCGTGCTTGCGCGCGGGAGCCGCCGGTATTGGCACACTCACTGAAGCAATGGCACGTACAGGCCATTGCTTCAGTTTGCTTCAGTGCGCATGTGCCGATGACGTCGGCACATGCAAATACAGGGGATATCTCTTAAACCATTCAGGTTTAGGAGATATCCAGGGTAGCTATAGGTAAGCCTTATTATAGGCTTCCCTGTAGCAAAAAGTGTGTTGTAAGGGTTTGCAACCACTTTAAACTGTATATATATATATATATATAATGCCTGTTATTTATCTACCCTGTGTGAATTACCATTCGCCTATGTATGTGTTACGCATGTTTATTACCTGTGATATGCTATGTGCATTACTTGTTATTATTATTCCTTTCCTGTTTCCCCACCGATCCCAGTTTTTGCCAGGACATTCGCTCTCAGGCTGGCTTGAGAGCTCAAATTATTTTTGCAAACTCCTAGACGTTATTTTGTAAGCAGGGGGAGGATGTAGCACCCTGATGTTTAGGAAGGGTTGCTAGTAAATTTACCTGCCAGGTATAGTCGCCTTGGCCAATTGATAGGGGATCAATTGATTCCACCCTCATTCTGGAATTGCTGCACTTCTCTCTTTGTTCACTAGATGGCCGAGTATCTGGTGGCATTAGATAAGACAAGGGCATTCCAAGGACAGATTAGGAATAGATAGGGTATCTCAGCCAAGGGGCAGTGATCTTCTTTGGTCCCTTGGCCTGCTGGGAGAGACTATTTATTTGGGTTAGGTCAGGTGATCGGGGTCCTGTGCCACCTGGACGGCTGTCTGGGTAGACGTGTGTTGTGCTGCCCCGGGCTGCTAGACCAAAGCCTGAGGTCTATCCTGGAGACATCTGGCTGCTAGGTTGTCTGAGGGCCTATCCAGAAGCAAGAGAGCAGCATAGGGTTGGTATTGCGGCTTGCAGTCCAACCAGAAGTGACGGTTCTGCCGGCCGGAGAACCCGTTGTGGTCGGAGGTAGAGGGGAAGCTGTCGCCACTGACATGCCGCAACAGCGATCGCCGTGATGCGCGCCCCCGGGGCGTCATATGATGTCAGCTCAGGATATTGCAACCACTTTGCCGACGTCATTTTGCTATATGGCGGGCGGCAAGTGGTTAAGGTGAAAAACCTTCTGTGCTGCAGCTGCCCCCCCCTTTTCCTTACCTAAACCCGATCGTTTCAGCGATGTGCACGAGCCAAACGACTCCAGCTGCTCATTGGATAGATTGATAGCAGTGAGAGCCATTGGCTCCCGATGCTGTCAATCAAATCCAGTGACAAGGGAGCAGGGGGCGGGGCCGAGCCCTGCTGTCTGTGTCAATGGACGCACAAGTGCCCCCCATTGAAATCTGCTCTCCGTGGGGGCACTCGATGAAGAGGAGGAGCCAGGAGCGCCACCAGGGGACCCCAGAAAAGAAAGATCAGGGCTGCCCTGTGCAAAACCCTTGCACAGAGCAGGTAAGTATAACATGTTTGTTATTTTAAAAAAAAAAGATAAAAAATATGAACCTTTACAAACCCTTTAATGGAGACATTTGGGGTCAATGAGACCCCAGATATTTCCTTTACCCTGGAAAGCATGAGATCAAAAAAACTGAAAAAACATTGATCTATGTTCTCCAGGGGAAAAAAAAACTGGCAGTGTTTACATCTGCCAGAGCAGGAAGTGAGGTCACTTCTGGCATCCCAGGAGTCATATTGATGGCCGGGGACCACAGAGTGGGACACGGGAGCGAGCGCACACCAGTGCCCCTGCAGCAAGCGGCTTGCTATTGGGGGCACTGGTCAAGGGGGAGGAGCCAGGAACGCAGACAGGGGACCCCAGAAGAGGAGGATCGGGGCTGCTTTGTGCAAAACTGTTGCACAGAGCAGGTAAGTATAACATGTTTGTTATTTAAAAAAAAAAAAAACCTTTAAAATCACTTTAAATAAAATAATAATTTAATAATTATTATTTCATTATTTTAATTTATTTTAAGAAATGTAAATTTAGAATCACTATAAGTAAAATAACATTTGAATAATTATTATTTTATTAGTATTATTTAATGACTGTTTTAAATATAATTATTTTAATTTAATTTTGATAAATTAAAAAATAAAAATAATTAAAATAGTGACTAAAAATAATGAAATTAAAAAATCAAGTGTTTGTGTGCTGTAAACTTCAGTGTATTTTTTTAACTTAAATTTTGGGCTTGATGAACCTTCGGCCAATAATTGTGCGACATAAAAATTGGACCTACCACTATTTTATTCTCTGGTGCCTCTGCTTGAAGAAAGTTAATACTTTGGGGTTTTAACAAATCTTCAGGCCTAAAATGATTTTGTAAATGTGTGCAAACAAAATAAAAACGCAAAAAACCGAAAGGGCAGCAAAAGCGTTAAAACAGACCTGCCGTCATGTTGTTACTTTAATATTTCATGATTTATTTTTAAATAAATGACAGTCATACTGTAATATCAATCCTGTGTCTCCTCCTACCCCAGCACCTGAGTCATTGTCACCGCCTAGACTCCTCTCCCACACACACCCAGCCAGCTGCTGGACTCACTACAGTGCCCGTAACAAACATGGCCACCGCTGCCACACCACGCCCCTCCCATACAGACGTAAACATGTCACAAGACAGCGCAGGTACGGGGAAGCAGCCATGTTGACTGTGGGCACCGGGTCTCCAATTCCTGGTTCTTTCTTTGTTACAGACACAGCTTATCACGTTCTGCGCCGTCATTCTGAGGGCTGTCGCACACAGGTCCGCCTCGGGGGGGCTGTATTGCCGGGTACACATCCCAGAGCTCGCTTTTCCCGTCAGACACAGCGGAAGGAAGATGTTTCCGGGCACACACGTCACTTCCGCTCAGCTGACGCACCTTTCATAACAACAACAGCCCGACTGGGAGCCCCGGAGAGATGTCCACGGGGGCCGGAGGTGCTGGGCGCTGACAGGGGACAGCAAAACCTGGGGGGTGAGAGGAGGAGGGGAGAGTGTCATCAGAGGGGGTGAGAGGAGGATCGGAGAGTGTCATCAGAGGGGGTGAGAGGAGGAGGAGGAGGAGGAGGGGAGAGTGTCATCATCAGAGGGGGGTGAGAAGAGGAGGAGGGGAGAGTGCCATCATCAGAGGGGTGAGAGGTGGAGGGAAGATTGTCATCATCAGGGGGGGTGAGAGGAGGAGGAGGGGAGAGTGTCATCATCAGAGGGGGTGAGAGGAGGAGGGGAGGGTGTCATCATCAGAGGGGGTGAGAGGAGGAGGGGAGAGTGTCATCATCAGAGGGGGTGAGAGGTGGAGGGGAGGGTGTCATCATCATCATCAGAGGAGGGGAGGGTGTCATCATCAGAGGGGTTGAGAGGAGGAGGGGAGGGTGTCATCATCAGAGGAGGAGGGGAGGGTGTCATCATCAGAGGGGGTGAGAGGAGGAGGGGAGAGTGTCATCATCAGAGGGGGTGAGAGGAGGGGAGAGTGCCATCATCAGAGGGGGTGAGAGGTGGAGGGGAGGGTGTCATCATCATCAGAGGAGGGGAGGGTGTCATCATCAGAGGGGTTGAGAGGAGGAGGGGAGAGTGTCATCACCAGAGGGGGTGAGAGGAGGAGGGGAGAGTGTCATCATCAGAGGGGGTGAGAGGAGGAGGGGAGAGTGTCATCATCAGAAGGGTTGAGAGGAGGAGGGGAGGGTGTCATCATCAGAGGAGGAGGAGGAGGGAGAGTGTCATCAGAGGGGGTGAGAGGGGACTGACCTGTCATCACATCCTGGGGGGGAGGGTGAACTCTGACACTTTCCATTAATAATTAGATTGGGGTCATAGAGTTCTAATTCTGGGCAGACCAGACAGGAGATAGTGGGATCTACTGTGACCATAGAGGAGTTCTATTATCTGGATAGACCGGGGTCAGAGGACAGTCTAAAATCTAATATCTGGATAGATCAGGGCTGGGGAAGATCCAATATCTGGATGGACCAGAATCAGGGAAGTTCAAGTCTAGATAGACCAGAATCAGGGAAGATCTAATCTAGATAGACCTGAGTCAGGGAAGATCTAATATTGAGATAGACCGGAGTCAGGAAAGATCTAATATCTGGATAGACCTGAGTCAGGGAATACTTAATATCTAGATATATTTAAGAGGATCTAAAATCAGCGAAGACTGGTGTTACTGAGCTTATCCATATGCACAGCTTCGTTTAAGAGAATCTATTATTGGGATTGGTGGGCTTCAGAGGGATCCATCGTAGAATAGACTGTTGATGAAGGATCTGCTATAAGGAGACACTTGAGTAATCACTGGGGAAGTCCAGTGTCGAGGAATCTACACTACATTTAGCGAAGACTTATTATCTGGGAAGTCTTGATAAAGAAGGATTCTAATATCAGGAAAGATTGGTGTTAGGGGAGGGATCGCTCGTAGGGTATTGGCGGGAATCTAGTATTGAGATAGGCTAGCTAAGGCGGGATCTCTTCACAGAATAGGTGTATATTGTGGGATCTGGTGATTGAGGATCTACTACCAGGATAGGTTTAGGTTTGGAGGAATCTGATGGTCTTCACTCAGTAGATTGGGCTAAGTGAGGCCACTATGGAGGTTTGCAGGGCTGCAGTGTCAGGAAAATAAAGTTTAGGAAGATATCCGGTATCCTCGTAGGCTGGGTAGGTTTTTCTTATATAATTATTACAGCCAAAAGAAAAGAGGTCATGTTCTAGCATGTTTAGGGCATAGGCTGGGGTGTAATTATAGGTGGATTAAGGAATAATTGATTGTTGCTGGTTATTAGAACTGTTGCATGTAAAGTAAGGGGAGGATTAGAAAAAAAGAAATTATTTGAGGTTGGTAGATAAAGTAAGTTCTGAGTCGGGCATACACATTGGGTTTAAAGGGAGAAACGTAGTGAATAATTTACCAACCAAAATGGTGGTGATGCCAGCTATCTGAGGGGATAGTGCAAACAGAACGCCTGGAACATTTGTTTACTTTTTTGCGCTTCTGCTGGATCTGTTGGCAGTCAGTAGATCCAGGGAATGTTGCGGAGGGACTCGGGAGGAACCTTGCTGTATCCGAGTGCCGACTGCTTACCTTGGCTGCGGAGTTGGAGGAACTACTAAGCAAAGTTGAATCACAATTAAAACCATGAGTGGCGGCAATGGAGAGTCCTCAGCTACTTCAGCAAGAAGGATGCCTAGGGAGGACTTTGCAGCGGGAGATCCATCACAGAATGAAGAGCGGAGTGGACAACTCCCTGGAGCCTCGGAGGAGGACATGAGCTACCTAGAGGCCCACCTGCATCGTAGACTGAAGGAATGGGGACCTTTACTTATTGCGGGGCAGCGACTTCTGGTGTGGGAGCGACCCCTGCCTAGCCTGATAACAGCTGCTGCTGTCCATGGAGTGTTTTGGTAAGATTTTGAGAACCATAGAGGACATCATCAAGTGGTGTATTCTCTTTTTTATTATAAAAATCTGCCAGGTATCCAGATGTGCAGTATTCTTACAACTTTTTCTATTGTAAGGGCTTGTTTACTCTTCCTTCAAAATGTGGCTTTGGACACGCTTTTTTAAAGCACCCTGAATGCCAATCAAAGCACCTGTCACTAAATAATATGGTGATCTTACAATTCTCTTAACACATTGTGTTTGCTTCAAATATTCTACCCCATGTCGCTTTCTTGGTGCTCCAAAGCGTCTCCAAAGCCTCCATAGAAGTAAATTTTTTTTTTTTTTTTTTTTTTTTTTTTTTTTTTTGGTTGAACTAGGTGGACTTGTGTCTTTTTTCAACTTGACTAACTATGTAACTATGCAACGCTCGCTAACAGTATCTTCAGCTTTTGAGAGGCTTTTATTCAGAGTTTGCTGCGCTTTGATTTGGAGATATTGCAGGCATGAGATATTCCAGGATGCACTGGGAAAACAACAAGCGAATCGGAAAGCGCTCACTTCCGGTTCATGTGTATATATGCTGGCAGTGTCCGGTGCAGACATCACATCAGTGTGGAGCAGCAGGAAGGTGAGTAGGTCTGGACTGGAGCGGAGCAATTAGCAGATGGCACACATGGTGTGCAACATGGGAACGTTTAAGCGGAAGGTGAATGGGACTGGAGAGTGAGGACTGAGCGGCAAAGGATGGGTGCCAGAGCAGGAGAAATTAGTAGATGTAAAATGTGGTGTGCAGCATGGAAGGGGGAGGTGAGTGGGGACCGGAGAGAGAGGAGGATCAGAACACCAGAGGATATGCAGAGCTGAGAGTTAATACTTAGTGGGGGATCAGCAGAGCTGGGGGTTACTTCTGAGCGGGGGAGATCAGCAGAGCTGGGGGTTACTTCTGAGCGGGGGGATCAGCAGAGCTGGGGGTTACTTCTGAGCGGGGGGATCAGCAGAGCTGGGGGTTACTTCTGAGCGGGGGGGGATCAGCAGAGCTGGGGGTTACTTCTGACCGGGGGGGGAACAGCAAAGCTGGGGGTTACTTCTGACCGGGGGGGGATCAGCAGAGCTGGGGGTTACTTCTGACCGGGGGGATCAGCAGATCTGGGGGTTACTTCTGAGAGGGGGGGTTAGGAGATCTGAGGGTTACTTCTGAGTGGGGGGATCAGCAGAGCTGGGGGTTACTTCTGAGCGGGCGATCAGCAGAGCTGAGAGTTACTACTGAGCAGAGGATCAGCGGAGCTACTACTGAGTGGGGGATCTGCAGAGTTGGTGGTACTACTGAGCGGGCGATCTGCAGAGCTGGGGGTACTAATAAGCTGGGGATCTGCTGAACGAGGGTACTAATAAGCTGGGGTTCTACTTGGTCCCTTTAAAGCAAATGGAAAATCAACACACAGGGCATTTGCCAGGCCGAGACTGAGGACATGACACAAGAGATGGTCAGAGACTGCAGACATTATACAGGAGATGGTCAGAGACTGCAGACGCGATACAAGAGATGGTCAGAGACTGCAGATGCGATACAAGAGATGGTCAGAGACTGCAGACGCGATACAAGAGATGGTCAGAGACTGCAGACGTGATACAAGAGATGGTCAGAGACTGCAGACGTGATGCAAGAGATGGTCAGAGACTGCAGACGTGATGCAGGAGATGGTCAGAGACTGCAGACGTGATGCAGGAGATGGTCAGAGACTGCAGACGTGATGCAGGAGATGGTCAGAGACTGCAGACGTGATGCAGGAGATGGTCAGAGACTGCAGACGTGATGCAGGAGATGGTCAGAGACTGCAGACGTGATGCAGGAGATGGTCAGAGACTGCAGACGTGATGCAGGAGATGGTCAGAGACTGCAGACGTGATGCAGGAGATGGTCAGAGACTGCAGACGTGATGCAGGAGATGGTCAGAGACTGCAGACATGATGCAGGAGATGGTCAGAGACTGAACACAACACAAAGATGGTCAAAAGACTGCAGACATGATGCAGGAGATGGTCAGAGACTGCAGACGTTATACAGGAGATGGTCAGAGACTGCAGACCTACTACAAGAGATGGTCAGAGACTGCAGACCTACTACAAGAGATGGTCAGAGACTGCAGACGTGATAAGCTCCTTGAGGGTAGGGACTGATGTGAATGTACAATGTATATGTAAAGCGCTGCGTAAATTGACGGCGCTATATAAGCACCTGGAGAATAAATACAGGAGATGGTCAGCGACTGAAAAGAACACAAGAGATGGTCAGAGACTGTGGGCATTAAACAATAGATGTGGGTGTAACCTAGGGTGGTCTTCCTGGATAAACATCCTCCGTAGGATCACCCGCTCCTCCAGACTGACATCCTGGTAATTTGCAGAGCTCCTCCCAAGAGCCAGCTCACTGCTTGCTTTAAGACATTTAGATCTTGCTTGAGCTAAATTGTGACAGGATCTCATTAACCTCCAGTACAGTGCTGTACTTCAATATATTTGTGCTGGTAAATGGAAGGGGACAGATAGGTGTTGACTTTGGTTCTCTTGTAATTGCAGGTTGTTCTCATACTTGTCCCCGCGACCTGTATTTCTGGTCAGCTTCTTCCTCCTATGTATCCTGGGTGTGCAGCACTGGAAGGCCTGGCTACTTCAGTACTGTAAAGGTAACACACCTCTGTCTAATCTTATATAATATTTGCTTGGGTGGAGTGTTTTTTTTAATTGTCTTTTTAATAGCGAAGCAAGAATAATAGCTGTATTAAATCATATTTAAATCAACATCCTCCTTTCAGTTACAAAATATCAAAAAGTTGAAGTCAACATAAAACTGCATTCAGATGCAAGTTAAAATCTGTTTCTATGGCAACAAAAGCATAGATAAGGTCAATATCTGGAGAGAATGGTTAGGGGTTTTATTTATATACTCTTTGTTATTATATTCAGCACTAAAAAATAAAATTGATGAAAGATTTTTTTTTTTTTTTTAATTCGGTAAAAATTTAAATTCCATATGTATGCAATAATACCTTGGATTATGAGCATAATTTGTTCCAAAAGCATGCTTGTAATCCAAAGCACTCATATATCAAAGGGAGTTTCCCCATAGGAATCAATGGAAACTCAGATAATTCGTTCTAATGGCACTGCTAGTGTATGCAGTACCTAATGTGACCAGAGGTGGTGGGCATCAGAGACACTCGGAAACACTCGGAGACGCCTCTGGCCAGCTGCGGTACTGCACACCCCAGAGACTTGAATTCTGCTCGTCTTGTGAGATAACGCTCGTAAATCGAATCAGGATTTAAGAAAAAAATAACGTCTTTGCGAAACGCTCCTAAACCGCGTTACTCGCTTTCCACGGTTTTACAGTATTTCCTATTATACCTGTTTCCAGCCAGCACGTGGCGCTGTAGCCTGCTTCTTACACACTCATATGGCTATTCCTACCTGCTTTGTTAAAAAACAATTGTTTATTGAGATCAATAGCTTAACCTCAGGTTAGGCACACAGATGAATAAGTGATTTGTCACCTCTCCCTCCCACCTCCCTGTGCTCGCTATTGTTCCGTTAAGTCAACCATACATGGACTGGCTGAGATTCAATCCAGCTATGGGCAGGCTGACTGCACCCAAGTCGATCCATCCTTCAACTTGGGTACAACCTGTCAGGTTTTTTTACATGCAGCTATAGTGGCCAGCAGTAATCATTGTATTCTGCCAGCCAGGAAGGCTCCCTGAGCCCAGCCTCCCACTGCTAGTAGAACACAATAGTGCTGTGGGTGGCATTTTCCCATCAACGCTGACTGTGTTTATGGGGGAATTGAGCGATTTTTATTTTTTTGGGTGGAAGGAAAGGAAATCAAATCATGTATGGGCTGCTTTCGACTTTCAGTTCGAGAGAGAGTCTGAAAGCAAGCAGCCTCTGCTGTGTGGTCGCGGTGTACCATGTTTTCAGGCAGGGAAAGATGAAGGGGAAATAATTAGGCAGCTGGCAGAAGGAGAGAAGAACAGGCAGACGATTACAATAGGGAATAGTGGTTTCACCCTGCTGGCTGTGCTGTCTGGCAAAGGAGTATGAATAAAAAGGCTGGCTGAACAAAACTGAGCTGAGCAAATATGCTTGCAAGGAAATTTGTTCTCTTATCTGTATTGGCTTTATGGCTGGATATCTTTTTTTTTTTTTTTTTTTTTTTTTTATTGACTGAACCTTCTTGTTTTACAGTTGAGACTCGGGCAGAACCATCCGGTGACAGGTGAGCACAAGCAAAATGTTTTCTGCAAGATTATATCACTGTTTGTCTATATCTCCTAGATTGTAAGCTCTAGAGAGCAGGGCCCTCTGATTCCTCTTGTACCAAATTGTACTGTAACTGTAATGTCTGCCCTCATTTTGTTAAGCGCTGTGCAAATGGTTGGCGCTAAATAAATCCTGTATAATAATAATAATAATAATAATTATTAGTTATTAAACTGCCAGAGCTTGACTTGGTAAATTACATTTTAAAACATGGCAGCAAGTAGCAAGCAAGAACTCTGTATTCCAGTTGTCTCCACATATTTTATAACAACCAAAATATTGTCTGGGATCCAGCATACAGTGCATCCAGAAAGTATTCACAGTGCTTCACTTTTTCTACATTTTGTTATGTTATAGCCTTATTCCAAAATTGATTAAATTCATTATTTTCCTCAAAATTCTACAAACGATACCCCATAATGACAACGTGAAAGAAGTTTGTTTGAAGCCTTTGCAAATTTATTAAAAATGAAAAACGAAAAAATCCCATGTACATAAGTATTCACAGCCTTTGTCATGACACTCAAAATTGAGCTCAGGTGCCTCCTGTCTCCACTGATCATCCTTGAGATGTTTCGTTGGAGTCCACCTGTGGTAAAGTCAGTTGATCGGACAAGATTTGGAAAGGCACACACCTGTCTATATAAGGTCCCACAGTTAACAGGGCATGTCAAAGCACAAACCAAGCCATGAAGTCCAAGGAATTGTCTCAGAGACAGGATTGTATCGAGGTGCAAATCTCGGGAAGGGTACAGAAAAATGTTTACAGCATTGAAGGTCCCAATGAGCAGAGTGGCCTCCATCATCCATAAATTGAAGATTGGAACCACCAGGACTCTTCCTAGAGCGGGCCGCCTGGCCAAACTGAGCGACTGGGGGAGAAAGGCCTTAGTCAGGGATGTGACCAAGAAGCCGATGGGCACTCTGACAGAGCTCCAGCATTTCTCTGTGGAGAAAGAAGAACCTTCCAGAAGAACAACCATCTCTGCAGCGCTCCACCAATAAGTCCTGTATGGTGGCCAGACGGAAGTCACTCTTCGGTAAAAGGCACATGGCAGCCCGCCTGGAGTTTGCCAAAAGTCACCTGAAGGACCAAATTCTCTGGTCTGATGAAATAAAGATTGATCTCTTTGACCTGAATGGCAAGCATCATGTTTGTAGGAAACCGAGGCACCGCTCATCACCTGGCCAACACCATCCCTACAGTGAAGCATGGCGGTGGCATCATCAGGCTGTGGGGATGTTTTTCTGTGGCAGGAACTGGAAGACTAGTCAGGATCGAGGGAAATATGAATGCAGCAATGTACAGAGACATCCTTAATGAAAACCTGCTCTAGAGTGCTCTGGACCTCAGACTAGGGTGAAGGTTCATCTTCCAACAGGACAATGACCCTAAGCACACAGCCAAGGTAACAAATAAGTGGCTAATGGATAACTATGTGAATGTCCTTGCGTGGCCCAGACTTGAACCCGATTGAACATCTCTGGAGAGATCTGAAAATGGCTGTGCACCGACGCTCCCCATCCAACCTGATGGTGCTTGAGAGGTCCTGCAAAGAAGAATGGGAGAATCTGCCCAAAAATAGGTGTGCCAAGCTTGTAACATCATACTCAAAAAGACTTGAGACTGAAATTGGTGCCAAAGTTGCTTCAACAAAGTATTGAGAAAAGGCTGTGATACTTATGTACATGGGACTTTATTCACGTTGTGATTATGGTGTATTGTTTGGAGAATTTTGAGGAAAATAATGAATTTAATCCATTTTAGAATAAGGCTGTAACATAACAAAATGTGGAAAAAGTGAAGTTCGGTTGATACTTTCTGGATGCACTGTTTGTCATTTGAGAAATTGGTACAAATAAATAGTGCAGTGACCTTGTCTAAACTTAACTGTGCTGTGTATTTGTAGTGAGACGCTGGTTTCTGCAGGAGGCTCGAGTCAGCATCGGCTGCTGAGTGTGCGTGAGCTGTGCCATTACCTGGCTGAGACATGGCTCACCTGCCAGCAGTACAGCCAGGAACTGCTGCTCTACAAAAATCAGAACCCAGGGAAGGTGAGTCAGAATTGCGGGTTATTCACATTTGGTCAGGGGGGTTCCTTGACATGATTTTAAAAGATCAATATTTGTGTTGGATTGGGGATTTGCTGGTTTCTGTGGGTTGCCTCTGTTAAAGACATGGGTGGGATAAATTGTGCATTTATCCTTTTTGCCCCCCTATACCTAATATACACTAACCCACCCTCCCCCCTCCACAGACACATACTTACCATGATCTGACTTCTGTGGTTCCGCTGTTTGTTTACATCCAGCAGTAAGCTTTTATTTACTGCCCTGGCTTTGCTTGTGTATAGCAGCCCCACAGACTTCTATGGGACCGTCTCTGATTATCTCCGGCAAAGTCAGACTGCGCCAGAAATGATCAGAGATGGTCCCATAGTCCGTCTCTGATGGATGTAAACAAACAGCGGAACCACAGATGTCAGATTGAGGTAAGAATGTATCAGTGGAGGGGGAGGGTGGGTTAGGTCAGGGAAGTGGAAGGAGGCAAAAAGGATAAGTGCACATTTTTACCCAAAGAAATACTAGTTGGGTCTTTAATTCATTGTTCCTATGCTATGTCTTTTTTATGTGACCCAGTTTATCTTGTATATCAGCAGTGGAACAGAAAGGGCTGGTTGGGAAACTATTGCAGCACAGTCCTACCGCATTGACAAGGCAAAGTGTCTTGTCTGGTATGTGCCGGTTCACACTACTGTGTTGCAGTGGTGTGCAGGCACGATGTGCTGAAATAAAGTACTGCATGCAGTATGAGGCGATCCACTGACTAGCACCGCTTGGCCGGCAATTAAACTTTATGAAATGTCTGTGTGACATCTCAATAAAGTTTGTTTAAAAAAAGACAAAAACAAAAAAAAAAAAAAAACGAAACACTGCGCTGATCCTAGCCGGATTACTCGGCACTCCAGCCACTGTGCTGCATTGCAATGACTAGTGATGAACCAGCCCTAATGCATTAAATTTGCCAATACAAAGCATTCGATTTTCTTAAACTCCACTCTCCCCATTGCATCACTGATTGGAGAGTTATGTGATTCACTCTATGTGACGGCACCAGGCCAATTACCGGCACCATCACATGGGTGAAATCTATAGTTCTGTGTAAGCTACGACTTGAGCAGAGTGCTGCTTAGGCAGGGGAAAAATATTTAAAGCGGAGCTCCACCCAAGAGGGGAAGCTCTGCTTGTCTGCCCCCCCCCCCCCCCCCTTCTGCTGACCCATTTGGCACCTTTTGGGGAGGAGGGGAGAGCGGGTACCTGGTTTTGACAGATACCCGATCCCACTTCTGGCTCAGTCTGCTGCAACGAACTGAGCCGGAAGTTCGGCCCCCTCCCCCTCCTTCCCCCTTAGCCTTCTGGGACACTTCACCAAGTACTCAGTCATGTTTTGTGAAGGGGTCAAATACTTATTTCACTCATTTATTATGCAAATCAGTTTATAACTTTTTTGAAATGCGTTTTTTTTTTTGGATATTTTTGTTGTTATTCTGTCACTTAGGGGTGTACTCACTTTTGTTGCCAGCGGTTTAGACATTAATGGCTGTGTGTTGAGTTATTTTGAGGGGACAGCAAATTTACACTGTTATACAAGCTGTACACTCACTACTTTACATTGTAGCAAAGTGTCATTTCTTCAGTGTTGTCACATGAAAAGATAGAATAAAATATTTACAAAAATGTGAGGGGTGTACTCACTTTTGTAAGATACTGTACTTTTTTCCTTCACTGTAAATGGCCTACACCAGGGATATGCAATTAGCGGACCTCCAGCTGTTGCAGAACTACAACTCCCATGAGGCATAGCAAGACTCTGACAGCCACAAGCATGACACCCAGAGGCAGAGGCATGATGGGACTTGTAGTTTTGCAACAGCTGGAGGTCCACTAATTGCATATCCCTGGCCTACACCTATAGCAAGGGCATTACTCAACTTTGAGTCGAAGTTGCACAGTTTGTTTTTTTTTTTATCTACAGACACCCCTGATCTGCATAGGCAGTTTTTTTGGTAAAGGTGAACTAACCCTTTAATCATCCGAAATGAATATTCCCGGATCATTGCTCTTCTGTCTTGGAGATGGGGGTAGTGCCAAGGGTGCCTGCTTCATTAACAAACAGGCATGTTCACCTAAAGCAATGGTGCATGTTTAACACCGCAACTGTTTTACTGAGCAAATCAGATCTTCTGGGCTCCATCTCATGTCTAGGTTAGCCTAACCCTTTCTTTTCTGCACTGGGACCTAGGGGCTGGTAACTTCATCTTTTGCATATCCAGTGTATTCATTTTCTTTTCTCTCTGCCTCAGTTCTGTGCCATGGTTTGTTCGTGCTGTGCAGTGCTGGCTGTTGTCGGACATTATGTTCCGGGCATTATGATTTCCTACATAATACGTAAGATCTCCCATAATTGTTGTATCCTTTGGTATGCACATACAAACCTATACCTGTGACCGCAGCACTCTTTTATCTCCCTTACAGTTCTCAGCGTCCTCTTGTGGCCACTGGTTGTATATCGGGAGCTGATCCAGAGGCTGTACACCACTCTAGAACCTGTTCTGATGAAGATAGATTATACTATGAAGGGGGAGGACCTGCCTCGCTCACACAAGAGTAAGTGCTACACTCTGAGGGATTAAAAGAGAAGTGTGGGGTTTTGAATCACTTCAGCACCACTTCAGCCCCCCTCCCGGAATTATTTACCCCCTTAATGACCAGGCCATTTTGTGCGATATGGCACTGTGTTACTTTAACTGACAATTGCGCGGTCGTGCGACACTGTACCCAATTAAAATTGATGTAATTTTTTACCCTCAATACCCCCACAAATAGAGCTTTCTTTTGGTGGTATTTAATCATCTCTGCCATTTTTATTTTTTGCACTATAAAACTTATCCAATAAAATTTTTTTTTTAAAAAACTAATTTTTTCATCAATTTAGACGCATAAGCGTACTGTATATTGATTTGCGCAAAAGTTATCCCGTCTACAAACTATTGGATAGTTTTAGGGACTTTCCAATTTTTTTTTTTTTTCTGGTAATGGAGGCGATCAGCTTTTTTTTTTTTTTTTTTGGAGGACTGCGTCATTGCGGCCGACAAATCTGACACTAAGTGACACTTTTTGGGGACCAGTGACACCAAATACAGTGATCAGTGTATATATGACACTGGCAGGGAAGGGGTTAACAGGAGAGATTAAAGGGTTAAATGTGTTCCCTGCTAGTGTTTTTTAACTGTGTGGGGGGTGGACTGACAGGAAGAACACAGATCTCTTGCTGATTACTAGGAACAGAAGATCTCTGTGTCCTCCCTTGTCAGAACGGGAATCTGCCTTGTTTACATAGGCAGATCCCTGTTCTGCCTCTCTGTGGAGCGATCGTGGGTGGCTGGTGGACATCGGGTCCGCGGGACACGTGAATTGGCTCAATCCCTGTGCAGCGTGCACGCCCACAGTATCTAGTGCACCAAACAACGTACAGGTTTTGCCGCAGTATTTAAGTGATTATAAAAATAAAGCTTTATATTCCCCCCATTGACACCAATGATGGGCTAATGGGACATTATTCATCCCACTGATACCAATGATGGCACACTATTCATCCCACTGATACCAGTGATGGGACACTATTCATCCCACTGACACCAGTGATGGGACACTATTCATCCCACTGACACCAGTGATGGGACACTATTCCTCCCACTGACACCAAGGATGGGACACTATTCCTCCCACTGACACCAGTGATGGGACACTATTCCTCCCACTGACACCAATGATGGGACACTATTCCTCCCACTGACACCAATGATGGGACACTATTCCTCCCACTGACACCAATGATGGGACACTATTCCTCCCACTGACACCAATGATGGGACACTATTCCTCCCACTGACACCAATGATGGGACACTATTCATCCCACTGACACCAATGATGGGACACTATTCATCCCACTGACACCAATGATGGGACACTATTCATCCCACTGACACCATTGATGGGACACTATTCATCCCACTGACACCAATGATGGGACACTATTCATCCCACTGACACCAATGATGGGACACTATTCATCCCACTGACACCAATGATGGGACACTATTCATCCCACTGACACCAATGATGGGACACTATTCATCCCACTGACACCATTGATGGGACACTATTCCTCCCACTGACACCAATGATGGGACACTATTCCTCCCACTGACACCAATGATGGGACACTATTCATCCCACTGACACCAATGATGGGACACTATTCCTCCCACTGACACCAATGATGGGACACTATTCCTCCCACTGACACCAATGATGGGACACTATTCCTCCCACTGACACCAATGATGGGACACTATTCCTCCCACTGACACCAATGATGGGACACTATTCCTCCCACTGACACCAATGATGGGACACTATTCATCCCACTGACACCAATGATGGGACACTATTCATCCCACTGACACCAATGATGGGACACTATTCATCCCACTGACACCAATGATGGGACACTATTCATCCCACTGACACCAATGATGGGACACTATTCATCCCACTGACACCAATGATGGGACACTATTCATCCCACTGACACCAATGATGGGACACTATTCATCCCACTGACACCAATGATGGGACACTATTCATCCCACGGACACCAATGATGGGACACTAATCATTCCACTGACACCAATGATGGGGCATTCCGCTGATATAAATGATGGGGCACTATTCCTTCCACTGGCACCAATGATGGGGCACTATTCCTCCCAGAAACAGTAACAGGTCTTGCAATGGATTCCGTTTTCAGCTTGAACAGAACTCCTGCTAAGCATGCCTTTTGCAGTCGGCCTTTGTGATTCAGCAATATTGCCCTCTCACTCTCTCTCTTTCTCTCTCTCCTCTCTCAGAGAGACAAGTAAAAAAGGAGCAGGAAGAAGGAGAGGAGCCTACAGCAGAGACAGACAGCGAGAGTGAGATTGAGCTCTCCGGCTTCTCTCCAGAGGTAAGTGATCCCATCATGAATTCCTACTGCAAAGACAATTAAACATGAATAAGCTCATCTAAAATTATTAATGTCCATTGTGGTGTTCTGTGAGGCCTCTGAAAAGAAAAACAAGAACTGCTCTAGCTGACTTGTATTTAAAAGTGCAGGTTCCTTGGCTTGCATCTCCTTTGATGGAAGCAAAAAAAATATCTGTTGATAACTTCCTGTCCTCCCTGCCTCTGCTGACTGTTATCAGTGCCATTGTTCCAAGCTATCTCTGTGGATTACAGTACTTGACTCTTGACTCCCTAGGTATGGAGAGGAGATCTTCTGCAGTCCTGACACACTTAAGCAAGCTATAGATTATACAATGGTGGAAGGAAAGAAAATTGCTCGATTTCCCATTAATACTGACTCCCTCAGCGCCATTGTGTTTTGCCAGCAGTGAGCCTTACCTGCCTCACTGGAGCACTGGGCTGTGGAAGGGGCGGGAGCGGTCGGCTCAGGCTCTCAGCGGCTCTCTGAGAGGTTGATCCGGGTGTCAGTCCAGGATGTGGGTGAATCCCGACCATATGGGCAGGCTTTGGCTGTACTTCTCCTTTAAAACACAAGGTAAGACGCTGATGCTATCCGGTCATGCACTGAGCGCTCCCTCCCGATTCTGCTGGCAAGCTGGTTCCAGCTAATTGGTGCTTCTGTCCCACACACAGCCGGAGCAGTAAGCTGGGAATAGAATGCATCAATGTGCCTATAAAGTATAAATCCCTTAACTTTTTAAGGTGCAGTAGGATAGAGAAGCAGAATAATTAATGTCACATTTTGGTCTGCTTTAGGCTTCGTTCAGGTGGAGCGTATTACAGCATACACCTACGAGAGAGCCATGTTTACCTGCAAGGAAATGTTTCATGCGTCCCCGTGCAGGCAGTCCCATAGATGTCAATTGGTACGCAACGGCCGCACGGACACAGCTGCTGCTGCCAATCTGTAAGGTTGCAAAGCCCCCCAACACAGACACTGTGGGGTTGTTTTACTAAAGGCAAAAAGAATGTGCACTTTGCAGGTGCGGTTGGTCCAGAGCTTAATAAATTAGGTGAAGCTTCACTTTGCAAAGAATACCCAATCACCTGCAAGGAAAATACAAAAAACAGCATTTTGCTTACACACGATTGGATGATGGAAGTCAGCAGAGCTTCTGCTCATTTTCTAAGCTCTGAAGCAACTGCACTTACAGAGGAGTGCAAATGCACTTCGCAAAGTGCACAGCCTTTTTGCCTTTAGTAAATCAACGCCTGTGTGTGTGTGTGGCACTTTGTCCTGTTTTGATTGGTGTTGTGAATGCCAAGCTAGCATGATCGACAGCAGCACCCCCCCTCCTTTTTTTTTCTCCCTCTCCCCCCCACTTTCTCCCTCCCCTCCCCCCCCCTTTCTCCCTCCCCTCCCCCCCCCTTTCTCCCTCCCCCCTTTCTCCCTCTCCCCCCTCCCCCCCCTTTCTCCCTCTCCCCCCCCCCTTCCCCCCTCTTCCCCCCCCCCCCCCTTCCTCCCTCTCCCCCTCCCCCCCCCCTTTCTCCCTCTCCCCCCCCTTTCTCCCCCTCCCCCCCCTTCTCCCTCTCCCCCTCCCCCCCCCCCTTTCTCCCCCCCCCCCTCTTCCCCCCCTCTTTCTCCCTCTCCCCCCCCCCTTCTCCCTCTCTCCCCCCCTTTCTCTCTCCCCCCCCTTTCTCCCTCTCCCCCCTTTCTGCCTCTCTCCCTCCTTTCTCCCTCTCCCCCCCCCTTTCTCCCTCTCTCTCTCCCCCCCCCCCCCCTTTCTCCCTCTCTCCCCCCCCCCCCTTTCTCCCTCTCTCCCCCCCCCCTTTCTCCCTCTCTTCCCCCCCCTCCCCCCCCTTTCTCCCTCTCCCCCCCCCCTTTCTCCCTCTCCCCCCCCCCCCTTTCTCCCTCTCCCCCCCCCCCTTTCTCCCTCTCCCCCCCCCCCCTTTCTCCCTCTCCCCCCCCCCCCCCCCTTTCTCCCTCTCCCCCCCCCCCCTTTCTCCCTCTCCCCCCCCCCTTTCTCCCTCTCCCCCCCCCCTTTCTCCCCCCTTTCTCCTTTTCCTCCCCCCCTTTTTCTCCCTCCCCACACACCGCTGTTTAACCACACCACTCAGTAGGAGACAAATAGCAAATTATATGTAACTGACACAGCTTGTGTGTGCCTTGGCTTGAGCTCTGCAGTAGAAGCGCCCAAAGTTCTAGGTTTATGAAGGGATGGGGCTCACAGACGGTACTAGGCACAGCTAAGGATGGGATTTTATGGAGAATTGTTCAACGTTTGTTATTCCTTCGTCCTCCATTGTGGAGGGTTTTTTTTTTTTTTTTGTAGAAGTTGTACGCGTTGCCTAATTTAAATGTTTCTTTCCAGATGGATGTGCGGATCACAGCCTTGGCTCTTTCTATTACTGACTCTGAGCTGTCAGATGAAGAGGCCTCTATACTGGAGAGTGGAGGGTTCTCCGTATCCAGAGCTACTACACCACAGCTGACCGACGTGTCAGAAGGTGAGATAATACAGCTTACACAAGGGAGTGGGCAAGTTCATTTACAGCTAAACTCCAGGCAGATATAGGAAAAAAAATATTATATGCTGTATATGTGTGTATTTCTAAATGCAGCTAGTACGAATACCTGATTGATGAAGTCTCAGCAGCACTCAGAACCAGTATCTCGAGCTATCTGGTAATTTGCAGACCGTCCTTGAGGCTGGGTTCACACTGGTGCGATGTTAGACATCGCATGTGATTCGCATCGCGCTGCTGTGCAGATCACATGCAATGCAAATTCAGCTATACAGATTGTATGGCTGAATTTGCATCGCATTAGCACCAAAATGGTTAAGGACCCTTTTTTTGGTCCGCACCAGAATCGGATCGCATGGGTGTTGACACCCATGCGATCCAATTCTTGCACCATTTGACAGTTCGTACTGCAATATGCGAACCAATCTGGGGGTGTCATTAACTTTCTATTGACACATGCAGCGGTTCGCATATGGCAGTGTGAACTGCCTGCGAGTCCTATGCTATGCGGGAACCCGCAGTGGAATCGCGCTGATTCCCACATCGTGTGAACCGGCACTGAGAGTATTATATATATTTTATTAAAAAAAAATATATATATATATATATATATATATATATATATATATATATATATTGGCAGACATCTTAGGTAAAACATAAAAAAAATGTATCCCCTTCATGACTAGAGCATTTTTCGCTATTCAGCACTGCGCTACTTTAACTGGCAATTGCACAGTCATGCAACGCTGTACCCAAATTAAATTTATATCATTTTTTTTCACACAAATAAAGCTTTCTTTTAGTGGTATTAGATCACCACTGTTTTTTTTTATTTCTTATTATATAAACTAAAAAAGACCCAAAACTATAAAAACGAAAAACCTATATTATCTACTTTCTGTCATAAAACAGATCCAATAAAATGAAATTTCTTCATTAATTTAGGCCAAAATGTATTCTGCTACAAAAAAAAATCCCAATACGTGTCTATTAATTTAAGGTATGGCATCTACAAACTATGGTATATATACTGGAATTTATGCAGCTATAAGCACTATACTTGTAATGGCGGTGATCATTGACTTGTAAACTCAATTAAGGTGTAGCTAATTTTTTCTATACCCACTGTATGCGTTTGTCAACACAGAACTCTGTGCTGTGATTGGCCACAGCAGATCAGCAGGTTTCAGCCATAAATCATTGGCTGAAATCTGCTGACAAACACGTGTTCAATCACAGCATGGGTCAGCAGGGCAAACCCGGAAGAGAGGGTGTGACTTATGGATACGCCTAGCCTGGCTGTACCGCCCGTCCGCAGTAAATGTACTGCGGGCGGACGACAAGCAGTTAAACTTTAAAATGGTTGACTGGTTTATGAACTTCAACTTCGAGGTGATCCCCAACCTTCCTCCCCCACCATGACGCCCCCTAAATCCCTTTTTTTTTTTTTTTTTTGTTGCTTATTACCCCTATACATCCTTTTTTCTGCAGTCTTCAGGCCGGTTCAGTTAGGTCCAGGGTCCTTCTTTGGTGGCAGCGGTGAGCTGCCTTAATATATTAAGGAGCACTGTGAGCCCTGAATTTGTGATGATGCTTCACCATGAGATGTACAGTCAGGTCCATAAATATTGGGACATCGACACTATTCTAATTTTTTTGGCTCTATACACCACCACAATGGATTTGAAATGAAACAAGATGTGCTTTAACTGCAGACTTTTAGCTTTAATTTGAGGGTATTTACATCCAAATCAGGTGAACGGTGTAGGAATTACAACAGTTTGTATATGTGCCTCCCACTTTTTAAGGGACCAAAAGTAATGGGACAATTGGCTGCTCAGCTGTTCCATGGCCAGGTGTGTGTTATTCCCTCATTATCCCATTTACAAGGAGCAGATAAAAGGTCCAGAGTTCATTTCAAGTGTGCTATTTGCATTTGGAATCTGTTGCTGTCAACTCTCAATATGAGGTCCAAATAGCTGTCACTATCCGTGAAGCAAGCCATCATTAGGCTGAAAAAACAAAACAAACCCATCAGAGACATAGCACAAAACATTAGGTGTGGCCAAATCAACTGTTTGGAACATCCTTAAAAAGAAAGAACGCACCGGTGAGCTCAGCAACACCAAAAGACCTGGAAGACCACGGAAAACAACTGTGGTGGATGACCGAAGAATTCTTTCCCTGGTGAAGAAAACACCCTTCACAACAGTTGGCCAGATCAAGAACACTCTCCAGGAGGTAGGTGTATGTGTGTCAAAGTCAACAATCAAGAGAAGACTTCACCAGAGTGAATACAGAGGGTTCACCACAAGATGTAAACCATTGGTGAGCCTCAAAAACAGGAAGGCCAGATTAGAGTTTGCCAAACAACATCTAAAAAAGCCTTCATAGTTCTGGAACAACATCCTATGGACAGATGAGACCAAGATCAGCTTGTACCAGAGTGATGGGAAGAGAAGAGTATGGAGAAGGAAAGGAACTGCTCATGATCCAAAGCATACCACCTCATCAGTGAAGCATGGTGGTGGTAGTGTCATGGCGTGGGCATGTATGGCTGCCAATGGAACTGGTTCTCTTGTATTTATTGATGATGTGACTGCTGACAAAAGCAGCAGGATGAATTCTGAAGTGTTTCGGGCAATATTATCTACTCATATTCAGCAAAATGCTTCAGAACTCATTGGACGGCACTTCACAGTGCAGATGGACAATGACCCGAAGCATACTGTGAAAGCAACCAAAGAGTTTTTTAAGGGAAAGAAGTGGAATGTTATGCAATGGCCAAGTCAATCACCTGACCTGAATCCGATTGAACATGCATTTCACTTGCTGAAGACAAAACTGAAGGGAAAATGCCCCAAGAACAAGCAGGAACTGAAGACAGTTGCAGTAGAGGCCTGGCAGAGCATCACCAGGGATGAAACCCAGCGTCTGGTGATGTCTATGTGTTCCAGACTTCAGGCTGTTATTGACTGCAAAGGATTTGCAACCAAGTATTAAAAAGTGAGAGTTTGATGAAACTGTTGTAATTCCTACACCGTTCACCTGATTTGGATGTAAATACCCTCAAATTAAAGCTGAAAGTCTGCATTTAAAGCACATCTTGTTTGTTTCATTTCAAATCCATTGTGGTGGTGTATAGAGCCAAAAAGATTAGAATTGTATCAGACTGTAAGTCTGAAGCGCCACACCAAAATTTTCGAATCCAGATTCAAGTTTGTTGGGTTTTTTTTTTTTTTAATTCTTTTTCATCACGAGGCATCAACTTAAGAGAAGGTATAGCATACTAGCCCATTATGTTACACTTGCCTGCAAACGAAGCCTCCGAGGTCCCCGCTGGTGGCCGTGTCAATCCTCATCCCTCTTCCTTCCGGGGCCGAGGACTCCGGTTCTGTGACTGGTTGGAGTCGCATGACGTCACTCCTGCGCATGTACCCTTTCTTCAGTGTGCATGTGGTGATGACGTCGACGCAAGCGTATATAATAAATAGCCCCTAAACTGTGTAGGTTTAGGAGGTTTTTCCAGTACCTACAGACAAGCCTATAATAAGGGGAAAGTGGTGTGTAAGGGTTTACAACCACTTTAACCTCCTCATCTGCAGGCTGCCACTGTTTGCTCCTCCTCTCCTGCATGTGTCCCAGTAGAAGCCACGCTATGGGGGTGTTCACATACCGGTGTGCTCCCAAGCTGCGCTTTGTTTGACTGACATCAGCAGGATCCAATGGCTCCCGCTGCTGCCTGAGTCTCCTGTGAGACCAGGAAGAGGGGAGAGTAGAGCTGCAGCCAGGCACAGTGCTGGATCGAGAGAGGACTTGGGTAAGTGTTTAGGTAATGCATTAAGGTAAAAAAAAAAACATTTTAACTTTAGAACTACTTTAACATGTAATAAAACTCCAGGGTTTCAGCACCTACCACTTTTTTTTAGCACCAAGTAAGAGACGTGTCCATCACAGCCTGGGCTCTTAGAAGATGGGTTGGATGATACAGGACATTATTCAACCTGGAAGACCGGCAGCACTGTACCTCTGAGCGCAGTAGAATTGCAGGGAATAGTGCCTGGGATGAGGAGAGAATTGCAGTAAAAGTTGCCTTTTTTTATTGTCACAGGTGCTAAGTAGCAAAAGATAGAATTCTGTTTAATGTATCTGGAACATTTTATTGTTTTCTTTGCTTTTAGATTTGGACCAGCCGAGCTCTGCGCCCGAAGACACTGCTCCTGCCACTGGCGCCACTGATTCTCCACTTTGGTTGGGACACCATACAGGAGACGGGAAACGCTTGCCAACTGCTGAGACCTCCCTTTTACCGACTCAGACTCTGTCCCTGAGCCTAGAGGAGTTGTTGCCCACACTGACCTCCCCGCTTCACTTTGTCAACACTCATTTCAATGGAAGGGGCCAACCTGTAGGACTGGAGGTTGAAATCCAGGCCCGGAGCCAGGGAGACACCCTGCAGAGCCCAGTAGCACCTCATGGCCGCCCGGGACTTTCACGTCCTGAAAGTCAAGAATCCGAAGATGGGGAAGATTTCGAGCTCCTGGAGCAGGGAGAGTTGGATCTGCTGCAAGAGGAGGCGGAGGAAGCTGAAAAGCACCTAGCTGCCATTAGTTCCTCTTCACCAGCTTCTTCTCATCTACAGCCAGAAGACACGGCTTCTAGGCCAGAGAAGCACTAGAGAAAGCTTTTGTCTTATTTCCTCGTATCTTCTCTGTCACTCAAAGTTTATACACCGCTGTACATGTTGCCCCCTGTGGGATGAAAGCGTTGTACACACACTGGGTATTGGCTAAAAGCACAGAAATATCACCAGTTTTCTCTAAGGAGGAATGGTTTTTAATCCAATCAGTCCACCTCTGCCTTTTTAATTTAACCCCATGAATTTGCATATAGTGTTATTACATGCCTGTTACATACGATTGTTCTGTTTTTTTTTTAACAAAACCCCTAATAATCCAGCCAGCCGGCTTCATGACTGGGAACCTCACCAACCCAACAATTTGGTGATCTGACTTGGTTTCATGGAAGAGTGTTGTGCTGGCTGCATGGGGTTTTATTCTGGCTATTGTTTATCAAGTTCTGTAGGTAGCAAGTGTTCATAAATGAATTGTCATCAATATTTCCTCCTGTATTCATCTATTTAATGGGAAGAGAGGCCAAAAAAACATGACCGCTGCATCAATGGAAGTGTACGTTTGGCATTTCTTTACCCTTTTTGTCCGTTCTTTGTTTCCTTAACCTGGCATTGGAGACAGTAGAAATGCAGCTTAATAGGGCTCTGTGTTATGACTCCTTTAGGAATATTACAAGCTTCATTTTAGGTGCATTTCTGCCACATCCAAGTGAATTGAGGAGAGATGAAAGTGGAATGAAAGGAGTTGCGGATGTGTGAATTTTAGTGCATTTGTCATTAATTCAGAATTTATAGCTGAACTGAAATTTGAAGAACTCCATTTGCAGTGGGAATTTAATGGTTAAATACTTGTTTTTGCCTAGGGCAGTGATGGCGAACCTTGGCACCCCAGATGTTTTTGGAACTACACTTCCCATGATGCTCATGCATTCTGCAGTGTAGTGGAGCATCATGGGAAATGTAGTTCCAAAACATCTGGGGTGCCGAGGTTCGCCATCGCTGGCCTAGGGTATAATCAAAAAGCACTTTTACTTAACTATAGATGGTTTCAATCTCGGCCGGTTCAGCAGGGACCAGACGAGATTTGATCCATGTATGGGCAGGCTGATTGTACCCAAGTTGATCAATCAAATATTTTATTTATTCAAAGAACGTGGTCAAGGACAAACATCTGGTTACATGCCTTAAGTTGCAAAAAACCAAGTTGATAAATCAATAGACTTGTGTACAAGACCAGCATGTTGGATTTTTAGCATGCGACTACTGCCAGTGGCTATAGCGGCTAGCAGTAATCATTATGCTCTCCCAGCAGGGACGGCCCCCCATTACCACCCCACCCCCCCCCCTCCCGCCAGGAGAACACAATAGCTTCACGGGAGGATTCCCCCATCAACACATGATTACAGGAAAGAAAATCGCTTAATCTATGGCCAGCTTTACCTTCTCCTTTGCTCCACCAGGTAGCAGGCGTTCTCCTCTTCTTTCCTAGCTCCGGGCTTGTTGTCCTCGCTTAGGCAGGCCATACATTTAATTATTTATTATTTAATAATTATTATTTTCATTAAGTAATTATCTTCTTTTTTTGTTCAACTAGCTGATTGAGGATGGGGAAATCTAGTCATTTGTTTTTATTCAATCTTGATGTAGATGGGGGAAATCACTCCCGCAAAGTTATTGTATTCTGACAGTGGGGAGACTTTCCTACCTGATCAGTGCCACCAGCTATAGCCGGTGGTACTGAACATTCAGGAAAAACCCCAACAGGCTGTTCTACCAATCGACTTCTGTACAACCAGCCTGCTCATACATGGATCTAAATTCGGCCTGTCCCTGCTGAAACAGACAAAATTCGATCCATGTATGTCCGCCTTTACAATACTCGATTGTTTGGTTCTGCATTGTAAGTAATGATGTTGGAGCATCAAAGAGGGGTGATTTGGGGGACTAAAACCGTCAGGAGGAAAGGATGAGGTAAGCAAATGTGCTTAGTAATGGTACCCTAGGCAAAAACGAGCATTTATCCCTTACAGCACCAGCCTGTTACCTCACTAAGAACCAGTGATGTCACTCAGGCACTTTGGGTCATTCTTTGAAACTTTGGTGTGGCCCACAATTCCTATTGTATCCATTGTCCCCTTGTCTGTCTCAAAGGATAGTTAAAAAAAAAAAAAAATGTTCTTTCTTTGCTCTATTGTGTATCAGCACAGAGTGCCCTCCTATTGCATCCTGGAAGACACAGCAGGGCCTCTTGTCCAGTTATTGTTTAAAGTACATGGCATAATAAAGACTGAAAATACTTGACCCTTTAAGGCAGTGGTCATCAACCCTGTCCTCAGGACCCACTAACAGGCCAGGTTTTATGTATTACCTTGGGGAGATGAAGACTAGAATACTGCAATCACTGAGCAGCAAATTATATCACAACAATATCACCTGTGATGTATTTCCGTTATCTTGCAAACCTGGCATGTTATTGGGTCCAGAGGACAGGGTTGATGACCACTGCTTTAAGGGAGTCCTAGTATTTGTAGGTTGTGCTGCAGAACCATATTTCACCACTAGGTGCTGCTGTAGTTGAAAATTTAAATTGCAGATTGTTGTCCCAACAAAACCTGGAAGTTGTTGGAAAGGAGAACACCTCTGTTGTTATTATATTATTATTATACAGGATTTATATAGCGCCAACAGTTTGCGCAGCGATTTACAAAATGAAGGCAGACATTACAGTTACAATACGGTACAAGAGGAATAATCGGAGGGCCCCGCTCGTTATTAATATTATTTGGCATTTATATGGAGCCATCAATTTACATAAAGCTTTACATACTATCAATTCATCTCGGTCCCAAGGAGCTTACAGTCTTAGGCCCTTATCTCATGAGCTCACATACTAGGGGGCAATTTATACAGGAGCCCATAGACCTACCAGCATGTGTGGGAGGAAACCCATGAGCGCACAGGGAGAACATGCAGATCGTGTCCTGGCCAGGAAGAGGACACCAGTGTTCAAAAGGCAGAAGTGCTAACCACTGAGCTTCCTGGTTATACTACATGGGATAGTCCCAAAAGTGGGATTTCCAGTTTTCCTGGAAATACCCTTAACTTGGCCCTAGGTAGTACAGTGTCTTTTACTGAACCAGCATTAGGACCATACGTTCCCAATACCAGCACACTGCAAATGTTCCGTGATCTCCCCGTGCTTTTCTCATTTGGCTCGACTCCTGTTTTCTTCTGCTGGTAAAGGGTTATGTGCCGATAAATCATCTGTGAATAAGCTATGATGTCTGTAAAGGCAGGTCAAGTCCTCTCCTGTCATCGAGAAGTGTCCGCTTCTGAAATAAATCAAATCTTTAAAAATGTAGAACTATATGTAAAACTTTTCTTTTCTTCTTTATTTTGGATAGAGCAAGGGGGATTATAACAGCTGTCAGTTTTTTGGGTTTTTTTGCCATCTGTGTCCCATTGGGGAGATTTCCCTTCACTTCCTGTCCTATAGCCAAACAGGAAGTGAAAGGAAATCTCTGCAAATTAAGGGAATCCCTTGGGGACTCTCAGGTCACCAGAACTAGCGCCCCCATTGGAAGATTTCTCTTTCTATTACTTTTCTGGGGACAACCTAACATTTTCTTTCAATGATAATGGTAAACAGGACAAATGGAGAAGGGGAATCTCCCTAACGGGGACACAGACAACAATAAAAACAGACAGGGGTTCTAATCCCTATCCAAAAAAAGTTTTGCCTTTTAGTTCTACTTCAAATTAGAGCTCTAATATTTATTACAAAATTATATTTGGTTATCTAATTAACGTGATATATTTTATAGCTTTTTTTTTTTTTTTTTTTTTTTTTTTTTTTTTTTTGCAACTGCTGTACCTACATGTATATTATTAGAGACTGAAAACGATTTGGACAATGGATCTTGTGTACAGAGATCAACCAGTGTCTTGGCTCCATGACTTCTTTGAAGGAAAATTCCACCTCTTGCAAAAAAAGATAATAAGTGCACCAATGTTACAAACAAGCTAAAACTTTATATATATATATATATATATATATATTTTTTTTTTTTTTTTTTTGCATTTGAGCCTGCAAAGCATTGCAACCACGATCAGTACCTTGCGGGTGCAATGCTCAGGCTCCTGCAGAATATTCTTCCACCTCCGGTCTTTACATTGGACCCTCAGCTATGGAGATGGATGAAGTATCAATGGTCTGCCCGTGCGGTGCTGTTACTCACTTAAGAGCTCCATTAAGAATGATGGCAGATGGGAATTGTAGCGTTTTCATAACTCTCCAAATATGACATGACTGTATGGGCCAAACCATTGCACTGCCACTTTCAATTTTAAAATTTGACAGGGGCCATCAGGGAGAAGAAACCCCCCCCCCCCCCCCGTATTCTGTCAGTGGGAAGGGGAGCTGTTGACTCCCTTGTTTCATGTTACACCCTAAATATACCTTCAGAAAGGTGGAGTTGGCTTTTAAAGTTCACCTCCAACCAAACTATATTTCTTTTAAAGCCTAACTCCATACTAGGTTAAAAAAAAAAAAAAGAAAGAAAACATGAAAAACTTCACTCCCTAGCTTTGTTTTAATAAATGCATGTCTGGCTGCTATAGTCACTTAATCTCCAATGCTTACCCCTACAGACTTAGCCGGTTACCGATCCATTGCTGCTCCTGTTCCTGGGCTGCATGTCATTCAGCTTGCTTCCTGTGAGCCCAGTATGTCAAGGCTCCACCCCCACCCCCCTGCCCTGGACTTACAGGAAAATGCTGTGGAATGTGGAACTATGTCTTCTTTTAGGAGTCCTGAGCTAGCAGTTGGGCTTTATGTTCTGCTTGGATTGGGGTAGGACTATAACCTCTATCAGGTTTTTACTGCTGTATGTGTCCCTATGGGAGAAATGTCCTTCACTGACCACCAATATAGGGAACATTCCTCCCACTGACCACCAATGTAAGGAGCATTCTTCCCACTGACCACCAATGTAAGGAACATTCTTCCCACTGATCACCAATGTAAGGAACATTCTTCTCACTGATCACCAATGTAAGGAACATTCTTCCCACTGATCACCAATGTAAGGATCATTCTTCCCACTGATCACCAATGTAAGGAACATTCTTCCCACTGATCGCCAATGTAAGGAGCATTCTTCCCACTGATCACCAATGTAAGGAACATTCTTCTCACTGATCACCAATGTAAGGAACATTCTTCCCACTGATCGCCAATGTAAGGAACATTCTTCCCACTGATCGCCAATGTAAGGAACATTCTTCCCACTGACCACCAATGTAAGGAGCATTCTTCCCACTGACCACCAATGTAAGGAGCATTCTTCTCACTGATCACCAATGTAAGGAACATTCTTCCCACTGATCACCAATGTAAGGAGCATTCTTTATTTTTGCTGTGCTGCCAGGGCTGGCATCACAGTTCTGTGCTGGGACCGCGCTCAGTTGCATGCTCCTGACACTGTGACCACGCTCTCGCCACCAGCTCCCAGTTTGCGGTTGGGAGATAGTAGGAGGGGCCCCTGATTACATGACCACTGTGACAGCCAATCACATGATCAGCAAGCCCAGGAAACATCTCTGGTATTAAAGGATCAGTAAAGATAATTTTTTTTTTTTTTTAAATAAACATGGTATACTTACCTCCACTGTGCAGCTCGTTTTGCACAGAGTGGCCCCAAACCTGATCTTCTGGGGTCCCTCGGCGGCTGTCTCAGCTCCTCCCCACAAGGGCTCAACACCTTCATGCGAGCTCCCTCACATGGTGTTGAGTGCTTGCGGGCGCGCTCCCGTGATACAGCCGGCGGCCACAGCCGCTCAATGTATCACTCGGCCCCGCCCCCCGCCGCGCTGCGTCATTGGATGTGATTGACAGCAGCGCGAGCCAATCAATGGCCAGGCTGAGCGGCGAAGAGGATGTCGGGGGCGAGCGTGGGACTTTCGAGGGGTCAGGTAAATAAAACGGGGGGCACTGGGGGGGGGGGGCGGTATAGTCGGATGTTTTTTCACCTTAATGCATAGAATGCATTAAGGTGAAAAAAACTTTTACCTGTACAACCCCTTTAAGATCCCCTTAAATGGCCCACCAGCAGAAAGAGGGTGAAAAGCCCTCAACACGACCCCTTAACATGGATCTAACCCTTTATAAAAAGCCGGCATTAGGGTTGATTTACAAAATGCACATAGACTGTGCACCCTACAAGTGCAGTTGCGCCAGAGCTTAGTAAATGAGATAAAGCTTCACTTTGTAAAGAATAACCAATCGCATGCAAGGAAAATAAAAAACAGCATTTTTGCTTGCACCTGACTGGATGATGGAAGTCAGCAGAGCTTCCCTTCATTTACTAAGTTCTGTAGCAACTCTTGTAGAGTGCTCAGTTTATTTGCCTTTAGTAAATCAACCCCTTTTTGAGCCACGTCATTGAAGCTACAGCAGTTTTCTTAGTAATTTGATATTCTGCTTTCTCATCATGACTGTTCCCAACAGTGGAATGTGTCTGTTTTCTGTCACCCAAGACCCAAGATGTAAAAATGTTTCCCTTCCACAATTGCAGCTTTTGTTGGTACATAGTGACATAGTAGGCAAGGTTGAAAAAAGACACAAGTCCAACCTATGTGTGTGATTATATGTCAGTATTACATTGTATATCCCTGTATGTTGTGGTCATTCAGGTGATTATCTAATAGTTTCTTGAAACTATCGATGCTCCCCGCTGAGACCACCGCCTGTGGAAGGGAATTCCACATCCTTGCCGCTCTTACAGTAAAGAACCCTCTACGTAGTTTAAGGTTAAACCTCTTTTCTTCAAATTTAAAGAGGTTTAAACTCCCTTCCGCGAAAAAGTTTTATCCCTATTGTGGGGTCACCAGTATGGTATTTATAAATTTAAATCATATCCCCTCTCAAGCGTCTCTTCTCCAGAGAGAATAAGTTCAGTGCTCGCAACCTTTCCTCATAACTAAGATCCTCCAGACCCTTTATTAGCGTTGTTGCCCTTCTTCTACAATGTCTACAACAAATGAGAAATGTGAAAAGCAGGGGCGCCGCCCTCCTAATCTATGTGCCCGGTCCTCAATCTACATGCCGGACGCATGGATTCCAATGGGGTTTTTTTTTTTTTTACGCACGTGATTAGAGCTTGAGGCCCTAATTGGTTTAAAAAAAGGGTAGGTTTGGGGTGCAGAAGACTGTGCCCTGAGCCCACCCAGTTGTGTGACAATAGCAAATTATTATTTTCTATGGTCTTCCCGCTTCTCCTCCCGGCCAATCAGGAAGTGTGGAGTAGTGTGATTGGCTGAGAGGAGAAGCGATCAGGGGGGAGGATGTACAGGAAGATCCGGGGACTCTGTAATTGGCCGCCCAGAGCGATCTCTCAGTGCTCTGCATCGGCGCCAATTTAGAGCCCGACTGCGTGATTACCACCCGAGAGGGGGGTTGGGTGGGTTGTTTGCTGCCCCCCCCCCCCCCCCCCCGGCTGGAGCACCAGCCGCCACTGGTGAACTGAGATGTATGTCATTCACGTGGGTACTTTTATCAGTGTCTAGCTAGCTGCTGGGAACATGAAACTCTTCCACCTATAGAGGGCGCCACTAGAGACTGCATTCTCACCAAAATCAAAGGAACGTCCTTATAGTGCGTGACAGGTGCACTTTATTCGTTTTCTGATTTTCATTTTTTTTTTCCCTACCTGGTTCATATAACCTGAATTATTTGTGTAACGGAGCCATACTAATAGTCGTTCAGTTTCTCTGGGAATCATTTGCAACAATAATTCCCTTTATATATTCATTAGACTTTAGACTTAGGCAATTTACCATGTAACATAAAATAAGGATGCAGGTCTTTTTTTAATTCTGTAAAGTAATGAAAGAAGCAAAAAGGTATCACTGACTACCTTCTATAACTCGCACGGAAAATGTGAGCCTTTAGCTGTAATGGAACTACAAGTCCCAGCATACCCACAGCATACCCATCTACCACCCCCGCACACTGGCACTTGTAGTTTCACACCAGCTGGGGGATGCGTATTGCCTAATTTTGCTTTGATGTGTGCTGTCCTGTGTGTGGGGTGGGGGGTCCATGTATATATGGGTGTGTGAGTATGTGTGTGCTCATATTACACTGTATATATGTGTTTGTAGAGGTGTGTCTAGTTGTATCTGTATGTGTGTAGGTGTGCTGGGATGGCCGTATACAGTTTATATGTGTGTACAGTGTATAATAATTAAACTAACCCAATAGTTTAAAAAAAAAAAAAAAAAAAAAAGAGACAGCAATGTACTTAGAGATCACTCATGTTACCCCCCCAACTCATTAATAAACTTCAGTTGTTAAACAATTTCCTTGCCATGTGTCAGAGAATTCTTATTTATAGAGATAATTACACATGACGCCGTCTGCTGCTACAGTCCAATGGGTAAGTGTTACAAAAAAAAAAAAAAGATATAGTCAAAAAGTAAGTAATGTTCACTGGTTTTACACAAAATGTGCATTTTACTGTTCATTAACCACTTCAGCCCCGGAAGTTTGGCTGCTGAATGACCAGGCCATTTTCTGCGATTCGGCACTGAGCCGCTTTAACTGACAATTGTGCGGTCGTGCGGTCGTGCGGCGATGCACCCAAACAAAATTGACATCCTTTTTTTCCCACAAGTAGAGCTTTCTTTTGGTGGTATTTGATCGCCTCTGCGGTTTTTATTTTTTGCACTATAAACAGAAAAAGAGCGACAATTTTGAAAAAAAACACAATATTTTGTACTTTTTGCTATAATGAATATCCCCATTTTTTTTTTTTTAAAGCAAATTTTTTTCTCAGTTTAGGCCAATATGTATTCTTCTACATATTTTTGGTTAAAAAAATCGCAATAAGCGTATATTGATTGGTTTGCGCAAAAGTTATGGCGTCTACAAAATAGGGGATAGATTTATAGCATTTATATTATTTTTTTTTTTTTTTACTAGTAAAGGCGGCGATCTGAGATTTTTATCCTGATTGTGACATTATGGCGGACACATCAGACAGTTCTGACACATTTTTGGGACCGTTGATATTTATACAGCGATCGGTGCTATAAAAATGCACTGATTACTGTAAAAATGTCACTGGCAGGGAAGGGGTTAACACTAGGGGGCGATCAAGGGGTTAATTGTGTTCCCTGGGAGGTGAGTCTAACTGTAGGGGGAGGGGACCGACTAGAGGAAGTGGCGGATCGTGATTCCTAGCTAATAGGAACACACGATCTGTCACTCCTCACAGAACAGGGATTTGTGTGTTTACACACACACTTCCGTGTTTTGTCTCTCGCGATCGCCACGAGCATCGGTACCCCTGCCTGCTATCCGGATCTCGCAAGCCGACGTATAGCTACGACGGTTTGCGGGATCGTGCCGACCTGCCGCAGTAAAATGACGGCGGCTGGTCGGCAAGAGGTTAAAGGATAACTAGACCTTCGTTTTTTTTTTAATAACAAACATGTCATACTTACCCCCTCTGTGCAGTTGGTTTTGCACAGAGGGGCCCGATCCTCCTCTTCTGGGGTCCCTCAGCAGCACTCCTGGCTCCTCCTCTTCTCGAGTGCCCCGTTGGAGGAGCGCTGTCTCTCGGGGCACTCGTGCGGGCACGCTCCCGTGTCCTGCTGCTGCGTCGATTGACACATTGATGCTTTTTAAATGCATTTTTGTTTTTTTTCCTCCATAACAAACTGTGAGTAGCCAGTCAAGTAGCAGGGTTCCCCGCTGACAGCTGAATGTACAAAAAATAATTGCTAGCAAAGAAGAAAAAAAAAAAACTAGCGTGTTCTTCCCACTGACCACCAATGTAAAGAGCATTCTTCTCACTGACCATCAATGTAAGGAGCATTCTTCCCACTGACCACCAATGTAAGGAGCATTCTTCCCACTGATCACCAATGTAGGGAACATTCTCCCCACTGATCACCAATGTAAGGAACATTCTTCCCACTGACCACCAATGTAAAGGGCATTCTTCTCACTGATCACCAATGTAAGGAACATTCTTCCCACTGACCACCAATGTAAGGAACATTCTTCCCACTGACCACCAATGTAAGGAACATTCTTCCCACTGACCACCAATGTAAGGAACATTCTTCCCACTGACCACCAATGTAAGGAACATTCTTCCCACTGATCACCAATGTAAGGAGCATTCTTCCCACTGATCACCAATGTAAGGGACATTCTTCCCACTGACCACCAATGTAAGGAACATTCTTCCCACTGATCACCAATGTAAGGAGCATTCTTCTCACTGATCACCAATGTAAGGGACATTCTTCCCACTGACCACCAATGTAAGGAGCATTCTTCCCACTGACCACCAATGTAAGGAGCATTCTTCCCACTGACCACCAATGTAAGGAACATTCTTCTCACTGATCACCGATGTAAGGAGCATTCTTCCCACTGACCACCAATGTAAAGAGCATTCTTCCCACTGACCACCAATGTAAGGAGCATTCTTCCCACTGACCACCAATGTAAGGAACATTCTTCTCACTGATCACCAATGTAAGGAGCATTCTTCTCACTGACCACCAATGTAAGGAACATTCTTCCCACTGATCACCAATGTAAGGAGCATTCTTCTCACTGATCACCAATGTAAGGAGCATTCTTCCCACTGATCACCAATGTAAGGAGCATTCTTCCCACTGACCACCAATGTAAGGAACATTCTTCTCACTGATCACCAATGTAAGGAGCATTCTTCTCACTGACCACCAATGTAAGGAACATTCTTCTCACTGACCATCAATGTAAGGAGCATTCTTCCCACTGACCACCAATGTAAGGAGCATTCTTCTCACTGACCACCAATGTAAAGAGCATTCTTCTCACTGACCATCAATGTAAGGAGCATTCTTCCCACTGATCACCAATGTAAGGAACATTCTTCTCACTGATCACCAATGTAAGGGACATTCTTCCCACTGACCACCAATGTAGGGAGCATTCTTCTCACTGATCACCAATGTAAGGAACATTCTACCCACTGATCACCAATGTAAGGAACATTCTTCCCACTGATCACCAATGTAAGGAGCATTCTTCCCACTGACCACCAATGTAAGGGGCATTCTTCTCACTGACCATCAATGTAAGGAGCATTCTTCTCACTGACCACCAATGTAAGGAACATTCTACCCACTGATCACCAATGTAAGGAACATTCTTCTCACTGATCACCAATGTAAGGAGCATTCTTCCCACTGACCACCAATGTAAGGGGCATTCTTCTCACTGACCATCAATGTAAGGAGCATTCTTCTCACTGACCACCAATGTAAGGAACATTCTACCCACTGATCACCAATGTAAGGAACATTCTTCCCACTGACCACCAATGTAAAGGGCATTCTTCTCACTGACCACCAATGTAAGGAGGATTCTTCTCACTGATCACCAATGTAAGGAACATTCGTCTCACTGATCACCAATGTAAGGAACATTCTTCTCACTGATCACCAATGTAAGGAGCATTCTTCCCACTGACCACCAATGTAAGGATCATTCTTCCCACTGATCACCAATGTAAGGAACATTCTTCTCATCCCATATCCACATCTTACTGTTAGTTCTAATATCCCATGAGTGTTAGAAATGATAATCATTAGCAGGGGTTTTCAGAGGACTGTAAGTTATTTCAAGGGTTCTTCCATGTAAAAAAAAAAACATTGAAAAGGCTGATATATATGTCCTTTCTCCTCTGCCTGTAGTGGCAGTTCAGGAAAAAACATCCAGAAGTACAGTGGTGTGACCATCAAATACTTCCCCTGATTCCTCACATGCTCTATATATGTATTTTGGAATCTGATTTAGATCCGTCTACCATTATATTAGTTATGTAATGCTGACATACTTATTGCTGAAAAAACTCCACATTTGGTGTCTGGCGGCTGCACCATCCTGATAAGAGAGGCCGAGGGAGGGGTGGACCGCCCAAGAAATGAGACCCGTAAAGTCCTCTAGGAAGCTTCTAATGTCCAAAAACCCGATTCGGAATCTAGATTCGGGAGCCTCAGCGAAAAGACATGCCCGGCCAGCTTCAGTAACCAATCGTTCAAGTGATTGTTCAAGCAGTTCTTCAGCAGTTCTTTAAAAAATAAAAAGTCAGCAACTCCAAATCCTGTAGCTGCTGACTTTTAATAATAAGACACTCACCTGTCCAGGGATCCAGCGCTGTCCTCACCTGAGCCGGCTCTTTAGCCGCCTTCGGGTCCAGGCGCCGCCATGTTTACTTTGGGAAGCCAGCTTCCCACTGCGCATTTTTTTTTTTTTATCAAATTTATTTCAATAAAATGCTATGATAGTTTTCTATTTAAGAAACATTAATAATTTAGTTTATTCAGCATGAAATGGAGCTTAGTTATGCAGCATGAGGCTGTATATTCTGCAATATTTACATTGTGATGCATTCACACAATTTCACAGTAACCATGAGATAAAAGAAAGTTCAGGAATATCCCTTTATCCCATTGTTTTAGAAATCTATGTACACTACAAACTGTATGATTGAATCGGTTCTGATATCGCTGTTTTACTAGCCTGACGGATTATTATTCTAAATAGGAAACCTTCAATGTTGTTTGCAAATATTAAGGGTTCTAACTACCAGCAAGAATAAGTCCCTACATTTAACCCCTTCCCGACCAGCCGCCGCAGTTGCACTGCGGCAGGTTGGCTCCCCTGGGTGAAACGACGTTACCTTACGTCGGTTTGCCTTTTGACCACTAGGTCAAGGCACATGCGTGCCTGCCCGCGGCTTGCTGCTGGAGCCGATGCGAGTGCCCAGTGGGCGCGATGACCGCCGGACACCCGCGATCACTCGTGACAGGGTAGAGGAGACAGATCGTGTGTTCATACTAAGTATGGACACCGATCTCTCTCTCCTGCTAGTCAGTCCCATCCCCCCCACAGTTAGAACACAGATAACCCCTTGATCGCCCCCTAGTGTTAACCCCTTCCCTGCCAGTGACATTTACACAGTAATCAGTGCATTTTTATAGCACTGATCGCTGTATAATCGTCACTGGTTCCAAAAATGTGTCAAAAATGTCCGATCTGTCCGCCGCAATATCGCAGTCCTGATAAAAATCGCTGATCACCGCCATTAATAGTAAAAAAAAAAAATAATAATAATAAAAAGGCCATAAATCTATCCCCTATTTTATAGACGCTTTAACCTTTGCGCAAAACAATCAATATACGCTTATTGCGATTTTCTTTCCCAAAAATATGTAGAAGAATACATATCGGCCTAAACTGAGGAAAAAATTCTTTTTTTTTTAAAAAAATTGTAAAATTCTAAAATTCTAATTTAAAAAAAATAAAATCTAAAACGACGGTAAAGCACCGCTAAAACTAACGCGGCCACACTGTCATGCCCCGTACACACGGTCGGACTTTGTTCGGACATTCCGACAACAAAATCCTAGGATTTCTTCTGACGGATGTTGGCTCAAACTTGTCTTGCATACACACGGTCACACAAAGTTGTTGGAAAATCCGATCGTTCTGAACGCGGTGACGTAAAACACGTACGTCGGGACTATAAACGGGGCAGTGGCCAATAGCTTTCATCTCTTTATTTATTCTGAGCATGCGTGGCACTTTGTCCGTCGGATTTGTGTACACACGATCGGAATTTCCGACAACGGATTTTGTTGTCGGAAAATTTTATCTCCTGCTCTCCAACTTTGTGTGTCGGAAAATCCGATGGAAAATGTGTGATGGAGCCTACACACGGTTGGAATTTCCGACAACACGCTCCGATCGGACATTTTCCATCGGAAAATCCGACCGTGTGTACGGGGCATCAGTGTGAAAGGGCTCTTACGGCCTATGTAAACAAGGCAGACCACCGTTCTGTCAGAGAGGAAGAGAGAGATCTTGTGTCTCTGCTAATCAGGAACACAGATCTCTCTCTTCCTCCAGTCAAGCAATCCCCTCCCCCACAGTTAGAAATCACTCGCTAGGAGCACAGTTAAACCTTTGATCGACCCTGATGATAACCCCTTTCCTGCCAGTGTCATTTACACAGTGACAGTGCATTTTTTTTTAGCACTGATCACTGTATTTGTTCCTTAAAAAGTATCACTTAGTGTCAGATTTGTCTGCCGCAATGTCGTAGTCCCGCTAAAAACCGCTCATCACCGCCATTACTAGTAAAAAATATAAAGGGCCAGTTCACACCATATGCAGTCCAGTGCATTTTTTTTCTGTATCAAAAACGCATAGAAAGTAGGTTATATGGTTTTCAATGGCATAGTTCACACCAGTGGTTCCAGTTCCAGAAAAAAAGTAGAACATGCTGCATTTTTCCTGCACTGGACTGTACTGGAACGCTGTAAAAAGCATCAAAAACTCACGGGAACGCACCTAAACGCACCAAAAACGCACTGGAACACACATGTCCTTATTTAAGGTTAAGGAAAAAAAAGGGGGGGGGGGGGATGCACTGGACTGCATCAAAAACGCACCAAAAAATGCATGAAAAACGCACTAGAACGCATCAAAAACGTTCATGCAAAAAACCATCTGGAGCACATCCGGACTGCGTTTCTATGGTGTGAACTGGCCCAAAAGAAATAAAAGGTCCATAAATCTTTCCCATAGTTTGTAGATGCTTTTGTGCAAACCAATCAATATACACTTATTGGGATTTATGTAGCAGAATACATATTGGCCTAAATTTATGAAGAAATTAGATTTTTTTTTAAATGTTACTGGATGTGTTTTGTAGAAGAAAGTAAAACATTTTTTTTTTTTTTTTTTTTTTCAAAATTGTCGATCTCGCTTTGTTTATAGCACAAAAAATAAAAACAGCAGAGGTGATCAAATACCACCAAAAGAACGCTCTATTTGTGGGAAAAAAGGACGTCACTTTTATTTGGGTAGAGTGTTGCATGACCGCGCAATTGTCAGTTAAAATAACCCAGTGCCGTAGTGCAAAAAATGGCCTGGTCATTAAGGGGGGTAAAACCTTCTGGGGCTGAAGTGGTTAAAGGAGAATTATAAAAAAAAATGATTAGTTACGATTACACATGAAAACATCAATTGCGATACACATGTTACATATCGCCGCGCACGAGTGAGAGCAATATTTCTGGGATCAGACATCCTCTGTAACACCAAACTGATTACCTGCTTTTAAAATATATTTATATTTAAATTTATATTTATATTTTACCAACAAATTGGGAATTTTTAATGTTTTTGTACCCTAAAATTAACTTTAGTGTATTTTTTACAGAAATTTTGCTATTCCTTGACCTTTGTGGTAATATCGTGTGATTGGAACTACCGCTATTTTATTCTCCTGGGTATCTGTTTTCAGAAAATATAGAATGTTTGGGGGTTTTATGTAATCTTCAGGGCTAAAATAATTTTTTTAAGCATGTGTGCTAAAATATGCAAAAAAACAGCTCTGGCAGCAAAAAGGTTAAACATTCAGTCCTTGAAGCGGAGCTCCGCCAAAATTTTTTTATTTTTAAGGTCAGCAGCCACAAATACTGCAGCTGCTGACTTTTAAAACATGGACACTTACCTGTCCAGGGCGCCCGCGATGTCGGCACCCGAGGCCGAACCGTCTCTCGGTCCTCGGGTGCTGCCGACTCCATCTTCGGTAAGGGAATCAGGAAGTGAAGCCGTGCGGCTTCACTTCCCGGTTCCCTACTGCGCATGCGCGAGTCGCGCAGCGCAATACGGCTGGTCCCTGCTGTCTCTGGGACCCGTGTGTTTCCCAGCAGACAGCGGGTGGGGGGACAGGAAGTGGCGTAAATAACCGAAGATTCTGTGGCTATCTATGCCGGAAGTATCTGCACCCCCCTCCCCCCTGAAAGGTGCCAACTGTGACACCGGAGGGGGGGGGGGAATCCGATGAGTGGAAGTTCCACTTTTGGGTGGAACTCCACTTTGAGCTTCAGACAGAGACTTTGCCTAGGCCAATGATGGTGAACCTTGGCACCCCAGATGTTTTGGAACTACATTTCCCATGATGCTCATGCACTCTGCAGTGTAGTGGAGCATCATGGGAAATGTAGTTCCAAAACATCTGGGGCTTGCCATCACTGGCCTAGGCTGAAATAATGTAATCAGTCTGCTGCAGGCAGGAGAAAGCATTTCCTCAGTCTCCTCCCCCAATTGGTCAGACTTAAACATTTATTATTATTTTATTTCAAGTACTTATATAGAGCCGAGGAGAACATTCAAACTCCAAGCAGTTGTCATTTGAACCAGCGACCCCTAGTGCTGCTACTCGGAAGTACTAACTACTTAGCCACTATGCTAAGGGTGCAGCAGATGCTGAGCTGTGTTCAGACATTTGTTAGCACAGCCAAGAAACGCGACCAGGATTTATTATGTCATATTCTGTATTGCCACAATAATTGTCTGTGTTCTCGTAGTGCACTGAATGCGGGTGCCATATACATAAGATTTAAAACCCATTTTTCTGCTTTAAAGTGGCAACTTCCCCGGGAAGTTCTATGGGCACCCAGCATGACCCGGCTCAATAACTGGCTTGTACCAGCACATTAATTGGTGATCAGTTCAATACTTGGCATGTACCAGGAGCTGGATCCATGATGGCTTTATTACTGAGTGCTTACTACGAGTCTGATTTGTGATTTTCCAATATCTGTCAGATGCTGGATCCTGATCTGTATCCGGCTCAATAGATAGCTGGTGATAAAACTGATTTGTGGTCAATTCTACATCAAGTAATAGAACTCAGATACTTTGTTATTAATGGTTCTTAGTGGTAGCGTCCTGCGTGCTTGTGATATAGACCCAATGAGAAGAAGAAGAAGTGCTGTGTATGGGGGCACAGGACCCCGTCTTCAAGCTGAAATAATTTAATTGGAAACTGATCTTTTTATGGCCATGCTTCATCTTCTGCATCATGACTAGGGTCCTGTAAATAGACATCCCCCACCCTAAACACAAAAATCCAGCATTTGCATACACATCCATAATCATCCATTTTTAGAATAAGGCCCCTTGCACCCGGGGGGGTCATCATGCTGCAGTGTGCTCCTCCTATCGCGTTAGTACGTCAAGGAGGGACAAGTCCCACTGCAGGCAGATTGTCAAAGTCTATGAAAGGCTGCATCTGAAGAGGGCTGCACTGGGTGGCACTGGCGTTTAGGGTCCTGTGCTTTCAGGACAAGGTTCTGGAACCCCCGTCACTGAACAGACAGGGCTCTAAACACTGGACTTCCAGGACTACTCTTAGGTCTTCTGCATTCCAGAATTCCATCACTTTAATGGACGGGGTCCTAAATGCTGGTCTTCCAGGACTTTTTCATTCCAGACCTCATCCCTGAATTGAGAGGGCCCTGAACACCGGTCTTCTGGGACTTTTCCTAGGTCTTTTGGATTCTGGAACCTCATCCCTGAATAAACAGGGCCCCAAATATCGGTCTTCAAGGACTTCTAGGTCTTCTGCATTCTGGAGCCTCATCCCTGAACAGACAAGACCCCAAATACCAGTCTTCAAGAACTTCTCCTAGGTCTTCTGCATTCTGTAGCCTAATCCCTGAATGGAGAGGGCCCTAAACATCAGTCTTCCAGGACCTCTCCTAGGTCTTCTGCATTCTGGAACCTCATCCTTGAACAGACAGGGCCCCAAATACCAGTCTTCAAGGACTTCTCCTAGGTCTTCTGCATTCCAGAACCTCATCCCTGAACAGACGGCCTAAATGGAGAGTGCCCTAAACGCTGGTCTTCCAGGACTTCTAGGTCTTCTGCATTCCAGAACCTCATCCCTGAACAGATGGCCTGAATGGAGAGTGTCCTAAACGCTGGTCTTCCAGGACTTCTTCTAGGTCTTCTGCTTTCCAGAACCTCATCCATCACTGAACAGACAGGGCCCTAAATGTCGGCCTTCCAGGACTTCTCCTAGGACTTCTGTGTTCCAGAACCTCAACACTGAACATAGAGAGCCCTAAACGCTGGTCTTCCAGGACTTCTCCTAAGTCTTCTGCATTCCAGAACCTCGTCCCCTGAATGGACAGGGTCCAAAACGCCGGTACTGTTGCTCAGCCCTTTCCAGCTGAAACCTTATATAGACTTTTTCAGGCTGCCTAAACTGAGGAGTATGGACAAGGGGAAAAGAGAGAGAAAGAGAGAGAGAGAGAGAGAGAGAAAGAGAGAGAGAGAAAGAGAGAGAAAGAGAGAGAGAGAGAGAGAGAGAGAGAGAGAGAGAGAGATTTTCTTTTACTTTCACTCCTGGTTATAATGGTAAACAGGACAAATAGCGGTGGTGAATCTCCCTAACGGGGACACAGACAGCAATAAACACCTTCAATAAAGATGCCAGAATCAGCCAATACATCTCACATTTTTAACCAGTCCTGCCCGCCCACTGTACATTTACTGCGGGTGGCATGAGCAATCTGCATCACATACATGTATGTCGCCAGCTGATGGGCATGCAGCACCCAGCTCCCGCGACCGATGTGTCTGCTTTGAGCGGCTGGGGCATTACCTGATCGCTGAGCAATCACACGATCACGATGTAAACACATCGGTTATGATTGGGTTTCATTCATAACAGCTGTGCTTAGTATTGTGATGCTGTGATTGGCCTACCGCTGTCACATGGTACCTGGGCCAATCACAACACCCTGTACCATGTGATAGCTGTGGCAAAATCACAGCACACAATAGTAATCACAGCTGTTATGAATGTAACCCACTCGTGACAGTTCAAAACATTGCTTTACAGTGATCATCACTGCAATCTCAGAAATCAAACTGTAAAAAAAAAAAAAAATCCCTGTTTAAGGCTGGCCATACATTATACAATTTTCTTGTACAACTTTCCTTTAGATTTACCAAAACCATATAATACGAGGTCAAACCTAAACACTCTCAATTTGTTTGCAATCAGACAGACAGGCCCTTATATTACATAGCTGAAGGTAAATCTAAAGAAAATTGAATAAGAAAATTGTATGGTGTATGGCCAGCTTAAGCCCCACCTGTAGTAGGACAGTGTCACTATGGTGACACTGAACTATTATGATGAAAGTATTTTTTAAAAATTTTTTAAAAAATTGAATAAAACCACGTTTAAAAAAGTTTAAAAAATTGAATAAAAAATTATTTATTTTTATTTATTTCTTTTTTTAACATACTGTCACCAGTCAGTATTCCTGATCATGGCCACACCAGTCATATGATGACGCTGTACTGCACTGGTAACAAAAAAAATCATTTTATTTCTTTGCTTTCCAAAAACTTTGGACAAAAAAATACAACTTCAAAAAACTCGCCATGCCCCTTACTAAATACCTCAGACTGTCTACTTTCCAACAAGGGGTCATTTCTGGGATATTTGTACTGTCCTCGTGTTTTAGGCTCATTTCACATAAGTGTGATGTGGGGAATCACACCTGACTCGCAAGGCAGTTCACACTGCCTTATGCAAACTGCTGGGCGTGTCAACACAATGTTAATGACACCCTCGTTTCAGTTCGCATATCGCACAGGACAGGATAGGGGGGGGGACCAGTCCTCCTGTAGGCGGCCTGGGCACACAGCGGGGCCCCGAACAGCAGGAGGAATCGGTGTGGTCTGGCGAAGGGACAATTGCAGAAAGATGCCCTGTGCAGGTCTCTCTGCAGCAGCTGAAAGTCGGTTTCAGTTTTCAGCTGCTGAAATCGTTCCTGTAATTGCCTGTTTTCCCTACTTCTGATCTCCCCGGTGTGCCCCCCCTGTCACAAAACATCTTGGCTTAAATATATCATGAAATGTGATTTGATATATGATTAATAAATAAATATATATATATATATATATATTTTTTTTTTTTTTTAATATATGATTAAATATATGATGAAATGTGATTTGTTTTGTGATCATTTTTTTCTGTTAAAAACGTATGGTTTATAACAGAAAGTAGAAAATATCTTTTTTTTTTTATTTTATTAATTTTTAGTCTTTTTATGTTTATATAACAAAAAAAAATAGAAAACGCAGCGGTGATCAAACACCACCAAAAAAAGCTCCATTTGTGTGGGAAAAAAAAAATGATATAAATTTAATTTGTTTACACTGTTGCATGACGAGTTAAAGTAGCGCAGTGCTGAATAGCAAAGAATGGCCTGGTCATGAAGGGGGGTAAATCTTCCGGAGGGCAAGTGGTTAATGAGATCAAATTGCAGCCATCAACATTTCAAGGGGCCACAAACGACCCTATTAAAAAAAATAAAAAGGGGGTTCCGATCCCTCTGCACTCTATCCAATACAAAAAATAAAAGTTACTTTTAAATGTGCATTTTAACTGCTTCCGAACTGCCCACCGCACATATACTGCGGCAGGGCGGCCCGGCTGTGCGAAACAACCTACCTGTAGGTTGTTTCCTCTTGGGGGGTCCCGGGGGGCGCGCGCAAATCAGGTCTTGCCGATCATTCGCTGGAGAGGCAGAACAGCAGTCTGCCTATGTAAGCAAGGCAGAGCGCCGTTCTGTCAGAGAGGAAGAGAGAAATCTTGTGTTCCTGATAATCAGGAACAGGATTGCACTCTTCCTCCAGTTAAGCCACCCCCCCCACACACACACACACACACACACACACACACACACACACACACACACAGTTAGAAATTACCCCCTAGGGACACACTTAACCCTTTGATAGCCCCTGCTGTTAACCCCCTTCCCTGCCAGTGTCATTTATACAGTGACAGTGCTTTTTTTTTTAGCACCGATCACTGTATTGGTGTCACTTAGTGTCGGATTTGTCCGCTGCAATGTCGCAGTCCCGCTAAAAATCGATGATCACCACCATTAGTAGTAAAAATAAAAATAAAAATGCCATAAAAACATCCCAAAGTTTGTAGACATGATAACTTCTGCACAAACCAATCAATATACGCTTATTGTTTGTTTGTTTTTTTTGCTTTTTACCAAAAATATGTAGCGGAATACATATTGGCCTAAATTGATGAAGAAATTAAATTTTTAAATTTTTTTTATTGGATATGTTTTATAGCAGAAAGTAAAAAATATATATATATATATTTCAAAATTGCTGCACTTTCTTTTTTTATAGTGCAAAAAATAAAAACCGCAGAGGTGATCAAATACCACCAAAAGAAAGCTCTATTTGTGGGGAAAAAAAGGACATCAATTTATTTGGGTATAGCGTCGCACGACCGCGCAATTGTCAGTTAAAATAATGCAGCGCCGTATCGCAAAAATGACCTGGTCATGAAGGGGGGTAAAACCTTCTGAGACAGAAGTGGTTAATATAGGTGCAAAAAAAAAAAAAGTGTTAAATCTGTAATTTCAAAAATTGGATCTCAGTGTGTGAATAGTGTGCAGTGAATGGGCCCCTCTATACACAATGTCATATCAATACAAAAGAATCCTGACATGGGGGCGGGGCTGATTGGCTCTACTAGAGGTCAGCCAGATATCATGAGCCAATCAGAATAGCAGGCAGTGCACGGCTCCGCCCATGGAACAGAAGCCTGGCAGTGATTGGACTAAAGTGATCCCGTTGGAATTCGCTGAGTCACCTTCGGCGGCTCCTCCGCTTGAGCGGAACTGCCGAGTCATTGAATGATAGCCGGCGGGCGTCTGGACCGCGGGGACACCGTCTGCGGGGAGGGAGCATGCGCACTGACAGGGGACACTGAGACTGCCCGACAAAAGGCTTAGAGAATAGAGAGCGCTGAGAGCGACGGCAAGAAGAGATCTACACTGAGAGGAGGAGACAACACTGACCCCCATCCTGGGAGAGGTGAGGAGACCCTGTCATTGGGGGACACAACACACGTGACTGATAGAAACATTCTATAACTGCATATTGTTACATTGTATGTGATCTGTGTGTGTTACATTGTATGTGATCTCTGTGTGATGTTACATTGTATGTGATCTCTCTGTGTGATGTTACATTGTATGTGATCTCTCTGTGTGTTGTTACATTGTATGTGATCTCTCTGTGTGTTGTTACATTGTATGTGATCTCTCTGTGTGTTGTTACATTGTATGTGATCTCTCTGTGTGTTGTTACATTGTATGTGATCTGTGTGTGATGTTACATTGTATGTGATCTGTGTGTGATGTTACATTGTATGTGATCTCTGTGTGTTGTTACATTGTGTGTGATCTCTGTGTGTTGTTACATTGTATGTGATCTCTGTGTGTTGTTACATTGTATGTGATCTCTGTGTGATGTTACATTGTATGTGATCTCTCTGTGTTGTTACATTGTATGTGATCTCTGCGTGTTACATTGTATGTGAATGATGTTGATGACTGCCAGGGGCGGACTGACAACTCATGGGGCCCCCGGACAATAGATTATGGGGCCACACAGTATATATACACACACACACACAATACACACACATTGAATAGGTACTGGAGAGGTGGGGCAGCTATAATCTTGGGATTTTTAAAAAAAAAAACACAGATTTTTACATACTGTCCCTGGTTTTATTGAGGCTGGCAACCCTGATGGGGCCCCTTAGTGGCATGGGGCCCTTGGGCAGTGCCCGAATGGTCAGTCCGCCCCTGATGACTGCACACATGTCCATAGCATGTCCCCGACACACATCCCATGCAGAGCACAGTGCACCCCACCTACTGGACACATGTGGTAGTGCGCTCGGTGATGACATGGGAATATTTGATGGTTTATTATTGGATCTCTGTGTTCTCATCGTTGTACATTTATGGGACACAATACTGTTCCATTGTATGTTCCTTCATCTGATGTGTCGGAGGGAGGGATACACGGGAGAGATTTCTTGTGTCTCCTTTCACACCACACATTGTAATTACATGCTCATGCGTGTTCACATGCATTGTGTTAAATGACATTTTCTGTGTGTTTGGCGTGTGAAGTGACAGCTCCCCGGAAGCTCCAAAATACAGACAACAATTTCTTTTTTCTATATTTATTTGCAGTTGTGTTGCTTGACAATGAAATGTGTTCATGTGTATTATAATGCAGACAGGCTGCACACATTGCATAATGAACAAGGCACATGGAAAACCATTGTTTGGGTTGCAGAGCCGTGCAGCGGGGGGCAGCGTGATGTGCGTTTTATCGCATAACACCACTCTTTTTTTTTTTAACAAACTTTATTAGAAGTGTACAATGTGACACTTTATCCATATCACTGCATAGAAGTGCGATGGGCTGTGCTGCTCTGCAGTGACATGCGGGAATGAGTGGAGCGCTGCAATATTATCCAGTTGCTGACTGCCCTATGACCGCTGTAATGCTACAGGACAGACGCTCTATGCAGAATCACTTATATACAGTATCTCACAAAAGTGTGTACACCCCTCACATTTTTGTAAATATTTTATATCTTTTCATGTGACAACACTGAAGAAATGACACTTTGCTACAATGTAAAGTAGTGAGTGTACAGCTTGTATAACAGTGTAAATTTGCTGTCCCCTCAAAATAACTCAACACACAGCCATTAATGTCTAAACCACTGGCAACAAAAGTGAGTACACCCCTAAGTGAAAATGTCCAAATTGGGCACAATTAGCCATTTTCCCTCCCCAGTGTCATGTGACTCGTTAGTGTTACAAGGTCTCAGGTGTGAATGGGGAGCAGGTGTGTTAAATTTGGTGTTATCGCTCTCACTCTCTCATACTGGTCACTGGAAGTTCAACATGGTACCTCATGTCAAAGGATCTGAAAAAAAGAATTGTTGCTCTACATAAAGATGGTCTAGGCTATAAGAAGATTGCCAAGACCCTGAAACTGAGCTGCAGCACGGTGGCCAAGACCATACAGCGGTTTAACAGGACAGGTTCCACTCAGAACAGGCCTCGCCATGGTCAACCAAAGAAGTTGAGTGCACGTGCTCAGCGTCATATCCAGAGGTTGTCTTTGGGAAATAGACGTATGAGTGCTGCCAGCATTGCTGCAGAGGTTGAAGGGGTGGGGGGTCAGCCTGTCAGTGCTCAGACCATACACCGCACACTGCATCAAATTGGTCTGCATGGCTGTCATTCCAGAAGGAAGCCTCTTCTAAAGATGATGCACAAGAAAGCCCACAAACAGTTTGCTGAAGACAAGCAGACTAAGGACATGGATTACTGGAACCATGTCCTGTGGTCTGATGAGACCAAGATAAACTTATTTGGTTCAGATGGTGTCAAGCGTGTGTGGCGGCAACCAGGTGAGGAGTACAAAGACAAATGTGTCTTGCCTACAGTCAAGCATGGTGGGAGTGTCATGGTCTGGGGCTGCATGAGTTCTGCCGGCACTGGGGAGCTACAGTTCATTGAGGGGACCATAAATGCCAACATGTACTGTGACATACTGAAGCAGAACATGATCCCCTCCCTTCAGAGACTGGGCCGCAGGGCAGTATTCCAACATGATAACGACCCCAAACACACCTCCAAGACGACCACTGCCTTGATAAAGAAGCTGAGGGTAAAGGTGATGGACTGGCCAAGCATGTCTCCAGACCTAAACCCTATTGAGCATCTGTGGGGCATCCTCAAACGGAAGTTGGAGGAGCACAAAGTCTCTAACATCCACCAGCTCTGTGATGTCATCATGGAGGAGTGGAAGAGGACTCCGGTGGCAACCTGTGAAGCTCTGGTGAACTCCATACCCAAGAGGGTTAAGGCAGTGCTGGAAAATAATGGTGACCACACAAAATATTGACACTTTGGGCCCAATTTGGACATTTTCACTTAGGGGTGTACTCACTTTTGTTGCCAGTGGTTTAGACATTAATGGCTGTGTGTTGAGTTATTTTGAGGGGACAGCAAATTTACACTGTTATATAAGCTGTACACTCACTACTTTACATTGTAGAAAGTGTCATTTCTTCAGTGTTGTCACATGAAAAGATAGAAGAAAATATTTACAGAAATGTGAGGGGTGTACTCACTTTTGTGAGATAGTGTATGTAATCACAGTCATTTTTATGGCTCGTTTACACTTGTGGTTTGAGGGCAAAAAAAAAAACCACGGGGTTGAGTCACATTTTTATTGCCCCGGGGTGTACACATGCCGCGGCTGTAAAGCAAAGCATCACCGTCAAGGTTTGTGTACACTCCTATCTTGCATCTTAAAGGGGAGCAGCTAGGCGGCAGTAAAAACGTGGCTCATCGTTCTTAGTGCCCTCCTCCCCAAATACAAGAATTAAATCATCTATTGCATAAGGTTTTCTGTATCACCCACCAAATGCAACCCATTCAACTAAATGGGACCTCACTGCAACCAGACACAGGAGTGAGGTGGGGGTGTGAAATTTTTAAAGGTTAAAACCGTGGTGTGGAGGTGACATAACATCTCCTCACTGCCTGTCAATCACTCTCTGAACCATGGATCACTCTTCAGAGGGCTTAACATAAGTGTAAAAAAAGCCCTTTGGGTAATTTGGGAAAAAGTTTAGATAAGTTGCCACAAAAATAAAACTGTGGGACGTCTCCCTCCATTGTAACCAGGCGTCCGCCTCTGTCTGCTGGTAACAAATACAACCTACACATCGTTCTCACTGAGTGTTTAGGATACAACGGCCTGAACTGGTTGGACATATAATAAAAGGTTATAGTGAACTAGTCAGAAAATGCAGTTGTAGGGATGACAGCGTACGGTCAATTGTAGGGATGACAGCCTACGGTCAATTGTAGGGATGACAGCGTACGGTCAATTGTAGGGATGACAGCGTACGGTCAATTGTAGGGATGACAGCCTACGGTCAATTGTAGGGATGACAGCCTACGGTCAATTGTAGGGATGACAGCCTACGGTCAATTGTAGGGATGACAGCGTACGGTCAATTGTAGGGATGACAGCGTACGGTCAATTGTAGGGATGACAGCCTACGGTCAATTGTAGGGATGACAGCCTACGGTCAATTGTAGGGATGACAGCCTACGGTCAATTGTAGGGATGACAGCCTACGGTCAATTGTAGGGATGACAGCCTACGGTCAATTGTAGGGATGACAGCGTACGGTCAATTGTAGGGATGACAGCGTACGGTCAATTGTAGGGATGACAGCCTACGGTCAATTGTAGGGATGACAGCCTACGGTCAATTGTAGGGATGACAGCGTACGGTCAATTGTAGGGATGACTGCCTACGGTCAATTGTAGGGATGACTGCCTACGGTCAATTGTAGGGATGACAGCGTACGGTCAATTGTAGGGATGACAGCGTACGGTCAATGGTAGGGATGACAGCGTACGGTCAATGGTAGGGATGACAGCGTACGGTCAATGGTAGGGATGACAGCGTACGGTCAATGGTAGGGATGACAGCCTACGGTCAATGGTAGGGATGACTGCCTACGGTCAATTGTAGGGATGACAGCGTACGGTCAATTGTAGGGATGACTGCCTACGGTCAATTGTAGGGATGACTGCCTACGGTCAATTGTAGGGATGACAGCGTACGGTCAATTGTAGGGATGACAGCGTACGGTCAATTGTAGGGATGACAGCGTACGGTCAATTGTAGGGATGACAGCGTACGGTCAATTGTAGGGATGACAGCGTACGGTCAATTGTAGGGATGACAGCGTACGGTCTACGGTCAATTGTAGGGATGACAGCGTACGGTCAATTGTAGGGATGACAGCCTACGGTCAATTGTAGGGATGACAGCCTACGGTCAATTGTAGGGATGACAGCCTACGGTCAATTGTAGGGATGACAGCCTACGGTCAATTGTAGGGATGACAGCCTACGGTCAATTGTAGGGATGACAGCCTACGGTCAATTGTAGGGATGACAGCCTACGGTCAATTGTAGGGATGACTGCCTACGGTCAATTGTAGGGATGACTGCCTACGGTCAATTGTAGGGATGACTGCCTACGGTCAATTGTAGGGATGACTGCCTACGGTCAATTGTAGGGATGACTGCCTACGGTCAATTGTAGGGATGACTGCCTACGGTCAATTGTAGGGATGACTGCCTACGGTCAATTGTAGGGATGACTGCCTACGGTCAATTGTAGGGATGACTGCCTACGGTCAATTGTAGGGATGACTGCCTACGGTCAATTGTAGGGATGACTGCCTACGGTCAATTGTAGGGATGACTGCCTACGGTCAATTGTAGGGATGACTGCCTACGGTCAATTGTAGGGATGACTGCCTACGGTCAATTGTAGGGATGACAGCCTACGGTCAATTGTAGGGATGACGGCCTACGGTCAATTGTAGGGATGACAGTGCACGTGTTACCCCTTTCACTGCCAGGGCTGTTTTTGCATTTGCTTTCTTTTTGCACATGTTATAAAATATCATTTTAGGCCCGAAGAAGATTTTTTCTGAAAGCAGAGACCCTGGAGAATATAACGTCAGTTCCAACTTCTTTTTATGTCACACAATATTAGTGGTTCATTTTAGGGCACATGCAGTAAACACAATATGAGACTGAACTTTTTGGTAAAATATAAAAGACGAGATGTCACCCATGACCCCTCCCTCCTGCCAAGTGCCCCCAGAGCTAGCAGCTTGCTCTCGGGGCACCCAGGCAGGCTCCTGAGCCGCTGCTGTGCGTGTCCTTCCACACACACAGACATGGCTCGTCTCACTCCCGCTCTCTCCCGCTCTCTCCCTCTCCTCACTGGCTGTGATTGACAGCAGTGGGAGCCAATGAGGAGGGAAACTCCCCAGAGAGCCGAGGCTCTCCTGCACTGCACTAGAGGAAGATTGCGCTCAGGTAAATATTAGGGGGGTGCTGCACAGAAGGTAAAAAACCTTGAGCCTTTAGTACCACTTTAGGGCTCCATTCACGCTTTGCGATTTCCTTTTCAACTTTGGATGCATGTGACTTGGATGCAACTTTTGCTTTGACTTTTGTACAACTGTTTGCATTGATAAAATTAACATGCAACTTTTGAGAGTTTACATTGCAGTCTATGGCACTCAGGTTGCATCAAAGCAGTGCAGAAACCTTTTTAAAAGTTGCTACGACTTAAAGTCACTTAGATTTGAACGGCTTCCATTGAAATACATGGGCTGCACTTTGTGTCCAAAGTGGCATGACAAGTCAAACAAGTGTGAATGGAGCCTAAGGGTCCTTTCACACTGGGGCGGTTTGCAGGCGCTATTGCGCTAATAATAGTGCCTGCAAACCGACCCGAAAGTGCCGCTGCTTTCATTCCAGTGTGAAAGCCCCGAGGGCTTTCACACTGGAGCGATGCGCTGGCAGAACGGTAAAAAAAGTCCTGCTAGCAGCATCTTCGGAGCGGTGAAGGAGCGGAGTGTAAACCGCGCCTTCACCGCTCCTGCCCATTGAAACAATTTTGCAAATATGTAATTTTTCTTCACTGATGGGCTGCCTTGATTATCAGTGTAAATGTCCAATGTAACTGGAAAGCCGGTTTGTCCTTTTCTCAGACACTGAAAAGCGCTGAGGAAAGGAAATTCCAATAACTGGCATTTGTTTACATTTGATCACCTGTGATTGGACACAGCTGATCACATGGCAAAGAGCCTACCTCATCGGCTCTTTACCATGAACGATGATGCGCTGTGTTCGAGGGCCACAGCTCACCCCCGATCACCGCGCTGGGTGCCCCCTCCCCTAGGTGCGCGCATGTGAAGGTCGTCATATGACATGCAGTCAGGATGGTAAGGCCACCTCCCGGCCATCATTCTGCTGTAGGCCCCGGCAGGAAGGTGTTTAAAATCCTTCCATGCTCTCCCTACTTTGTAAAGTTTAGTTGGGGACTGGGGAGTGATGTTTAACATATATATACCCTGTCTGTACTGTGCTGGCAGTTCTTCATTATCAGCTGTAAACTAGATTTGAACACTGTCTGTCCTAACGAAGGGTTAGAAGTCTCCCTCCTGCATTCTGTGTTAATGAGGGACAGCTCAGTCTGTGTGGGGACAAAGACACTGTAAAGGCCCATACACACGATCTGACTTTTTGACAACAAACATGCAAATTACCTGTTTTAAGGCAACATCCGACCGTGTGTACGCTCCATCGGACAAACTTTTTCGGTTTTCATCGGACAAATGTTGGCTGTGCGAACAGACAAACTTGGCGGCAGCAAAAGTCCTACGTCGGCAAGTCCAATCGTGTGTATACTAAACCATCGGCCTTTAGTACAAAGTGCAAACACGCATGCTCAGAACCAATGCAAAAGATCAGACAACAATACAGAAGTTGACCAAAGGGTGGCGCCGGAGAATTGAACTTCCTCTTTTGAAGTGTCGTCAGCACGTTGAAACGTCACTACGTTCGTGTTTGTTGCATTAAAAAGTCCTGCCGTGTGTATGCATACCAAGTTTACGGCCAACGCCCTTTGGACAGAAATCCACGGAAAAGTTTGTTTAAAGTCCGATCGCTTGTACGAGGCTTTAGACTGTCCAGAGGTTCTTTGATTCAGCCATGACACTTTCTGTTCACTTCTGGACTGACTGGTTCCTGAATTCTGTTTGTATGTAATCAATCTATCTTACAGAATGTGCTAATGGTGTCTTTTTTTTTTTTTTTCCCCTGCAGGTGCAGTACTGTGCGTTGAGAGAATGGTGGCGCTGCAGAGCTACTGCGATCACAATGGCAGTGTGTCCCAGGCTTGGTTGGACAGCGGCCTCTCGCCATGCTTTTATTTCACCCTGGTCCCGTCTGTGTTGCTCAGCTTCTCTATCCTCCTGGGAACATTGCAGTCAGCCTGCTATGCCCAGCACAGCCGGACGATGGAGCCCAAGTACATCCCCAAGTCTCACCTGTACCGCCTGCAGTTGGCACTGTCAGTGGTGCTGATCCTACAGGCTCTGGGAGGTCTGATCTGGCAGGCTGCGGGTGGCAATGCGCTATACGGGTACATGATTGTGTACGGCTGTCTCTATGCAGGCGCCTGGGCATTCAGCATTTGGCTCCTTCACTTGGAGCGGACGAGGGCCCTGGAGCGAGAGAGGAGCAGGGGCCACGGGGTCGTTCTCCTGCTGTTCTGGGCCCTGGCATTCGCTGCTGAGAACTTGGCGTTCATATCTTGGCAAAGCCCTCACTGGTGGTGGAACTCCATGAACACTGCTGACGAGAAAGTAAGTTTTCATTTGTTTTCTACTAGGAAACTGGGGGAGTAAATAACACTAAAGTAAGCCTAATTTTTTAAAACATATCAAAGGGAAATGCCTATGAAAATGAGGGGCATCTGTAGATCAAAGCAAACTGTGCAGCTCTGATTGAAGTTGGATAATGCCCTTTGCTATAGGTGTAGGCCATTTACATTCCTTATGAAGCCATAGTTCACAACATTCTCAAAACATTTTTAGGGACACTTTTTTTTTGTCTGTAGGCGGAGTATTTTTAATCAGGGGTGGGGGGCGTTCATTTGTAGGCGTGGTTAAGTAGGAGCGTAAAAATGTGTCGCACAAACCATGCCGCTGTGAAAAATGGCCTTGGTTTAATATATGCTAAATATTGGGTGGGGCTTAAAGGGGGTGTGGTTAAATAGAGTCTGAGATGAAAGAGGGATGGAGGGAGAAAGAAAGAAAGTAAAAGAGGGAGGGAAGGAAAGAAAGGGAGAGAAGAGGAAAGAAGAATGGAGGGAGAGATAAAAGAAGGAAAAAGGGACAGAGGGAGGGAGAAGGAAAGAAAGAGGGATGGGGAAAGGGAGGGAGAGAAGGAATGAAAGAGAAAGAAAGAGGGATGAAGGGAGGGAAAGAGAAGGATGGAAAGAAAGAGGGATGGAGGGAGAGAGAGCGAGAAGGAAATAAAGAGGGAGAGAGAATGAGGAAAATAAAGAGGGAGAGAGAATGAGGAAAATAAAGAGGGAGAGAGAAGGAGGGAAATAAAGAGGGAGAGAGAAGCAGGGAAATAAAGAGGGAGAGAGAAGCAGGGAAATAAAGAGGGAGAGAGAAGCAGGGAAATAAAGAGGGAGAGAGAAGCAGGGAAATAAAGAGGGAGAGAGATGGAGGGAAATAAAGAGGGAGAGAGAAGCAGGGAAATAAAGAGGGAGAGAGATGGAGGGAAATAAAGAGGGAGAGAGATGGAGGGAAATAAAGAGGGAGAGAGATGGAGGGAAATAAAGAGGGAGAGAGATGGAGGGAAATAAAGAGGGAGAGAGAAGGAAGGAAAGAAAGAGGGATGGGTGGAGGGAGAGAGAGAAGGAATGAATAAGGGATGGAAAGAGAGTGAAGGAAAGACGAAGAAAGAAAGAGGGATGAAGGGAGGGAAGGGAAGAAAGAGAAAGGGGGGAGGAAGGAAAGAAAGAAAGAGGGATGGAGGGAGAGAGAAGGAAGGAGAAAGAGAGAGAAGGAGAACGATATCTGGGTTTGCGCTAAATAATGCACTTTGTTCTTTGCAGACAGAACGAGACTCTAGTACAGTTCAGCCATAATAAATGTTGTTCTTCCTCACCTCAATCTGTAAGGCGGCCTGCTTCTTTCCCAGGCAGCTCCATGCCATGGGCAGTAAGTGGCACACCCTTTGACTGGAAGGCGGTGCAGCCCGCCCCCTCCTACCTCCTCAGCCAGTAGATGACTGAAGTTTTCTTTGACATCCCTCCCTCTCCCTCCATCACCCAGTCCCAACTACCAGACCACCCAGCTATGGTGGGCGGCCCGGGATGACACATTTCAGAAAAAGGCCCGGTCCTTTAAAGAGAAACTGTGGTCTGCTTACATAATTTGTAATAAAAACATCTTTGCCATTCTGAAGCTTCCCTCCAACCTCTTTGCATATATATATATATATATATATATATATATATATATATATATATATATATATATATATATATATATATATATATATATATATATAATATATTATTTTATATATACTGTGATTCTGTACTTGCCAAATATGCTGGAGAAATCTCCCTCCACTGAGTCTGGCTGCATCCACTGTGGGCAGCGGAAGCTGCTGCCTGTTCACTTCCTGGATTTACACAGACGCACAACTCCAGCTCTGCAGCTCTCATTGGCCCTCTTATGACTCATCCCCCCTCCCTTCCTGGCAAACTCTCACGATAGTGAGTGAGAGAGAGCTGTGCATGATGTCATAAATCTAGGCTAAGCAGACAGGAAGTGGGCTGTATAAGGTATTTACTGGCAGATAAAAAATTTTTTACTATTCAAAGTTAAAACAATAAGGGCAGAAGATTTAATAGATGGAAAGATGAAAAAATGACTGAAGTTCCACTTAGGTGGTAAATATCTCTTCAATTAGAAAAATGACAGCTACAGTGTGATTGGTTGCCTCAAGCAACATGCTCCTTCCAGTTATTTTTAAGTTTGATGGCATGATGGTCAAGAAGGCACAAGCAACTGTGGCATGCCTTGAATGTAACTGTTTGTGTCTTAACCACTTGACAACTGGGCACTTAAACCCCCTTCCTAACCAGACCAATTTTCAGCTTTCGGTGCTCTCACACTTTGAATGACAATTACTCAGTCATGCAATACTGTACCTATATGAAATTTATTTCCTTTTTTTCACACAAATAGAGCTTTCTTTTGGTTGTATTTAATCACTGCTGGGTTTTTTATTTTTTGCGCTATAAATCAAAAAAGACTGAAAATTCGATTAAAAAAAAAAAAATTCTTTGTTTCTGTTAAAATTTATGGCAGAGTATTGGCAGAGTATTGGCAGAGTATTGGCAGAGCATAGCACAGTGTTGCAGAGCATAGCACAGTGTTGCAGAGTATTGCAGATTATTGCCATTATTTATATTGAGCAGCGCTGTGGGCACTAAACATCCAGCCCACAGCGTTGCCATCTCTCCCCCTCTCCCCCGCACTGTACCGAGTGGTACAGAGAGGGGAGGGAGGAACCGGCGTCATGACGTGACGCCAGTTTGTTTACATGTGATCGCTCCGTCATTTGACGGAACGATCACGTGGTAAATGGCCACGATCAGCGGCTATTTACCGTGATCCGTGATGCGCCGGGTCCGGTCACGGATGTTCCCGAGTGCGCACCCCAGGGAGCGCACGGGAGCAACATTGTGGAATGACGTCCATGGACGTCCACCCAGAACTAGCCGACCGCGCTGTTGCCGTCTTTCGGCAATGGTCCGGTCGGCAAGTGGTTAAATAAACTGTTATATTGATGGTTTTTGATCGACTTTAAAATGAAAGTCTGTGTTGTTTATCCTATAATTGACAGTTACAAGAAGTGTAATTTTGAAATGAATCTTTAATTAGATTCAAGAGATCTCATGTCTTTAACTGCCATCCAGGCCTCATTCCAAAGCCCCCCCATGTGTATTCCTTGCTTGATGTGGTGTAGATGCACTTTCTCACTGACCTTTGACCTTTGTCCACGTAGGTGCAGTTTGCTCTGTGGACTCTGCGCTACATCTGCACGCTGTTCCTCTTCACCCTGGGAATTCTCGCCCCCGGCCGGCCACGAAAACCGTACATCATCCTTATCAATGAAGATGAGAGAGACGTTGAGAACACACAGGTGAGAGGTGTCCTCAATCTTAAAGGGAATGCATACACTTATTATTTTCTTATTTTACTTTTTTTTTTTTTTTGTTCAGTACCAAAAAAAAAAAAAAATATATAGTGAGGATGGTAAGTATTCAGACCCCCTTTAAATTTTCACTCTTTGTTATATTGCAGCCATTTGCTAAAATCATTTTAAGTTCATTTTTTTTCCTCATTAATGTACACACAGCACCCCATATTGACAGAAAAACACAGAATTGTTGACATTTTTGCAGATTTATTAAAAAAGAAAAACTGAAATATCACAAGGGAAAAAAAAATTTACTTAAATTATTTTAGCAAATGGCTGCAATATAACAAAGAGTGAAAAATTTAAGGGGGTCTGAATACTTTCCGTCCCCACTGTGTATATGTATGTATGTATGTATGTATGTGTGTGTGTCTATATAGATCTAGATAGAGATATATATATATATATATACACACACACAGTGCTTTTTGTCATGTTTAAAACCAAAACCGTGAATGTATTTTATTGGGACTTTTGTTTTTTGTTTTAATATATTTTTTCATATAAAAGTACAAGATTTGTTGATGCAGGAGTAGCCTGCCAGCAAAGGCAATAAAGTAATAAACATAATATGACATAGTAAGCAGGATAGAACTGTGTGGTTTGGAGCCTATAAACATTACGAGATAACTAATAATACAGTATCTGGTCCAACAAGAGTAACTAACTGGAGGTTCTGCCAAAGTGGTGATCAAAGGAGTGGAAGCAGGTGAACATTCACCCCGGAAATGGGTAGAGATATTACTATAATTATGAGGAAATATCAGACATTTCACATCAAATAATGTACTACTTAATCACATAGATTAGGTGGAATGCCTAGGGGGGGGGATATGAGGGGTTAAGCATTGGAGATGTCCTGGATCCTAAGTTTGCCCAGTGTATTAGCAAGGTCTGCACGCAGGTACCAGTCCGTATAGCGGAAGGAAGTCATGTGAAAAGAGATTTCTTCTGGAGAGAAAGAGTGTTCCATGAAGCAACACCATCTTGCAATAAAGTGTTTTAGTGATGTAGAACGTTGGGTGAAAGTGAAATAGGGTTAAGAGTGCTTGTTTTAGGCAATTTGAGGCGGGATTATGGGAATTTTATGTGATAGACCAACACAAAGTGGTACATAATTGTGAAGTGAAAGGAAAATGATAAATGATTTTCAACCATTGCACGTGCATTTGTATTCAGCCCCCTTTACTCTGATACCCCTAACTAAAATCTAGTGGAACCAATTACTTCAGAAGTCACCTAATTAGTAAATAGAGTCCACCTATGTGTAAATTTTTTTTTTTATTTTTTTTTGTTTCAGTATTTTTATTAAAGAATCTGCATGTTACAAATAATGAGACATGGAACCAATCATCATTACACTTTTGGAATACAGTGCTATCATTGACGTACAGTGAAAAGGCAAAAGTGAAAACCAATCAGAAGAAAAAACCCAAAACAAGATATTGCATATAATAGACATTTAGAACACATAAAACTGTAGAAAGTCTTAGAACCGTAATGGGAACATATGGACCTCCTAGGGGAAACATAGTGGAGTCCTGCTATAAGTATCTTTGTGATACCGGGTATATCGCCACGTCCCCCACGTACCCCTGTCGGGAACTAACTGTACGTGGGTGAGGGAGTCGTCTGTCTAATTTTGAGTTTCTAACATGCCGGTTTCTCGGTTATGAATTGCTCTTTACAGGAAATGTTATGGTTTATGAACAAGTCCCAGTATTATTGCAGGTTCTTGGTGTAATTGTAATCAACTAGACTCTATCTGTGAGGTTAGTAGGTGGCTATGGGGAAAGAGGGAGCGATGGAGAGAGGAGGGGAGGAAGAGTTACCGTGGATAGATGTCCAGTTTATTTAACTTGTGTGTAATTTAATCTCAGCATAAATACAGCTGTTCTGTGAAACAATCAAAGGTTTGTTGGAGAACCTTAGTGAACAAACAGCACCTTGAAGGCCAAGGAACACACCAGACGGGTAAGGGATAAAGTTGGGGAGAAGTTCAAAGCTGGGTTAGGTTATAAAAAAATATCCCAAGCTTTGAACATCTCACGGAGTACTGTTCAATCCATCATCTGAAAATGGAAAGAGTATGGCACATCTGCAAACCTACCAAGACATGGCCGTCCACCTAAACTGACAGGCCGGGCAAGGAGAGCATTCATCAAAGAAGCAGCCAAGAGGTCCATGGTAACTCTGGAGGAGCTGCAGAGATCCACAGCTCAGGTGGGAGTCGTGCTCTCCACAAATCTGCCCTTTATGGAAGAGTGGCAAGAAGAAAGTCATTGTTGAAAAAGCAAAACATTAGGTGTGACGGAATACTAATGCCGCGTACACACAAGCGGACTTTTCGACCGGACTGGTCCGGCGGTCAATTCCACCATGTGTGGGCTTCATCGGACCTGCAGTGGACTTTTTCGGTCGAAAATCTGATGGACTTTAGATTTGGAACATGTTTCAAATCTTTACGTCGGAACTCCACCGGACCCAGTTCCTATCAAAAAGTCAGATCGTCTGTATGCTAGTCCGACGGACGAAAACCGACACTAGGGCAGCTATTGGCTACTGGCTTTAAACTTCCTTATTTTAGTCCGGTCGTATGTCATCATGTACGAATCTGTAGGACTTTGGTGTGAGGCAAGTCCGTTAGTTGGGAAAGTCCGTTAGAAGTCCGCCGAAAGTCCGTCGGACCAGTCCGGTCAAAGTCCGCTCATGTGTACGTTGCATAACACTGCACATCACCCTGAACACACCATCCTCACCGTGAAACATGGTGGTGGCAGCATCATGTTGTGGGGATGCTTTTCTTTAGCAGGGACAGGGAAGCTGGTCAGAGTTTATGGGAAGATGGATGTAGCCAAGTACAGGGGAATCTTAGAAGAAAACCTGTTAGAGTCTGCAAAAGACTTGAGACTGGGGCGAAGGTTCACCTTCTAGCAGGACAACGACCCTAAACATACAGCCAGAGCTACAATGGAATGGTTTAGATCAGTGGTCTCCATACTGCGGCCCTGGGGCCAGATGTGGCCCTTTGCTTGCCCCTATCCGGCCCTTGGAGCACTAGTCTTTCAACAACTGACAGTAATGATGGGGCACCATTCCTCCCTTTGACACCAGTGGTGGAGCACTATTCCTCCCACATATACCAATGATGGGGTGCTATTCTGTCCACTGATACCAACAATAGGGCACTTTTACTTCCACTGACGCTGGGGCATTTTCTACACCCACTAGCCACAGTCCGGCCCCCCTGAACTCTGAATGATAGTAAACTGGCCCTTTTATTTAGAAAGTTTGGAGACACCTGTTTTAGGTCAAAGCATATTCATGTGTTAGAATGGCCCGGTCAAAGTTCAGACCTAAATCCAATTGATAATCTGTGGCAAGACTTGAAAATTGCTGTTTAGAGACGCTCTCCATCCAATCTGGCAGAGCTTGAGCTATTTTGCAAAGAAGATTGGGCAAAAATGTCCCTCTCTAGATGTGCAAAGCTGGTAGAGACATCCCCAAAAAGACTTGCAGCTGTAATTGCAGTGAAAGGCGGTTCTACAAAGTATTGACTCAGGGGGGCGCCATACAAATGCACATCACACTTCTCACAGATTTATTTGTAAAAAAATTTGAAAACCATTTATCATTTTCCTTCCACTTCGCAATTATGTGCCACTTTGTGTCGGTCTATCACATAAAATCCCAATAAAATACATTTACGTTTTTGGTTGTAACAGGACAAAATGTGGAAAATTTCAAGGGGTATGAATACTTTTTCAAGGCGCTGTGTGTGTATATATGTGTGTGCGTGGTGTGTGTGTATATGTATGTGTGTGTGTGTGTGTGTGTGTGTGTGTATATATATATATATATATATATATATATATATATATATATATATATATATATATATATATATATTAGTATACCAGTCCCAGCATGCATCACTGATTGGCTTTCAGGAAGGATTGCAGTTTCCCGGAGATGTGTTTGTACTTTTCAGCCTCAGTTTGCTGAGTAAGGTCGGCTATTGTACCGTCTCTGTAGCACCAGACTGACCTGTCTATACTGAGAGCTCGGGGCCTATAGGACATGGTAATGTTTAATCTGTAATTGCTTAATTGGCACATGTGCGTCAGACAGATTCAATAAACTGACAGCAGGTAATTAGAGGTCACATTTCAGACATTGGATTTGATTGGGCACTCGGGGTTCTTGCACCCTGAGATGTATACGTCCCAAATTGTTCTGCAGCACATGTGCTTATAGGTGATGATCGCTTTGTTTGCTACAATCATTCCACCTGTTCTGTATACCATACACATCCAAATTTAAGGCACCCTACCGCTGATGGCTTACATAGTAATGTTTTCTTGGCAGGAATGTTGAGTTGAAAGGAAAGTTACTTGCGTTTGTATATAAAGTGGCTCATGTGTACAGATGTAAGTCTCCAAACTCAAATAATCTGAGTTCAGGACTTTCCAGCTCTACACATACTCCAGCGAGTTCACGCTGTAGGGAGGAATGCGCCTGCCTCTCTGTGTAGGAACTTCCTGTAATAAAGACCGCTCACTGTTGCTCTCTCTCCTTGTATAGGGTGACTGGTCTTGTCTCCGCCCCCTCCTGTAGGTGCTATGTTCTAGGTCAGAGAATCAAGCTATTAGGGCTGCTTCATACCACATTTTTGCATTCCAGATGCGTTTCTGCATGCACTGGTCTGATGCATTTTTGATGTGTTTTTAATGCATTCCAGTTTCCTGGGTCTTGGTTGTTAGGAGCCGTCACCTGCCAGTGTCCTAACAACCAGTGAATCCTCCCTGCTGTCAGCACAAGGGATGAGGAAATAAGTGTAGCCTCTTTAATCAATTGCTGGAAGTAAAAATATTTAGAGGCTTGTACCATCATCCAGGAGTCTAGAGATTAAGGGATCGGGAGCCTGGTCCCCAACCAGGCATCCACGAGGACATGGGGGCAATTGGACTATTGCGGTACAGTGAGGCAATAAAATTCAATTGTATAACAAATATATAAAAATAATGCAAAAGTTTTATTGATGCAGAAAAAATGATCAGTTACAAATTAAAACATAGTAGCAGTTTATATATATTAATAATTAAATAATTAACCCCAGATGGGGGGATCACAGTGGGGCAATTGATCACGGATAACATCTCAACTAGTTTTGCGGACTACAGTGAAACTAGTTGAGATGTTATCCGTGATCAATTGTCCCACTGTGATTTCTCCCCCCCATCTGGGGTTAATTATTTTGGTGACATATATGAACTGCTACCATGATTGAATTTGTAACCGATCAATTTTTCTGTATCAATAAAACGTTTGCATTATTTTTATATTTGTTATACAATTGAATTTTATTGCCTCACTGTACCATGATAGTCCAATTGCCCCCATGTCCTCGTGGAACCCTGGTTGGGGGCCAGGCTCCCGATCCCTTAGTCACAGCACAAGGGATGAGTCCTCATAGCTTTTCTTTGTTCCCCTGGACAAATCGAGCAGTTAAAACGTAGCTCCACCCAAAAGTGTAACTTCCGCTTATCTGATTGGCCCCTTTTGGTGGGGAGGGGGGAGCAGATACCTGTGTTTTTTTTTTTTTTTTTTTACAGGTACCCTGTCCCCACTTTCAGGAGACCGGGCCGCGGCGAATTACGGCGGCAGCTCGGTCACCCTCCTTCTCCCTCCTCCCTTCCCTTCTGCCAGGCCAGTGAGAGAGCGCTTCACGCATGCGCAGTAGGGACTCAGCCGTTAAGCCGAAAGACTACACTGCCGGGGTTCCCTTACCTGCAATGGCGGCAGCAGCAACCTACCAGCCGATGGAAACATCAGCTGGGGTGTAAACATTGCTGGACTCCAGGACAGGTAAGTGTCCTAATGTTAAAAGTCAGCTGATTTAATTTTTAAAGGGGCAGGAGTAACTCCGCTTTAACCATGCGGTGCGCAAGCCCTACTGCATGGGAAAATAAAAATGTTTGCCCGGGGTTCTTCCTTACAGTAGTATTAAACCCAAAACAAAAAAATTATTATATTGTACCTAACAATCCTTAGAGGTGGTGCCTGCATTGGTTTTCTTTTTTTAGGATTCTTTCCCATATTTTCACCTGGTGATCTAGCAAGTAACACACCTCCTGTCTTCAGGTGCCTCTACTCTGACAGAGACACTTTTGGACGGCATTATTGTAAGTCTGGGGAGAGGGTAGTGTCAGGTGCATTAGGAGATGTAGATGGCCTCGGCTAACAAATTAAAGCTGAACTCCAGCTAACACTTCTTAAACAGTTACAGCAACAGTGTTTGCCTTTTGCGTGTAAAGGTTTTACATAAATGAATAAAAGCTGATCATTGTAAGGACCCTTGTCAGTGGTAAATAGTTTGTCTCAATCCTCTAATTGACACTTTTTTGCTGGACAGCTTGGCCTGTTAAAGGATGTTAAACACTTACGGACCGCCCGCCGCAGTTTTACATTGGTTATTTGAAGAGGAATATCGTTGTTATGGCAGTAGCTATCTTTTATTGGCGGCGGGAGAGGTAACCCCACCCCCCCCCCCGCTGCACTCCGGTGCCCTCCGCCGATTACCGGAGCCGTCGGTATCGATCGGGTCCTTCTCCTGGCTAGACACGGAGACGAGCGAGGGGAGGATGACCCCCACCCGTCTCCATATCATTGGAGGCCGGAAGCGACATCAAAACGTCACTTCCGCCCATAGCTCTTAAAGGGACATTTTTTATTTATTTTTTTTCATTTTTTTCAAATGACAAATTTATTTTTTTATTTTTTATTTTTTTATTGCATTTTAGTGTAAATATGAGATCTGAGGTCTTTTTGACCCCATTTAGGAGGTCCCCCAAAATTCTTATTTAATAAACAAACTAGAGCTGGGTGATTTTCTCCCCAAAAAAATCTGCGATTTTTTTATTTTTTTTTAACTCGATTCACCATTTGAATCGAGGGTTTTTTTTTTTTTTTTTTTATTTATTTTAAAAAACTCGTTTCATGATTTGAATCGAGAGTTTTTTTTGCTTTTTATTTTTTTTTTATGGATACCGCACCGGTCCTGAGGAACTTTTTTGTAGGCGGGACCGCGGCCTTGACCTAGTCCGCAGCGTCCGGCCTCGCGGACTAGGCCGAAGCAGCGGCCTCGCCTAAATACTCCTGCCCGCAGTTCCTCGGGACCGGCGCGGTGTCAGCACCGGTCCTGGTGAAAAAAAAAAAACGATTTTGCTGAAAATTTGAATTGATTTGACCTCTCAACTCAATTCAAGATTCAAATCGATTTCTTTCCCCAGCCCTAAATCGAACATCCCAAGTGTTTACAAACAGTTCAAATGGTAGACGCGTTTCACACACTAACAGGTGCGCTTCTTCAGTAATGAAGACGTGCACCTGTTAGTGTGTGTGAAACGCGTCTACCATTTGAACTGTTTGTAACACTTGGGATGTTCGTTTTATTAAATAAGAATTTTGATGGATCTTGGAGTGCAGCCATTTCTTCAGTGTTGATCGTAGGCGGAGCCGAGGCGGGCCCCTGTGATATCATTAGGCTTCCTGTCTCACCTGGAGCAGCGAGTTCTTTTGGATATTTAAGAGGTCCTGTCATGCTTTTTTTCTATTAGGGATGTTTACATTCCTTGCAATAGGAATAAAAGTGACACTTTTTTTTTTTTTTTTTAAAGACCAGTGTAAAAATATAAGCTAAAATAAATTAGAAGAAAAAATATATATATATTTTTTTTTTTTAAATGCGCCCTGTCCCGCCGAGCTCGCGTGCAGAAGCGACCGCATACGCGAGTAGCGCCCGCGTATGAAAACAGTGTTCAAACCACACATGTGAGGTATCGCCGCGATCGGTAGAGCGAGAGCAACAATTCTAGCCCTAGACCACCTCTGTAACTCAAAACATGCAACCTGTCACCTATGGAGATTTTTAAGGGTAAAAGTTTGTCGCCATTCCACGAGTGGGCACAATTTTGAAGCGTGACATGTTGGGTATCAATATACTCGGCGTAACATTATCCTTCACAATATAAAAAAATTGGGCTAACTTTACTGTTGTCTTACAATTTTTTTGAATTAAAAAATATATTTTTTCCAATACAAAGTGTGCTTGTGAGACCGCTGCGCAAATACGGTATGACAGAAATTATTGCAACGACCGCCATTTTATTCTCTAGGGTGTTAGAAAAAAAATATATAATGTTTGGGGGTCCTAAGTAATTTTCTAGCAAAAAAAAAATCAAACTGGTTTTAACTTGTAAACAACAAATCTCAGAAAGAGGCTCGGTCCTTAAGTGGTTAAAAATAACAGACTTACTGGCCAGATCACCAGGTGAAAATAGAGGGGGGAGGGGAACATAAAAAGAAAACAAATGCAGCCACCACATCTAAGTACAGTGGAACCTCAGATTGCGAGTAACGCGGTTAACGAGCGTTTCGCAATACAAGCACTGTATTTTTAAAATTCGTAACTCGGTTTGTGGGTGTTGTCTCGCAAAATGAGCACGATTCAGGCCAAAGTGTGTGCAGTACCACGTTTGGCCTGAGGTGGGGGGGTGCCGGCGCTGAGCGGCGCCGATCACAGCCGATCGGTGCAGTTTGGAAATGCACGGAAAGGCCCGAGGACAGCTCGGCTGACCTCGGCAAACCTCAGGAATGGAGTCTTTCCGAGGTTTGCCAAGGTTTTCCGAGGTCAGCCGAGGTGTCCTCGGGCTTTTCCGGCTGTTTCTGTGGCTCTCCGGCGCCCCCCCCCCCACCTCTGGCCACATGCGGTATTGCATGCCATTGAAGTCAATGCGGAATAAATTATTTTTGTTTCCATTGACTTCAATGGGGAAACTCGCTTTGATATGCGAGTACTTTGGATTACGAGCATTCTCCTGGAACGGATTATGCTCGTAATCCAAGGTTCCACTGTATGGATAAACTGCAATATCATTTTTGTTTTTGGATTAGTCCTTCAGAGTCTCTGTCACTGATTTTTTGATATTAAAGTCTTGTTTGTTATTTTTTTAAAGCAAAGAATAAATTTTTTTATACTTGCCTCCTCTGTGCAGTAGATTTATACAGAGCAGCCCAGATCTTCCTCTTCTCAGGTCCCTCGGCGGCGCTCTTGGCCCCTCCCTCCTGCCGAGTGCCCCCACAGGAAGCATTTTTCCATGGGGGCACCTGAGCCGAGTCACAGCTCCGTGTGTCCATTCAGACCCAGAGCTGCAGCCCTCCCCCTCTCTTTCCTCACTGACTTTGATTGACAGCAGCGGGCGCAAATGGCGCCCGCTGCTGTCTAAGCCAATGAGAAGGGAGAGTCCCGGACAGCCAATGCTGTCATGCAACATAACTGGATCAAGAGGGGGCGGCTTGGGTAAGTATTAGAGGGGGGGGGGGGGGGGCTGAGGGGAGCTGCTGTGCTGCACACAGAAGGCTTTTTATCTTGATGCATAGAATGCATTAGGATAAAACAAACTTCTGCCTTTAGAACAGTGTTACTTTTGGCAGCAAATTTCAGTTTAGTTTTAGTCTTATTCTTAGGACTAAAATGGCATTTTTAGTTTTAGTCCCATTTTAGTCTTCTGCAATTGTTTTAGTTTTAGTCGTATTTATTCAACTAAATCTCCAGTACATTTTAGTCGTCTAAAATCTAATGGGTGTAATTCAATTGTAATGCATTAGTTAACAATTCTCTACAATACAAACTCATTATATACGGCTGGAGTGAAAAATCTAATATGTTATTTATTATTACACTGAGGTATGAACATGCACTACAGACCAATGTTAATTTTGAAATCAAATTTCAATTTACTTTTAGTCTTAGTCTTTTGACTAAAAGGGCATTTTAGTTTTAGTCGTATTTTAGTCATTTCAGTTGTTTTAGTTTTAGTCCTATTTTAGTCGGCTAAAATAATATTCATTTAGTCGACTAAAATGTTTTAGTCGTTTTCGTCGAGAAAATTAACACTGCTTTAGAACCACTTTAAACTGTGCATGGTGCAATCCAAACAAAGCAGGCGTAGGGAAGATGGCGGGGTTTTCTTTTCAGCAGAGCGGCTAAGAATACACATTTTATTTTCATGTTCTCCATGCTGGATTTGCCATCACCTGCCATAGATAGACTGCTCATGGTTTTATTCCCCTTTTTCTATCCTCTTAGCCTCTTTTGAGGAATGAGAACCAGTCAACATGGCAGGGTTTCTGGAAGAAGGTGCGCCTCCTCGTTCCGTATTTGTGGCCGCGGAAAAATGTACTACTGCAGCTTCTGGTGGTCCTCTGCATGGGGCTGATGGGTCTGGAGCGAGCCATCAATGTCTTCGTCCCCATCTATTACAAGAAAATAGGTGAGACTGGGCTGCAAGCCGTACTTACTCTTGTTTCCTAGAAAAGTGAAAAAGTATTTTTGGTTTTGTTCAGTTTTTTGTAAAATCGGATTTTATCAGCAGATTTATACATTTTACATGACAAAAATAAAATCTACCTGTACAGATTACAGTGTTTTGGTCAGTTTTATTGAATTGTGTTTAAAGTTGTATTAAACCGAAAAGCAAACATTTCTTATATTGCAGCTTACTGATTCTTAGATGCGATGGCTGCATAATCCAGCCAGCACGTCTGTTGTTTTTCACAAGCTCAAGCTCTCCAGCAGAATGTATCAGTTTGCATAGATGGGACAAACCACAACAGTAAAATCAGTCTGTATATGCAGTAAAGCATGCTTGTTATACTCACTGTGGAACCTAAGGGGTTAATCCTCTGCACTGTGTAAAAAAAAAAAAAAAAAAAAAAAAAAAAAAAAAAAAAAGGCTGTTTGATCCTGTCCTCTCTGATCCTCTCCTTCTTCCACTGTCCCCAAATTTATCTCTGGATAAGACACACTAAGGACCAGTTCACACCATAGAAATGCAGTCCGGATGCATTCCAGATGCTTTTCTGCATGTGCGTTTTTTAAGCACTGCTGTGCAGTGTTCCTCCTCCTCCCTTCTTCCTTCTTTCTTCTTTCTCCTTCCTCCTTCCTTCTTCCTTCTTCCTTCTTCTTCCTTCTTCTTCCTTCTTCTTCCTTCTTTCTTCTTCTTCCTTCTTTCTTCCTTCTTCTTCCTTCTTTCTTTCTTCTTCTTCCTTCTTCCTTCTTCTTCCTTCTTCCTTCTTCCTTCTTCCTTCTTCTTTCTTCTTCTTCTTTCTTCTTCTTCCTTCTTCTTTCTTCTTCTTCCTTCTTTCTTCTTCTTCTTTCTTCTTTCTTCTTCTTCCTTCTTTCTTCTTCTTCCTTCTTTCTTTCCATGCATTTTTGATGCAGAAGAAAAACGCACAGGACTGCATGTGGTGTGAAGTCAGTCTGCACATGCTCAGTTTGGTGTGTATTTCTAGAGAGTTTTTTTTTTTTCTTTTTTCTTGGGAGAGTGCATGTAATCAGCACAGGTCAATCAGCACTGTCCAGACAGAGGGTCAGGGGTCCTCCAGCCTTCTGGGTTTAGTAACACTTTAATTTTGTTAAATGAAGAAAAGAACAACTTGAAACCATAACTCCTCAGATGGAAGGCAGATGAGGAACAAAACCCTCATGACCAGGAGCATTTTATAGCCTTGTGACTGGGAACATTGTGGACTTTAAAGTGTATTTCACTGAACCCAAAAGGTTTCAAAAATTTTCAGTGTAGTAGAAGGAACTTGTGGTGGCTGCAGGTACCTATGTTTATCTTCCAATCACTCCCAGTGTCCCTGGATCCTTGTCCAGACAGAGGGTCAGGGGTCCTCCAGCCTCATAGGACAGTCAAAGCAGAATGAAAACTCCTCCTACAAGCTTTAACTAGACACTTATAGAAGTCACAAGACTGCTATATACTGCTGATGAGAAAAGGTATTTAGCAGTTTATATTTCTTAAAATAATTACATGCCAATGTTCTGTGTATTGTGGGAGAGCAGATATAATGAATGCAGGCTCCTGGGTTTAGTAACACTTTAACGCTGGCAGGGGTGCTTACAATGATCAGCTTTTATTCACGGAAAACCTTTATCCCAAAACGAAGAACAAAAGACTGTTTTCTGTAACCTATTATAAAGTGTTGGCTGGAGTTTGGCTTGATTTTATTTTGTGTTTAACCACTTCAATACCGGGCACTTTCATTAGAGGTACACCGAATGGAAATGTTGCTGCCAATCAGATGTGGACTTGTTTGTCATGTGACTATCTGTGTTGTCTCCATCACAGTGGACCAGCTGACGGAAGGATCTGTGTGGCACACGTTGGCTCTCACTGTCTGTGTATACGTACTGCTCAAGCTGCTGCAAGGAGGAGGAGCGGGTGAGTACACGAGGGACGCCATCATTGTAGTGGGTTCTGTCTGCTCCATGTGGCTGTTTTGCTGTAAGTTGGGATTTTTCTTTGTTTTGTGCTTTTTCAGGTGCAACAGGGTTTGTAAGTAACTTAAGAACCTTCCTATGGATCCGGGTCCAGCAGTTTACAAACCGCGAGGTGCAGATCCGCCTGTTCGGCCACCTGCACTCGCTGTCCTTGCGCTGGCATCTTGGACGCAAGACGGGGGAGGTGTTGCGTAGTGTGGACAGAGGGACCAGCAGCATCAATAGTCTACTGAGGTACGACTGACATTACAAGGCCAACAAGAGAGTCATTATTGTACCTTTCAAAGGAATGCCAATGTGACCAACTTAACCACTTGACTTAAACAAAATTGACGTCCTTTTTTTCCCACATATAGAGCTTTCTTTTGGTGGTATTTGATCACCTCTGCGTTTTTTTTTTTTTGTTTGTTTTGTTTTGTTTTGTTTTATGTTTTTTTGTGTGTGTTTTGTTTGTGTTTTTTGTTTTTTGCACTATAAACAAAAAAAGACAGACTATTTTGGGGAAAAAAAAAATACTTTATCTTAAATAATGAGAATTTTATTGCCGCATAAATAGGTCAATAGCAAAAATGCAAAAACTTCTCTTTTCCAAAGGGGGTGAGAGGGAGATGGCTAAAGGTTCTCTTTGATGATGCAATGTTCATATTACTGGCACTGCTTGGCATTGATCAATCTGTTTTTCTCTTACAGTTATATAGTGTTCAGTATACTTCCAACCATTGCCGATATTATCATTGGGATCATCTATTTCACGTCTTCGTTCAATGCCTGGTTTGGGTTGATCATTTTCGTCTGTATGACTTTATATCTCAGTAAGTACTAAGAGAAGGTGCAGGATGTTTTATTTGTAAAGGCCGCTGTTGGCTATGTTGTAATATACTATAATGAAATAAAATGTTTAAAGCTGACCTTCACCCTCCTTGTAAAGTTCCTCCCTCTCGACCCCTCTCCTCCCCAACTCTACACAAATAGGGCAGTGTTTTGCTTTTTTTTTTGTTTTGTTTTTTTTTCGTTACCATTTATTTATTTATTTATTTATTTGCTTTTATTTTTTTCATTACCTTTTTTTTTTTTTTTCGTTACCATTTATTTATTTATTTATTTATTTATTTTGTTTTTCTTTTTTTCGTTACCTTTTTTTGTTTTCTTTTCTTTTTTTTCATTACCTTTTTTATTTTTTCCATTACCATTTATTTTGTTTTTTCTTTTTTTTCATTACCATTTATTTATTTAGTTTTTCTTTTTTTTTTGTTACCTTTTTTTTTTTTCATTACCATTTTATTTATTTATTTATTTTTTTCTTTTTCTTTTTTTCATTACCTTTTTTTTTTTTTTTTTTTTTTTCGTTACCATTTATTTATTTATTTAGTTTTTTTTCTTTTTTTCGTTACCTTTTTTTCTTTTCTTTTTTTTATTACTTTTTTTTTTTTTTTTTTCGCTACCATTTATTTATTTTGTTTGTTTTTTTCTTTTGTTCATTCCTTTTTTTTTTTTCCTTTTTTCATAAAAGTGCTACTCCTCCCCTCCATGCACGTCATTCGCCCTAGACTAATGACATGCATAGCACTCGCTGGCCCACCCGGGATATGTCACATATCCCAGAAGGCCTTGAGTCTTCCAATCAGCTAGTAGGAGGGGGCGGGCCTAATGACACATCATCATCCGCTGAATCCGGAAGAGCCGTTGGGCCTCTCGATGTCATGATTAGGATGGCGGCTCAGGACCGAGCTGCGTCTGGTCACAGAAGGTTGTCAGCGGGACAGCGCTGGATCTGGTGGCTGAGTTAAGTATTCATACTGTGCCTACAACACCACCAGGTAAGTAGGGGTATAGTAAAAAAAAAAAAAAAAAGGGGTGTAAGCTAAAGTTCCTTTTTAAAAAGGTGCTGTAAGACAGCATATCATATTGGGTCACAATGGTTGGGTCACAGCATACTTTTCAGCAGTAACCGTGTAAAACTGAGTACCTACCTTTTCAGTCCTCACTGAAAAAGCCAAGATTTCATTTCTTTTTTTTTTTTTTTTTTTTTTTTTTTACGCAAATCAATGCAAGTCCACCAGAGGCATCCAATTTTAAATTTTTAATTTAATTTATACACAGCGGGAGCTGATCTGCGGGTGCTGCAGACTCTATGTCCGCCAGCACCCCCTGATCATTCAGCACAGAGGCAGAACGGCGATCTGCATTGTTTACATAAGCAGATCGCTGTTCTGTCAGTAGGGAAGGCATTGATCCTATGTTCCTGCAAAGCAATGCCTTCGCCTAGTAAAAAGCACCTCCCCCCCACAGTGCACAAACACTGGCTAGGCACAGCTAACCCTTTGATCGCCCCTGTTGCTAACCCCTTTCCAGCCAGTGTCATTAGTACAGTGACCGTGCATATTTTTTAGCACTGGTCCAGAAAAAGTGTCAGTTAGTGTACGATTTGTCTGCCACAATATCACAGTCCTGCTGTAAGGCCACTGATAACTGACATTACTAGTAGAGCTGGGGAAAAAATCGATATAAATCTTGAATCGAGAGTTGAGAGGTCAAATCAACTCAAAATTTAAGCAAATAGATTTTTTTTTTTTAGATTTTTTTTTTTTTTTTTAGATTTTTTTTTTTTTTTTTTCACCGCGTCAGTCCTGAGGAGCTGCGGGCAGGAGATTTTAGGCGAAGCCGCGGCTTTGGCCTAGTGCGCAGCTTCGGCCTAGTCCGGGAGACAGGATGCCGCGGACTAGGCCGAAGCTGCGGGCTCACCTAAAAACTTCTGCCCGCAGCTCCTCAGGACCGGCGCGGTGTCCAAAAAAAAAAGAAAACTCAATTTGAATCGTGAATCAAGTTTTTTTTTTTTTTTTTTTTTTTTTAAGAAAATCGCAGATTTTTTTTTTTTTGGGAAAATCTCCCAGCCCTAATTACTAGTAAATAAATTTAATAAAAATTCCATAAAAATATCCCACAGTTTGTAGATGCTATAACTTTTGCACAAACCAGTCAGTATACGCTTTATTGGGATTTTTTTTTACCAAAAACATGTAGTAGTATACATATTGGCCTGAATTGATGAAGAAATTTTAGCTTTTTTTACATTTTTTTTTTTTTTTTTTTGATTGCATATGTTTTATAGCAGAAAGCAAAAAATACTTTCTGCTATTAAAAAAAAAAAAAAAGCGGCTTGCAGGACTTTTTTTTGGCGTCCTGCCGGCGCAGCGCCCCGGTGTGAAAGCACTCTGGCTTTCACACTGGGATTGCAGGCGAGGCTTTTTTTCAGGTGCTATTTTTTGCTCTAAAGCGCCTGAAAAAACGCCTCCAGTGTGAAAGGGGTCTAAAGCGGAACTTCAGTCATTTTTTTTTTCATCTTTCCTTCTATTAAATCTTCTGGCCTTGTTGTTGTTTTAACTTTGGATAGTAAAACATTTTTTTTCTGCCAGTAAATCCCTTATACAGCCCACTTCATGTTTCTTGTCTGGTCATTAGCCTAGGCTTATGACATCATGCACAGCTCTCTCTAACTCTGGTGAGAGTTTGCCAGGAAGGGAGGGGGGGGGGTGAGTCATAAGAGGACCAATGAGTGCTGCAGAGCTGGAGGTGTGCCTCTGTAAATCCAGGAAGTGAACAGGAAGCAGCTTCAGCTGCCCACAGGTATATAGTTGCATAGTAGGTGAGGTTGAAAAAAAGACAGTAAATCAACCCCTTTTTTGAGTCATTGAAGCTACAGCAGTTTTCTTAGTAATTTGATATTCTGCTTTCTCATCATGACTGTTCCCAATAGAGGAATGTGTCTGTTTTCTGCCACCCAAGACTTCTGTAAAAATGTTTTCCTTCCACAATTGCAGCTTTTGTTGGTACATAGTAGGTGAGGTTGAAAAAAGACACAAGTCCATCAAGGCCAACCTATGTGTGTGATTATATGTCAGTATTACATTGTATATCCCTGTATGATGTGGTCATTCAGGTGCTTATCTATTATTATTATGATTATTATTATTATACAGGATTTATATAGCGCCGACAGTTTACGCAGTGCTTTACAACATTAGGGCAGACAGTACAAGTACAATACAATTCAATACAGGAGGAATCAGAGGGCCCTGCTCGTTAGAGCTTACAATCTTATCTAATAGTTTTTTTAAACTATCAATGCTCCTCACCGAGGCCACCGCCTGTGGAAGGGAATTCCACATCCTTACCGCTCTTACAGTAAAGAACCCTCTACGTAGTTTAAGGTTAAACCGCTTTTCTTCTAATTTTAAGGGGGACATGCTTTGTTCATATTTCATGTCTGAGGTTTACAGCCACTTTTAAGTATTCAAAGTGATCAAGTTGTTCGCTTTTCACACGATTGTATAAATTAAATGAATGCTTATACATATATAGTCAGAGGCAAGAAGGGTTCCCCTAAGTGGACTTTTAAGGCACTCAGTTATATCGTATGTGAAAAGTGTAGCAAAATATACAAAATAATATAATAGTAAACAAATTTTATTTATGGATAAACAACATTAAAAAATGATAACGAAACATTGATTCATCTAAACAATACGTTTCTATCACCATACAGAGTATATGCATGAAAAAACCTCCCCACACCTAGTGATAGAAACGTATTGTTTAGATAAATCAATGTTTCGTTATCATTTTTTAATGTTGTTTATCCATAAATAAAATTTGTTTACTATTATATTATTTTGTATATTTTGCTACACTTTTCACATACGATATAACTGAGTGTCTTAAAAGTCCACTTAGGGGAACCCTTCTTGTCTCTGCCTTGAATACTGGATGTGGCACTGTTCTCAACATAGGTTAGCCATTTGTCTTCTTCCTTGCTTATATATATGTATATATTATTATTTTTTTTTTTTTTTTTTTTTGTGAATATTCTCAACGTCTTTAGGCCCCTTTCACACTGGGGCGGGAGGTGCATTGGCAGTAAAGCGCCGCTATTATTAGCGGCACTTTACCATCGTTTCAGCGGCGGTATTCGGCCGTTAGCAGGGGGGCCGTTTTACCCCCTCCGCTAGCGGCCGACAAAGGGTTAAAAACCACCGCAAAGCGCCACTGCAGACGGTATAGCAGCGCATCGCTCCAGTGTGAAAGCCCTCAGGGCTTTCACGCTGGGGACACAGCAGCGGCTGTTTCGGGTCGGTTTGCAGGCGGTATTTTTAGCGCAATAGCGCTTGCAAACCGCCCCAGTGTGAAAGGGGTCTTAGTAAATTCAGCCATAAACTCTCAGCTCAGATTCTGTCAGGTCCTCCTTCTGATTGGCGCGTCATCTGCTGTCCGGGTGAAAGTCCTCTAACAATCTTATTTCTGATTCGCAGCTCTCACTATCATCATCACCGAATGGAGAACGAAATACCGCCGGGATATGAACACCAGAGACAATGAAGCCAAATCCCGGGCCGTAGACTCTCTGCTGAACTTTGAAACGGTGACTTTTTTTTTTTTTCTTTTTTTTTTCTGTTTTGTAAACTGATGGGCCCTGATGTGTGACATTTATATGGTTTGTGTGGGAGTGACGGGGAAAAACGGAGGACAGTTGGAACAGATGGGACTTTGTATGAAGCATGCAGTCTCAGGGACAACCAGCTATCAATAGTATAACTGCTTATATAAGTACAATAGGACCATAATCAGCAAGATAAGATCAACGAATGATAGTGGTAATGTAACCCCTGGATAGGATCTTAAATACACCTACACATGTATAAAATACACAGTCTCAGGGACAACCAACTATCAATAGAAAAAATATTAATCTGTTTATTAAGATACAATAGGACCATGATTAGTAAGATAAGAACAATAATTTAATAGTGGTAGTATAACCCATAAATTATATTTATACAGTGGGGCAAAAAAGTATTTAGTCAGCCACCAATTGTGCAAGTTCTCCCACTTAAAAAAGATGAGAGAGGCCTGTAATTGTCATCATAGGTATACCTCAACTATGAGAGACAAAATGTGGAAACAAATCCAGACAATCACATTGTCTGATTTTTGAAAGAATTTATTTGCAAATTATGGTGGAAAATAAGTATTTAGTCAATATCAAAAGTTCATCTCAATACTTTGTTATATATCCTTTGTTGGCAATGACAGAGGTCAAACATTTTCTGTAAGTCTTCACAAGGTTGTCACACATTGTTGCTGGTATGTTGGCCCATTCCTCCATGCAGATCTCCTCTAGAGCAGTGATGTTTTGGGGCTGTCGCTGGGCAACACAGAATTTCAACTCCCTCCAAAGGTTTGCTATGGGGTTGAGATCTGGAGACTGGCTAGGCCACTCCAGGACCTTGAAATGCTTCTTACGAAGCCACTCCTTCGTTGCCCGGGCGGTGTGTTTGGGATCATTGTCATGCTGAAAGACCCAGCCACATTTCATCTTCAATGCCCTTGCTGATGGGAGGAGGTTTGCACTCAAAATCTCACGATACATGGCCCCATTCATTCTTTCATGTACACGGATCAGTCGTCCTGTTCTCTTTGCAGAGAAACAGCCCCAAAGCATCATGTTGCCACCCCCATGCTTCACAGTAGGTATGGTGTTCTTTGGTTGCAACTCAGTATTCTCAAAAATAAAGATAATCTTGTGAGCCACAACAGTCCTGTGCCAAACGTGTACTAGTCTCCAGCTGCGAGCGCAGATCACGTTTCATATACCGTGCAAGCTATACTAATGGAAAATATGCGCTGCGCTGGAGTGAACCCAATCTTCTAAATAATGAGATGTGTAAAATAGCTAAAAATATTGCAGTAGCAAATCTTACAAAATAAAAAAACAAATAGATTCATGTAAATCTAGCGTATATAAGTGCAATGTGCATATAGATAAATGATATACAATGATAATAGTAGATATAGAAAAACAATAATTTATATTGCAAATGGTGAAGTGCATAAACAAAGGCAAAAAGTGCTTAGTGCTCCGTAGTAGACATCACCGATGTCCTAGTACATAATCGCAAAATGATGGGGGAAAAAGTCTCATAAACTGTAGCAAAACTGTGCGTGTAGATGGTGTCCATATGTGATGTCATCCGTCATGCTCATACATCCTAGGTGCTGGGTCACACGCTCTGAGGTGAGCAGATTAACCTAGGGGGGCCACTGGAGTGCACCAGAGCATGGTTTGCAGCACCTAGGATGTATGAGCATGACAGATGACATCACATATGGACACCATCTACACGCACAGTTTTGCTACAGTTTATGAGACTTTTTCCCCCATCATTTTGCGATTTATGTACTAGGACATCTGTGATGTCTACTACGGAGCACTAAGCACACTTTGCATTTGTTTATGCACTTCACCATTTGCAACATAGATTATTGTTTTTTTTTATATTTACTATTATCATTATATATATCAATTATCTATATGCACATTGCACTTTTATACGCTAGATGTACATGAATCTATTTGTTTTTTTTATTTTGTAAGATTTGCTACTGCAATATTTTTAGCTATTTTACACGTCTCATTATTTAGAACATTGTTTTCATTGCAGCGCAGCGCATATTTTCTATTAGTAACTCAGCATTCTCTCTCCTCCAAACACGACGATTTCTGTTTCTACCAAACAGTTCTACTTTGGTTTCATCTGACCATGTGACATTCTCCCAATCCTCTTTTGGATCATCCAAATGCTCTCTAGCATACCTCAGACGGGCCCGGACATGTACTGGCTTAAGCAGGGGGACATGTCTGGCACTGCAGGATCTGAGTCCCTGGCGGCGTAGTGTGTTACTGATGGTAGCCTTTGTTACGTTGGTCCCAGCCCTCTGCAGGTCATTCACTAGGTCCCCCTGTGTGGTTCTGGGATTTTTTTCTCACCGTTCTTGTGATCATTTTGACCCCACAGGGTGAGATCTTGCGTGGAGCCCCAGATCGAGGGAGATTATCAGTGGTCTTGTATGTCTTCCATTTTCTAATTATTGCTCCCACAGTTGATTTCTTCACACCAAGCTGCTTGCCTATTGCAGATTCAGTCTTCCCAGCCTGGTGCAGGTCTACAATTTTTGTTTCTGGTGTCCTTCAACAGCTCTTTGGTCTTCACCATAGTGGAGTTTGGAGTGTGACTGTTTGAGGTTGTGGACAGGTGTCTTTTATACTGATAACAAGTTCATACAGGTGCCATTAATACAGGTAATGAGTGGAGGACAGAGGAGCCTCTTTAAAGAAGAAGATACAGGTCTGAGAGAGCCAGAAATCTTGCTTGTTTGTAGGTGACCAAATACTTATTTTCCACCATAATTTGCAAATAAATTCTTTCAAAAATCAGACAATGTGATTGTCTGGATTTGTTTCCACATTTTGTCTCTCATAGTTGAGGTATACCTATGATGACAATTACAGGCCTCTCTCATCTTTTTAAGTGGGAGAACTTGCACAATTGGTGGCTGACTAAATACTTTTTTGCCCCACTGTATATGTAGTTTGTGTGTTTTACTTTGGTTGTGAATATTCTTTTTCAATTAGGATCGGATCCCTGTTCTATGCAGGGTGTGCATAAAAATGTGTAATAAAGAGTTAATCTTTATTACTTGATATTATTTGTGTATTACTCTGTGTAACCTTGCAGATAGTTGGGTGTGTTGCAATATTTCAACAACTCGTACAAAGTATAATAATAAAAGAAATATATTAGTTTGGATTATACATATCATTAAAAAAATGATAAACTAGAAATATAAATATATCATCCTTCCAGTTCAGGGGAGTCCTCAACTTCTAACCAGACGTACCTGGAAATGACGTCCTTCTGTTTCCAGGGGCTGATGTCTTATTGAGGGGCCTCCTCGTTTTAAACATTTGATCTTTGGATAGCCGCATCCTCAGCTACATTAGGGTAGAAATGACAGCTGTGTCCCCGGAAGTGATGTAATATATATCACTTACGGGATCATTAGTTGTAGGAGGGATTGATGAATGGATGTTCCCAAGTTCCTCCTACTCTCACAGGACAACCTGTTTAATATGGTCCCTGGCTACCCGGGGGAACGGGAGAGCCCAGGAACCACTGCGGGTTCTGCTCTTTGAGAGCCCCATAAAAGTGATCGGGCCGCTCTACAGCTGCCTGATTTACTTTTATCTGCAAGCCCTTCGCCGGCTCTTAAAGCCAGTACCTAGCTCACAGCTGCAACAGGAGTCATGAGTATGATTATTGTCTACCATGACATATATAAATTGACCGGACACTTTATTAGGTACACCTTGCTAGTACCGGGTTGGACCCCCTTTTGTCTTCAGAACTGCTTTCATTCTTCGTGGCATAGATTTAACAAGGTGTTGGAAACATTCCTCAGATTTTGCTCCATAGTGACATGATGGCATCACGCAGTTGCTGCAGGTTTGTCGGCTGCCCAAAGGTCCTCTATTGGATGAGATGTGGTGAGTGTGGAGACCATTGGAGTATAGTGACCTCATTGTCCAGTGGTGAGATGATTGGAGCTTTGTGACATGGAGCATTATCCTGCTGGAAGGAGCCATCAGAAGATGGGGACACTGTAGTCATAAAGGGATGGACATGGTCATCAACAATACTCAGGTAGGCCGTGGGGTTTAAACGATGCTCTATTGGTACTAAGGGGCCCAAAGTGTGCCAAGAAAATATCCCCCACACCATTACACCCCCACCACCAGCCTGAACCGGTGATACCAGGCAGGATGGATCCATGCTTTCATGTTTACTCCAAATTATGTCCTGACCATCTGAATGTTGGAGCTGAAATGGAGACTCATCAGACCAGGCAATGTTTTTCAAATCTTCTATTGTCCAATTTTGGTGAGCCTGCGCGATTTGTAGCCTCAGTTCCCTGTTCTTGTATTGTGCGTTCAGAGATGGTATTCTGCATACCTTGGATGTAACGCGTGGTTATTTGAGTTACTGTTGCCTTTCTATCATCTGGAACCATCTACCCATTCTCTTCTGACCTCTGACATCAACAAGGCATTTTCCTCCACACAGCTGCCGCTCACTGGATATTTTCTCTTTTTTGGGCCATTCTCTGTAAACCCGAGAGATGGTTGTGTGTGAAAATCCCAGTAGATCAGCAGTTTTTGAAACACTCAGACCAGCCCGCCTGGCACCAACAACCATGCCATGTTCAAAGTCACTTAAATCCCCTTTCTTCCCCATTATAATGCTTGGTTTGAACTTCAGACAGTTGTCTTCACCACGTCTATATGTCTAGATGCATTGAGTTGCTGCCATGTGATTGGCTGATTACCAGTTTGTGTTACCAGGCAATTGAACAGGTGTACCTAATAAAGTGGCCACTGAGTGTATATGTGTGTATGTGTATAAAAAAAAAAAATATATATATATATATATATATATATATATATATATATATATATATATAAAATAAATATATATATAAAATATATGAAAATATCTAAATATAATTGATAAGTTAAAGCTAATATAAAGTTACTTGTAGATCAATACCTGCTACTTGATAACCTATCAATGCTGTTGATTGGTTGTCTCTGGTGGAAAAGCTCATTTACTTTTTCCGTTGTCTTTGGAAGCAAGTCCCAATGTATCCAATGTATCGGTTGCCAAGAACTACCTGTGCGGTTTTACCAGTCAGATTACGACATGCCTTGGGAAATGACCAGAAATACAACCACAAAATATAATTCTATACAAAGAAACGAGTGTCTCATTAACCATATAACCTGTTTTCTATGGTAACCATGTTGCAATTATCAAATAAATATCCAAGAAAATAAAATCACTCTGACAACAATTGTGTGCCTCGTTAGCGCTGTGTATAAACCTCAGAAGCTGCACTCCCACAACCAATGTTCTCAGGAGTAACTCGTCAGAGAATATTGACCTTATTATTAAAGTAGAAGTCAAATCGTTTTTTCTCACATAAGGGTTATAATCCATCAGTATGTTTTTTTTTTTTTTGTCTGCCATCTGTATCCCATTGGGGAGGTTTCCCTTCACTTCCTGTCCTATAGCTAAAACAGGAAGTGAGAGGAAATCCCTGCAAAGTGAGGGAATCCTGGGTTGTCACCAGAACTAGTGTCCCCATTGGAAGATATCTCCTCTCTTTTTCTGTTTTGGTGACATGCCAAAAATTTTTGGATTTTCTTTCACTTTCAATGAAAATTGTAAACAGGACAAATAAGAAGGGTGAATCTCCCTAATGAGATCACAGACAGCAATAAAAAACCTGACCGGGGTTCTAATCCATCTCCACTCTATCCAAAAATTAAATTAAAAAAAACTTTTGCCTTTTTATAGATTAAATAAAGGTCTGCAGAGCTTATTTTTTCAATTGCATCTCTCACGATTTGTCTAGTCTTCACAATCCTCCTCTCCCGTGCAAAGTAGAGCTGCACGGTTCTGGCTAAAATAAGAATCATGATTTTTTTGCTTAGAATAAAGATCACGATTCTCGCGGCGTAACATCATCTTTCACATTACGCAAAAAAATTGGGCTAACTTTACTGTTTTGTTTTTTGTTAAATTCATTAAAGTGTATTTTTTCCAAAAATATTGCGTTTAAAGGACCGCTGCACACATTTAGTGTGACATAAAATATTGCAACAACCACCATTTTATTCTTTAGGGTCTCTGCTAAAAAAAAAAAAAAGTGCGTGTGTGTATATATGTATAATATATATATATATATATATATATATATATATATATATATATATATATATATATATATAATGTGTGTGTGTGTGTGTGTTTGGAGGTTCTAAGTAATTTTCTAGCAAATACAGATTTTAACTTGCAAGCAACAAATGTCAGAAAAGGGCCTGGTCTTTAAGGAGGAACTGCACTCTGCTCACATAATTTGATTGTGTGAAAAAAAACATCTTTGCCATTCTGAAGCTTCCCTCCAACCACTTTGCATATTATTTTATATATACTGTGATTCTGTACTTGCCAAATATGCTGCAGAAATCTCCATCCACTGAGTCTGGCTGCAGCCATTGTAAGTGTGGGCAGCTGAAGCTGCTGCCTGTTCACTTCCTGGATTTACACAGACACACAGAGGCACGCCTGCAGCTCTCATTGGCCCTCTTATGACTCAGCCCCCCTCCCTTCCTGGCAAACTCTCACAATAGTGAGAGAGAGCTGTGCATGATGTGATAAGCCTAGGCTAATGACCAGACAAGAAACAGGAAGTGGGCTGTATTAGGCATTTACTGGCATAAAAAAAAATGTTTTACTATCCAAAGTTCAAACAACAACAAGGCCAGAAGATTTAATAAATGGAAAGATGAAAAATTGACGGAAGGTCCATTTTTAAGTGGTTAAACTGACCTCATTTACAGACCAAAGTTCATCCCTTTGATCTAAAAGAACAAAATGGTACAATGTTTGTCTTTATCTCGCCTGAGCACTTCACTAGCTTAGAATCGCATAAGGAAAGGGAAATCCTCTGCAAGTGTTCAGAGACGGGAGCACAAACCGAGATGCACAGAGCTCCCATCCCTGCATACTTGTCATACTTGGCTGTACAGGGAGAGTCCGCACAAACGATGTGCTCCCATTTACTTGTATGAGATCGCTGCAATGCAGCTCAGCGATCGCACAGAAAAGTAAATAAGCGCCTGCGGGGCTGAGCCCCTATGGGAATGAGCCCTTAATGCTAACGTGTTTCTGTCTGTCGCATTTCAGGTGAAATATTATAATGCTGAAGACTATGAGGTGAACAGATTCAATGATGCCATACTGAAGTACCAGGTCAGTGGATAGACACCGTGTTCCAGGATTAGTTTACTTTTGGTTCGGATTCTGTCCAAATAAGATTAGGGCCTCGTGCACACCAGTGTTCATTTGGATGTCGAATTTCGATTTTACTTTTAGTCCTAGTCTTTTGACTAAAATGCCATTTCAAATTTAGTCGTATTTTAGCCATCTGAATGTTTGTTTTTTTTTCGTTTTAGGTGTATTTTAGTCGACTAAAATCTCCGGTATATTTTTCGTCTACTAAAAATCCTATAAGTTTAGTTAAATTGTAATGCATTATTTAAGCATTTCTCTAGAATTGCTAAACTCATTATATACTCCCGGAGTAAAAAAATCTAATAACATGTTATTTCTGATATTAAGGTTTGAACACTCACCACAGACACAGATTTAGCTGTTGTGATATATAACCAGTGTTCATTTTGACGTCAAATTTCGGTTTAGTTTTAGTCATAGTCTTTTTTTGACTAAAATGCCATTTTAGTTTTAGGCCCCTTTCACATATACGGACCGTTCGTCCGTTTTTTACATACATCCGTGGACGAATGAAAAACGGACATCAATGCATGTCTATGTAAAAACAACTAACGATCATCTATTTTCATTTGCTTCCATCAACATTATTTTTTTTTTTTTTTTTTTTTTTGTTTTTTGTTTTTAAATAGCTAATAGTCCTATTTTTTTTATCCGTCAAAAAAATGGATCGGACAAAAATCGGATGTAAACTAAGAAATGGTCAGTTTTTCATCTGTTTTTGCATTGATTGTTAGGGGCAACCAGTCACTGTGTGTGTGGGTGGGGGGATGGGGATGGGGGGGGGGTCAGTGTGTGTGTAAGGAAAGGGGTAGGACAGGAGAAGAGCAGTATACATAGTGAGGGGGCAGTCTGTACAGACGGGGTCCCTCACTTGCCAACGCTGACTGTCATTGTCAGCTTAACCACTTGCCGACTGCTGCACACCGATATACATCGGCGCAATGGCAGCAGTGGGCAAATAGGCATACCTGTATGTCCCCTTTAATTGGCGGAGTTAGCGGGTGCGCGCGCCGCGTACAGCTTGACCGTGCCCGCGGGACCCGTGGACTCTATGTTCGTCGGTCTCACGGTGATCGTGTCACAGAGCCGCAGAACGGGGAGATGTCTATGTAAACAAGGCATTTCCCCGTTTTGCCTTGTGACATGACAGAGATCGCTGCTCCCTGCTATCGGGAGCAGTGATCGCTGGCACGTGAGTTGTAGCCCATCCCCCCCACATTTAGAATCGCTCCCTAGGACACACTTAACCCCTTGATCGCCCCCTAGTGTTTAACCCCTTCAATGCCAGTGTCATTTACACAGTAATCGGTGCATTTTTATAGCACTGATCGCTGTGTAATTGTCAATCGTCCCAAAATAGTGTCAAAAGTGTCCGATGTGTCCACCATAATGTCTCAGTCACGATAAAAATCGCAGATCGCCGCCATGACTAATAAAAAAAAAATAATAATAAAAATGCCATAAAACGATCCCCTATTTTGTAGACACGATAACTTTTGGTCAAACCAATCAATATACACTTATTGCGATTTTTTTTTTTTTTTTTTTTTAACAAAAATATGTAGAAGAATGCATATCGGCCTAAACTGAGGAAAAAATGTGTTTTTTGTTTTTTTTTTTTTTCTATATTTTTGGGGGATATTTATTATAACAAAAAGTAAAAAATATTGATTTTTTTTTTTCAAAATTGTCGCTCTTTTTTTGTTTACTGCGCAAAACATAAAAATCGCAAAGGCGATCAAATACCACCAAAAGAAAGCTCTATTTGTGGGAATAAAAGGACGTCAATGTTGTTTGGGTGCCACGTCGCACGACCGCGCAATTGTCAGTTAAAGCGACGCAGTGCTTTGGTCAGGAAGGGGGTAAAATCTTCCGGGGCTGAAGCAGTTAAAGCCCCATACACACTATTAGATTTTCTGCAGATTTTTGTCTTTAGATTTACCAAAACCATGTAGTGCAAGGGCCTGCCTGATTGCATCCAAATTGAAACTCTTAAGGTTTGACCTCATATTATATGGTTTTGGTAAAGCTGAAGACAAAAATCTGCAGAAAATCTAATGTGTATGGGGTCTAATTGTCGGCTCTTTTTCTTCTATACTTAAAGCGGAGTTCCACTCGTGTTTTTTTCACTTGCTCTATTCGTAATCCCCATCCTCCATTCGCTTTTTAAATGGTAATTTTTTTTTTTTTTTCTAAATACCCGTTATTTATAATTTTCTGGAGCACTTCCTGCTCCCTCCGCCTAGGCGATTACGTCATTAGGCTCTTCCCATGGACACCTGGGATATCCGGCGTCGCGTATCACAGGAGTCCTAGGGAGTCGCCTAATACCGAAATCTTGTGCTATTTTCCCGTCAGGAAATGACGCGAAGGGGAGGAGTTTGGCGCCATTTTCAAGGAGGAGCATCTACAGGTAGGAAGTGAGGGGCTGCTCATTTCCGAAGAACAGCTATAATTTTCTTCAAGAAGTGATGCGGGCACAGAATAGATGATGCGGGCACAGAATAGATGATGCGGGCACAGAACAGGTGATGCGGGCACAGAACAGGTGATGCAGGCACAGAACAGGTGATGCGGGCACAGAACAGGCGATGGGGGCACAGATCAGGCGATGCGGGCACAGATCAGGCGATGCGGGCACAGATCAGGCGATGGGGGCACAGAATAGGCGATGGGGGCACAGAATAGGCGATGGGGGGCACAGAATAGGCGATGCGGGGCACAGATCAGGTGATGCGGGCACAGAATAGGCGATGGGGGGCACAGAATAGGCGATGGGGGGCACAGAATAGGCGATGGGGGGCACAGAATAGGTGATGGGGGGCACAGAATAGGTGATGGGGGGCACTGAACAGATGATGCGGGCACTGAACAGATGATGCGGGCACTGAATAGATTGCGGGCACTGAATATCTACAGCCGGCAGAATATCCTTATCATAAAAAAACGAGATTTTGATGGGTCACGGGTTGCTATTACAACCTGGGCGGGAATACACGCAAAGCAGGATTCGGGAGCACGCCCGCACGGGTGTCCACCCAGGGGAGCACTTCTCCAACGTGGACACCCGATGCGGGGAGGAGCTACCAGAGCCGCCGGGGGACCCCAGAAGAGGAGGATCGGGGCCACTCTGTGCAAAACAAACTGCACAGTGGAGGTAAGTATGATATGTTTGTTATTTAAAAAAAAAAAAAACGAGGGTTTATAACCCCTTTAAGATTTGTTTTACCCTTAGGCGCAAAGGGGGTTAAAATTGTCTTATATTAACTTGTCTGTTAGCCCTGATGAAGGGGGAGCTGTGAACCCCAGAAACGTGTTGTCTTTATCTTCTTATCTTTTACCAAGAATAATAAAGCCCATGCAACACAGCCCCTTTGGTTTGATTTGTCAGTCTGTTTTCTTCATTGGACTGTATGTTCTTCAGTGTTTTTCTCTCTTTTTAGGTGTCGGAGTGGAAGGTTAATGCTACGCTGGCTTTTTTAAATCAGACCCAGAACCTTATCATTGGTCTGGGGCTGTTGGCTGGCTCGTTGCTCTGCGCCTACTTCGTCACTGAAAATAAATTTAAAGTAAGTTAAAATAATTAACCGTGTCCCTTTGCCGTGTGTGTATATAGATGGATATCCTCTCTCTGACTTGCTTTCTTGTATTTGCAGGTCGGTGACTATGTGCTTTTCGGCACCTATATCATCCAACTCTACACACCACTCAACTGGTTTGGTACCTACTACAGGTAAGTTGTGCTGAGAAGCCATGAGATAATACAAGGATCAAATGATTTATTGTAATATTGGAATCTGTTTGTAGAGGGACACCGTCTTCTGCATGGCTGATAGGCAGGGTCTATAACATTAAATATATATATAGGAATATACTTGCTAACATTTCAGTCCCGGTCCCTGGAACACAGTTAACCCAACCAAAGTTCCGCCTAAGGCCCGCCCAGACTCCGGATGGTCCCTCCCACCTACAGCAGCGGCCTGTTTAAAGTGGTAGTAAAGTCTGTTCTACCACTTGTACCTACAGGCAAGCCTATAGTAAGGCTTACCTGTAGGTACGGTACTGAGAATATCTCCTAAACTTGCACAGTGACGTTACCGGCGCATACAGTGCCAGACCTTCAGAGCCCGTACCGTAAACAGTGGCTCGTGACATCATCTCGCCCCCTGCCACTCATAGCCAGAGGACGCGAACCTGGAAGCAAGACCAGGGGAAGGTTTCAACACACTCAGTGGTGACAGCGTGGTGCTGAAGGGCTTTGTTCTAAGGCAAGTCTCTCTCTCATAATGTGCTAGTATGCGATGCATACTGCAGGTTCCACTCAGAACAGGCCTCGCCATGGTCGGCCAAATAAGTTGAGTGCACGCGCTCAGCGTCATATCCAGAGGTTGTCTTTGGGAAATAGACGTATGAGTGCTGCCAGCATTGCTGCAGAGGTTGAAGGGGTGGGGGGTCAGCCTGTCAGTGCTCAGACCATACACTGCACACTGCATCAAATTGGTCTGCATGGCTGTCATTCCAGAAGGAAGCCTCTTCTAAAGATGATGCACAAGAAAGCCCGCAAACAGTTTGCTGAAGACAAGCAGACTAAGGACATGGATTACTGGAACCATGTCCTGTGGTCTGATGAGACCAAGATAAACTTTATTTGGTTCAGATGGTGACAAGCGTGTGTGGTGACAACCGGGTGAGGAGTACAAAGACAAGTGTGTCTTGTCTACAGTCAAGCATGGTGGTGGGAGTGTCATAATCTGGGGCTGCATGAGTGCTGCCGGCACTGGGGAGCTACAGTTCATTGAGGGAACCATGAATGCCAACATGTACTGTGATATACTGAAGTAGAGCATGATCCCCTCCCTTCAGAGACTGGGCCGCAGGGCAGTATTCCAACATGATAATGACCCCAAACACACCTCCAAGATGACCACTGCCTTGCTAAAGAAGCTGAGGGTAAAGGTGATGGACTGGCCAAGCATGTCTCCAGACCTAAACCCTATTGAACATCTGTGGGGCATCACCAAATGGAAGGTGGAGGAGCACAAGGTCTCTAACATCCACCAGCTCTGTGATGTCGTCATGGAGGAGTGGAAGAGGACTCCAGTGACAACCTGTGAAGCTCTGGTGATCTCCATACCCAAGAGGGTTAAGGCAGTGCTGGAAAATAATGGTGACCACACAAAATATTGACACTTTGGGCCCAATTTGGACATTTTCACTTAGGGGTGTACTCACTTTTGTTGCCAGCGGTTTAGACATTAATGGCTGTGTGTTGAGTTATTTTGAGGGGACAGCAAATTTACACTGTTATACAAGCTGTACACTCACTACTTTATATTGTAGCAAAGTGTCATTTCTGCAGTGTTATCACATGAAAAGATAGAATAAAATATTTACAAAAATGTGAGGGGTGTACTCAGTTTTGATACTGTGTGTATATATATCTAGAGGAACCAATTACCTTCAGAAGTCACCTAATTAGTAAATAGAGTCACCTGTGTGTAAATTAATCTCAGTTTAAATACAGCTGTTCTGTGAGGTTTGTTAGAGAAATTTAGTCAATAAACAGCATCATGAAGGCCAAGGAACATACCAGACAGGTCAGGGATAAAGTTGTGGAAAAGTTTAAAGCAGGGTTAGGTTATTTATTTATTTATTTTATAACCCAACATTTCACAGAGCATTGTTCAATTCATCATCCGAAAATGGAAAGATTCTATGTGAATGTCTGTGTTGCTCTGTTACAGGATGATTCAGAATTCATTCATCGACATGGAGAACATGTTTGAACTGTTCAGTGAAGAAGAGGAGGTGAGCAGCCTTGTCTGTTGTCTGATCTCTTCTAGATCCATCAATAATGATCTAGTACCGGGGTCTGCCTGATTGGATATGACTCGGTCTGAGTAGTCCATCATGTTAGAGTTTTGATTGTACAATTGGATTGTAATGTGTGTGACCACATTCAGGGCTCATTCATACCATCTGGGATGTGTTGTGCTCCATATAACCCCCCATCTGGTGTGTGTTGTGGAGGGTCAATGTTATCATACAATGTACTTTTTACCTTTCTTTTTTTTCAATTCAGCTCTATGGGGTGTGAGTTGTGCTGCATTTTAACACAACACTATACACTCACCGGCCACTTTATTAGGTACACCTCGCTAGTACCGGGTTGGACCCCCTTTTTGCCTTTTATTCTTGGTGGCATAGATACAACAAGGTGTTGTAAACATTCCTCAGAGATTTTGCTCCATAGTGACATGATAGCATCACACAGTGGCTGCAGATTTGCCGGCTGCACATCCATGATGGGAATCTCCCGTTACACTGCATCCCAAATGTACTCTATTGGATGAGATCTGGTGAGTGTGGAGGCCATTGGAGTACAGGGACCTCATTGTCCAGTGGTGAGATGATTGGAGCTTTGTGACATGGTGTATTATCCTGCTGGAAGGAGCCATCAGAAGATGGGGACACTGTAGTCATAAAGGGATGGACATGGTCAGCAACAATACTCAGGTAGGCCGTGGTGTTTAAACGATGATCAATTGGTACTAAGGGGCCCAAAGTGTGCCAAGAAAATATCCCCCCCACCATTACACCACCACCACCAGCCTGAACCGGTGATACAAGGCAGGATGGATCCATGCTTTCATGTTGTTTACGCCAAATTCTGACCCGACCATCTGAATTTTGGAGCTGAAATCCAGACTCATCAGACCAGGCAACATTTTTCCAATCTTCTATTGTCCAATTTGGTGATCCTGTGCGAATTGTAGCCTCAGTTTCCTGTTCTTAGCTGACAGGAGTGGCACCCGGTGTGGTCTTCTGCTGCTGCAGCCCATCTGCTTCAAGGTTGGGTGTGTTGTGCATTCAGAGATGGTATTCTGCATACCTTGGTTGTAACGAGTAGTTACTTGAGTTACTTTTGCCCATTCTCCTCTGACCTCTGACATCAACAAGGCATTTTCCTCCACACTATTGCCGCTCACTGGATATTTTCTCTTTTTCGGACCATTCTCTGTAAACCCGAGAGATGGTTGTGCGTGAAAATCCCAGTAGATCAGCAGTTTTTGAAATGGTCAGACCAGCCCGTCCGGGAACCAACAACCATGCCACGTTCAAAGTCACTTAAATCCGCTTTCTTCCATATTCTGATGCTCAGTTTAAACTTCAGCAAGTCGTCTTCACCACATCTAGATGCCTAAATGCATTAAGTTGCCGCCATGTGATTGGCTGATTAGAAATTTGTGTTGGCAAGCAATTGAACAGGTGTACCTAATAAAGTGGCCGGTGAGTGTACATACGATCGAGACACATATATAGAACACACTCAGATCCATAGACCGGCCACTCCTATTCATGAACAATCCTGGGTGCTGCGCATTGTTGTTCATCAACTCCACTCTCCATTAAGAATATGAAAAAATATATCACCTGCGCTCCACTTGGCTCATGTTGCAGTATTTTTAATATTGAATGAATTGATTGCATGCACTGTCTCCATAATAATGTCTCCACCCAAAAACCCAATTCATTGCTTCATAAGAAATACTGGAAGAGGAGCCAAGTGGAGTGCAGCTGATATATTATTATACATATAGAAGACAGTTTTCTATGTGCCCTTGTGTTGAGCCTGCACTGATCTATTCTGATCTATTCTGATCTATGCAGAACATTGCACCTAATGTGATAGACTTGTTGGGGTCTGATCACATCTGTTAGACATGTGCACTGCCGAAAAATGTGTTCGATTTAGTTTTTCGTTTGTTTTTGTTTTGTTTTGTTTTTTTTCGTTTTTCAGGTCATTCGTTATGATAGAAATGCGTTATTTCGAACAAATTCGTAACTTCGGAAAAATTTGAATTAGTTACGTTCCATTCGTTTAGATGCGGTATTCGTTATTTTGATCATTTGTAATAATCCGAAATTAGAAAATACGAAAATGAGAACAAACAATCCAAAAATTTGAGAATCCGAAATAATAACTAACTAATAATAACTATTAAATTATAGGTATTGGAAATTCCTTTCAAATTTGGCTTTTAGTGAACGTACCAAATACAAATTTATCCGAAGTTTCGAATTATCCGAAATAACGAATGCCGCATCTAAACGAATAAAATGTAACAAATTAATAATAGTAAATAATAATAAAAAGTTTTTATTATTATTAATTAATTACATTCCATTTGTTTAGATGCTACATTCGTTATTTCGGATCATTCGTAACTTCGAATAAATTCATTTTTACTATGTTCACTAAAAGCCAAATTTGAAAGGATATTCCAATACCTATAAATGAATAGTTAGTTATTATTAGTTAGTTATTATTAGTTAGTTATTATTAGTTAGTTATTATTTCGGATTCTCAAATTTTTGGATTGTTCGTTCTCATTTTCGGATTTTCCCATTTTCGTTCTTATCTTTTGGATTTTCGAATTTCGGATTTTAGTAATAGTTATTGTTAGTCATTATTTAGAATTTTCGTTCTTTTTCGGATTTTCGTTCTTTTGAATTTTCATTCTTTTTTTCGGATATTCTTAACTTCGGACTTTCGAATTTCAGATTTTCGAATTTCTGATTTTCATTCTTTTTGAATTATTTTTTAGATTTTCGTTCTTGCGAACTTTCGGATTTACGTTCTTTAGAATTTTCATAAAAATTCAGTTAGAATCACTCCCTAGGACACACTTAACCCCTGCAGCACCCCCTCCTGGTTAACCCCTTCACTGCCAGTCACATTTACACAGTAATCAGTACATTTTTAATTGCACTGATCGCTGTATAAATGTGAATGGTCCCAAAATAGCGCCAAAAGTGTCGGATGTGTCCGCGATAATGTCGCAGTCATGATAAAAAACGCTGATCGCCGCCATTACTAGTAAAAAAAAAACTTATTAATAAAAATGCCATAAATCTATCCCCTATTTTGTAGACGCTATAACTTTTGCGCAAACCAATCAATATATATGCTTATTGCGATATTTTTGGAAAAAAAAAAATGTAGAATATGTATCGGCCTAAACTGAGGGGAAAAAAAAATTGTATATATATTTTTGGGGGATATTTATTATAGCAAAAAGCAAAAAACAATGCATTTTTTTCAAAATTGTCGCTCTTTTTTTGTTTATAGTGCCAAAAATAAAAAACGCAGAGGTGATCAAATACCACCAAAAGAAAGCTCTATTTGTGGGGAAAAAAGGACATCAATTTTGTTTGGGAGCCACGTCGCACGGCCGCGCAATTGTCAGTTAAAGCGACGCAGTGCCGAATCTCAAAAAGTATCCCCTTTAAATGCTATGTAACTATTTTATTTCCATCTGTGCAGCGCCATGCACTGAGCTTATGAAGAGTCCTGCTTGCTGCACCCTCAGTGAATTTCGTGAAAAATGCAGCAAAAACGCATCTTCCATTATAGTCAATGGCAGCGCACCAAAAACACAACACAATTGTTTTTAAGTGCGTTTTTTTTTTTTTAGTCACTTGTCCATTTTTTTTTTTCCCAGGTGACCAGGGAGGAAAACGCATGAAAGACCTATTTATGCGTTGCATTGAATTTTAATACAACGCAATCAAAACACATTAAAAACGTGTATTAAAATCGCATTTTAGAACACACGGATATGAACGGGTCCTCAAAGTTTAGCCTGGATGTGGTTGATCGCCCTCGCTAATCGCTGTCTTGTGTTGTCTGTATTCCACAGGTGAAGGATTTGCCGAATGCTGATCAGCTGAGGTTCCGCACAGGAAAAATTGAGTTTGAAAACGTCTATTTCAGCTATACAGACGGGTGAGGGTACAACATGGCTCAGTATGGGGAGGAAAGCACAAATCTTTATGTATTGCACTGTGTATAGGAGAAGGAATTGCTTTTTACACGAGTTGAAGGGACCTGGAATACTGGGGGTTATTTACTAAAAGTGGGGAGTGCAAAATCTGGTTCAGCTTTGTATTGAAATCAATCGCTGTGTTCACCGTGTTTTTTTTTTTATTTTTTACCATGGACAGCCGGCTGTTACTCCTTGCGAATTCACATCCGACTTCCTACTGCACACGTGCGAACCGCGCTACGCTTTGTGAATGGCCCTTCTGGGACCTGCGATGTGTCCCAGAAGTTTGCAGGCGGGGGGGACTTCTGGGGGATCACCCCGGCAACCCCACCGGAAGTGGGAGCGGGGACTTGTCAAAACCAAGTACCCACTCGCCCCTACCAAAAAAAGGTGCCAAAATTAGAAGAGGAGGGAGGGGGTTGCATAAAGTGGAACTTCTCCTTTAGGGTGAAGTCTCACTTTAAGGGGCGTGCCGGGGCAGCTTGTGTCGACCATTTCCCCCAAACAAAGGTATTTAAAGATAGGATCTTTGAGCTTAAAAAATTTGAGCGGTAGGTAGGTAGGTGGGTGAATGCCAGAGAATATATTCTATTTTGGGGAGTAAAATAATTTTAATAACATCTATTCTGCCCATAACCCAGAGAGGGAGACAGGCAGCGGACCGTTCATTAGGGGCGACCAGGCGCCACACCCTATATGCAATGGATAGATTCATGCATAACACAAATTTATCCACAGCCACCCCCTATTCATGCGTCTGGCCAGAGGCTCTAATAGGCTTCAAAATACGGTGGGCTCTTTGCGACCGGAGCCCACCCAGGTGTGTTAAAACAGCGAATAAATATTCGCTGTTGTAACACTGATCCTCAATTTGGCCAATCGGGAAGCGGGTCTGATACCTGTTGCACGATTGGCTGAAAGAACAGGCGATCCTATTGGACGCCAAGAGGAGGGGGGGAGGAGAAGAGCTGCTGGCCGATGCCTGGATGCCCGTTCCCCATCGCCGCTCCTCGGATGCCCGATCCCCACTGCTTCTCAGATGCCCAATCCCCACCGCTTCTCCTCCTCAGATGCCCGATTCCCCGCTGCTTCTCCTCCTCGGATGTCTGACCCCTGCCGCTTCTCCTCCTCGGATGCCCGATCCCCGCCGCTTCTCCTCCTCGGCTGCCCGATCCCCGCCGCTTCTCCTCCTCGGCTGCCGGATCCCCGCCGCTTCTCCTCCTCGGCTGCCGGATCCCCGGCGCTTCTCCTCCTCGGATGCCCGAACCCCGGCGCTTCTCCTCCTCGGATGCCCGATCCCCGCCGCTTCTCCTCCTCGGATGCCCGATCCCCGCCGCTTCTCCTCCTCGGATGCCCGATCCCCGCCGCTTCTCCTCCTCGGATGCCCGATCCCCGCCGCTTCTCCTCCTCGGATGCCCGACCCCCGCCGCTTCTCCTCCTCGGATGCCCGATCCCCGCCGCTTCTCCTCCTCGGATGCCCGATCCCCGCCGCTTCTCCTCCTCGGATGCCCGATCCCCGCCACTTCTCCTCCTCCTCGGATGCCAGATCCCTGCCGCTTCTCCTCAGATGCCCAATCCCCGCCGTTTCTCCTCCTTGGATGTCTGCCGATGCCCGCTGTCTAGATGGGGTACGTGCTGGTGGACTGACCAGCAGAAAGCGTGCGGGGGGGGGGGCTTCGGTTGTTTGACGCCCCTCCAAACAAAAGACTACCAGCTGCCACTGGAGACGGGTCATGATTTCTTAGGCTCTGCGAATTCAGGTTTTAAACCACATCCGATTTGATAACATGTGAACCGGACCGGCTTGCAATGGAGCCGGTTCACACATGTCTAGGAAGTCCGCGGCCCGTTTTTGAAAGAAAATTCCTGCGTGATTTTGGGTGTGGTTCAGGTGCAAATTCAAGTAAAAGTTTTGTACCTGAACCGGTAAACAAAACCACTCCGGACTGCAAATCGCAGCCAGACTTGTGTGAAACTCGCCTTACAGTTATTTCACCTCCATTTTTCTGAAGCCTTTTGGTGAACCCTGACATAAAATCCATGATATGATCATTCTTCACTCAGATGACCATTTGACAATTACATTTAAAAAACACACACAATGTTTACCTGTTTCTTTTTTGTACCACCGTAGGCGCGAGATCCTGCGAGATGTCTCTTTCACTGTGATGCCGGGGCAGACTGTGGCACTGGTGAGTTTTATTCCATGTGTGACGCAGATCATTGTGTAAATCGAGAGTCTACAACAGGGGTGATCAACCCGTGGCTGGCAAAGCCCTCTGATGTGGCCCACAAGCTCAAACAAGCGAAGGTCATCCTCATGCTCTGGGATGGCGAGTCGGCAAGACCAGATCACGATCAACGGGTTACCGACCTGCCATCCCAAATCATTCGAGTGCATGGAGCCGACAGCGGAGGGAGCAGGAGCCGCATGAGCTGATGTTTCCTGTGTAGCGCCGGCTCCTGTCGCAGGCGGAGTGATAGCAATTGCACTTCACCTGGGACCTTTTCTAGCAGTCTGGAGAGCGATATCAGCAGAAGCTTGTTTTAAAGGGTGTAGATCGCTCTGGACTGACTTGATCGATCACTGGTTATGATTGGGAGGTCAGAAGGGCAGATAAAAAAAGTTTTCCTTCCAAGAATTGGTGCCCAGCTTGTTATGGAGAGATGGTGAGCCCTGTTGTGGGCCTGGGCTGCTACCTCGGGGTGCGGCCTTGTGAGGCAGCATGCCAAGCTTCAGCTGACATCTGGAAAATCATAGATCTGATACAGACAGACCCAAAGAAAGGGGGGAGTCCTCTGACTTTATTTCTGTCATCTGTACTCCCAATAAAGAGTTTTTATATTCTCATCCAGTGGCGGCCCATGAACTGTGGGCGCATGGGCGCTGCCCCCTCATCCATGCGTCCGACCCCTTTCAGGACGCCGGACGCATTGATTCCTGTGGCGGGAGGGGGTGGTACTTTTTTGAAGCACCTGATTAGAGCCAGAGGGCGCCCTGATCCTACCCAAGTGTGTGACGATAGCGAATGAATAGTCACTATTTTCACACTAACCTTCCTCCCCGACAATCAGGAGGCAGGGCGTCAGACCTGTTTCCTGATTGGCCAAAGCACCAGGGCACCCAATTGGATGCCTGGCACTTAGGAAGAGGAGCGGACTCAGCGGAGGAGACACACGGTGGAGCGGAGGTTGCGGTCACTCTGGTGCACTCACTGCACTGAGAGAAGCTGCTGCCTGGCGGTAAGTGCCAGGGGGGTCTGTCAGAAGTGTGCTGGGAGGGGGGGTTGGGGGTGCTGCCAGAGCCATGAGGGGGGTCAGTGGGTACATGTGGCTGCGTTTGATGGGAACAGTGGCTGCATTTGATGGGCACAGTGACTGGCTGCAATATTTTTCGGTTTGCCCCCCCCCAAAAAAATTTTGAGCACCAGCCGCCACTGTTCTCCTCTATTGTACATTGGGCGCTCCTTTACACACACTCTGGTCAGCAGAAGCTGGAAGAGGAAAAGGTCAGTGTATTAAACAATACACATACATACACTGCACTTTTGCAATCGGCATTTTAGCACTTTAAAAAAGAAAAAAAAAAGCTATTGGGCTGCTTTAACACTGATCTGCGGTTGCAGTACAGAGCACCTGTGGATTTCCTGTGGGTTAGCTACACTGATCCATAGGCTTCTATTATTATATCCTGCGGGTTTGGTGGGCTTTCAAAAAATGTGTCACTCCTGCAAGATGTAATGGAAAGTCTATGGCTCAGTGCAGCTAACCCGCAGGAAAGCAGCAGGTGGACTGAGCTGCGCCCACGGTGCAGGTCAGTGTGAACGCAGCCTTATAGGGGGCTCAGGACAGTAAGGGCTTATTTACATTTGTGGTTTGGGGGGGGTGGTAAAACCCCACAGTATATTGTAGCCTGCGACCGGTTACCAAATCACTTAAGTGGCCCTCACTTTTCAAAAGATTGAGCACCCCTGGTCTACAACCTCTGTGTGTTCAGTTTACTGGAAGCCACATTTACTGAGAGCTTCAGAGCTTTAAGGTGCTCAGCACCACAAGGGGTTGTAGGGGGGCTAACACTTGGCCACATGTAGAATTTTTAGATTAAACTTTTTTCTTGTCCTTCCAGGTGGGGCCCTCGGGGTCAGGAAAAAGCACAATTATTCGCCTTCTTTTCCGTTTTTATGATGTGAAAGGAGGCAGCATCCAGATCGATGGGCAGGATATTACCACAGTGAGTGTGCCAAGCGGATCCTTAGAGCTATCTCTGTAATGTGCACTGTGCTTATTCTGCAGGCAGTATACATAAAACAAACTGATAAGAGGAAGGGGTTTGTTTGGCAGAAGAGGTGTTAGATGTCTATTCCGCTACCTCCCAGCAGTTTTTATTTATTTTTTTTAAATTAAAGTGTCACTGAACTCAAAAAGAGAAGTTTTGCTATGCTATAAGGAAAGTCTAGAATTGTTAATTGTCCCAAAGAATTACCTAGAATGTTTTAACTTTTGTCTGGTATTCCTCCTGAAAATTTGCAGTGTAATTCCTGGTATGTGAGTTTGCCTAGATGTATATCTGCAGTGTGAGATCACCTAAAGCACTGTTGTCTCTGATTTGCTGCTCCCACCAGATTTTGAGAGAGTTGCTGTTTGCTTTGCTTTGAGGCTCAAAGCAGTGGCGTCACTAGGGTTGGTGTCACCCGGTGCCGAAAAAATTGGTGTCACCCCCCTCCACCAACTACCTCAGTACAGACCCCCCTCCACTAACTACAGACTCCAGTCCATCAATATAGCCCCCCTCCCTCAGTACAGACCCCCTTCCATCAATATAGACCCCCCACTAAGTACAGACCCCCTCCATCAGTACAGACCCCCGCTCAGTGCAGACCCCCTTTCCTCAGTATAGACCCCCCACTAAGTACTGACCCCCCCATCAGTACAGAAACCCTCCCTCAGTGCAGAGTCTGCAGACCCCCCTCCATCAGTATCAACCTCCCACCTCAGTGCAGACCGCCCCATCAGTACATACACCCCCCTCAGTGCTGACCCCCATCAGTATAGAATCCCCACTCAGTGCAGAGCCTCCATTAGTATAGAATCCCCCTCAGTGCAGAGCCTCCCATTAGTATAGAATCCCCCCTCAGTGCAGAGCCTCCATTAGTATAGAATCCCCCTCAGTGCAGAGCCTCCCATTAGTATAGAATCCCCCCTCAGTGCAGAGCCTCCATTAGTATAGAATCCCCCTCAGTGCAGAGCCTCCCATTAGTATAGAATCCCCCTCAGTGCAGAGCCTCCCATTAGTATAGAATCCCCCCTCAGTGCAGAGCCTCCATTAGTATAGAATCCCCCTCAGTGCAGAGCCTCCCATTAGTATAGAATCCCCCTCAGTGCAGAGCCTCCCATTAGTATAGAATCCCCCTCAGTGCAGAGCCTCCCATTAGTATAGAATCCCCTCAGTGCAGAGGCCCCATTAGTATAGAATCCCCCTCAGTGCAGAGCCTCCCATTAGTATAGAATCCCCCTCAGTGCAGAGGCCCCATTAGTATAGAATCCCCCTCAGTGCAGAGCCCCCATTAGTATAGAATCCCCCAGTGCAGAGCCCCCATTAGTATAGAATCCCCCTCAGTGCAAAGCCTCCCATTAGTATAGAATCCCCTCAGTGCAAAGCCTCCCATTAGTATAGAATCCCCCCAGTGCAGAGCCCCCATTAGTATAGAATCCCCCAGTGCAGAGCCCCCATTAGTATAGAATCCCCCCAGTGCAGAGCCCCCATTAGTATAGAATCCCCCCAGTGCAGAGCCCCCATTAGTATAGAATCCCCCCAGTGCAGAGCCCCCCATTAGTATAGAATCCCCCCAGTGCAGAGCCCCCCATTAGTATAGAATCCCCCCAGTGCAGAGCCCCCCATTAGTATAGAATCCCCCCAGTGCAGAGCCCCCCATTAGTATAGACACCCCCCAGTGCAGAGCCCCCCATTAGTATAGACACCCCCCAGTGCAGAGCCCCCATTAGTATAGACACCCCCCAGTGCAGAGCCCCCATTAGTATAGAATCCCCCCAGTGCAGAGGCCCCATTAGTATAGAATCCCCCCAGTGCAGAGCCCCCCATTAGTATAGACACCCCCCAGTTCAGAGCCCCCCATTAGTATAGAATCCCCCCAGTGCAGAGCCCCCCATTAGTATACTATATAGTATACTTAGCGGTGCGTGCCGCTACCTACGGGTGTCACCCCTCTGGCGGGTGTCACCCGGGTGCGGACCGCACCCCCCGCACCCACCTAACAACGCCACTGGCTCAAAGAAAGGGAACAAAGGAAATACCCAGTAGGGATGCTAAAATACCCAGCACCTCTAGATATGGAGGATCACTTGACTTATTGGCTTTTCTGTCTTATGACAGCACTTGCACTTGGTGATTGGCCAAGCACTGTCACATGGGGTGAGGAGGAGTCCTCAGCCCTGTGTAAGCTCCATCTAGAGCAGTGTTTCTCAACCTTTTTTCAGTCAAGGCACCCTTTAAAATTGTGCTCTCGAGGCACCACATTCTAAAATGTACAAAAAATGCAGAAAACCCGTGGCTTTGTGTAACTAAAAGGCAGGTTTGATCTTCCTGCTGGCTTGTTATACAATATTTGATCAACTTTTAGGCATTTTGCCAAGACACCCCTGAAGAAACCTCAAGGCACCCCGGGGTTCCTGGGCACCCTGGTTGAAGAAGGCTGGTCGAGAGCCACTCGTAACTGTCTTGCTTTATTGAGAGGGGAAGTCGGGAGAAAGTGCATCTGTGGAGGGAGTGGAGGGAAATTTAAGTTGTTTTTTTCCTGAATGAGCAAATCGCTGATTTACTTTTAAAATATTACAGCATCCCTAACCTAAAAGGGTTTTATTTTTTAAAACCTTTTATTTTCGGAAGAAGAAACTCTTTCTCTGGTGCTCCTGGAACTGATGAATGTCACATGGTTTTGTTTACAATTTCTCATTCTTTTATTGGTTCCTCTCTCTTAGGTTCTGCAAGCCTCTCTTCGCTCCCACATCGGGGTGGTGCCTCAGGACACGGTGCTGTTTAATGATACCATTCGGAATAATATCCGCTATGGACGCGTCAGCGCCAGCGATGAGGAGGTGGAGCAAGCGGCAGTTGCGGCTGATATTCATGAACGGATCCTCTCCTTCCGTGATGGTGGGTGAATGACGGGTTGCCATAAATAGGTGTAGGAAAATGCTCTCTGTGTTTCTAAAATGCATATAACTGGGAGGGGAAGTTATGTTTATAGAAGCTGAAATAATCAATATACTATATAATCAATCATATACTATAACTTTACATACAAAAACACTAAGCAAAGTGGTAGAGCTTCCAGCAGGTTTGCATGTGGTTTCTCCCACAAGCCGCTACATCATTACAGGACACAGTAATGGGGCTGGCAGGCGGGAACCACAAATCCCAGCAGGGACCAAGCATCCAGAACATCTGGTGGTATCAGATTCCATTGGTGCCCGTAGCCCTTCAAGAAAGCACAGTTTGGAGTCCACCCACCAGAAAATAAGTCTTTTACAGGGTGGCTCTGATTTAAAGCTAAATTCCATGAATTCAGCCACTTATTAAAAAGTGAAGACACACTATGAGTTAAGTCCAAGCAAGTGCATGCTGCCTCCTGGACTTATCTCTATTATTTATTTCTGACAGGTTTGTGGCTCTGCCAGAACATACACTCCAGACAATTGTGTTTGTAAGAGAGGAGAGAAGAACACAGAGCAGCTATGCCCACCACTCCCCTCTACTGCCCATTCACAGAAGCCTTTATATTTTGTGAAGGAGTTCACATAATACAAAGGCTTCCGTGACTGTGCAGTAGGAGGGGACAGGTGGGCATAGCAGTCTAAGCGAGTCTACTCTTAAAGATGCAGGGACCAGAAGGTCCAGTGTCGAGTTTTCGGACCTACAGCAATGGCCTTCGCCCGGGACTGCAATAAAACAGTCAGATGTAAATAGTAGAGATAAGCCTAGGAAATGTCATGCACCTCCTTGGTTAACCCATAGGGTTTTCGCCTTCAGATTTTATTTTTATATTTAAATAAAACTTTGTACTTTTACTATACTTCTTTACTTTGGTGTGACCACTGCCTACAAAGTCCCAGGGGCACTCTCTCTTGTTTTCTAAATAATAGAGATAAGCCCAGTAAATGTCCTGCACCTTCCTGGATTTAACTCATAGTGTGTGTGTTCACTTTTTATAAAGGAAGTGAGTTCCTGGAGTTCAGCTTTAAGGGTCGCTTAAAGGTTCACTTGTGCGACCTGAAAGTTTGATGCAACGTGAAGCAATGCCTGTGTAGTCTTGAGGTCTATGGACCTCAAGTCACATCAAAGTCGGACCAAAGTAGTGCAGAGACTAGTTTGAAGTCGCTGCGACTTGAAATCGCACAGATATGAATGGTATTCATTGGGAATCATGGAGTTACGACTTGTAATGTGAGGTTTGTTTTAACAGTGAGAGACAGAATAACAACAAAAATATCCATAAAAACACATTTCAAAAAAGTTATAAATTGATTTGCATTTTAATGAGTGAAATAAGTATTTGATCCCCTATCAATCAGCAAGATTTCTGGCTCCCAGGTGTCTTCTATACAGGTAAGGAGCTGAGATTAGGAGCATTCTCTCTTAGTATTGCGTATTGTGAGTACCTGAGTGTTGGGAGTACCTGTGTATTGTGTGTACCTGTGTATTGTGTGTGGGTGTGTGTGTGGATTGTGTGTACCTGTATATTATGTGTACCCGTGGACTGCGGGTACACGTGTGCTGTGAGTACCTGTGTATTGTCTTGTTGAGTACCTGTGTGTTGTATTGTTGAGTATTAGTGTCAGGAAGCTAGTTGTTAGGTAATCTGGACAGGGTATAATCCCCAGTCCTCATTAAATTAGGTGCGATGCCCGACGAGTGTGGAGATGCGACTCTTTGTACATCTTGCGGCATGTATGCGTTCCTTGATCATCCGATCGAGGGCGAATACTGTTGTGCAAAATGTAAGCACATTGTTTCCCTAGAAGCCCAGGTTATGAATCTAGGGAAGCAACTGTCAGCACTGAGAAGACCCTCCATACTAAAGGAGAGCCAGGAACGTACCCGGCAGGGGCCAGCACAGAGGCGGGTGGAGACAAAGAGGTGCAGGCACTAGAAAAGAGTAGATGGATGACAGTCAGGAGGGGTAGAGGGGGAAGTGCCAGGGAGGCTGATCCTGGGCTGGAGCATCCCAACAAGTATGCTCCATTGAGTAACATTAGTGAAACTGGTCAGGACCAGCACTGTTGGAGATGAGGGGACTCTCCTAGCTGCCAGGGGAAGAACTCCTCCAGTGAGAGTGGGGGGGGCAGCAAAGGGAAAGGAAAGACAGATTCTGGTGGTAGGGAACTCGATACTTAGAAGTACAGAGAGGGCAATCTGTAACAAAGACCTGAAGCGCAGAACTGTATGTTGTCTACCGGGCGCTCGGGTTCGGCACATCACGGATCTGGTGGACAAATTACTCGGAGGGGCTGGGGAAGACCCGGCTGTCATGGTGCACGTTGAAACCAATGACGAAGTCAGAGGCAGATGGAGTGTCCTAAAGAACAATTTTGGGGACTTTGGCGCTAAATTGAGGAAAAGGACCTCCAAGGTAGTATTCTCAGGAATACTAACGGTACTTCAAGCCACACCAGAAAGGCAGAGGGAGATTAGGGAAGTAAACAAGTGACTGAGGAGCTGGTGTAGTAAGGAGGGGTTTGGGTTCCTGGAGAAGTGGGCCGACTTCTCAGTCGGTCACCATTTCTATAGAAGGGATGGACTGCACCTTAATAAGGAGGGTGCGGATCTGCTGGGAGTGAAGAAGGCCAAAAGGTTAGAGTGGTTTTTAAACTAGGCGATGGGGGGGGGGGGGTTGGGGGCGCCAGAGGTAGAGATAGTCAGCACGGAACATATTCCAGAGGGTAGTATTGGGGGTATTAGTGGCAGGTTGACTAAAACACATAAACCCAAGGTATAGTAACAGGTCCTACTTGCAATCTCGGAACACCCAATAAGAGGACAGTATGTGACCCGTCTAAACTACATGGTATGTTCACCAATGCCAGGAGCCTGGCAGACAAGATGGGTGAACTAGAGATACTGTTGTACGAGGAAGATTTAGATTTTGTGTGAATTTCAGAGACCTGGTTCAACAGCTCTCATGATTGGCTGGCAACCATTCAAGGGTATTCCCATTATCACAGGGATAGAGAGGGTAAAAAGGGGGGAGGGGTATGCCTATATATCAAGAATAATATACAAGTGAATGTGAGAGACGACATCAATAAGGGAGCTAGGGAGGAGGTGGAATCCTTATGGGTAGAGCTCCAAAGGGATGAAGCTAAGGGAAAAATAATACTGGGAGTATGCTTTAGGCCCCCTAATCTGAGGGAAGAGGGGGAGATGGACATCCTATCACAATTTGGATTAGCAGCAAGGATGGGAAGTGTTATCATAATGGGGGATTTTAATTATCCAGACATAGACTGGGCGGAGGGAACCACTCATTCGTCTAAGGCTCGCCAGTTCCTAAATGTCTTGCAGGACAATTTCATGGGTCAGATGGTAGACGCACCAACTAGAAACAAAGCGTTACTAGACCTACTGATTACCAACAATACAGACCTGATCACGGATGTGGAAATACGGGGCAAATTAAAACAGCAATCACAGGTCATTTCGTATAAATCACACAAATAGTAAACATAAGGGGAATACAAAGACACTGAATTTCAAAAGAGCCAACTTCCCTAAACTAACAAACCTTGGTAGAAGATATAAATTAGGATAAAATCCTTGGAACAAAGAACACGGAGAAGAGAAGGGGTTGCTTAAATAAGGGCACTGCCCAGTGCATCCCATTGAGAAATAAATTTAAAAGAGGGAACAGAAGTCCTGGATGGCTTAACTCCAATGTAAAAATGCATATAAACGCAAAGGAGAAGGCGTTCAAAAAATACAAGGCTCATCATCAGCATTCAGACTTTTCAAAGAATGCAACAAGAAATGTAAGGGTGCAATTAGGGCTGCTAAGTTAAAACACAAAAGACACATAGCGGAGGAGAGCAAATAAAATACCAAGAAATTCCTTTAAGTATATAAACAGTAAAAAAGGGAGGATGGACCATATTGGCCCCATAAAGAATGAGGAAGGACATCTGGTTACAAAGGATGGGGAGATGGCGAAGGTATTGAATTTATTCTTCTCAATCTCCATGGGGGAAACAGGGGGGCTTCAGTAACCAAAACTGCAGTGTTTATCCTCAGGACACATCATAGGAAGGACCCTCAAGGTTAACAGAAGACAGAATCAGAAATAGACTTGGGAAACGTAAACATTAATAAATCACCGGGACCAGATGGCTTGCACCCGAGGGTACTTGTGGAACTCAGTTAAGTAATTGCCAGACCATTGTTCCTAATTTTTACTGACAGTCTACTGACTGGAATGGTACCAGCTGATTGGAGAAGAGCCAATGTAGCACCAATAATTAAAAAAATGGCCAAAATGCATCCCTGGGAATTACAGACCAGTTAGCCTAACATCAATAGTATGCAAGCTCTTGGAGGGGATGGTAAGGGACTATATACAAGATTTTAGTAATGAAAACGGTATCATTAGCAGTAATCAGCATGGATTCATGAAGAATCGTTCTTGCCAAACCAATCTATTAACCTTCTATGGAGAGGTGAGCTGCCATCTAAATAAAGGAAGGCCCGTAGATGGGGTGTATCTGGATTTTGCAAAAGCATTTGACACAGTTCCCCATAAACGTTTACTGTACAAAGTAAGGTCAGTTGGCATGGACCATAGGGTGAGTACATGGATTGAAAACTGGCTATAAGGGTGAGTTCAGAGGGGGGTGATAAATGGGAAGCAATCGGAATGATCAGGAATGGGAAGTGGCGTCCCCCAGGGATCTGTGCTGGGACCATTTCAGAAATGCGCTGCACCAAAAATCGCAGTAAAAAACGCACCAAGCTCCACTCTAAAAAAAGTTCTGAAGCTTCTTTGGGGTGATTGCTGCGTGTAGGGCAGCCCATTCAGGTGGATGGGCTGCCCTATTTGTGATGAGTGAAAATGCTCCAAAACACCTCCTCCCCGCTAAAAAAAAAAAAAAGTGCATGTGGGAATGTGAGTTTCCGCTATGCAGAGATGTGAACAGGGCTTAACAGCTGAGTGTTTCTGTCCACTCCCTTCTATGTACTTTTATAAAGATGGCCATATACTATGCAATCTGATTGTATATTGTGTATTTAGTGAGAAGGGTGATCACTGATTGATTGCATTTCATTTAAAAAAACGTGCATCTGGGAATGGATGGGTGGATGATGCAGGATGTGTGCTAATGAGCTCAGCTGGTCAACTCCTTCCTGTGTCATGACCTAAAGTCTGTAAGGACGCAAGACAATAGAAGCAATAGATATGTTTGGAATCATGGATGGAGGACAGTAAGGTACGTGTCTGTAGATTTTATGGAAAGCTTTGTTATTTTTGCCAAAAAAGTACATGAAAAGGGGAACTGTAATTTAGAAAAAAAAAAGGTGAACTTGGCCTTTAAAGGGAGTGTTCCTAATCTCAGCCTGTTACCTGTACAAAAGACACCTGTCCACAGAAGCAATCAATCATTCAATCAGGTTCCAATCTCTCCACCATAGCCAAGACCAGAGAGCTTTCCAAGGATATCGGGGACAAGATTGTAGATTTACACAAGGCTGGAATGGACTACAAGACCATCACCAAGCAGCTTGGTGAGAGGGTGACAACAGTGGGTGCGATTATTCGCAAATGGAAGAAACACAAAATAACTGTCAATCTCCAATGGTCTGGGGCTCCATGCAACATCTCACCTCGTGGAGTTTCAATGATCATGAGAACGATGAGGAATCAGCCCAGAACTAAACGGGAAAATCTTATCAATGACCTCAAGGCAGCCGGGACCATAGTCACCAAGAAAACAATTGGTAGCACACTACACCATGAAGGACTGAAATCCTGCAGTGTTGGAATTTTTGTAGTATCTCATTTGGTCTTATGAGTTTTGGAGCAGCGGCTGGATCTTTACATTTTTTCACAGGCATCCTTGTTTGCAAATCACGGGCCTGGCTCTCTGATCCCCTCAAGAAAGCACATGTACAGGTCTGTCTGAAGTTTGCTAATAAACATCTAAATGATTCAAAGGAGAACTGGGTGTGTGTTGTGGTCAGATGAGACCAAAATTGAGCTCTTTGGCATCAACTCAACTTGCCGTGTTTGGAGGAGGAGGAATGCTGCCTATGACCCCAACATCACAATCTCGCCATCAATCAGGGTGGTGGAAACATTATGCTTTGGGGTGTTTTTCTGCTAAGAGGACAGGACAACGTCACCGCATCAAAGGGACGATGTACGGGGCCATGTGCCGTCAAATCTTGGGTGAGAACCTTCCTCCCTCAGCCGGGGCATTGAAAATGGGTCGTGGATGGGTATTCCAGCATGACGATGACCCAAAACACACAGCCAAGGCAACAAAGGAGTGGCTCAAGAAGAAGCACATTAAGGTCCTGAAATGGCCTAGCCAGTCTCCAGACTTTAATCCCATAGAAAATATGTGGAGGGAGCTGAAGGTTCAAGTTACCAAACTTTAGCCTCGAAACCTTAAAGACTTGGAGAGGATCTGGAAAGAGGAATGGGGAAAAATCCCTCCTGAGATGTGTGCAAACTTGGAGGCCAACTACAAGAAACGTCTGACCTCTGTGATTGCCAACAAGAGTTTTGCCACCAAGTACTAAGTCATGTTTTGCGAAGGGGTCAAATACTTATTTCACTCATTGAAAATGCAAATCAATTTATAACATTTTGAAATGCGTTTTTCTGGATTTTTTGTTGTTGTTATTCTGTCTCTCACTGTTAAAATAAACCAACATTTAAAATTATAGGGCAAACGTACAAAATCAGCAGGAGATCAAATACTTTTTTCCCTCACTGTACAATGGGTATATCCGTGCAGGTAAAACTATTGTATTGGCTCTAGCAATGCTGTCACTAGGGGCAAATCCCCAGCACCACGATCAATGAATACATCACTCGCCTGCTCCTACTGCATCACTGGCTGAAACTCTGCAGAATCAGGCTGGCCAGTGACAGAGCAATGCTATAGGAACAGATGGGCCCTGTAGTGTTTCTCTCCATGGGACCACACTCACTAACTGATTGCGTTTTAGTATCCCAAGAGACAGGTTCAGATTCTGGGGGAAGTGTTTTTTGATTTCTTTATTTTTCTGTCTGCAGGATATGACACACAAGTCGGGGAACGGGGTCTGAAGTTAAGCGGTGGAGAGAAGCAACGAGTCGCCATTGCACGAACCATTCTAAAGTCGCCACAGATTGTCCTTCTAGATGAGGTGATTCTGAGCTAATGTCACACACCGTCCTCATCCGTGGGTGGTTGAGCATTCTTTCAGTACCTAAAGTGTGAAACTTCAGCCAGATCCTTCTTTTTTGATGTTTGCTGGTTTTTAGGTTTGTATAGCTTGGGGGAAGGGTTGGAATCTCTTGTCTGATTTTAAGGTAATGCCACGTACACACGATCGGATTTTCCGAGGGAAAATGTTGGATGTGAGCTTGTTGGCGGTAAGTTCGACCGTGTGTATGCTCCATCGGACATTTGTTGGCGGAATTTCCGCTTACAAATGTTGGCTAGCAGGTTCTCAAATTTTCCGCCAACAAATGTTTGTTGTCGGACTTTCCGATCGTGTGTACACAAGTCCAATGCACAAAAGTCCACACATGCTCGGAATCAAGGACGAGCTGGAAGCACTCGGTCTTGTAAAACTAGCGTTCGTAATGGAGATACCACGTACGTCTTGTACGTCACTACGTTCGTAATTGTTGGCCAACATTGGTGTGACCGTGTGTATGCAAGACACGTTGGAGCCAACGCCCTTCAAACAAAAATCCACGGTTTTGTTGTCAGAAAGTCCGATTGTGTGTACGGGGCATAAGTCTTTACTGAGGAACTATATGTAGGCTGTCATTGCCAACTTCTGATTAAAATGCAAGTTCCCTGGCTATCATGGTAATCCAGTAACTTTTTGGATTTGGAGTCCTGACTTTGATTTTTAGTAGAGGGATGGAAAGAAATTGCCGCTTATGTAGCATGCCTATGTCCAAGAAGAGCAAGTGCAGGTAGGATGGAGCTCATCCACCCTCTCAGGGCAGAAACACAAAGACTTGTTTGGATCACTTTTATTGTTATGACAAGGGATCCCTTCTGAAAGCATGGGCTGTGACAGGTCCTCTTTACTGAGACATCTGGGGTTTTATTGTCCCCAGATCTCTCCTCTGCCCCTAAAAACATCTGAGACCTAGATCAGTTTGATCGGGTGCTTTCACAAGCCTGTAATGGCTTGTTTACATCCCGCCGAAAGCGTAAGTGACAAAATACATCTCTATGGTAAGCCGGCAGAAGCGTCTTCAGTCCCGCGCTCCCCGGTGGGACGGTAAAGCCCAGAAAGGTAGCGGGAGGTGGCCTTATCGCCCCAGTCCCCGCTGTTCTCATCTTCTCCTGAGACATAGCCCCATCAACCCCCTCCATATCAATGTTGATAAATGACAATCTAGGTTGTGACTTTTTTCCTCAAAGAAGACATTGTCATTGGTCACTGCGGTCATGTGCCTGCGTTGACTGGTCAACTGCCTTTAATAAACATTGGGGAGGGTTTTTGTAGTTGGGCTACCTTTTCATTCTTTATGAGAAGATGAACGTAGCCTTTATGTGCCACTTGTGTTGCCATTGGGGACATTTCCCAGTTACTTCTTTGCGGTCACCCAAATGGAAAATGGTTGGAAATTTTTCCAATGGAAATACAGCAACAAAACTTTTTTTCTTTTTACCAGCGCAGTTTAGAAAGGGTTTTCTCACTTTATTTGTATTAATTTTATATATTCTTCCACACTTCCTATCTGGTCACCGCACAGGAGACGTCTTCCTATTAGGAGCGCTGACTGCATTAAAAGCTCAACAAAGCTCCTAACCCTTGCCCACTCCCCAAAACTTAAAAGGGGCTGGAAATCCCCTTTTTACAATGAAATTGCAAATAAAGACAATTTGATGAACCACTGCTATAGGTTGTGCTGACATATATAAAATCAAAGGGGTGAACAGCGCTGATCAGCAGACATAAATAGGACCCTCAGAGGCAAAGTAAAAACTTTTTATTATTGTTAAAAAAATAATAAAATGTTCACCAAGGGATACAGCAGTCAATTGATGGTCCTGCAGAGACTTGGATTAAAAAAACTGACAGTACCTGGAGGCTGGAGCCGCATGGATGACACAGGGGCTTAGGGGAACCCAGCACAAAGCTGTTGGACAAAGAACACAGGAGCACCGCTGGTGGGGGGCCCGTCCAGAACCGTAAGGCCAGTGGATGGGCCCCCCATCAGTGGTGCTCCTGTGTTCTTTGTCCAAAGGCTTTGTGCTGGGTTCCCCTAAGCCCCTGTGTCATCCATGAGGCTCCAGGTACTGTCAGTTTTCTAATCCAAGTCTCTGCATGACCATTAATTGACTGCTGTATCCCTTGGTGAACATTTTATTATTTTTTTAACAATAATAAAAAGTTTTTACTTTGCCTCTGAGGGTCCTATTTATATCTGCTGTTCAGCGCTGTTCACCCCTTTGCTTTTATTTTCTGTCCTCATTTGTCTATGAGTTTTGGACAACAGCAGTCACAACTACATTTTAATTTTTCTTTTTGACTTTTCACTTGGCCTCTGGTCTGTGCGCCTGGACTTTTGTTTTTATGCTTACATACAGTACATGACTTTGGGGTTAATTTACTAAAACTGAAGAGTGCAAAATCTGGTGCAGCTGTGCACGGTAGTCAATCAGCTTCTAACTTAAGGTTCTTCAATTGGGCTTGGTTCATATATGAGCCGCATGCGGCTCACAGCAGGGGTCTAGTGCTTGCTGGTTCACCGTTTCAGGTCCGATCTCAGCCCGAATTTTGGGCTGAATTCGGACCTGAAACAGACCAAAAGACGCTTTTTCTGCAAAACACACTGGGCCTGCTGCGGAGATATGTGAACCGGCTCCAAAGAGAGCTGGTCAGAATCTCCTGCTATTGCGAATTGGATGCAGGAATCCCGCATCCAATTCGAAATGGTGTGAACCTTGGCAATAAAACCTGGAAGCTCATTGGTTTCTATGCAGAGCTGCACCAGATTTTGCACTCTCCTATTTTAGGAAATCAACCCTTTAGAGTTTAAAAACGAATTTCTGAAAGTACACTCCTTGGAACCTGTTCAATAAGCAGCCATGTTATATGTTGTTTCATCAGCTGCTTCCCAGACGTCCATATTGGCAGTAACACTTGGTGCCCTCTGTACCGTGCTCCTCCCCGATTTACTGATGCTATTTTTCACCTGTCTGTTTTTTAGGCTACATCAGCACTGGATACTGAAACAGAACGCAACATCCAAGCTTCTTTGGCTAAAGTTTGTGCCAATCGCACTACAGTTGTTGTTGCTCATCGGTGAGAATCAATCTGTTCCTCTTTCTGTGACGTTTTTAAAAGGGGGGCATTGCAGTGGTCTGTTTGTGGTTTGACTGTGGTTTTCATCCCTGATTATTTTTACTCCTTTGTTTCCAGACTCTCCACTGTGATCAGTGCAGATCAGATCCTGGTTCTGAAAGAAGGACAAATTCTAGAGAGAGGAAGGTAAGGGCAGCACTCTGGGCAACCTGGCTAATAAAAATAGTACAGTTTATTAAAGCTTATTCGCCACATCCTGGAAAACATTAGGGCAGAGTTTGTTCTTAACACCCATCTGGTCAACGCCAAAGGCGTTTCATCGGTTTTCCGATCTCTGCTTGATTAGCTGCATTGGAGGTCAGAGGAGACATTGTGTTTTAGAGACATCAGGGTCTACTAAACACCCAAACATGTTACCTGCCCTTTAGAACACACAAACACAATTTAATACCCAATTGTTTGGTAAAACATAAAAGATGAGGTTGCGTCAAGTAAATGGGCTAACAAGCTCCCTACAATATGTGGTAGCAATAAAGTTAGAACAAAAATTGAAAAGTGTAAAAAAATGTTTTATTGAAATTAAAAGCACCACCCCGCCAGTTATGAAAAAATGTAGGTACTGTAGTTTGTCACTATTTCACGAGCACATGCAATTTTGAATCTTGCCCGGTTTGGTATCTATTTACTTGAGACAACCTCATTTTTAATATTTTACCAAAACATTGGGTATTCCATTGTGTTTGTGTGGACTAATATTCATTTTAGTGTATTTTTTCCTGAAAATATGTGTTGTATAAACATAAAATATTTCAATAACCGCCATTTTATTCTCAAAGGTCTCTGCTTTCAGCCCTGGACAGTAAGTGGTTAAAAAATGATTATTTGTGTCCGTGTATTGAAGCGTTAAGATGTGGTTGGCTGAAATTGGCAAATGGTGATCTTTGCTTTTCTTTGATCAATAAATCCTTTCATCTCTGTTCTCTTTTTTGCTTTTAGACACGAGGAGCTTCTCTCTAAAGGAGGCATCTATGCAGGAATGTGGCAGAAGCAGCAGAGCAACAACGAGTCCTCCTCTGACTCCGAGACTGAGAGGAAAGACAAAATCTCAGAAAAGCTACAACAGCCCAAGCCAGCCCTAAGGAAACCTCACTAGACAGCAGCGTAAAGCCGCTTTGTGCTGCACGGCAAGCTGTGGACAATGTTGGGTAGAGAAAGGATTGTCCTCCTCAGCATTCTGTAGGAAGTGAGAGGATTAATGGCAGTGATCACATCTCCTATTATTAGCAGAGGTAGGAAAGGGCCGTGCTGGAACAAAGCTTCTGCTTTGACATAACCCATGTTGGGAAAACGCTGCAGAAACCATTTTTTTCACATTTAGGATCTTGCAGGTTTTTGCCAAACGTGAACTCAGTGTAGCTCTTACAACCATACCTTCTAGAACCTGCAGCTCATCCCAAACACTGGCACCCTTGTGCTCATTGGCCCATTGTGGTGAATGAGGCTGCACGGGGTACTGATATTTCAGTTTTTGGTGGGCGTTTGCGGAATCTCTGGTCTGTCAGACTCCAGTAGTGACATTTCCATGCAGTAAAATGTCTATCTTCAAGTACATCCTGCAAAGATTTTGACCATCAACTGGCTTAGAATGAACATGTGCTGCAGGGCAAAGCAATACGTTCACTTAAATGCCCAACCAATCCCCTTCCTTTGCCCAGTTGCTTATACCCATTTTTCCTTCACTGTCCCATTGCTATTTTTGCACAGTGGAAAGAGAAAAGACCCTTTGTAATCTAAGTTTGGTTTTATGGGGAAAAAATGTTTTTGTTTATTTCATTATTATTGCCAAAAATAACTTAGATTTTCAGAGCAGCCCTGAGTTTCAAATATGCGTAACATATCCTCAATGTACTTTTCACGTTAATGTCCAGTGAGTGGTAGATATAATAATTATTGACATGGCTTCCCTAAGACCTGAATGTTACTTCAAGGGTTCCTCCATGTTATAAAGGTTGAGAAAGGCTGTTTGTGTGCTTTCAACTTTGAGGAAGGTTCCCTGTTCCAGCAAGAAATTGCTTCTGTGTACAAAGTCAGCTCCATTAAGACATGGTGTTATGAGTTTGGTGTGGAGGAACTCAAGTGGCCTTGACCTCAACCCTACTGAATACCTTTGGGATGTACTGGACTAAACAAGGTCTTCTCAACCAACATCTCCATAAAGACATGGTTTTCTGTGGAGGACCTCAACCCTGCTGAACACCTTTGGGAGAAATTGGAATGAGCAAGGTATTCTCAACCAACATCTGCATAGAGATATTTTTTGATGTGGAGGAACTCAAATGGCCTGCACAGAGCCATGACCTCAGCCTTGCTGAACACCTTTGGGTTGAATTAGAATGAACAAGGTCTTCTCAACCAGTAACTGCATGAAGACATGGTTTGATGAGTTTGAATGGAGAGACTTAAGTGGCCTCCACAGAGCCCTCTGACTGAATGGGCATAAATTCCCCCCTAAACATCCTCTGAAATCTTGTTGAAATCTTTCCCAGAAGAGCTGGGGGATGTAAACTCCATATTGTACCCCATGGGTTTGGAATGGGATGTCCAAAACGTTCATATAGGTGTAATAGTTAGTTGGGTGTCTACAAACTTAGCGCAATATAGTGTATATGGCCGCTGTACAGGACTGGAAATCATGGCGGCAAAGCCTTACCACTGGAAAATATGATTCAGCCAGGAACCACACAAAACTGAAAAATCATTTTTAGACTTCCCTTCATTTTAAGACTATAAAAGGCTGCTATAAGGTACAGGTCCTTGCACGACAATTTTTCTGCAGTCTACTCACAGTCAGATTTTGCTTGGATTTAATCTGTCAGATTAGCAAAATTTAGCTACAGCTGTGTATTGTGAGGGCACACCTGATTATATATATTTGACTGGATTGTGTTGACAGGCCTCCACACTACATATATGATACAGAATCTGCCTGTGAGCTGCTAGTTTTGGAGTTCATGTAGTTGGGTGTTGTTGCCGAATGCTGTTGCAATAGAGTGCGACATTGCTCAAATGTGAGAGTCTGAGTGCAAAACTCAGCAAAGGTTGCGCTCAACCTGCTTTGCATTTGACGTGCATTTCAAACACAAGAAACAAACTCACATGGGTGTCCATGTGCAAAAGCCTCTGCGACCTCAGGGTGGAAGATTTTAGCTCGCTCTTTTTTTTAATTCAGGATTTGTATAATGATACGGGTGCTTTGAATAGGGACATAATTTATATTTTATTGAACAGTGAGCCTCATGGAAAACAGAGAATTGAGTGATGCTGTCTGTGTTGTCCTTAGCGAAGGATTAGTTGCTTTGATCTGGTTGTTATGGACTCCGTGCATTTTTAAAATCATCCAAAACTCTTTTGAGGCCCTGCATCCTTTATTTGTGGACAAGAACACTGACAATATAATATTTAAAATGCACTGACACTAATAAATACAAATATTTAATAAGCGTCAGATATTTGTGTGTGTTTTTTTAATGTAAATTTTTTGTAGACCTTTGGTCATGATCCCGGGGCAGATGGGGGAGGAGGTGACGCATGGGGGGGAATCACAGGGGGCGGATGGGGCCCAGTGATGACAGTGTGTCCAGCTCTCCCACCGGCTCACATTATACAGGTATCTGCACCCCCTCTCCCCTGAAAGGTGCCAACTGTGGCACCGGAGGGGGGGGGAGGAATCCGATGAGCGGAAGTTCCACTTTTGGGTGGAACCCCGCTTTAAGAGCTGTAATTACTAAACCCTTCCTCTGATTTGGCTGTGCATACCCTCAAATAAAACCCGAGAGTGTGCACTTTCAGCCATTATATAACTATAGCTTGAATATGTTTTGGTAAATACCTTTAAAAAAAAAAAAAATTGTGCCTGTGTCCAAATATATATGGACTGAACTATATGTGTGTGTGTGTGTGTGTGTGTGTGTATATATATATATATATATATATATATATATATATATATATATATATATATATATATATATATATAAATATACATACACAATGTGTGTGTCCCATCTCTCTCCTGCACTCACCCTCTCCACTCACCAGTGCTACCCCATTGTCCTCCTCCGTGGCCCACCACTGGGCCTCTTCTGGCTTTCATGATGGAGGAGGAGGATGATGTTAGATCAGATGACTGAGCAGAAGACTGCTGGAAGACCAGATGCAGTATGTATAGGAAATGTAAAGCAGTACACATTATACCTTGAAGACTGAGGTAATCTTGTACCATAACAGAAGTACTGCAGGAGAGAGCTCAGGATTAAAGGTGAGTAAGGCCTTTATTCAATATGAAGGCTTTACTTCCAAATTTACAATTTCCCAAGGTATACACCAAATTTGTCCTATTTCCCCCAATTTGTTCATCTTGGTGATCAAAGCCCTAGCCATGGCGATTCACTATAATCTTGATATAAAAGGCCTAGAGGTTGCAGGTCATGAACCTAAAGTGTGTAGGTTTTGTGGACCGCACTGCTCTCTTCCTCATCAATCCTCTTATTTCTCAACCCAACTTGTTTCAACAGTTTTGCCGCTTTTGATTCCATTTCTAGACTATAAGTTACCACAACAAATCTCGAACCTTCAATATTAATTTAGGAGCACATCTGGCCTCACGGTCACAGCTGCCCTTAACCTTTATACTCTTCATTTCCCACTAAAAAAAGCAATCAGAATACATATAATGAATAGCTATGACTCAATAGGGTTTATTTACTACAACTGGAGAGTGCAAAATCTGGTGCAGCTCTGCATAGACACCAATTAGCTTCCAGGTTCTATTGCCAAAGCCTAATTGAACAAGCTGAAGTTAGAAGCTGATTGGCTACTATGCACCAGTGTTAGCAAATCTACCCCCATGCACAGAAATAAGATATGTCTGTGCTCAAATCCAAATAGCTTTACATATACTGTATAATTTATCAGGTGCTAAAGGGGTGTGACCACATGAATACCAGAAAAAAGTTTACATAAACCCTCTGCACATTGCTATACACCCTTCTGCACTTCTAGCAAACTTTGCATAAGAACAGGAATTTTTAGTTGAGATTATTTATTTGGGGTACTTATATAGCGCCATCAATTTACACAGCGCTTTACATATACAGTGCTCAGCATAAATGAGTACACCCCAACAGATTTGTCAGAAAACCTTTAGCCCAGGTTCACACTGACAGCGGGAATGAAATTTCATTCCCGTATATCAGTCCCAACTTCGGAGGTGATATCAGAGACACCTGTGCGGGTTCCTGCACAGATGTCTATTGAAATCGCACCCAAAGTCACCAAATGTAGTACAGAAACTACTTTTGGGAATCGGTGTGGCGCTAGCAATGGCCGCCGATTTGGCATGCGATTTGACATGTTAAATTGCATGCCAAATTGCTGCAATGTGAACCAGGGCTTACTGTCCTTTCAGAATCAGCATTTTCGATGGGACACTATTAGGGGTGCAACAGATCGTCACCGATCCGTTATCCGAACGGGTCAACCTGTTCGGATCGGCACACCATCGATCCGCAGAGCGCTCCGCTGCCTCGGCCTTAGGAAAGGCCGCGGCTTCGGCCTAGCTCCAGAGCGGCGGCCATCTTGGTACACCCGGCGGCCGTTTACCACGTGATCGCTCCGTCAAATGACGGAGCGATCACTTGTAAACAAACCGGCGTCATGTCATGATCTGTACAGTGGAGGGGAGAGATCGGATGGCAGCAGCACTGTGGGCTGGATCTGTAGTGCCCACAGCGCTGCTCTGTGACAATTGCAGTCAAACCCATGGATCCATCCATCCATGCTCAGCCATCCCTCCATACTCTGCCATACTCTGCCAATACCCTGTCATACTCTACCAATACTCTGCCATACCCTGCCATACCCTGCCAATACCCTGCCAATACCCTGCCAATACTCTAGCAATACCCTAGCAATACCCTAGCAATACTCTGCAATACTCGGCGATACCCAGCCGTACCCAGTCATACTCAGCCAATATTACAGTGGGGGAGATGTCCATTACAGTGGGGGAGATGACATAGATAGTACAGTGGGGACTATATGGTGGTGGAATTTTCACAGGTTTTTGCAAATTCAATCATTATTTGCTGATCCGAAAAATGATCCGATCCGTGACTCTGATCCGAGTAACGATCCGATCCGTGAGTTTTTTGATCCGTTGCACCCCTAGACACTATGCTACAAAACACTCCCACAAATGCGGACCATTGATTGCAACCAAGATTTGGTAATTTGCACACACAAAGTATTTTTCCTAACAGATTCATTCACGACCATGTTGCAAAAATAAATAAATTAAAGTCTTAGGAGCAAAGCTAAATTTTGGACATCAGAATCCTAATTAACGAGAATTCAACCACAGTCTAATCATTCATTAAACAGGTGTCTAGCACACAGGTGATTATAAAAGGGCGTTACTTAGCCACTTCACGCCCGCTCAAATGACAGCGGAGTGCTGCGGCTCTTGTTCTGGGACGACAACGACGCGGTGCGACCCCAATCTCAGCAAAGAGTCACGGCCGCGGCTCTTTACCCATGTGATCGGCCATGTCCAATCACAGCCGATCACATGTGAACAAGGTGCCATTTATCGGCTTTTCATCTCTCACACTGACAGAGTGTGATGTGAGGAGAGCTGATAAGTGGCATCTCCTTACAGGATAAACATGTCCTGATTACAATGCAGCCCCAACAGTGCCCATCAGTGACACCAGTCTGGGACCATCAGTTATGCCAATCAGTGCCACCCATCATTGCCCATAAGTGCCGCCTATTAGTGCCACCCCATCAGTGCAGCCTTATCAGTGCACATCAGTGTAGGAAATTACTTATTTTAAAAAGTTGCTGACAGAAACTAAGAAAAACTTTTTTTTTTTTTCCAAATTATTGGTCTTTTTTCATTTATTTAGCAAAAAATAAATAACCCAGAAGTGATTAAATACTACCAAAAGAAAGATCTATTTGTGTGAAGAAAATGATAAAAAAATTAATTTGGGTACAGTGTTGTATGACCGCGCAATTGTCATTCAAAGTGCAACAGCATTGAAAGCTGAAAATTGGCCTGGACAGGAAGGGAGTGAAAGTGCCCGGTATTGAAGTGGTTAAAGAAAAACCCTTCCAATTTCATGCTGTCAGCAATGGTCCCACATGGAAGAGAAATGTCACAAGGCCTGAGAAAGAAAATAATTTCTTTAAACAAGAAAGGCGAAGGCTACAAGAAGCCTCTCCTAAAGCCTTTGCACAAAAAAGACCACCTAGAATTTGCCAGGGCCCATGCTAAAAAAAGAAGACGACTCCGGGACTCTGTACTCTGGAGTTATGAGACCAATATAAATGTTTTTGGAACTGATGGCTTAAACTGTATGGTGTCACAAAGGTGAGGAGTACAAAGAAAAATGCATGGTGCCTGCAGTGAAACATGGTGGTGGCCGTGTCCTTCTGTGGGGCTGCATGAGCGCTGCTGGTGTCGGGGAGCCACATTTCATTGATGGTATCATGAATCCACAGATGTACTGCTCTATATTGAAAGAGAAGATGCTACCATTACTCCGTGCCCTTGGTCGTCGTGCACTTTTCCAACATGACAATGATCCAAAACACACATCTGTTGCATTTCTGAAGAAGAACACGGTGAAAGTGATTCAGTGGCCAAGTAGGTCTCCTGATCAGAACCCAATCGAACGTCTATGAGGAATTCTGAAGAGACAAGTGGAGCATCACTCTCCATCCAGCATCCAGGATCTAAAAGAGGTCGTTCTTGAAGAATGGAAAAAGATAGAAGTTGCATCATGTCGCCAACTTGTTCATTCCATGCCTAGAAGACTTGGTGCTGTCCTTACAAACCATGGAAGTCATACAAAATACTAGATCAGGGGCAAATCTGCCGCAAGGCCAAAAAGGCATTTGTCTTGGGCAGTAGTTCTCAGGGGGGCGGTGCCGCTCTCATGCTCTCTCTTCCTGTCACTTCACCACGTTGCACTGAATCCCACAAACCCGATGCCCTGCAGCTGTCGGCTTCCCCTCCTCTGCCCTCCCACCGACTTTGGGAGCTGCAGGGCATCCATAGAGGGTTTGGTTTGTCCAATTAGATTCCTCCTATGCTCCTCCGACCCCCCCCCCCCCTCCTTTAGCCCACCTCCCTGATTGCCAGACGCCCCTTCCATGGAATTGCTGGCCTGGCTCTCCCACCCCCCCCCCCCCCCCCCTCCCGCCGGCTGCAGCCCCTGATAGTGCTGGAGATATGGATGGATGAAGAAAGAATACAGACAGTGATCACAGTACTGATCGCTTCTGTATTCATTAATCGCTAATCACTGATAGTAAGCTGTGTTTACTATTTGTCAGTTTGTGAATGAAATATAGTAAACATTGTTTACTATATTTCATTTTATGAATGAATAGGAGTCATTATAAAGACTCCTATCTCATTCATCCACAGTGCAGCTCAGGGTCTTTGGAGACCCCTGTTGTCCCCTGGTGTTTAGACCCCTGATGTCTCTCCAAAGCCCCCCCCCCCAAAAAAAAAAAAGTTTAAAAAAAGTTAAATAAAAAAAAAATTGTAACTGTGCCAAAAAAATTAACAAAGTTGTAAAAAAAAATTAAATAAAACAAAAAACATAGTAAGAGCCCTTTCACATGGGTTCCTCAAGAGACAGATGACGTCACTTCCCGGTCACGGCCGAGACCGGACGTACTATATGTGAAGTCGTTTGTTCTGATTTTAAACTGTAAGTCTACCGCCTTTTTCTTTTTTTTTTTTTTTTTTTATAAATATATTTTGGACTACTACACCATGGAGATTACTTTATATTTCATGTGAGCGGTATATGGAGGGAAGTAATTACCTGTCTAAAGTTCTTATTGGCATCCGTGGAAATCATGTCCAGTCTGATTGAAGGTCCCCGGTATAGGCATTTACTGTTTGGATTCTGGAGACATCCATTACACCCAAGCTCAACTAGACCTGTAGGGGTCTTCATGTGAGGTGAGAGGGTGGGGCAAACCACAAGTGCACTTCGGATGGAGGAAGTGGTTTATGATCTGGATTCATTGATTTCTCTTCATACAAGCACTTTCATCTATGAACTTTTTTCTGATCTGGATTCATTGATTTTTCTTCACACAAGCACTTTAATTCATGAACTTTTTTTCTGATTGAGCACTTTTATACTCATTGTATTGCATTGTCACTTTATTATTACGGCACCTTCTGGTGCGTGAAGTTCACGTTATTTGATGCACTGTCACTTTCTGTATTTGCATATTATCAATTTTTTTTCTCTGATGTTATTGCTCATTGAGTGAGCGCCACATTTACTGTTATCAAATGTATTGAATATACTTCACCCTGCCCATTAATCTCCCTATGGAAGAACCTGCTCTGTATGTAGAATCCCTCATGCCTGGTGCTTGTCAAAATTAGAAGAGTGAACAAAGCAAAACAATTAACGAGAAATGGCGGACCAACACATTCAACAAACGTGACGTGTTTAGTTGCGGTATACTGTGTCTGCTTGAGAAAGTTGCCAGGATGGCGACAAAACGTGTCTGAGCAGTTCGCTGTGTTGCTCCACCATAACAGTCTCTGTTCACATCTGCGCATTTTGGGAATGAGCGCAGAAACTGGAATGTGAAAAAAAAAAAAAAGTGCGGCACGGTTGCAGTGCCATTCATTGCTAATGGTACCTTAAATGTGGGAAGCCAATGCATGTTTTGCCGCATGTAAAAACAAGCACCAAACATGGCAAAATGCGCGGTAAAGAAGCGTGAAAACCAGATTGCGCCAAAAAGTTCCATGAGCTACTTTTGCCACGTTTGTTGCAAACTGGGCAGCCCATTGAAACCAATGGCCTGCCCTATGCGTGTCGTGCTAAAAAAATAAAAACACAAATTTTTCTTTTAATTTGACGTGCTAGATGTCGATGAAATGTGCACAAACATCAAAACTGTATAGCTCTATAGTGCATAGTTAAATTGCAAATTATTAATGTAGCGGTACCCCCATGGGGGCTGCTGGTTTGTTCTATTTCCCACTGGCTATCCTGGCTACTCAGGGCTACCCTTACCTCTGACACCTCGGGTTCCATGTTATCAGTAAAAGGGCACACACACACAGATGGTGATTGAATAACTTTAGTAGTTTACTGAAAAGAGATTGTATTCAATTTTGGAGAGAAAACCTCTTAAGTTCTTTTATACAAATAAACAGTTGAAATGAAGATATAAACAGATGCTCACCCTAACATATACACAATTAATAATTGGTACGTGCGGGCATACCTCCAAGTAGGACTGAGGCTCAGAGTGGTAATACCTTTTACTCTGGGCACCTTCCCAAGTCCAGCCAGGCCGTGCAAACACACGAGAACCCTCAGCACACTATGGAGTGCTAGTTAACAACACAATACAGTATAATTGCTTATGAGCTTCTCCCTTCAGTGTAATGCAGTTCTCCGAATATGTAAATGAACACAAAGCCTTACAATGAATGATAAAGTCTCTTGTCTTCTTTCTTCAGCTAGCCATATTATACTGCAGTATTTGTATTCCAGGAAATGAACAGATGACAAATAACATAAAGTAGTAGATAATAGTGTGCTTAATTATTCAACACTCTTGTAACTTTCCTTTGATGAGAATAGAGTTTAACCGTCAATCAGTGACTAGTGGAGTGCAGGCTTTGAGGCCTATAATAAACACAGTCTATTAGATGAGGCCGTTTCGTGGAACTGCAGGTCTCAGCACACTCTGAAGCACTCTACACCGTGTAGTCAAGTGTTATATAAATCTTGGGTAAACAGCCCTCTCACCACACCAGGCCAGGACAGTCGAAATGCTCCACTCCTGTGATCTCAGTTTCGCTTCCAGCCAGCACCGTCACGCTATGCCGCTCCGCTAGATGACCGGGAACCCTCGGTTGGCTCCGTTAGGTGTTCTGATTCCTCCGACTCGATCACACTGCTGATCCAGCACACTGTGGTTTGAGTCTCTCCACTAGAGGGAGACATTTGCTTAAGAAACAATACAGTGCTGGTTCTTATAACTTGTAAAACTTCTTGCATTGCGTCCTAATATTCAACCAAGCATGGCTACATTAAATTATCAAGTGCAAAAATATCAAAACTGCAGGAAAGAGGTTTTTAACAATATTTCCCAAAGTCCATTTCACAATTCTGTCATTTAAATCCCATGTGCGTAGTGTGCTCAAAATCACATCCGTGCTATTTTTGGAAGACTTCACCACTTCATGCATCACCACCACTCTCTGAAATGGTCACTCACCAGAGCCTAGAAAAAACTTTGCCTTTGGTTCATATTGAGATAACCGCTCCACTTTCCTGACGTTTCTCTCAGCTAAATTGCCACTAGTTACTCCTCAAATCTTGATATCTCATAAGAAGTAAATAGCCATCATTGCGCAATATGCTTTTATAAAATTTATTTAAACCAACAAGGTAAACATCCCCAATTCTAAAAATGTGCACTCACAATTCAGGTGCCTTTAGACCGGCACTGAGTCATTCCAGCAGTGTGTTTTTTGGGTTAGTTCTGCCGCTTCGTCTCCGGGATCGGTGTGCGTTTCAAGCCTCAATCTGGTACAGGTTGGGACAGGAAGTGACGTCAGCGGTTACCCAGAGGCTTACTTATGTCAGAGGATTTGTTTAATCTCGGTGTACCACCTGAGGCTAGTCACTTCACTGGGTATATGTAAGGGTTAACAACCACTTTAAGGGACTGTGATAGCCATGATCTCTAGCAGTCTCATGTAATATGTTTTCAGTCTCCGACTTCTTTTGTGGCATGTCCTCAGTGTCTATCATCTCTTGTTAAAGAATGGTCCTGTTGGGGGTTGCCTTTGGCATATCGACCGGACCGGTCCAAGCGTTGACATCTATCGATCTGGTCTATATGTCAAAGGCAACCCCCAACAGGACCATTCTTTTACAACTCTCAATAGCAGCCCTGATGAAGGCTCCTTAGACCCTAAAGAGACCCTAAGGATCCTAAGGGGTCCTTAGACCCCCAAAACGCATTGGCCTCATTTTATTGCTGTGACTTCAAATAAAACGTCTTTAATACCTGCATTTACTGAATACCGGGCGCTCTTTTACTTTCACTTCTTCCCAAGCATACGCAGAGTCGACCACAAGGCCGTACCCCAAGGTAGCAGCCCAGGCCCTAACAGGGCCCACCACCACCTTTTCCTCAAACCGGACACGAACCTCTGGGAACAAACTCTTTCTATCTGCCCACACCTTGCATACCTTACAGCAGTGACGAGCCAGTCCAGCACGATCTACGCTCCCTCTCATAATCTATCATCTCTTGTGACATGTCTGCAGTCTCTGGAAGGTTTCTGTAGCATTACATTCACTGAATATTATGTGGGGTTCCTTTGTGATGTCTCGGCCACACTTGAGGCCCACTAATTCAAGTAAGTTGACCAGCACTGATCTAAAGGGACCACACTTGAGGTCCCCTATATCAAGGAGGTTGACCACCACTTATCTATAGATAAAAGCTTTTTTTTTTAAATTGAATATAAAAATTTAAAATTTTTACATTTTTTTTATATGGTTTACAGTTCACAGTTAAGTTTAGGGACACACACCCGCACTGAGACTTACGAACAACTTCGACTTACGAACAAACCTACAGTCCCTATTGTGTTCGTAACTCGGGGACTTCCTGTATAGATCCTAATGGAGCCAAAGGTGTCAAGAGACACCATTCTATCAGTTCAGAATGGAGATTCACAAATATTTATCTCCAAAGCCTCCTACACTTATTGCACATGACCCCAAACATACACTATATTACCAAAAGTATTGGGACGCCTGCCTTTACACGCACATGAACTTTAATGGCATTCCAGTCTTAGTCCGTAGGGTTCAATATTGAGTTGGCCCACCCTTTGCAGATATAACAGCTTCAACTCTTCTGGGGAGGCTGTCCACAAGGTTTAGGAGTGTGTCTATGGGAATGTTTAATCATTCTTCTAGAAGCCCATTTGTGAGATAAGGCACTGATGTTGGATGAGAAGGCCTGGCTCGCAGTCGCCACTCTAATTCATCCCAAAGGTGTTCTATCGGTTGCGGTCAGGACTCCGTACAGGCCAGTCAAGTTCCTCTACCCCAAACTCGCTCATCCATGTCTTTATGGACCTTGCTTTGTGCACTGGTGCGCAGTCATGTTGGAACAGGAAGGGGCCGTCCCCAAACTGTTCTCACAAAGTTGGGAGCATGAAATTGTCCAAAATGTCTTGGTATGCTGACGCCTTAAGAGTTCCCTTCACTGAAACTAAGGGGCCAAGCCCTGACCTCAACCCGATAGGTACACTCCTAAACCTTGTGGACAGCCTTCCCAGAAGAGTTTAAGCTGTTTAGCTGCAAAGTGGGGGTCAACTTAATATTGAACCCTACAGGCTAAGACTGGGATGCCATTAAAGTTCATGTGCGTGTAAAGGCAGGCACCCCGTACTTTTAGTAATATAGTGTTTGTTCTAGAGCAGGGGTCTCCAAACTTTCTAAACAAAGGGCCAATTTACTGTCCATCAAACTTTAGGGGGCGCACTGTGGCCAGTGGGACTAGGAAATGTCCTGACGTCACAGAGAGTAAACAATGTCCCATGAGTGGTATTAGGGGGAAGTAATAGTGCCCCATTGTTGGTATCAGTAGTTGGAATAGTGCCCCATCATTGGTGTCAGTGGAAGGAATAGTGCACCATCATTAGTGTCAATTGGAGGAAAAGTGCCCCATTGTCAGTGGCAAGAACTATACACCACTGTTGCTGACAGTGGGGGAATAATACCCCAAAAAGGCCCTTTGCTTTGATAAAAGTAAGCAAAGGGCCACATCCAGCCCCCGGGCTGCAGTTTGGAGACCGCTGGTCTAGAGCATTGGTTCTCAACCTATTTAAAACCAAGGCTCGGTAATTTCTTCCAAAACCTTCCATGCCTCAACAGGAAAGAATACAGTTTATATTCGCACAAAAAAAAAAAAGAATGGGAATGCAAAACATGCATTCAAGTGCTGGAGGGCTCTGGATGGGGCTGGCTGTTACTGTGTGTGTGTGTGTGTGTGTGTGTGTGTGTGGGGGGGGGATTGGGAGTGGTGAAGTGGGTTAGAGCAGCGTTTCTCAACTCCAGTCCTCAAGGCGCCCCAACATGTCATGTTTTGAGGATTTCCGTCAGATGAAACAGCTGTGGTAATTACTAAGGCAGTGCAACCGATCAAATCACCTGTGCAAAATAATGGAAATCCTGAAAACATGACCTGTTGGGGCGCCTTGAGGACTGGAGTTGAGAAACGCTGGGTTAGAGGACTCTGCTGCAGACATGGTGGCTCTGTAGGAGATGCGGTTTCTGGAAGGGTTTGAGGAACTCTGTGAGAGGGTGGGGGAAACTGTTGGAAGTTGCGTGCATTATGAAGGGCTGGAGGCTCTGCAGCATACTGGGGGGCACTGTGTGGGCTGAAGGCTCTCAGTTGGCCTAGGGGTACTGTGGGCCACTATAGGAGGTTGGGGGGGGGGGGGGGCACTATGTGAGCTGGAAGGCACTGTGGGCAGGTAAGGAAACTGCAGCTGGCTGGAGGCCTGGGAGAGGGGTGGCCATGGCCCGGCAGTGGGCCATGACATGGTGGTTAAGAACCACTGTTTTAGAGAACTCACTCTTTTACTGAACCACGCAAGGAACAGTTACAACTAGGGTATGTTATCATGAGAAACCCAAATGTGGTGCAGTAGAGGACTCACATACAATATACTGCATAATAGTGACACACGTTTTACAGATCATTATTAGCAAAAATATGTCAATAAACAACATCAGTAACAAAGATGAGCCTTTATGCTGTCACTGGCTCAGAGGTAGGCTCAGATCCCTGTTTAAAGTCAAATACAAGCACAATGAACAACCCCCTGCGCTCAAGGTAGATGTTCTAGCAATGGAGGACTTTAGGTCTTTGACAAGTTGAAACTGGGCAAGACTTTGCAGCCCCCTGGGGACTGGGGTAGCCTAAAAAAAAACACTGGAAAAACAAGAATAAAGGGCGCACCAACCGATCCCAACTTAGGAAAGACACTTCAAATGGCTGACGCCTTTCGAGAGTGGGTGCCCTCTTCTTCAGAGCCAGAGTTTTGGCTCTGAGAAAGAGGACACCTAACATCGAAACACGCCAGCCATGTAAAGTATTTTCTCTACATTAGGATTGGCGCAGTGGACCAAAATGTGCGGGTCACTGTGGATATTGATGAGTTGATCCCATGTGCTGTTTGTGAGTAGACATCTGTTTTATTTCGTCAATAAAAGAGTTTTTAAGTTAATTTGCAAGGCTGGTGCACCCTTTGTTCTTGTTTTTCCTGTGTTTAAAATTCATTGGTTAAAAAATAACTCTTCTTTAAAGTCCAATTGAAGTTACCCGTCTTGTACTCCAGCACGTTCTAATTTGTGACTGCAGTTTGCTTGGAAATGTCTTAAATTACCTTTTTGTATCAGTGAAAATGCTGCTCCATGCTCTCACAGTTCAGTGCTCTATGTTGGTAGAGCTGAGTATCGGCCACACCCCTCATCACAATTGTCCTCACGAAGACTTGTATTGCAGAGAGAGAGGGGGTGTGTCTGACCTGTTCTGTTACAGAGTGCTGAGTACTGAGTGCACTGGGTCTAACTTTGGTACATATTAAATTGCACAGCTAAATGTAGACAACCTGCACAGCTTGCTGCAACAGAAAAGAGGTAAGTATAATCGTGTGTCCTTTTGTGAATAATAAATGTGTTCCTGTGTTTATATAATAAATACGATGCTTTTATAAAAATGACATCCACATTCATGCAATTTAAAGTGACTCAAGTGCATAAATCATAAACAATAACCATGCTGTGCGAGGTAAAATTAAAGAAAATAGTAGATGAACTCATAATAAATATTTCACATAAAAATATATAAATATTGCTTGAATGTCCAATAGTCCAGTGTATCTCCCGATTTGTACACTAAATAGTAGTACAATAGTGTAAATCCTTGAAGGATTGTTTTATTAAGGAATATTTCCAAATATTCTGGGTGATTGTGCGCTTTTCCTTCACCATTAGTTGTGACACTTTATGACATAGGTGACAATAAATCCTGCTTCCCGTGTCACCTCTGTGCTCTCTAGCCTCTCACCTTCATTCTGTTAAATGCCAGCCTAAAGTGTGCTTCCATGGAAGGTGTAGTGATCTCTCCGGTTCCTCTATGCGGATGTATACTGCTCTGCTCTCTCATGTACTGGGTCTTTGTTCCTCCTAAGGGGTTCTCTGGGGTATCCTCTCAATAGGGGTATATGGAGAAAGGAGAATGCTCTCGTAGTGTAGTACCGTAATCAGTAAGTTTTATTCAAATAAAAAATGTATTACACTCACATTTAAATCAATCGGACAGCAGTATAAATCCACGAGTGCCTAACTCGTTCCTAAACGGCGTCACTTCTGGTGTGCTTCCACTCCTTACGTGTTACGTCACAGTCACGTGACTTCATCAGGGTATAATGGAGGCTAAGGGAAGTGTGGTCAAATAGTGTATTGAAGTCATCAGTTTCGGCCATTTTCTTGAAGCCCTGTGTGTGTATATCCGGGCGGCCATTCTCCAATGGATCCCCACTAGTATTTAAAGATGCCTTCCTATTGTTGGCCTATTTCCTCCCGTCCTCCATGTTGTTGGAAGCAATAGAGACCACATCCCATACATTGCCCCGGGAGATGGGGAACGGTTGGATAATTGAGTGCAGTGACACCGGAATTTACATCTAAGTGCGACAATCTTGTATAATAGAGCCAAGTAAATAATAGACTAACAATAGGAAGGCATCTTTAAATACTAGTGGGGATCCATTGGAAAATGACCGCCTGGATATGCAAACACAGGGCTTCAAGAAAATGGCCAAAATTGATGACTTCAATACACTATTTAAACACACTTGCCTTAGCCTTCACTATCCCCTGATGAAGTTACGTGACTGTGACATAACGCATAGGGAGTGAGTGGAGGCACACTGGAAGTGACGCCGTTTAGGAACGAGTTTGGCACTGGTGGATTTATGCCGCTGTCCGATTGATTTAAATATGAGTGTAATACATTTTTTATTTCAATAAAACTTACTGATTACGGTACTACACTACGAGAGCATTCTCCTTTCTCCATATACCCCTATTAAGAGGATACCAGAGAGAACCCCTTAGGAGGAACAAAGACCCAGTATATGAAAGAGCAGAGCAGTGGACATCCCCATAGAGGAACCTGAGAGGTCAGTACACGTTCCATGGAAGCACACTTCAGGCTGGCTTTGAACAGAATCAAGGTGAGAGGCTAAAGAGCACAAAGGTGACACGGGAAGCAGGATTTATTGTCACCTATGTCATAAAGTGTCACAACTAATGGTGAAGGAAAAGAGCACAATCACCCAGAATATTTGAAGGATTGTTTTTTTTTTTTAAGGAATATTTCCAAAGATTTACACTATTGTACTACTATTTAGTGTACAATCGGGAGATACACTGGACTATTGGACATTCAAGCAATATATATATATTTTTATGTGAAATATTTATTATGAGTTCATCTACCATTTTCTTTAATTTGACTCGCACAGGATGGTTAAGCACAGTAATTATAATTGTTCAGGATTTATACACTTGAGTCACTTTAAATTGCATCAATTTAGATGTCATTTTTATGGTTTACTAAAGCATCGTATTAATTATATAAACACAGGAACACATTTATTATTCACAAAAGGACACACGATTACACTTTATGAAAAGACAATAATTAACAAATTAATTACAAACCGTGCTCCCTTTAAAGTGCAAGTGCAAATACCAAGTATCACACAAATTATGTGTCAATAGTGCCAATCATAAATAGCTTTCGGCTAAGTGAAGTCAGAAAGCAATAGAGCATCAAAATATTAAAATAAAGTAAGAACAACAATACAAAAATTTGCCAAAAAATTCAAAAAACATTCAAAAAACAAATAATGTTCAAAAATGGTGTAACTATCTTCTGGATTAATCCTCCTAGATATCAGCGAAACATCAAGGAACAGTAATCCACCAGCATCACCGGCCACACAGCCTACTCACCAGATTGTGGTGACTCCCATGACAGGAGTCAAAAGCGCGTCAAAGACAGCCAGAAAGCTTGACACGATAACGGCTTGGTTCAGGTGCTGGGACTCAGGAAACGCTGTAACTGCTTGGATGGATTCAAGTGAACTCCTTGGATAGCGATGGGTCATTGAAGACCGTTAGTGCCATAAATGGGAAGGAAATGAGTGGAAAACTCCCATCGTGAGGTATGCCAAAAATTTATTAACGCAAGCTAAAAACAGGCTAAAAACCGAATTAACCACATGTGGGTTTGTGCGGACAAACAAAACAATGAGCGTGGCTACGATGCTGCGTAGCGAACGGAAGTGGCGTGTCACGTTCGGTAAGTCCGACCGGTTTCGTCAGTGCGTTCTGACGTCATCAGGGAATTTTTTATATACCTACAGTGCCTCACTATATTTTTATTATTTATTACATTAATAGTTATGGATATGGTATCTAAGTGAAGGCAGCAGTATCGGTTATATTCATCTTACACATATAGTGGTAGCGCAAGAGAAATATATATATATAGAAAAGAGGTAAGAACATCAATATGGAGGTTGCTAGTCACCTGGTTTGATAGACATTGTACTACTCTGTACACTTTCCAAATTTTCTTGGGTCAGAAATATTTCTTTGGAATTTTCATCCATTGACTCCACAGACCAGTTTAATATCAGTACCATTTCCAATTACACAAGATATAAATAAAGTCCATTATACAGATCCTCCAGCTCCAGAACCACAGTTTTCTGTCCTTGGTAGCAATCCCTGCTCACCATCAGTCACTGGTGCTCCTACTGGTAACAGTTTGTGATCCTCCCCCTCTGTTATCACCACCGTCTCAGATGGAGGGGGGCACAGTTGGGTAAAAGGGTACACAGTGGGAAAGAAGCGAGCCACAACTGGAGGAAGCCCGTAAGTGTGTGCCAGCTGCTCTTCCTGACCCCTGCGTGTATTGTCATCGGAGGTAGATAGCCAGAGGGAAATGCTTTTATGTAGACCCCGTTCCTCCAAAGATCCTGTATGCAGAAAAGGTAGAAAAAAAAGTATTGGTAAAGAAGACAAACACCCAGCAAAAGCACTTGTTAAAACCAGTAGAAGAAAGGTGAGACTGATGTAAGGAATGGGGAAAAAAAAATTGGGCACTATATAAACACTGGGGAACTGGTTAATTTACACCAGTTTGAAAGTTTTTCCTGTACTTATATGGGTTTTCTCCAGTTTCCCTAGTTCATTTCTGCATACTGATGGGTCCATTTGCACCACCAATGCAGGAAGGTTACCTTTCACAATCACTCACCACCAATGCTGGGGGGTTATATTTCATTGCCACTCCCCACCAATGCAAGAAGGGTGCATTTTACTGCCACTCACCACCAATGAAGAAGGGGGGGGATACATTTTACTGCTATTTACCATTAATGGAGGGGGCTAAATATCATTGCCATTGACCAATGCTTGCATGAGTTAAATAGTAATGCACTAGTGCTGGAGGTTTTATCGCTGCCACTGACACCAATGCTGGGAGCTACTATTACTCCCATTGATACCAATGCTTGGCTTTTATTGCCCTCACTAACACTAACATTGATTTAGCTCCCACTTTCTTCTTTTTCTTTATTCTTTAAATTCTTTATTTAGCAAGAGGCATGGGTTTTAAAGAGTGCGTATACAGACGCCATAACATAGAAAAGGCAGTTCAGACACAGCAAAGGAGTCATAGTACAGTCAATAATACCGCAACTTGTGTAACGCTCAACAGGCCAAAGGCCTACAATGTTTGCATCCTATCAAACGTCCATGAAAACTTCCCAAAACAAAAGAACGGAGGCTGCTTTAGCTAAGGGAACCAGTCCTTCACAAGTTGCCTGCCAGAGACCTGTGTCCCAAACGTTTCGACCAAAAAAACGAATTAATAAGGGAGCAAACCACTTTTTTCTTAAGTGTACCCCCCAGGGCGTATTTACCCACAGTTATTGCCTCTACTAATAGGATGATTCAATTGCAATATTTACCCCGGACATATTATACCCCCGCACGTCTATATCATATGCATAAGAGGGACTCTGCGATATGTCATGAATGCCAGTTGTGTTGGGGGTACCTTCTTTCACATAGTGTGGGAGTGTTCCAAGGTGAGGCCTCTGTGGTCTTAGGTGACAGAATTCATAGCAGACACCTTTGGCTTCCCCAATAACTGTAACCTCCTTTTAGGTCTTTTGGGAGTTATTGAGCATGAGGAGATGGATGAAGCTACAAAACTGTTTCTCAGACTCCTATTTTTCTATGTTCATAAACTTATTGCCAGGAGATGAATTGATGTGGAAACCTTAACTTTGGAGATGTGGAAAAGATTAGTTAATGTGGATCTTTCACTATACAGAAGGACGTATGAGGCCCGTGGGTCCCCAAAAAAATTCAGAAAGGTGTGGTTCCTTTGGATTGATTCTACGGAAACCCTGGAGGATGAATCTGAGGTTTGAGTGAATAAGGGGAGAAGGTGCAAATGGACTATAGAGATATAGCTGGGTAGCATCAATGGGAGTCTTACACACTCTAAAGGACCTATGTTCTATGTAAGATGTAAGTATTATTTTTTGTGAATGCTTTTTGTTCTTTCTTGGGGGGGGGGGGGTCCATTTTATATTGGTTCTACTATGTTTTTTTTAATTGAGGTGAATCTTAAACCTTAAAAAAAAAACTTTACTGGACTAGGGGGGATACAACTGGTCCACGCCTTCCATTTTTCGTCTTGATGCTATTTGTTTATGTTCTGCATATTGTGTACCCATTTTTGGATGTACTACTGTTCTTTTGTATTCTTTTTCCTTGGACCAAATCTGTGATGTTCTTGTTACGGTTTGTGCCTTCCAATGTCTAGTAACAATAAAAATTTTCTTTGAAAAAAAAAAAAAGTGTACCCCCAGAGTTTCTTTTGCCTAAAAAATAGCAAATCACAGGGGCAAAAGATGCAACACTACAAGCATACGATGTGGAGTAACATGGCCTATGGCTTGTAGTATTGCACCTTGATTGACCACCTCCACTTTTGGCCATCCCCAGTGTTCGGGATGTGGGGTGCACCCATTCTCTCACAAAAAAAACCCTGTGTATAGGTAAAAATATCTGACTTTACATTTTTACTAAGGTAGAAACACAAGGTGTATAGCACATACTGTATATACTGTGGTGGGTTTATCTCTCACCTTCCACTGTATTATCTAGAATAAATGACAATAATCCTCCTAGAAAAATGGGGGTGGTGAGAAGAGAGAGCAGGAGCATATCCACTGCAGGCCAGCCTGGATGGAGACACAGTAACAGATGAACAGAATACACACAATCCCTGATTATAAGTGGAAGAATAATCATTAACAATATGTTTATAACACCTACATAATACAGAGCGCAGGGAACCCTTCCTAGCAGTCTCTAGCTTTGGCCAGGCTCATGTTCCTGCTACAGTAATTCAAACCCTGGAGATCATTCTGTTTAAATTAAAGCCCAAATAAACGTCTAAGTTTCATTCAGCCAAATACATTCCAGATGCATAAAAACAAAGGGGTTGATTTTCTAAAGCCAAATAGACTGGGCACTTTGCAAAGTGTAGTTGCACTCTGCAAGAGCAGTTGCTTCAGAGCTTAGTAAATGAACAGAAACTCTGCTGACTTCCATTAACCAATCACGTGCAAGCAAAAATACAGTTTAATTTTCCTTGCATGTGATTGGATATTCTTTGCAAAGTGAAGCTTTACCTCATTTACTAAGCTCTGGAGCAATTGCACTTTGCAAAGTGCACAGTATATTTGCCTTTAGTAAATCAACCCCAGTGTGTCCAAAGTCACACAACTTGTTTTCTTTATAAAACATCCACACATAAGCAGCAAACACTGTCTCCTGCTGCAGAGATCGACCCTTGCTCTCTGTGAGGAAGCAGCGGTCTCTCTTAAGAGGTCTGAAGCACCCCTTGATGAGTCAGAGCTATTATGCCGCGTACACACGGTCAGACTTTTCGACCGGACTTGTCCGACGGACGCCGACGGACCAAATCCGGCGGACAATCCGATCGTGCGTGGGCTTCACCAGACCTTCAGTGGACTTTTCCAGTCGCAAATCTGACAGACTTTAGATTTGGAACATGCTTCAAATCTTTACGTCGTAACTCCGCCGGACCCAGAAATCCGCTCGTCTGTGTGCTAGTCCGATGGACAAAAACCCACGCTAGGGCAGCTATTGGCTACTGGCTATCAACTTCCCTATTTTAGTCCAGTGTACATCATCACGTACGAATTTGTCTGACTTTTGTGTGATCGTGTGTAGGCAAGTCCAGTCGTTTGAAAGTCTGTTGAAAGTCCGTCGAAAGTCTGTCGAAAGTTTGACGGACGGGCTGTCGGACTTTTGTAGCTGAAAAGTCTGACCGTGTGTACGCGGCATAACTCTGCATGAAGCAAAACTCATGCTCCCTGCTGATAAATATTCAGCTGTTGATTTGACTTTCCCAGGCCACTATTTTCCAGAACCCTTAAAGAAAACAGGTCATTAAAAAAGATGTATTGTGTCACTTTTTGGCCGCGGCCAGAATAGTGATTCCACGTTATTGGGAGTCGAGGACTGTACCTTCCCTGGGAGAGTGGGCTATTGAAGTGGACCGCATTAGAGACCTTGAACGTCTGTTGGCTGAGGAATCGAATAAAGACGATCAGTTCTCTCTTACTTGGACTTCATGGTCCATGTTCCGCTACTCATCAGACTTCATCTCCTGGGCAGAGGGCAACCTAGGCAACACCACCTCATGACCATGTTGGAGCGACTCCTGTTCCTAATCTTTCTGCTTCCCCTACTTTCTCTCAAATCCTTCTCCTCTTTGTATAAATGTACTCCTCAGAATCCATCAAATACTTATTCCAAATGCAAAATATGACCCTCACAGACAAATCCTCTACAGCATAACAGGTTTTTAGAATAAGTTTAATTGTAGTAATACATGATGTTTACACGAAATCCTCTCCCTTGCTGTGAGAGGGCCCTTTAGTTATCCATGTTATGTCTCAACATGTTGTTCTAATTAATGTTTTTTTTTTTTTTCCGACACACACATAACGAACTTGATACAATACTACATGTGTAACCTCCCTATACATTTGCTTTATTGTCATCACTTACTACTGTTATTGATGTTGTCTATGTGGAATGCATTTCCCTTTTTGTTCCCATCAATAAAATAAGACTGAACTAAAGAAAACAGGGGGAAGCAGTCAACCCTGCAGCCAGTGAGACACAGAACAGACCAAAATAATCACATGCAGCTCAACTGTTTATAGTAAGCTAATAACTAAATTTACCTAACCTAGCACCTATGACTTACAAAGCAACAATCTACTGCATGTTCTGGTTGCAGGTTCCAAACTTGTATAACACTTGGTGAGGATGAATACAAAATATGAACAATTCCCAACTGTGGTTTGTGCTTGGAATTGCAACCTCAAAGCGTGTGGGTTGTGTAGTACCACAGTAGCCATGCCTTGTGTATAGGTATGGTAATTGGGATTAGACATGCTGTGACTAGTATTTCCGCTACTGCAGATTTTTTTCTCACCTGTGTTCAGTTTGGTTGGCATTGCTTCCAGCCAGCGAGGCACCAGCAGAGCCATGAACATTGTAAAGCCAACAATGAAGATGTTCCTTCCTGAGTCAATATTTGCATACTGAAAGAAGGAGACCCCTCCGCCCACCGCCATGGAGAATGTCAGACACAACGTGCCGCCTAAATGAAGAAGGAAGATAAGGTATTTAAGCAGGAGGATTGGTTGCTATAGTCAAAAAGGCTACAAAAGCTGCAATTATCTGGACATCACAATAAGGAACCCCAAACAAGCTAATTGAGTGTGAGTTTAGGGGCTCATTCAGCTAAGCGGCTGGAACGCAGCATTCAGATGCAGTAAAACTTCACATCTGGAAGCAGCAGCACTCTGTGCTATGGTAGGCTGACCAGATGTTCCCAATTTCCAGGGACAGTCCCTGATTTTAAGAGGTTGACCCAGATAAAAAGTCTCTCCCTTGTTAAGAATGCTGTCCCTGGCCTGGCACCAGAATCTTCTAAGCTGGTGATCCAGCATCATCGGTTAGTAGGATGCAGTCAGCCATCCGCACAGTGTCATGATGCTGTTGGGTGCTATGGCGTGGGTGACCAGGCTGTGCAGGCAGGCTCCATTTCTTTGTCCTCCCTCTGCAAAGTAGATCTCACTAAATTATTTTCACCTTATGGGAAATGCTTATAAAGTGTCCAGAGTAGCTATATAAACCTTCCTTACAAAAAGCAGTTGACTTGATCATGAAAAATGCTAAATTATCCATTCAAGCTCGTGCCATAACTTATATCTAGCAGGTTATCAGATAGTAATCAAAATGCACATGAAAGAAGAAACCTACCATGGACAGCAAAAGGGATTGTCATCAGCACCTGGGACAGCCGGGGAGAGCACCCCAAGAGAAGGAAGAGTATTGCACTCAACTGGCTGGAGTGACGGGAACCCACCTGAAATAAAAAAAACATCAGCGTCACTTTCCTGTCATGTGTCATGCAATCCTGACCTGGATTACAGAAGTTGAAAAGAGTAAGCTTAGCCTTCATATACTGTATTCCAGGAACATCGGTAACATTATTACACTTTAGCTGAGACATGAAGGCTTAAAGAAGACATTCAGTATGCCCCCCTGTCCCCCCCCTTCTTACCCATCCGGGGGCATTGTGCTCAGTTTACATACTCCCCTGCCCAGCCCTGCTCACCTCTTGAACCATACCAGGCCACATGCCCTCAACATGGGGGGGTGCTTTGGGGCGGGCTCTGCCGGGTCTGCCTGGACTGTGGTTGTGGGGGTCTGTGGGTGGAGGGGCTTATGCAATGCTGCTACTGCCTACACCGACCTGTCCCCTCACCAATGAGTGTCAACACAGGGATCACGTGTCTTCCTCAGGGGTATTTCTGAGGAAGACACGTGATCCTTGTGTCGACACGCAGTGGGGAGGGGACAGGACAGTGCACATATGGGACAGAACAAATTATTTATTTAATACGTTTCTAAATGTGTAATTTTATATATTGCTTATGCCGTTAGCACAGTAGCACTTTTTTGCATGTATGAAATAGAAATATATTGTATTATGTACTTGTTTAGTTTATTATGGAACACTGGATATGTATTTTTGCACTAACCCACAGCCCACAAGATATATATTGATTGCAGAGTATAGCGCGGCATTTTGATTTTTTTTTTCTTTTTTACTATTATTATTTTGGCGTGGGTTTCCCCTTAGAATCCATACCAGACAGAAGAGCCTGGTATGGATTGGGGGGATGGGAATCCCACACTGTTTTTTTTTATTTTTCTGACTTTTCTATTACCAGCATTCTTTTGTTCTTTTGTTTACATTTTAGCTCTCGGTGGTTAAGGACGTGGCGGCTTCCACGTTTGCTCCATAACATCCAGCTATTCTTCAAACAGAATTCAAATCGGTTGAAAATTTTTCGACCTATCCGAATTCGAACTGTTTTTCGAAAATGTGGAATTCGTTAGCAAACGAATAAATGAAACGAATTTCAACAAAATTCGTTACTATTTCATTTGGAGATTCAGATACATCCGAATCTCCGAATAACCAAAAATATGTCCGAATTTACATTCGGACCAAAATACATTGCACACGTCTAGGATTGGGGCTACCATGTGCAAAATTATTGTACAAAGTAGTAAAGTATACCATGTTTGCTATTTTTAAGAAAAACAAATTAATCTTCACAATCACTTTAAGCCTTGTAAATGGAGCCTGAAGCATCCTGGAAAATGTGATGTGCATATCTCAGGAGGCATCAGAGAACAGAAGACATCATTCTTGCCTAGGTGAGAATGGCGGCCGGGGGGGGGGGTGTATATGGAGTAACTTAAAACATTTTTTGAAAAAAGGTAAAGCAAGCAAAAAAAGTTTTTTGTTTTTTTTTACATTTGACATTGTGGAGAGGGGAGTAGTGATATGATGCCTAGGGCATTGGATGGGTGAAGGTCCTCCTTTAGGTTTTGCTCACACTTTTAGATTTCCATACACGGCAGTCCACAGTTACAGATAGTCATATAATTCATTCATAACTTACTATTTAATTTCCCAATGGGCTCGATGAATATTTCACAAGCATGACAAAAAGTCAAAGACAAGCAACAAATAACGAGTTTACTATTTTGCCCACTATATGTGTAAGTAATCCGGTTAAAAGATGTTGACTTAAAGTCCTGCCTTGCAAAACCACAAGACTGGTTAGGATTTTAGGTTTCAGGCGTCACTGGGAGCTTTAAGTACCTGGGTGATTCCGGTAACGCCAGCACTGGGGATGTTGGATCCAGCGCCGCTCATTCCACCCAACATTCCGGAGAGGATATTTCCAACCCCTTCCATGCATATGCCACGGTTACAGGAGTGAAACGGTAGAGGGGGGCAACACAGCATCCGGGCACATAAGATATAACACCCAAGGGAAGACAGGCAGGAGATCAGGGTCATGGCAATGCCCATACCGAGAGTCTCCAGACTGAGCCGTGGCCATCCCCAGGCCCCTGTGTGAACAGAAGATAAGAAAGGTAATTAGTGAATACAGAAAAACTAGTACCGTGTTTCCCCGAAAATAAGACCTACTCCGAAAATAAGCCCTACTGTGTTTTTGGTGGCCAAAATTAATATAAGACCCGGACTTATTTTCGGGGAAACACGGTAAGTATTGGGTAAAATATGAGTCACACAGACCTGGGAAGAAATCATTTTTACTTTTAAAGCCTATAAAAAACTTTATTTAACTCATGTTTTATATAACAAATATACAGTGTAATATTATATATATATATATTTCACAAACTATAATTTATCTCATGATAAAGAATTCCTAAAGCACTGTGGCTTAGCTAAAGAGCAGCAGAAGTAGCTCTCTTCCAGGCACTGCTGTCTCATGCTGACTCACTATATTGAGCGGTCTCCAAAGGGAGTCATTACTCTGACTCATTCAGTTTGATGTACAGTGGAACCTTGGATTACGAGCATAATCCGTTCCAGGAGAATGTTTGTAATCCAAAGCACTCGCATATCAAAGCGAGTTTCCCCATAGAAGTCAATGGAAACGAAGATAATTCGTCACGCATTGACTTCTATTACATGCAATACTGCATGCGGCCAGAGGTGGGGGGCACCGTAGAGCCTCGGAAATACTCGGGGACAGCTCGGCTGAACTCGGAAAGCCACGGAAAAGCTCGGAAACATTCGGGAATGGAGTATTTCTGAGTGTTTCCAAGTATTTACGAGTATTTCTGAGTGTTTCCGAGTATTTCTGATTGGTTCCAAGTATTTCCGAATGGCTCTGAATGGCTCTGAATGGCTCCGAACCGTTCCGAGTGTCCCCAGCTCCCCTGCACCTCTGGCCAAATGACGTACTGCACACCCCATTAGCTTGAATTCTGCTCGTTTTGCGAGACAACTCTCCCAAACCGAGTCAGAATTTTTTTTAAAAAGTTGCTCGTCTTTCAAAACGCTTGTTAACCGCATTACTCGTAAACCAAGGTTCCACTGTATATGATTCATGTTGATCTTTAGATGTCTGTAAGCGCCAGGCTTTTTTTTAAATAAATCTAGTAGGAGGAGAGAGCACTGAAATTAGCCAAGGTCTCCACTCCCTGGCTGAATAGCAAACTACACAAACTGCACATGCAATATTTCTTATATACACTATATTTTTCAAAAGTATTGGGACACCTGCCTTTACACGCACATGAACTTTAATGGCATCCCAGTCTTAGTCCATAGGGTTCAATATTGAGTTGGCCCGCCCTTTGCAGCTATAACAGCTTCAACTCTTCTGGGAAGGCTGTCCACAAGGTTTAGGAGTGTGTCTATGGGAATGTTTGACCATTCTTCCAGAAGCGCATTTGTGAGGCCCGGCACTGATGTTGGATAAGAAGGCCTGGCTCGCAGTCTCCGCTCTAATTCATCATAAAGGTGTTCTATCAGGTTGAGGTCAGGACTCTGTGCAGGCCAGTCAATTACCTCTGTCCCAAACTTGCTTATCCATGTGCTTATGTACCTTGCTTTGTGCACTGGTCCCAATCATTTGGTGGAGGGGGGATTATAGTGCAGGGTTGTTTTTCAGGGGTTGGGTTTGGCCTCTTAGTTCCAGTGAAGGGAACTCTTAAGACATCAGCAAAACAATACATTTTGGACAATTTCATGCTCCCAACTTTGTGGGAACAGTTTGGAGATGGCTCCTTCCTGTTCCAACATGACTGCACACCAGTGCACAAAGCAAGGTCCATAAAGACATGGATGAGCGAGTTTGGGGTGGAGGAACTTGACTGGACTGCACCTCCACCTGATAGAACACCTTTGGAATGAATTAGATTCCTTTTGCTGATACCAATGATGGGGTACTTTTACTCCCACTAACACCAAGGATGGGGCACTATTCCTCGCACTGATGCCAAGGATGGGGCACTGTTTCTCCCACTGATGCCAACGATGGAGCACTATTACTTCCAGTGATACCAATGATGGGGCACTCTTCATTCCACTGACAACAACGGGGCACTATTCCATCCGCTGATACCAAATGATGGGGCACTATTACTCCCACTGACACCAATGATGGGCACCATTCCTCCCACTGATACCAATGATGGGGCATTATTCCTCCCACTGACAACAACGGAGCACTATTCCTCCCACTAATACCAATAATGGTGCACTATTCCTCCTACTAATACCAATAATGGTGCTCTATTCCTTCCACTAATATCAATGATGGGGCACTACTTCTCCCACTGACAACAACGGGGCACTATTCCTTCCACTGATACCAATGATGGAGCACCGTTCCTCCCAGTAATACCAAAGATGGAGCACTATTCCTCCCAATAATGCTAATACTGAGGAATTATTTCTTCTCCTACTGACTACAGGTGCTATGTAATCCTTTTTACTTCCACTGACCCCCAAGCCCGAGGCTCTGTTTACTCCCACTGACCACAGTCTTGCTCCCAAAGTCTGAAGGACAGCAAACTGGCCCTTTGTTTAGAAAGTTTGGAGACCCCTGATTTGAAGGATGTCCCCCCACATCCTGCTGAAACCAAATAGTGAACTTCACACGTGGCCCTTTACCATACCTTTGCTCACTTTATAAATTCATACCTAGAGACGGAAACTGAAACCATGGGGCCAGTTCCGTGGTGTTTCCTCCACGATTAGCTGTAAACATACGTGTTCTGATGGTGGAGGATCCAGATGTGTTCTGCTCCAGGCGGAAATTACTTGGAAACTCGATCTGTTCATGTGGAACCCAGAACGTGCACACCATCCAGATACAAGAGATGCAGAGGAACATCTGTCATAATCACCATAAATAGAGAGAAATATAAAATCGCTGCACTGCGCCCATCTGTGTATGAAGAACTGTGAGACAAGGGCCCTGAACTTACCGACAACATGCGAAAGACCGGCGCAAACTTCTTCCCTTCTTCTCCTCCTTTCTTATTCCAGATGTACACGGGGAAGTGAAGAGACCGCAGGGCTTGTGACAAAATTGTGATCGCTGCGATGAGGCTGTGAAGGACAAATATTAGAGATATTTCCTAGTCAGGCTCAAGAGAAATAAGACTACACAGAGGCTGTGATAAACAGCCAAGTCGCATCTGAGGAACTGGGGTATGCTGAGAATTTCAGTACATACTGTATAAGACAAAATAAGCAAATTGTCTTCAAGTCTAATGCCCCTATAGACACGATCGGACTTTCCGACAACAAAACCGTGAACTTTTGTCGGAAGGCTGTTGGCTCCAACTTGTCTTGTATACACACGGTCACACAAATGTTGGCCAACATTCGTAGTGACGTACTACGTGGTTTTTCAGCTCTTTAGCGCCACCCGTTGGGCATCTTCTGCTAATTTTGTGTTAGTAGAAGTTTGGTGAGTGTTGATTCGTGCTTTTCTTTTTGCGTTTTTCATTTAGCGCTATTATTATTATTATTATTCTTGATATCACTTGAAAAAAAGCCTTTGAAAATTCGTTTGCAATAACTCCATCAGTATCACCAGCAAAGCAGCTTCATTATTATCCCATTAAAGAAGAAGAGAATTGTGCGCTGCATTTCTAGATTTCATAATTTGCCGCGTCACGATTGTTAATTCTCCATTACGAGCGCTACTTTACAAGACCGACCGCTTCTGAGCATGCGTGAACGTTTGTGCGACGAACTTGTGTACACACGATCGGAATTTCCGACAGCAAAGTTTGGTTGGCGGAAAATTTGAGAACCTGCTAGCAAACATTTTATTGGCGGAAAGTCCGACAGCAAATGTCCGGTGGAGCATACACACAGTCGGACTTTCCGACAACAAGCTCACATCCAACATTTCCCATCGGAAAATCTGACCGTGTGTCCGCGGCATAGCTCAAGCCATTTTTTTTTTTAACTTTTAGACACAGTGGAGAACAGTTAAAATTCCTAACAGGTTTTTCTGTCTGTGACCCCTTTGGGGAGAGTTTCACTTACTTTCCCGTCTCTGTGACACCCGTACAAGAAATGAGGGCTGTGGTTATCACTAGTACAGGAAGGCACAGACAGTAATAAAAACATTGTACCAAGCTCCAAGCACTTTCTTACATTACTAAAAATGTGCTTTTGTCAGTGTTCTTATTGGAGAGATTTCCCGTCACTTCCTGTCCTAAAAGGAAATGGGGAGAAGTTTAACCAGTAGGGACAGAGATGGCAATAAAATTCGCCGTAGGTGCACGTTGGCCGCCTTAAAGTGGTGTTCCGCCCCCAAAAAAATAAAAAATTAAAAGCCAGCAGCTACACATACTGCAGCTGCTGGCTTTTGACAATTGGACACTTACCTGTCCTGGAGTCCAGCAATGTCAGCACCACAGCTGATATTTCCATTAGCTGTCGGGTGCTGCCGCCGCCATTGCAGGTAAGGGTACCCGGCAGTGTAGCCTTACGGCTTCACGCTGGGAACCCTACTGCGCATGCGTGAGGCCCCGCTCCTCTCTCCTACTGGCCCATCAACAGAGATTGGAGGAGGAGGAAGCCCCGCGGTGATGTCACACAGCCGCGGCCCGGACTCCCGGAAGTGGGAACAGGATACCTGTCTAAGACAGGTATCCTGTCCCCCCCCCCCCCCCCCCCGAAAGGTGCCAATTGTGGCACCGGAGGGGGAGAGGGGACAAATGAGCAGAAGTTCCACTTTTGGGTTGAACTCTGCTTTAAGAGCGATAGGTGGCACACACATGTGCCTGCATCACAACCCTGGAGCCGATGAGCGTGGCCGGCGTCCGCGATGTCCGCCGGCCACCCGCGATCGCTCCAAAGAGAGCCATAACTGGGATCTGTGTATGTAAACAAACAGATCCCCATTCTGACAAGGGAGTAGAGAGAGATCGTCTGTTCCTAGTGATCAGGAACAGCTATCTCTCTCCTCCTCCTGTCAGTCCCCTCCCCCTCACAGTTAGAAACACCTCCCTAGGGAACACTTAATCCCTTGATCGCCCCCTAGTGTTAACCCTTTCCCTGCCAGTGACATTTATACAGTAATCAGTGGCTATTTTTAGCTCTGATCGCTGTATAAATGTCACTAGTCCCAAAAAAGTGTCAAAAGTGTCCGATCTGCCCGCCGCAAGGTTGCAGTCCCGTAAAAAATTGCAGATCGCCGCCATTACTAGTAAAAAATAAATAAATAATAAAATGCCATAAATCTATCCCCTATTTTGTAGACACTATAACTTTTGCGCAAACCAATCAATATACGCTTATTACGATTTTTTTTTTTTTTTTTTTACCAAAAATATGTAGAAGAAAATATATCGGTCTAAACTGATGAAGAAATTTGTTTGGGTTTTTTTTGGGATATTTATTATAGCAAAAAGTAAAAAAATTATGTTTTTTATTCAAAATTGTCGCTCTTTTTTTGTTTATAGTGCAAAAATAAAAACCGCAGAGGTGATCAAATGCCACCAAAAGAAAACTCTATTTGTGGGAAAAAAAAAGGACGTCAATTTTGTTTGGGTACAGCGTCGCGCGACCACGCAATTATCAGTTAAAGCGACGCAGTGCCGAATCGCAAAAAATGGGCTGGTCATTATGAGGGGCAAATCCTTCCGGTCGTTAAGTGGTTAATTGCCCACATGCCACATAAATGCATGGGGCGGCTGAGATTTCTGTGCTGAGAGAGCGCTCGCTGTGGGCTTCCAGCACAATCATTGAGCTGTCAAGACAGACAAGACAGTCTGCAGTAATGACTGGAAGCCGGCGGGACCGGCTCCTGATAATGTCACCACTGTGACAGCCATTCAGACAATGTTAGCTAAAAAATACAAATTTGTTAAAGAATGTTTTTCTTCGTTTTTAGCCGAGTGAATACAAACATTGCATATATGTTTTTTTTTTTTTTTTTTTAATTTAAGCCTAGGTTCCAATTTGTGCAGCTCTGCGAGCCGCAATTTGCGCAGGCGTGGCAGCCCATTCATTTGAATAGGCAGCTGTGCCTCCTGAAATGCAGGGGTAAGGACCCTGCTCCATTTCTGGAGTCAGAGCCCACACTGCAAATGCAGTTCCCAGTGCGGGAGTGATTTCCAGTGCGTTTTTCTGTGCGGGCGGCTGCGGTAACAGGTTTGTTCCCACAGCAGCAATCACCCGCACAGATGTGAACCTAGCCTTACAGCTAATGCATGGGGGGCTTAGGGCTCTATAACAGGACAAAACATGCCCGTTATTTACTTAAATGGAGATCCAATTGATCCGGAGGAGTAACCCCTTTCTCACCTTCTGCCGGCTAAGGAGAGCTTTATACAAAGTTTCAATCAGAATCAGAAAGAGAGAGCCTGAAGGCAAACAGCTTTAGAAAACCAATGATTCTCTGTACATCTTGCATCCTGGGAGCAGCATGTACTAAATGTGTATTTCTAAAACAAATATTGTATATTAAAAGTACAAAAATAGATCTAAAACTGTTTAAAAAAAGGATTGACTTAAATTTTTTTTAAATATCACAAACCCAAAACTTTATTTGTTTCCCTTTAAAAGGACAGCTTCTCTCCAGATTCATGGTTTGTACCATTTGAGATGTTTTTGTAAACATAAGTTACAATATGCATGACAACTAATACTTTGCTGCAGGAATTGTGTACTTCCTTTTGTTTCGGAGTTCTTTGCTGAGTCCTGGATGTTTTGATATACTGTGGATGGTAACTTATTTTTTATGAAAAAAATAAAATAAAATAGGATAAAAGGATATGACTTTGGCCTCTGCTTGTACTTAGTAACATGAAGTGCTCCCATCAGAGCCTTGCCATTGAGATCCAGCTAAATCATATGTGCTGTAATACTAAATATCACCACAAGATGGCACCGCAGGTAAAGTTTGTACTTGCACAACTTTGTTCTAAACCTGTACTAACAGATGCCATCTGCCATCTGCTACAGCACCACAGCTGATAGTGGGGGAACATTTAGGTGTTTTAACCACTTGACCCCCAGGCCAATTCTGACATTCCTCTCCTACAGGTAAAATTCTGCATTTTTTGGCAAGAAAAGTACCCCCCAAACATTATATATACTTTTTAAGCAGAGGCCCTAAAGAATAAAATGATGGGTGTTGCAATTTTGTATGCCACATGGTATTTGTGCAGCGTTTTTTCAAATGCAATTTTTGGGGAAAAAATACACTTTAATGAATTTTAATGCACACAAACACATTATAAAGACACAACTGTTTGGTGAAATATAAAAGATGATGTTACACTGAATAAATAGATACCTAACACGTCACACTTTAATACTGTGCATGTTTGCGTAACTGCGACAAACTACTGTACTTAAAAAAAACTCCATATGCGATGCTTTAAAAGCTTTTACGGGTTACCAGTTTACAGTTACACAGGAGATCTGGTGCTAAAATTATTGCTCTTGCTCTGACATTTACAGCAATACTTCACATGAAATCACTGTTTACGTATGCATGCTGGTCCAACGCGTGCGTTCGCCTTTGCATGCGTGCACAGTGGGATGGGGGTGCTTTAAAAAATGTTTTTATTTTGACATATATTTTATTTTATTTTTTTACACTGTAATTTTTTTTTTATCACTTTTATTGCTTCCCTTGTGATAGCTGGAGCAGTGACAGGTCCTCTTTATGGAGAGATCTGGGGTCTATTAGACCCCATATCTCTCCTCTGCACTTTAAAAGCATCTGATCACACCAAGATCGGTTTGATTTGATGCTTTCCCAAGCCAGTAATGGCTTGTTTACATCTTGTCACCTTCAGTTTCTTATACCATAGAGATGATCATGGACATTCCTGTCCTTGATCATCTCTATGGTAAGCTGGGTTCAGTCCCGGTCTCCCCAATGGAACAGTAGAGCCCGGAAAGGCACCGGAAGGTGGCGGCAGGGGGGGCCCTTCCGCTGCATGTTAAAAGCAATCCAGCGGCTAATTAACTGTTTGGATCGCTTTTACATTGTACGGCATCGCCAGCTAAAAACAAAAAAACAAAAAAAGATGGTCATGACGGCAGCTACAGCCACAGCCCCGGCATAACCACTCAAACCTGAGGACATAGGGGTACATCGTTGGGCAGCAAGTGCTTAAGGTTAATTGCAAATAAAAATATCTACATTTAGCGAACCTTCTAGAAGCGATTGGATGCACCATTATTAGGAGTGGATTAGGCTTACCTCAAGGAGATACTCCAGCTGAAAGAACAGAGCTGGGCTGCTGGCTTGTAGAAGGAGAGGCCAATGATGGACAGCGCCGGGGCAATGACCATTGGGCCACAAAACTGCAGAATCCATCCCCACAGCCCGAAGATTCCTGTAAGAACCTGGAGAACTCCTGAAACTAGTAGTGCCCCTGAAACCTGTAAAAAAAAAAATGAAATACAATAGTAGGTATTGTACCCGATTATGAAATGTCAAGCTGGCCGGTATAAGATCTGGATCACAACATTGATGATAGTGTGAGTAGTGGGCTGCACTGTGGAGTGGGTGGATAGCACCCCGAATCCAGCCAAGGCTCAATCTACACAGAGTATGTAGGTTCACCCCGGGTGTATAATGGCCTCCATAAACAGTCCAAATGCAGAGATGGATTGGAGCATATGTTGAGGCCGAAAAAAAACCCCAACATATACAACATTTCTCTATGTATTATCCATTAAACACTAAACTACCAGCCTGTAATACCCCTCCATTACCCTTCATTTTCAAATTTTTAGTGCTGTGATAGTTTGACCAACAATAACTCCACCCTGGACCCAACTGAACCTTATACCAGGCTGGTATTGAGGGGATTCATTCATGGAGCTTGGTAATGGTGCACTAGATACCAGTGGCAGCCCATCCATTAGGGGGCGCCCGGGCGCCGCCCCCTCTGTCCACGCCACCCCCTATATGAATGATGGATAGATTCATGCATATCATGAATCTACCCACGGCCGCCGCGGCCACCCCTTATTCATGCGTCTGGCCCCTTTGAGGACGCCGGGCGCATGAATTACAGCGGGGGGGGGATGTTTTTTTGAAGCACCTGATTAGAGCCAGAGGCTCTAATAGGCTTTAAAATAGGGTGGGCTTGGAGCGCAGAGCATTGCGCCATGAGCCCACCCAGGTGTTACAACAGCGAATGAATATTTGCTGTTGTAACACTGATCCTCAATCCGGCCAATCAGAAGCATGTCTGAGACCTGTTTTCCGGTTGGCCGAAAGGAGAAGACTCCCGATTGGCTGCAGAGAAGGCAGGAAATGGAAGCCGTCGATGTCCGTGGAGAGCAGAGGAAGGGAAAGCTGTCGCTGATGCCGTCGAGGAGTAAGGGAGGCCTCCGATGAAGTGCTGCATAGATGGTCTAAGTGCACCAGGCCCGCCCGCCAACCAACCGACCGACCGACGGGGGGGGGGGGGGTTTGGGTGTTACTGTTTGCCGCCCCCACAAAAAAAATGACCACTGGCCGCCACTGCTAGATACAATAATTGTATATGCCATACACAGAGGGAGAAGGAGGTAAGGGGTTAAAAGAGAACTACGGAGTTTTATTTTTCCATTACAATCATACTTACCTAGGTGGATGCTGCATCTGTCCCCCCCGCCAGCTTTAACACAGAACCAAGCAATCAAACACTGCTGATCGCTCGGTTCTAAGGGCTCCCTGAGCAGAGAGCTGTTGACTGTCAGTCACTGCTGTCTGCTCTGCCCCCTCCCCCCACACACACACTCACTGGAGCGCTGGGCTGTGGAGGGGGTGGGAACGGCTGGCTCAGGCTCTCAGTGGCTCCAGGCATGTGGGCGGATCTCGACTTCATTGTTGCGATCTTGCCCGAGCCTGGACCGGCTCTGTGACATCAGCTGGCAGTGGGCTTCAGTCTGCTGAAAACGGGTCACAGGAGTGCAGGAGGAACTGCACTCCTGTGATCCATAGGAGAGGTGCAGCCAAACTTCTCCTTTAGTGTACAGATGTACAGGATAAGAGAGGTGAAGAGGTTAACACATAGGAGATGACGGGTAAAATGGTTAAAAACAAACCCACAACCGCTGCTGCTGTTCTAATTGATTCATTCATTTGTTAGTTCCTCCTTCCTTCATTGTAAGAGGAAGGGGCGAACTTACCAATGTAAACCACATATTGGTTACATTTGAGAATCACAGCATTCAGGTGCTACAGAGCAGCTCAGATCAGCTCTGTACATTGTGTCTGTAACTGGACAGCTCGGTTCACAGCTGTTATTGGACACAGCAGCCACCCAGGGGTGATTCCTGCAGTGCCGTTTATAAAAGGCACTGCAGAAATAAACGTCCACTAGTATGTTTAAAGATGTATGGTGGTAAATAAGTGGCTGAGCAAACCTGGAAGTACAGAATAATGCCTGAGGACCGGCCAGAAATGCACTCAGCTCCTAAGTCCAGTTGTGGGCTGACAACAAACAGTATTTCTAGGCATTGAGTGGTGTCAGCCCTGCCCAGTGTCTTTTACTAAACTATTTAACCACTCCCACTCCCCACTGCTAACGTCTCCTTCTAAAAATACTAATTGCATACTTTCAGTGTTGTTCTGATGGCTTTAATACTTTTTGCATTGCTGAGCAAAAATAAAATCTGGAGCTCAATTGGCTCTGACTTCACCTGCTATATGATGGTCGATAATTTCAAAGGTATGGAATTTAGAGACTGCCAGGCAACTAGCATCTTCATTAAGAGGTCAACAATGGCAGCCTACATGTTTGCCTCAATACAGGTTTGCTCAAAGTGGATTTTACAATTACATTTTAATTTTCCTGTGTGCTGTGTGCAGGTGGCGTGTCTCTTCTCTCCAATCAGCTCTCAGAGCTCTCCTTACTGAGCTCTGCAGAGTGTAATTTCAGATCCCCTCCCCCCTTTTCCTGAACTCTCAGATAAGCTTTATAAATTCAGCACTTTGAATAGACATAGAGAAGAGAGGACCGCAGATAGATAGATACAACTTATGTAGGAGGATTTGTTTCACTGTACCCTTTACATATAGGATCAGATAGCAATCTAAGAATATAACAAAAAAATGACACTGTTTTGCCACGAATATGATGAACCAACTTTAAAGTGATTGTAAAGTCTTGTTTATAAAAAAAAATAAATAACAAACATGTTGTACTTACCTCCTCTGTGAAATGGTTTTGCACAGAGCAGCCCAGATTCTCCTCTCCTCGGGTCCCTCTTGGCTGCTCCTGGCCCCTCCCTCCTGCCGAGTGCCCCCACAGCCAGCAGCTTTCTATGGGGGGCACCCGAGCCGAGTCACAGTTTCATGTGTCCATACAGACACGGAGCCCCAACCTGGTCCCGCCCCATCTCTCCTCTGATTGGCTAACTGACTTTGTGCCTCCAGGTGGATTATACCGCAACAAATTGGGCTTTCATTTGTTTTTGTTTTTATTATCAAAGGAAAACTGGCTCAAAATGATAAAAGAATATTTTTAAAATTTAGCTGTAGATTTCTTGCTACTAAAATAACAACCCAAAGTAAATTCTCCTGCTCCTGACAATCGCAGTGATATCACATATGTGTACGGTATTTGTGGTTTATACCAGTAGTACAGCCCAGAAACAATAGTGCGCATTTTGCTTTTTTTAACCGAATTAAAACACACTGACACTAAATGACACTGATACTAATTTCAAAAAAGTTACTTTTTTTTTAAATTCTACCAAAAATATACTGACCCGGAGCCTTTGACCCCCAGCCTTGACCTTTGACCCTTAACTTGACCCTAACACTAACGCTGACACTGACCTAGGTCAAGCCTTAATCTAGCTATTTTTGTTTTTCTGGAGTTTTTTCGTTTGGTTGTTTTTTATTAATTTTACACACTTTTGTTTGTTTACATCATTTACATTTACATCACCGCTGCAAGTAGAGAAAGATACAATGTATTATATAGGATTCTGTATGTATACAATGTATCTTTTTCTCCATTCAAAGAAAACACAGGGGTGAGCTGCACAGTGATTGATCACTGTGATAGCCAATCAGAGGCTATTACAGCGATCAGGTGAGCGGGAACTGGGAGTCCTACATCCCGACCATTAGTACAAGACCTCGGCCTCTCAGCGAGAGACCGGTCTCTGTGCTGGGAGCGCGCTGGGGAGTCTACAGGTCCTTAGCTGTGGTGGCTGCATTATCTTTTGTTTTTTTTAAGACCTTTTTTTCACTTTATTTTCACCAAGAGATCCTGCCAGTAACAAACATCCTGTCCTAGGGTGACAACGCTCACTCATGGTATGGTATGTATGTGGGGTCAGCATTGGCACCCTAAAATAGTACTACAAAGCCCTTCCCCATTACCCCTTCTTTACATCATAGAGGGGAGGTGTTCTGTAGTCCACAAAGAGACCTGGGAACAATACACACACATACCACACAACACACACATACACAACACACACAAACACACACACAACACACATACATACACAAAACACACACACACAACACATACAACACACACACCACACACACCGCACAACACAAATACACACAGACACACACACACACAACACACACACAAATACACACACACACACAACACACACACATACACAAAACACACACACATACAACACACACCACACAACACAAATACACACAGACACACACACACAACACACACAAATACACACACACACACAACACACACACCACACAACACAAATACACACAGACACACACACACAACACACACAGACACACACAAATACACACACACACACAAAACACACACACAACACACACACCACACAACACAAATACACACAGACACACACACACACAACACACACACAAATACACACACACACACAAATACACACACAACACACACACATACACAAAACACACACACATACAACACACACAACACACACACCACACAACACAAATACACACAGACACACACACACACACACACAAATGCACACACACACACACACAACACAAATACACACACACACAACACATACCCTTTTCCAATACCATACTGACCTCTCTTATTGGCTGGATGTCACTCTGCAGCTGTCCACATTCACTCCCTGTACAGTTTTCTTGACCCCGGGAATCTGGAAAGAGTTAAACAAAGTCATTTAATAAAAAAGACTGTGGCCAATCCAAATTTGCTCTTTAATTGTATTAATTTTCTGCTGGCACATTCCATAATTCTATTACAAACTTTCGACTCTAGGGAACAGCCAATACACATATTTCTCACTGAGTAATCACAATGGAACCAGAACATCGGCTTCAGGCATGTTTTCACTAAAAGGATTAAGCTGCAGTCTCTCTGTTTATTCTTGTATCTAGTCCTACTGTTCCTGTTGCTATAAAAAGCTCTTTGGAAATATTTTACTGATATTAAAGCAGACCCGGTTTTATAATTCCTACTTCACATAAATCCACAGGGTACATGTCAGCACTGGTAAATGACCTTTTCAAATATTCAATTTTCCTTACAGACCCACTCACCCCCTGTGTCTCTGCTCTTCTTCAATATTCCCATTAAGAAGCTGAATTGAGATGTTGAAGAAGAGCAGAGACACAGGGGCTTACTGGGGATGGTGAAGAAGAGCAGAGACATAGTAACTGAGTGGGAAAGGTGAAGAAGAACAGAGACATAGGAACTGAGCGGGAAAGGTGAAGAAGAGCAGAAACATAGGAACTGAGCGGGAAAGGTGAAGAAGAGCAGAGACATAGGAACTGAGTGGGAAAGGTGAAGAAGAGCAGAGACAAAGGAACTGAGTGGGAAAGGTGAAGAAGAGCAGAGACATAGGAACTGAGTGGGGATGGTCAAGAAGAGCAGAGACATAGGAACTGAGTGGGAAAGGTGAAGAAGAGCAGAGACATAGGAACTGAGCGGGGATGGTGAAGAAGAGCAGAGACATAGGAACTGAGTGGGAAAGGTGAAGAAGAGCAGAGACATAGGAACTGAGTGGCAAAGGTGAAGAAGAGCAGAGACAAAGGAACTGAGTGGGGATAGTGAAGAAGAGCAGAGACATAGGAACTGAGCGGGGATGGTGAAGAAAAGCAGAGACATAGGAACTGAGTGGGGATAATGAAAAAGAGCAGAGACATAGGAACAGTGGGGACGGTGAAGAAGAGCAGAGACATAGGAACTGAGTGGGGATGGTGAAGAAGAGCAGAGACATAGGAACTGAGTGGGGATAATGAAGAAGAGCAGAGACATAGGAACTGAGCGGGGATGGTGAAGAAGAGCAGAGACATAGGAACTGAGTGGGGATAATGAAAAAGAGCAGAGACATAGGAACAGTGGGGACGGTGAAGAAGAGCAGAGACATAGGAACTGAGTGGGGATGGTGAAGAAGAGCAGAGACATAGGAACTGAGTGGGGATAATGAAGAAGAGCAGAGACATAGGAACTGAGCGGGGATGGTGAAGAAGAGCAGAGACATAGGAACTGAGTGGGGATAATAAAGAAGAGCAGAGACAGAGGAACTAAGCGGGGATGGTGAAGAAGAGCAGAGTCATAGGAACTGAGTGGGGATAATGAAGAAGAGCAGAGACAGAGGAACTGAGCGGGGATGGTGAAGAAGAGCAGAGACATAGGAACTGAGCGAGGAAGGTGAAGAAAAGCAGAGACATAGGAACTGAGCGGGTATAGTGAAGAAGAGCAGAGACAAAGGAACTGAGTGGGTATGGTGAAGAGGAGCCGAAACATAGGAACTGAGTGGGGACGGTGAAGAAGAGCAGAAACATAGGAACTGAGCGGGTATAGTGAAGAAGAGCAGATACATAGGAACTGAGTGGGGACTGTGAAGAAAAGCAGAAACATAGGAACTTAGTGGGGACTGTGAAGAAAAGCAGAGACATAGGAACTGAGTGGGGACAGTGAAGACGAGCAGAGACATAGGAACTGAGTGGGGACGGTGAAGACGAGCAGAGACATAGGAACTGAGCGGGGACTGTGAAGAAGAGCAGAGACATAGGAACTGAGTGGGGATGGTGAGGAAGTGCAGAAACATAGGAACTTAGTGGGCACAGTAAAGAAGAGCAGAGACACAAAGGTTGGACATGATGGACTTGTGTCTTTTTTCGACCTCGCCTACTATGTAACTGGTAACTGAGTGGGGACGGTGAAGAAGAGCAGAGACACAGAGACAGTATCTTCTCTTTTTTAGAGCCTGTGTCAACCAGCTTTTGGCTTGTGTTTTTACCCCAGAGGAACCCCTAAAATATTTTTTAGTTCTCAGGGACACCTTGCAAAAACCAATTCACCAGGGGTTAATGGCAAAAATATCTCTTACATTGGTGGTTGCATAGTTCCAGACAGCTAAAAAAATAGTTGGGTCATGCCGATGGTTTTGGAACTGGAACTATGCAAGCACCATCAAATGGATGGCCAATCAACCACAGCTGAAGGAGACCCTTGCAACCTCTGGAGGAAACCCTGATAATGAAAAAGAGCAGAGACAAAGGAACAGTGGGGACGGTGAAGAAGAGCAGAGACATAGGAACTGAGTGGGGATAATGAAGAAGAGCAGAGACATAGGAACTGAGCAGGGATAATGAAGAAGAGCAGAGACATAGGAACTGAGCGGGGATGGTGAAGAAGAGCAGAGACATAGGAACTGAGTGGGGATAATGAAAAAGAGCAGAGACATAGGAACAGTGGGGACGGTGAAGAAGAGCAGAGACATAGGAACTGAGTGGGGATGGTGAAGAAGAGCAGAGATATAGGAACTGAGTGGGGATAATGAAAAAGAGCAGAGACATAGGAACAGTGGGGACGGTGAAGAAGAGCAGAGACATAGGAACTGAGTGGGGATGGTGAAGAAGAGCAGAGACATAGGAACTGAGTGGGGATAATGAAGAAGAGCAGAGACATAGGAACTGAGCGGGGATGGTGAAGAAGAGCAGAGACATAGGAACTGAGTGGGGATAATGAAGAAGAGCAGAGACAGAGGAACTAAGCGGGGATGGTGAAGAAGAGCAGAGATATAGGAACTGAGTGGGGATAATGAAAAAGAGCAGAGACATAGGAACAGTGGGGACGGTGAAGAAGAGCAGAGACATAGGAACTGAGTGGGGATGGTGAAGAAGAGCAGAGACATAGGAACTGAGTGGGGATAATGAAGAAGAGCAGAGACATAGGAACTGAGCGGGGATGGTGAAGAAGAGCAGAGACATAGGAACTGAGTGGGGATAATGAAAAAGAGCAGAGACATAGGAACAGTGGGGACGGTGAAGAAGAGCAGAGACATAGGAACTGAGTGGGGATGGTGAAGAAGAGCAGAGACATAGGAACTGAGTGGGGATAATGAAGAAGAGCAGAGACATAGGAACTGAGCGGGGATGGTGAAGAAGAGCAGAGACATAGGAACTGAGTGGGGATAATGAAGAAGAGCAGAGACAGAGGAACTAAGCGGGGATGGTGAAGAAGAGCAGAGACATAGGAACTGAGTGGGGATAATGAAAAAGAGCAGAGACATAGGAACAGTGGGGACGGTGAAGAAGAGCAGAGACATAGGAACTGAGTGGGGATGGTGAAGAAGAGCAGAGACATAGGAACTGAGTGGGGATAATGAAGAAGAGCAGAGACATAGGAACTGAGCGGGGATGGTGAAGAAGAGCAGAGACATAGGAACTGAGTGGGGATAATGAAGAAGAGCAGAGACAGAGGAACTAAGCGGGGATGGTGAAGAAGAGCAGAGACATAGGAACTGAGTGGGGATAATGAAAAAGAGCAGAGACATAGGAACAGTGGGGACGGTGAAGAAGAGCAGAGACATAGGAACTGAGTGGGGATGGTGAAGAAGAGCAGAGACATAGGAACTGAGTGGGGATAATGAAGAAGAGCAGAGACATAGGAACTGAGCGGGGATGGTGAAGAAGAGCAGAGACATAGGAACTGAGTGGGGATAATGAAGAAGAGCAGAGACAGAGGAACTAAGCGGGGATGGTGAAGAAGAGCAGAGACATAGGAACTGAGTGGGGATAATGAAAAAGAGCAGAGACATAGGAACAGTGGGGACGGTGAAGAAGAGCAGAGACATAGGAACTGAGTGGGGATAATGAAGAAGAGCAGAGACAGAGGAACTAAGCGGGGATGGTGAAGAAGAGCAGAGACATAGGAACTGAGTGGGGATAATGAAAAAGAGCAGAGACATAGGAACAGTGGGGACGGTGAAGAAGAGCAGAGACATAGGAACTGAGTGGGGATGGTGAAGAAGAGCAGAGACATAGGAACTGAGTGGGGATAATGAAAAAGAGCAGAGACATAGGAACAGTGGGGACGGTGAAGAAGAGCAGAGACATAGGAACTGAGCGGGGATGGTGAAGAAGAGCAGAGACATAGGAACTGAGTGGGGATAATGAAGAAGAGCAGAGACAGAGGAACTAAGCGGGGATGGTGAAGAAGAGCAGAGACATAGGAACTGAGTGGGGATAATGAAAAAGAGCAGAGACATAGGAACAGTGGGGACGGTGAAGAAGAGCAGAGACATAGGAACTGAGTGGGGATGGTGAAGAAGAGCAGAGACATAGGAACTGAGTGGGGATAATGAAGAAGAGCAGAGACATAGGAACTGAGCGGGGATGGTGAAGAAGAGCAGAGACATAGGAACTGAGTGGGGATAATGAAGAAGAGCAGAGACAGAGGAACTAAGCGGGGATGGTGAAGAAGAGCAGAGATATAGGAACTGAGTGGGGATAATGAAAAAGAGCAGAGACATAGGAACAGTGGGGACGGTGAAGAAGAGCAGAGACATAGGAACTGAGTGGGGATGGTGAAGAAGAGCAGAGACATAGGAACTGAGTGGGGATAATGAAGAAGAGCAGAGACATAGGAACTGAGCGGGGATGGTGAAGAAGAGCAGAGACATAGGAACTGAGTGGGGATAATGAAAAAGAGCAGAGACATAGGAACAGTGGGGACGGTGAAGAAGAGCAGAGACATAGGAACTGAGTGGGGATGGTGAAGAAGAGCAGAGACATAGGAACTGAGTGGGGATAATGAAGAAGAGCAGAGACATAGGAACTGAGCGGGGATGGTGAAGAAGAGCAGAGACATAGGAACTGAGTGGGGATAATGAAGAAGAGCAGAGACAGAGGAACTAAGCGGGGATGGTGAAGAAGAGCAGAGACATAGGAACTGAGTGGGGATAATGAAAAAGAGCAGAGACATAGGAACAGTGGGGACGGTGAAGAAGAGCAGAGACATAGGAACTGAGTGGGGATGGTGAAGAAGAGCAGAGACATAGGAACTGAGTGGGGATAATGAAGAAGAGCAGAGACATAGGAACTGAGCGGGGATGGTGAAGAAGAGCAGAGACATAGGAACTGAGTGGGGATAATGAAGAAGAGCAGAGACAGAGGAACTAAGCGGGGATGGTGAAGAAGAGCAGAGACATAGGAACTGAGTGGGGATAATGAAAAAGAGCAGAGACATAGGAACAGTGGGGACGGTGAAGAAGAGCAGAGACATAGGAACTGAGTGGGGATGGTGAAGAAGAGCAGAGACATAGGAACTGAGTGGGGATAATGAAGAAGAGCAGAGACATAGGAACTGAGCGGGGATGGTGAAGAAGAGCAGAGACATAGGAACTGAGTGGGGATAATGAAGAAGAGCAGAGACAGAGGAACTGAGCGGGGATGGTGAAGAAGAGCAGAGACATAGGAACTGAGCAAGGAAGGTGAAGAAAAGCAGAGACATAGGAACTGAGCGGGTATAGTGAAGAAGAGCAGAGACAAGGGAACTGAGTGGGTATGGTGAAGAGGAGCCGAAACATAGGAACTGAGTGGGGACGGTGAAGAAGAGCAGAAACATAGGAACTGAGCGGGTATAGTAAAGAAGAGCAGATACATAGGAACTGAGTGGGGACTGTGAAGAAAAGCAGAAACATAGGAACTTAGTGGGGACTGTGAAGAAAAGCAGAGACATAGGAACTGAGTGGGGACAGTGAAGACGAGCAGAGACATAGGAACTGAGTGGGGACGGTGAAGACGAGCAGAGACATAGGAACTGAGCGGGGACTGTGAAGAAGAGCAGAGACATAGGAACTGAGTGGGGATGGTGAGGAAGAGCAGAAACATAGGAACTTAGTGGGCACAGTAAAGAAGAGCAGAGACACAAAGGTTGGACATGATGGACTTGTGTCTTTTTTCGACCTCGCCTACTATGTAACTGGTAACTGAGTGGGGACGGTGAAGAAGAGCAGAGACACAGAGACAGTATCTTCTCTTTTTTAGAGCCTGTGTCAACCAGCTTTTGGCTTGTGTTTTTACCCCAGAGGAACCCCTAAAATATTTTTTAGTTCTCAGGGACACCTTGCAAAAACCAATTCACCAGGGGTCAATGGCAAAAATATCTCTTACATTGGTGGTTGCATAGTTCCAGACAGCTAAAAAAATAGTTGGGTCATGCCGATGGTTTTGGAACTGGAACTATGCAAGCACCATCAAATGGATGGCCAATCAACCACAGCTCAAGGAGACCCTTGCAACCTCTGGAGGAAACCCTGGTTGAGAATGACTGAGTTAGATGTTAGTTTGAGATGCTTCTGAGATAATTCAGAATTATAAGCTGTGTCTCTGCTATCCTTCACTGTCCCCACTCAACTACTGTGTCTCTGCCCTTCTTTACTGTCCCCACTCAGCTCCTGTGTCTCTGTGCTTCTTTTTATGCCCATTCGACTACTGTGTTTCTGCTCTTCATCTCCATCTTCACTCAACTACCATGTCTCCGTTCTTCTTCTCCATCTCTCTGCTCTCTGTGTCTCTGCTCTTCTTCACTTTCTCTACACAGCTTCTGTGTCTCTGCCCTTCTTCACTAACTCTACTCAGTTCCTATGTCTCTGCTCTCCTTCACTGTCCCCACTCAGTTCCTGTGCCTCTGTTTTTCCATGGTTATGGCATTAGTTGGGCCTTAGCTTGAGATGCTTCTGAGACAATTCAGAATTCATTGACAGGTACATTTGACCTGCAGTTGACCTCCTGCTGACCTGCACCAAGTGGTTTTGCATTTCCATAGATTAGTATGGGAGTGCAAAAAACACTTCAAGAGAACAAAAGTCCATCGACGCAGGTAAATGCTTACTTTCACAGCTCCTGTGTTTCTGTCCTCTTTAACTCTCCACTCAGTTCCTTTGTTCTTGATCATTGTCCCACTCAGCAGCTTTGTTTCTGCTCTCTTTCACTAACCCAACCCATCTCCAATGTCTATGCCCTCCAATACTGCCCCCACTCAGTTCCTGTGTCTCTGCCATTCTCCCCTGTCTTTGGTAAGCTCCTGTGTGTATGCCAGCGCTTCTCAACCTTGGTCAGATGTGCTAAAAATCTAAAAGAATGGACAAACCAGTCCCACCCTCCCACCTACTAGGAAATAGTCTCAACAGCTTTACTCTCAGGGTGTGTTGCAGTTAGCTAGGGGACACTGAAAAATCTGAGTAGGGAGAAATAATTTTCTTTAAAGTGCTATACAGTGCTATACAGTGCTGTAATTCGCTAAAATGTAATATATTGTGCTACATTGTGCTTTCCTGTGTTTTACATTTCCATACAGTGCTATACTGTGCAGTGTGGTGAGCTACATACCTTTGTGTCCCCCTCTGTGCCACAGGCCTAACTGCCCTTTCTAGGACACTTTTTTTTTTTGCATCAGCAGCAAGTGTGCATGCTTGCTAGCCTATGTGCCACCTCTTTAAAGGTTTTGTTGTTTTGTTAAAGTTGTTGTAAACCCCATTCATGAAATCTGACCTGGGCACATCTATCTGTCGTGTTTACTTATCTCTCTCCAAAGCGCTAAGTGCCGTGTCTTTCTGCTGCTCCGTTCCTCTGTTATCAGCATAACTTCTGATAAGCTCTCTGACACACGAGACAAAAGCAGCTGGAAATTTGTGTCGGGGAGGTTGCTTAGAGATGAATAAGCAGAGAGCTGGTCTATTCACAGTACAGCTCTGCCAGTTTTTTTGTTCCTCTGCCTATGTGGAGGGGGGGGGTCTGTCCCTTTCCTCTAATCAGCTCTCATACAGTGTATGCCCAGACTTCACACCCACTCCTGAAACAGGAAGAAAGACTTGTAACACCAGGTGCACTTTATAAGAATATAGAAAGGAAGAGATAGCAGATATACATGTAAAACCTTATGTTATTGAGATTTTTTCATATCTGTGTATCTTCTGAGGCTGTTCAGTTCACTGGGTATTCGAGAGGGTTTATAATTGTCATCATAGGTATACCTCAACTATGAGAGACAAAATGTGGAAACAAATCCAGACAATCACATTGTCTGATTTTTGAAAGAATTTATTTGCAAATTATGGTGGAAAATAAGTATTTGGTCACCTACAAACAAGCAAGATTTCTGGCTCTCACAGACCTGTATCTTCTTCTTTAAGAGGCTCCTCTGTCCTCCACTCATTACCTGTATTAATGGCAACTGTTTGAACTTGTTATCAGTATAAAAGACACCTGTCCACAACCTCAAACAATCACACTCCAAACTCCACTATGGTGAAGACCAAGGAGCTGTCGAAGGACACCAGAAACAAAATTGTAGACCTGCACCAGGCTGGGAAGACTGAATCTGCAATAGGCAAGCAGCTTGGTGTGAAGAAATCAACTGTGGGAGCAATAATTAGAAAATGGAAGACATACAAGACCACTGATAAGCTCCCTCGATCTGGGGCTCCACGCAAGATCTCACCCCGTGGGGTCAAAATGATCACAAGAACGGTGAGCAAAAATCCCAGAACCACACGGGGGGCCTAGTGAATGACCTGCAGAGAGCTGGGACCAACGTAACAAAGGCTACCATCAGTAACACACTACGCCGCCAGGGACTCAGATCCTGCAGTGCCAGACGTGTACCCCTGCTTAAGCCAGTACATGTCTGGGCCCATCTGAGGTTTGCTAGAGAGCATTTGGATGATCCAGAAGAGGATTGGGAGAATGCCATATGGTCAGATGAAACCAAAGTAGAACTGTTTGGTAGAAACACAACTTGTTGTGTTTGGAGGAGAGAGAATGCTGAGTTGCAACCAAAGAACACCATACCTACTGTGAAGCATGGGGGTGGCAACATCAAGCTTTGGGGCTGTTTCTCTGCAAAGGGAACAGGATGACTGATCCGTGTACATGAAAGAATGAATGGGGCCATGTATCGTTCGATCTTGAGTGCAAACCCCCTCCCATCAGCAAGGGCATTGAAGATGAAACATGGCTGGGTCTTTCAGCATGACAATGATCCCAAACACACCGCCCAGGCAACAAAGGAAAACCTTTGGAGGGAGTTGAAAGTCCGTGTTGCCCAGCAACAGCCCCAAAACATCACTGCTCTAGAGGAGATCTGCATGGAGGAATGGGCCAACATACCAGCAACAGTGTGTGACAACCTTGTGAAGACTTACAGAAAATGTTTGACCTCTGTCATTGCCAACAAAGGATATATAACAAAGTATTGATATGAACTTTTGATATTGACAAAATACTTATTTTCCACCATAATTTGCAAATAAATTCTTTGAAAAATCAGACAATGTGAATGTTTGGATTTGTTTCTACATTTTGTCTCTCATAGTTGAGGTATACCTATGATGACAATTACAGGCCTCTCTCATCTTTTTAAGTGGGAGAACTTGCACAATTGGTGGCTGACTAAATACTTTTATGCCCCACTGTATATATTTCTTTTTGAGCAGGGGGGAGTCTATTTAGTTTTGTCTTGGGTATGCAGCATACACTTGGAAGGGCTGCAAAAAAAGCAGATTGAGCATTTGTGCCTTTTTATCCCCAGAATGGCCAATCATCAATACAGTCACAGCACACCCTGCAGACCTTGAACCTAGCAGCAATTACTAGCTTTCGGGTGCCTACTACAGTGACATCCAGCTTCCACAGTGATCCCACAGGTATGGCACGTACTTGGCTGGGCCAATGTAACTACGAAAAATTTGCCATACCTGAAATTCAACTGTAACACTTCCTACTGATCTAACAATTATTGCATTTTACAATTACTTGGAAAAAAATAAAGTTTAATCCTTCTGTAAAGAGGGTTAAAGCGTTAATTATCTCAACATTTCATATTCCTGATATGTGCCTGCTGTACCATGTACTTGTATGAGAAACTATCCTGTTCTCATGTTGTTTCCTTTATGTGAAATTCCTGGTGTTCCTGCCAGTCCCCTTGCTTCCCTATTAAAGTGACCACACTAAGCAGGAGAGCACACTGTGATCAGTTTTTTACCTATGCTATGAACTCAGTCTGCTCTCCTCCAATGATCAGATTGTCCTGAAACGCCCCCACTGCAAAGCCATTCACTGGGAAGCTCAGTGTACTGCTGCTGCTTCTCCTCCTCCCAGCTCTTATGCAGCTGAGAACAGAGGGAATGTGATCACTTATTAAAAAAAAGGGGGAAAAAAAAAGGTATTTATAATGTATTTTTATATCTATACAAAAATGTTTTGCATTGCATTTCTATTTTAAACTGAATGGGTTGTTTTACAAGGTGGTCATTTACAATCACTTTGTTTATTTATAAGAATATATTTGTACAGTCAGTAGTGTCTAGTGATGTGCTAGTTTTGGGACTCACCAACCCCAATATTAGTTCTATTGGCAGTGGAGTGCCTGCTTAAAATCACAGCCGGGATAAGCATCTCGAATGTCGGGGATTGCACCAAGGGTAGCCTGGATAACAAAAAAGAATGTGTGGGAACAAACTTCTACAATTAACAGTAATCTTGGCATTTTCATTGATGTGCATATCATAGTAGTAATAATATTACAATTATCTATTAGTATGGATAAGCATATGAGGTGGTAAAATAATATTTCAGCCCTGGGCTATAGAGGTTCTATATACTATAGAGATAATGCAAATGTTCTCAAGTCCCAGAAGGTGGTTGAAACTCTAAAGGCAACAAATCAACCCTATAGCTGCCAAGTGTTCCTGAATTCCAGAGAGTTGGACAGTTTTTGTAACAATGTTACTATTGCGCTAGAGTTGTGTATCCCTACGCTGTGTGCATCAATAGCAATACACAGTCTGTAGCCTAGGATGGCAAGACACTCCCCTTCTTCTCCCTCCTCCTCTGCCCTCCCTTGTCCAAGCTAACAGACTGGATAGAGACTGCACTATCTCCTGTTAACTCTTTCCTGTGAAGACTAGTAGTTCAGGGAAGCAGCACTTAGACAGCGGAAGGCAGTAGCATTGTAACATGCAAACTGTAAGTGCTGGGGTAAGAATTTCTAAAAACTAGTTTACTGGGGAATGTTTATTACGAATTTAACCATGCTGTTATAAATTTATAACAGACCAATGATTTCTGTTCAGTATTTTGCCCTTGACTATTTTTATTTTTTACCCTCAGTCATTTTAACCCTTTTACAGCCAGAGCAATTTTAGCATTTTTGCACATGTTTAAAAAAAAAATCATTCTAGGCCTGAAGATTACTTAAAACCACCAAAACAATTATATATATATATATATATATATATATATACACACACACACATACACCGTATATATACCGTATTTATCAGCGTATAACATGCACCCTAATTTTAAGATAAGGGTCAGTGCCCATCAATGCAGCCTGTTTAGTGCTCATCTGCAGCCTTCTCATCTCCCATCAATGCAGCCTGAACAATGTCCATCTGCAGCCTCAATGCAGCCTGATCAATGCCTATCCATTTGCAGCACATCTCTTCAATGCAGCCTGATCAATACCCATCAATCTGCAGCACATCTCATCAATGTAGCCTGATCAATGCCCATCTGCAGCACATCTCATCAATACAGCCTGATCCATGCCCCTTTTTAGCCTCAATGCTCATCTGCAGCCTCACCATCGATGCAGCCTGGACAGTGCAGGAAATCACCGAGCTGTCACCTCCCGTTTACTCGGCTCTCAGTCGGTTCTTACACACACACACAGTCCCTCCTCCGCCATCGGCATTGGACCAGCTCCTGTGATAGACAGTACACTGGTCCAATGCCAGTGGCGGAGGCAGGACTGTGTGTGACGTGGGAGCTGAGTGAGAGCCGGGTTAGAGCTGAGTAAACAGGAGATGACTGCTCATGAATTCCGACGTCGTTCGCCCCCCTCCTTCCCCTCTGAGGTACGCTGTCAGCGTATAACAAGCACCCATGATTTGCCCCCTATTTTCAGGGGGAAAAAGTGCATGTTATACGCCGATAAATACGGTATATCTTTTCAAATCTAGCTAGTAGTATCTGGCAGCAAGCAAAGCAAAACACTAGAGAAAGGTGTAACAGCAGAAATGGGACTAAATACCCTCCCAGCAGCCAGCATCAGGTGGAGACTGATTACTGAGATCTGCTGACCGCTGGGAGACACCCGCTGGTGGACACTAGAACTACAACCTTCTGCTCTGAGCACAGTACCACCAGCAGGTAGTCCAGGTCCTTGACAGACTCATTTTTACTAGTTCCAAGCAGATATTCAAAGATCATGCAGTGGTTTTAAAAAATTATCCCAGGTGAATCAGCACATAAATGTGCTGATACTATGAATCTCAAACCTGCAGGATTCACCTCAAACCCATTGTAGCGGCAAACATGAACTTCACCCCAACTACTGACGTGGGTACTTATGTAACTAACTGGCAGTCTTGTAGGGCTGATTGACCCTTTGGTATCACCCTTAGGATAATGAGCTGGGTCAGGTGAAAAAACCAAAGACAGGATATACCTTGGTGGATCTTGTTTGTGCAATGAATGACACTCATGGTAATGCTTTCTATTTATGGATAAACAGATCTTCACGTGATGATTATGTGGTTATTCTTTGGTCTGTGATGACAGATTAAACCACAGTGAGATAGTTTTACATTGCCTATTCCAAGGTAAAGAGTATAAGTAAAAAACAAACTGTACAAAACACTGACAAAACTAACTAGCAATAACAAAAATAGTATAATGTAATCAGGTATGCTCAGGCATGTACAAGAATGGACCAAAAAGACAAGTCAGGAAAACAAAATGTCAGAATAGGGTGATGATAGACATGAATCTAATAAAGCCAACCTTACTGACACAAACTCCACTAAAGCTAAATAAATGACAAAGAATGCAACAAACCTGCAAGCTCAACCATCAGTAGCTGGTTTAGGCTTTTCTCATGGCTTCCTGCAGTTCTCTTGCATGGGCTCTCCCAAAGTCTCCCTAGGAAATGAGGCACAAGCATGCATACTTCACCCCAACAGTCTCTGCAAGAGGTCTAGCCTGGCCTGACCAGGAACTCAGGTCCACCTTACTGCCCACTCAACCAGAAGGTTCAGTCCTGCTCCTTTCCCCAGAGACAAGCAATCGTAATTCACCAAATACATGGAAGAACAAAGGATCCAGAAAGATTCTCCATAAGTGGCAACTTAACGTAGTAAAGTTTAACATAAAACAGTCATCCTGATTAGTGACGAGAAATGCTTAATGGGACAATTGTAAACAGTCTTTAGAAGGAAAAAAAACCGAGCCTGAACCACACAGTGGAAAGTGTCCAAGTCCTCCTCTCAAAGGAAGGATTAAATAGAGATAGGCTTACCTTCTTTCACAAGGAAGAATGCCTTCTAGAGGCTGTCCAAAATCTTCACGGCAGTCCTCTACTAGGTTCACTAGGTTCTCAGTTCACTCTGCATGACCTACGTATCCCCACGGTGGGATTGACAGGGCAAAATTCCCAGCAAGCATAGGACTTGGATAAAAAGGACCTCCCAGTGTCCAGAGAATTGCAACTTCTAAAGTATGGTTCATAGAGGTTTATTAAAAAGAAGCAACATGTACATCAAGCCAATGGATTTCGGGGGAATGCACTCCCCCTTCTTTGGGGCTGTTTCTGTGTACCATTTCATGGCAGGATCCCAGGCTGCCTATGCAACTAAACCAGCATCCTGCCATCCTGGTTTCTGAAACCTTGATCCAACATATCCATTCATGGGAATTGTTCCCATCAAATAGTACATAGCAACAACCCTGAAGAAGGGGGATTCTATTACCCTGAAATGCATTGGCTTGATGTACATGTTGCTACTTTTTAATAAACCTCTATGAACCTTTAGAGGTTGTATTTCTCTGGACACCAAGCGCTCCCTTCTTTTTATCCATGTCTATATGCTGAAATGACCGTAAGGTCGCACAGAAGTGGCAGCAGCCCAATCCCCAAGAGGACCCATTGCCACCATCCATCACTGGGCACTTATCCACTAGAAGGCATTCCTTCCATTTTTCCCACACAAATACCCACTCAGGACCAGTGACCAATCCAGGAAGTCTAGCGCAGTCTCCAACACAAGCTAGATACTCTCCAGCAACCATAGGAAGGAGCAATCTTTGAAAGGGACCTTACACTGAAAGACTATCAACCATACTGTGGGGTATGGAAACAAACAATGGCTCCCTAGAGAACTACACCTAATCAACCACTGAGCCAAAAAATAGGGTCCTTCATCCCACTACAATACCATATGACAATTCTTGTCGTGCTGGAGGCGGATAGGTGAAAAATATAGGATGTGAATAGTGGTGTCACACAATATATAGTATGGTAAAGGTGTGAACTTTTAAGAGTGGCCAAATTCTAATGCAATATATATATATATATATATATATATATATATATATATATATATATATATATAGCTAAAATAAGAGAAACTCCAAATGCATAGCGAAGTACATATGTATATTTATCAACTATACAGTGGAAGTTTCCTTTATTTTTTTATTTCAGAATTACATAACATTGTGTCTTGGTTACATGATCACCTGTTTATCCATAAAACCAAACAGTTAATACAACAAGGAAGTGGTTGTACATTCTTGGCATATTTTTATTACCTAATGTTGTGTAAACAAACAAAAAAATAAATTCTTGCCAACAATAGCAAATCTTCAGGGAACCTTTGCTACTAGTACTGAATGAGTAGAGTCTCTGTCCAAAATACCATCCTTCAGCAGTTGTGTTCAGTATAGACATTAATTATTGTTATAAAGGATTTCTATAGTGCCAACAGTTTGCACAGTGCTTTACAACATGAGGGCAGACAGTACAGATATAATACAATTTGGTACGAGAGGAATCAGAGGGCCCCGCTCGTTAATAATATGGATTTGAGCATTTAAGCGCATCACAAACCAAAAACACTATTTAATTCATTTTTAATATTCAAAGCAAACTCACTTTGAAAAATAACCCCCTAGCATTTCTGGCCGTGGCCATCCTGAGTAGAGGCAAATGGTACATGTAGCATTTATAGTGCAAAAGTATTCACTCCCCTTGGCTTTTCACCTATTTTGTTACATTACAGCCTTTAGTTCAAAGTTTTTTTAATCTGAATTATATGTGATGGATCAGAACACAATAGTCTAAGTTGGTGAAGTAAAATTAGAAAAATATATACATAAAACTATTTTTCAGAAATAAACAACTGATAATTGGCATGTGCGTATGCATTCACCCCCTCTGTTATGAAACCCATAAAAAACTCTGGTGCAACCAATTACCTTCAGAAGTCACATAATTAGTGAAATGATGTCCACCTGTGTGCAATCTAAGTGTCACATGATCTGTCATTACATAGACACACCTTTTTGAAAGGCCCCAGAGGCTGCAACACCCAAGCAAGAGGTACCACTAACCAAACACTGCCATGAAGACCAAGGAACTCTCCAAACAAATAAGGGACAATGTTGTTGAGAAGTACAAGTCAGGGTTAGGTTATAAAAAAATATCCAAATCTTTGATGATCCCTAGGAGCACCATCAAATCTATCATAACCAAATGGAAAGAACATGGCACAACAGCAAACCTGCCAAGAGACGGCCGCACACCAAAACTCACGGACCGGGCAAGGAGGGCATTAATCAGAGAGGCAGCACAGAGACCTAAGGTAACCCTGGAGGAGCTGCAGAGTTCCACAGCAGAGACTGGAGTATCTGTACATAGGATGACAATAAGCCGTATGCTCCATAGAGTTGGGCTTTATGGTAGAGTGGCCAGAAGAAAGCCATTACTTTCAGCAAAAAACAAAATGGCACGTTTTGAGTTTGTGAAAAGGCATGTGGGAGACTCCCAAAATGTATGGAGGAAGGTGCTCTGGTCTGAAAAGATGGATGGTGCTAAATACAGGGATATTCTTGAGAAAAACCTGTACCACTCTGTGTGTGATTTGAGGCTAGGACGGAGATTCACCTTCCAGCAGGACAATGACCCCAAACACACTGCTAAAGCAACACTTGAGTGGTTTAAGGGGAAACAAGTAAATGTGTTGGAATGGCCTAGTCAAAGCCCAGACCTCAATCCAATAGAAAATCTGTGGTCAGACTTAAAGATTGCTGTTCACAAGCGCAAACCATCCAACTTGAAGGAGCTGGAGCAGTTTTGCAAGGAGGAATGGGCAAAAATCTCAGTGGTAAGATGTGGCAAGCTCAATGAAACCACAAAGCTCCTGATTCACTTCTCGCCTTGACTACTGCAACTCCCTCCTCATTGGCTTACCTTTAGGCTCGATTCACATCTATACATGTTGCTTTTGAGCGTTTCTGCAGTGCTTTTTGCTGTGCTTGCCGCGTTTTTGAACATGCGTTTTTGAACATGCATTTTTGCCGCGTTTTTGCGTTTGTTTTTTATTTTTTGTTTTTTTTACAGTGTTTTTTTTTATACTGTATACAGTGTAAAAAAAAAAGAAAAAAAACGCAAAACGCGGCAAAAACGCAGTAAAACGCGGTACTTGCATTTTTGGATGTGGGTCCATTGAATTCTATTACATGCAAAACGCTGCATTTTGCATGAAAAAAATTCCCCGACTCTTTCCAAAAACGCAGAGGCACAAAAATGCATTGATGTGAACATGTTCCATAGGAACCCATGTTAAAAAATTCCCATGCATTTCTGAAAAATGCGTCAAAAAATGCATTAGTGTGAATAGAGCCTTACATCAGTGGCGTAGCGTGGGGGTTGCGGGGGGTGCCGTGGCCCCGGGCGCGAAATTTAGGGGGGCGCAATTTCGTGCCAGTAGTGTCACTACTGGCTGCCTCCTCCTAATTTCTTTTCCTGTGTCCCCTGCGCTCCGCCGCCATGTCTAGTGTTTTGCGCCCTGTGATTGGGCGTATGGGGGTCATGTGCGGCGTGGGGCTGGCCTATCCACGATCACAGTCGCTCCTGAAGTCCCGCCTCCGCACATGACCCCCATTCGCCCAATCACAGTGCGCCGGGAAAAATGAATATGGCGGCCGGAGCGCAGGGGAGACGAGAGTGTGAGCGCCGGGGCAGATGTCTTCTCATCCTCCAGACCGATGCAACACAATAAGGTAAGAAATAGATAAACGGGGGGGGGGGGGAGAAGAGACAGGCGCCGTATATGTAGTGTCAGTATAGGAAGACTAGGCAGGACAGTATAGTGTATAGTATAGTGGTCAGTATAGTGGTGTGGACAGTGTAGTATTGTGGTCAGTGTAGTATAGTATGGTGGTCAGTGTAGTGTAGTGGACAGTATAGTGTAGTGGACAGTATAGTGTAGTGGACAGTATAGTGTAGTGGACAGTGTAGTGTAGTGGACAGTGTAGTGTAGTGGACAGTGTAGTATTGTGGTCAGTGTAGTGTAGTGGTCAGTGTAGTGTAGTGGTCAGTGTAGTGGTCAGTGTAGTGTAGTGAACAGTGTAGTGTAGTGGACAGTGTAGTGTAGTGGTCAGTACAGTGTAGTGGACAGTGTAGTATTGTGGTCAGTGTAGTGGTCAGTACAGTGTAGTGGTCAGTGTAGTATAGTGGTCAGTGTAGTGGTCAGTGTAGTATAGTGGTCAGTACAGTGTAGTGGACAGTGTAGTATTGTGGTCAGTATAGTGTAGTGGACAGTGTAGTGGACAGTGTAGTGGTCAGTGTAGTGTAGTGGTCAGTGTAGTGGTCAGTGTAGTATAGTGGACAGTGTAGTGTAGTGGACAGTGTAGTGTAGTGGTCAGTACAGTGGACAGTGTAGTATTGTGGTCAGTGTAGTGGTCAGTACAGTGTAGTGGTCAGTGTAGTATTGTGGTCAGTATAGTGTAGTGGTCAGTGTAGTATTGTGGTCAGTACAGTGTAGTGGACAGTGTAGTGTAGTGGACAGTGTAGTGTAGTGGTCAGTACAGTGTAGTGGACAGTGTAGTATTGTGGTCAGTGTAGTATAGTGGTCAGTGTAGTATAGTGGTCAGTACAGTGTAGTGGACAGTGTAGTATTGTGGTCAGTGTAGTATTGTGGTCAGTGTAGTGTAGTGGTCAGTGTAGTATTGTGGTCAGTATAGTGTAGTGGACAGTGTAGTGTAGTGGTCAGTACAGTGTAGTGGACAGTGTAGTATTGTGGTCAGTGTAGTATAGTGGTCAGTGTAGTATAGTGGTCAGTACAGTGTAGTGGACAGTGTAGTATTGTGGTCAGTGTAGTATTGTGGTCAGTGTAGTGTAGTGGTCAGTGTAGTATTGTGATCAGTATAGTGTAGTGGACAGTGTAGTGTAGTGGTCAGTACAGTGTAGTGGACAGTGTAGTATTGTGGTCAGTGTAGTATTGTGGTCAGTATAGTGTAGTGGACAGTGTAGTGTAGTGGTCAGTACAGTGTAGTGGACAGTGTAGTATTGTGGTCAGTGTAGTGTAGTGGTCAGTACAGTGTAGTGGTCAGTACAGTGTAGTGGTCAGTGTAGTATAGTGGTCAGTGTAGTATTGTGGTCAGTATAGTGTAGTGGACAGTGTAGTGTAGTGGTCAGTACAGTGTAGTGGACAGTGTAGTATAGTGGACAGTGTAGTATAGTGGTCAGTGTAGTATAGTGGACAGTGTAGTATAGTGGTCAGTGTAGTGTAGTAGACAGTATAGTGGTCAATGTAGTGTAGTTCTCAGTGTAGTGGTCAGTATAGTATAGTGGACAGTATAGTGGTTAGTGTAGTTCTCAGTGTAGTGGTCAGTGTAGTGTAGTGGACAGTATAGTGGTCAGTATTGTATAGTGTAGTGGACAGTGTAGTTCTCAGTGTAGTGGTCAGTATAGTGGTTAGTGTAGTGGACAGTATAGTGGTCAGTGTAGTTCTTAGTGTAGTGGTCAGTACAGTGTAGTGGTCAGTACAGTGTAGTGGTCAGTGTAGTATTGTGGTCAGTGTAGTATTGTGGTCAGTGTAGTGTAGTGGACAGTGTAGTATAAGGGTCAGTACAGTGTAGTGGACAGTGTAGTATAGTGGACAGTGTAGTATAGTGGTCAGTGTAGTATTGTGGTCAGTGTAGTGTAGTAGACAGTATAGTGGTCAATGTAGTGTAGTTCTCAGTGTAGTGGTCAGTATAGTATAGTGGACAGTATAGTGGTTAGTGTAGTGGTCAGTGTAGTGGACAGTATAGTGGTCAGTGTAGTATAGTGGTCAGTATTGTATAGTGTAGTGGACAGTGTAGTTCTCAGTGTAGTGGTCAGTATAGTGGTCAGTGTAGTGTAGTGGACAGTATAGTGGTCAGTGTAGTTCTTAGTGTAGTGGACAGCATAGTGTAGTGGTCAGTGTAGTGTAGTGGTCAGTGTAGTTCTTAGTGTAGTGGACAGTATAGTATAGTGGTCAGTGTAGTGTGTAATGGTCAGTATAGGAATCAGGTAGGTCAGTACTATTGTATTTGAAGGGACTCGGGGAGTGATAAAAGTCTGCAGGTTAGGGGGGGGGGGGGCGCAAATTACTTGCCTTGCCCCGGGTGCTGACAACCCACGCTACGCCACTGCCTTACATAGACTATCCCCCCTTCAGTCCGTCATGAATGCTGCTGCCAGACTCATCCACCTTACAAACCGCTCAGTGTCTGCTACCCCTCTCTGCCAATCCCTCCATTGGCTGCCACTCGCCCAACAAATTAAATTCAAAATACTAACAATAATTTACAAAGCCATCCACAACTCTGCCCCCAGCTACATCACTAGCCTAGTCTCAAAATACCAACCTAATTCAACCCTCTCCGTTCCTCCCAGGACCTCCTGCTCTCTAGCTCCCTCATCACCTCCTCCCATATCTGCCTCCAGGACTTCTCCTGAGCCTCGCTCAACATCTGGAATTTCCTACCCCAATCTGTCAGACTGTCTCCAAATTTATCCACTTTTAGGTGATCCCTGAAAACTTTCTTCTTCAGAGAAGCCTATCCTGCCTCCATCTAACAACTGCACTATTTTCTCCATTAGCTCCTCCCCCACAGCTATTATCCTTTTGTATAACTTGACCCTCCCTCCTAGATTGTAAGCTCTAACGCTTGTAAAGCGCTGTGCAAACTGTCGGCGCTATATAACTCTTGTATAATAATAATAGAGACTTATCCAAAGTGACATGGAGCTGTGATAGCCGCAAAAGGTGGCTCTACAAAGTATTGACTTTAGGGGGGTGAATAGTTATGCACATTGACTTTTTCTGTTATTTTGTCCTATTTGTTGTTTGCTTCACAATAAAAAAAAAAACATCTTCAAAGTTGTGGGCATGTTCTGTAAATTAAATGATGCAAATCCTCAAACAATCCATGTTAATTCCAGGTTGTGAGGCAACAAAACACGAAAAAAGCCAAGGGGGTGAATACTTTTGCAAGGCACTGTACTTCCTGGAATCCATCTGCCCTTAACTCAAGCATGCAAGCAGGAGATTGTGCTTAGAGCATGTGTTTATAAATGTGTGCCAACTAAACCCCTTGGTTTTAATCTGAACTGTTAGAAAGGGTCAATTTGGTTTGTTGCAGGCTGGCTGGTAAGTGAGCTGGGAATTTTTTTTTGTTGTTTTTTGACATACTTCGACCTTCTAAGCTAAGTGCTCCTTGCTGCAAAGCCAGTTATAGGTTGGGGTGGTTGCCATTTGTTTGTGCTGTTGGTGAATTGGTGAGAGGACACACTGGATACCTTTGCTGGCAGTGGCGTAGCTAGCACATCTGGCACCCGGGGGCCCGGGGCTGGACACTTTTGCACCCCCCCCCCATAAGAAAAATGCTATGTGGCAATATAGCTGCGCAACGTCTAAACTGTGGGTGTGGTCACATTGCATCAACAGTGGGAGGGGCTTAAAGGGTCATATGCTTTAATGATTGTGCCACAAGTGAGAAAGTATCAGATAGTACAAACCTCCGTACACTCATTTTAATAAAAATAAAACTATTCTATTGCATATCCTTTACTACACACAGCTAACCATAAAGTGATATTAAAGTCTTGTTTTTTCTCTAAATAATAAACATGTTAAACTTACCTGCTCTGTGTAATGGTTTTGCACAGAGCAGCTTGGATCCTCCTCTTCTTGGGTCCCTCACTGGCACCCCTGGCCCCTCCCTTTTTTAGGTGCCCCCACAGCAAGCAGCTTGTGTCCATTCACACACAGAGTCATGGCTCAACTCCGCTCCCTCCATCTTCCGATTGGCTCACTGGCTGTGATTGACAGCAATGTGAGCCAATGGTTCCCGCTGCTGCCAACAGCCAATCAGGAGTGCGAGTCTCCAGACAGCCAAGGCTCTCATGGACATCACTGGATTGAGAGGGGGTTCAGGTAAGTATTAGGGGGTTGGGGGGACAGCTGCACACAGAAGGTTTTTTTACCTTCATGCAAAGAATGTTGTGCCTTTACGACCACTTTAACAAAGAATGTGCTGTACTTAGAATGCAGTAGTCAGGAGCAAGAAATGTAAAACACAGTGAGGGGAATTTATCAAAACTTTTGCAATCAGAATTTTGGAACAGCTGTGCATGGCAACCAATCAGCTTCTATCTTCAGCTTGTTCAGCTTTAAATGAAATGAAAGCTATGAGCTGATTGGTTGCCATGCACAGCTGTTCCAAATTCTGTCTGCTCTAGTCTTGATAAATTCCCCTAAGGGCTCATTCAGACAGGCCCTGAGACAGGTCCTGTATGCTGAGCCAATTTTGCTGCATCCACCAGAGAGCTTCACCTATAGAAGTGGGTGCACAGATCCGAATGTAGACACTATGCGTTCAGATACATGCATCTCTTCCTGTCTGCATGTCAAATTTTGTCATTCGACTATGACCATGTAGCTGCTGTGTCCCAATTGACTTTGACTGGACTGCCTGCACAGGGATGCACAGGACACCATGCATCCCCACATGGTACATGGCTATTACACATGGCATGGACGCATATGCTTCATGTGAATGAGGCCTAATTGTCATGTGGACCGAATAGCAGGAAGGAGAAGATTAAAAGTAATTAAAAGAGAAGCATGGAAGTTTTATTTATGAATCATACTTACCTAGGTAGATGCATCTGTCCCCCACCAGCTCTACGGCTGAGAACCGAGTAATCAAACAGCCGATCACTCAGTTCTCAGCATTCCCTGAGCAGAGAGCTGGTGGCTGTCAGTCTCTGGCTCTGCTCTGCCCCCCCTCCGGTGCTCACTGAAACACTGGGCTGTGGAAGGCGTGGGAGTGGCCAGCTTAGGCTCTCAGAAGCTCGCTGAGAGGCTGAGCTAGGTGTCGGTCCAGACATGTGAGCGGATCCCAACCTTATAGTTGCAATCTTTCCCCAGCCTGGACCGACTCTTCCTCAGTCCAGGACTTAAATCCAGGCTCTCTCTCCCTGAAGCTGGAAGGTCCTTCAGGCACCCTCTTTCCTAGTTCAGAGGGCCTCCTTGATCCCCCTCTCATAGCCCAGGGCCTCCAGACACCCCCTCTCCTAATATGGGACCTCCAGACACCCCCTTACCTAGTCCAGTATCTCCCTTGTCCCCCACCTATCAAGGGGCCTTTGCCATACCACCCCCCATTTCCTAGCCAATGGCCTCCTCTGCACCTATCCCCTAGTCCAGGGCCTCCTCTGCTAGTCCAAGGCCTCCTTTACAGCCCACCTCAAAATAAGAGCCTCCTCTGCACCCTGCTTTCCGAATCCAGGCCCTTTATCTACCCCACTTTTCAAGTCCAGGGCCTCCTCTACATCCCCCAGTCCAGGGCCTCCTCTGTATTCCCCAGTCCAGGGCCTCCTCTGCACCCCCCCAGTCAAGGGCCTCCTGTGTACACCCCTCCTAGTCCAGGGCCTCCTCTGAACCCCCCCATTTCACCTCCTCTACACCCCTCCAGTCCAGCACCTCCTCTGCACCCGCCAGTCCAGAGCCTCCTCCTCACCCCCCCAGTCTAGGGCCTCCTCTTCACCCCCCCAAGCCCACCAGGACCTCCTCTGAATCCCCCAAGTCCAGGGTCTCCTCTGCGCCCCCCCACCCCACCCCAGGTCAGGGCCTTCTCTGCACCCCCAGCCCAGGGCCTCCCCTGCACTCCCCAGACCAAGGCCTCCTCCGCACCCCCATGAGCCCCGGGCCTCCACTGCACCCTCCAGTCCAGGGCCTCCTCTAACCCCCCCAGTCCAGGGCCTCCTCTAACCCCACTCAGCCCAGGGCCTTCACCGTACCCCCCAGCCCAGGGCCTCCTCTGCACCCCCCCAGCCCAGGGCCTCCTCCACACCCCCCCCAGTCTTCTTTGAAGCCTCCCCTTCTCTGGGATGCCTCATGCAGAAAAGACATAGGCTGTTTGGGCACTGGGCAGGACTAGGAGGGAGACCTGCCTGTCCATTACACTTGATCGAGTGGCAGTGACACCCTTAGAACAAGGGTTCCCTGGCGGCACCCCCCTAGATGCTTCACCTGGGGCAGGTGACCCCCCTGCCCCCCCCCCCCTGGTTTCGGCCATGTTTGCTGCCATTGTGCTATTTCTGGATGTCCAGTGCGTCCCTGTACCTTTAAGGAGGGGTGGGTCCCTCCAGACATACATATGTACTACAACTCAGGAGACTCTCAAAATTATAGAATTAGGACTGCAGTACACTGGGATGCTGTGACGTGGCTGCTGCAGCTTATGCACGTGTTTGCAAATGTGTGCAAACTAAACACCCCCCCCCCCCAGTTTGAACTTGAATTGCTAGACGGGTCGTTTGGATTTGTTGCAGGCTGGCTGGTAAGTGAGGCGGGAATTTTTCTTTGTTGTTTTTTGACATGCCCTTTCATGTGCTCCTTGCTACAAAGGCCAGTTATACACTACATTACTAAAAGTATTGGGACACCCTGCCTTTACACACACATGACCCCTAATGGCATCCCAGTCTAAGTCCGTAGGGTTCAATATTAAGTTGGCCCACCCTTTGCAGCTATAACAGCTTCAACTCTTCTGGGAAGGCCGTCCACAAGGTTTAGGAGTGTGTCTATGGGAATGTTTGACCATTCTTCCAGAAGCACATTTGCTGATCTTGGACGAGAAGGCCTGGCTCGCAGTCTCCGCTCTAATTCATCCCAAATGTGTTCTATCGGGTTAAGGTGGGTCCGCCCCCCTCCCCCAAAAAAAACTCTCTACCAATGAAACTGAGCATGTGCAGAGTGCTTCACTGTTCCCACAAATTTTCCACTCTCCTACTCGCAAAAATGGAAACTGGCCTACTGGAAAATGAGGGCTAGCGAGCGTGGGAAGAGAGAAGAGAAGAGAGAGCCGGATCATGAAATCGCGGAACATCGCTGTAACAGTTTTAATTTCAATTGCCGTGTGTTCCCTGCACTCGCTGTCACATACAGCCCTGCCTCCTGGCCCAGGCACATTGATTGACAGAACACCCGTCCAATCCCGGGACAGGTGACGTATTTTATAGTCCCCGGGCCAGGAGGCGGGGCTGTACGAGCGCGGGGAACACAAGGCATTTGAAATGAAAGCTGTTACAGTGATGTTCCCCCGCTCTCTGATGATCAGGCCGGCAATCCTCTTCCCCTGCACAGGTAGGCTGCATTGTTGGGCATAGGCAGGCTGCATTCACAGGTAGACTGCATTGTTGGGCATAGGTAGGCTGCATTGATGGGCACAGGTAGGCTGCATTGATGGACACAGGTAGACTGCATTGTTGGGCATAGGTAGGCTGCACTGATGGGCACAGGTAGGCTGCATTGAAGGGCACAGGTGAAGCAGAATTGATGGACATAGGTAGGCTGCATTGATGGACACAGGTGAAGCAGAATTGATGGACACAGGTAGGCTGCATTGATGGGCACAGGTGAAGCAGAATTGATGGACACAGGTAGGCTGCATTTATGGACACAGGTAAGCTGCATTGTTGGGCACAGGTAGACTGCATTGTTGGGCATAGGTAGGCTGCATTGTTGGGCATAGGTAGGCTGCATTGATGGGCATAGGTAGGCTGCATTGATGGGCACAGGTAAGCTGCATTGATGGGCACAGGTAGGCTGCATTGATGGGCACAGGTAGGCTGTATTGATGGACACAGGTATGCTGCATTGATGAACACAAGTAATGCGATAAAAAATACCACAGACTGTATTTTATTTGTGCATATGCAGAGATACTGGCCCAATCAGAGTCAGATCTCAAGTTCAACAACCAATGAGAAATACGTTTTTAGCACCCTACCTTGTGCCGAGACCACTTTGTAGGCTGGTGGCTATTCCGCAGGCAAAGAGGCTACTGGCCAATAGACGGCTCTGGTCTGGGGCTGACAAGCGCAAGTTCTGGTAGAGAAGGCTATGGCAGGTGCACAGCAGGGAAGCCTGGACCAAGAGGTGCTGGAAACAGATGGATCAGAACTGTTATATGTAGCAAAAACCAACTAATACGAATCAATTTATTGTTCTACTTTTCTTATTCTCGGCCTAACACAAAAGCATGATGTTGTTTTATAATAAAACTGGTAATAGAGATCTATGAGCACAACATACAATTTAACTTTATAAGATCAGCATTGTAATACCATCACAAACAATAATTATATCTGACAGTCCAATATAACCACTTACTGTTTTACTAAACCCACAACAGTAATATCAGTCTGTATATGCAGTAAAGCATGCTTGTTATACTCACTGTGGAACCTAAGGGGTTAATGATCTGCATTGTGTAAAAAGGCTGTTTGATCCTGTCTTCTCTGATCCTCCCCTTCTTCCACAGTCCCCAATTCACCTCCTGATAGCACAGAGCCCTGGGGGCACCCTGCACATGCTCAGTTTGGTATGTATTGCTTGAGAGGTTTTTTTTGGGTGGGAGGGTGCATGTGATCAACACAGGGCCAACCAGCACTGTCCAGACAGAGGGCCAGGGGTCATGCAGCCTCTTAAGACAGTCAGAGGAGAATGAAAACTCCTCCTACAGGCTTTATCCAGACACTGATAGAAGTCACAAGACTGCTATATACTACTGATAAAAAAAGGTATTTAGCAGTTTATATTTACTAAAACTATTGCATTTCCATGTTCTGTGTGGGAGACCAGATATGGTGAATGTAGGTCCTGGGTTTAGTAACACGTTAAGAAGATTTTAACCCCCCCCCCCCTTCATGACCAGGTCATTTCTTGCTATTCAGCACTTTAAGGCCCCTTTCTCATGGGTGCCCCCGCCTGACAGACTCCACTTGCTCAGCAGGAGATCGATCCGCTGGTCCCCACTGAGCAGGCGGATGACAGGTCCGTCTTTGCTCTGCACAGTGAGAGCCTATGGGGAAATCAGGTGAAAACGGACCGCCTGTCCGTTTTTACCCAAACATATCTGCCAGACAGATGGAAAATACAACCACTATCCGTCTGGATTTGGCGGACAGGATCTGAACATCTGGCGCTCCATAGGGGTGAATGGATGGTTTGATCAGGTCCGTCTGAAAAACCGACAGGCGGACCTGATCGGACAGCCTGTGTGAAAAGGGGCCTAACTGGCAATTGCGCGGTCATGCAGTTTTTTTCACACAAATAGAGCTACCTTTTGGTGGTATTTGATCAGCACTGTTTTTTAATTTTCTTTAAAGATTAAAAAACAATATTTTCTACATTCTGTTAAAAAACATGCCCAATTAAAAAAAAAAAAAAAAAATCTAATTTTTTCATAAATTTAGGCAAAAATGTATTCTGCTACATGTCTTTGGTAAAAAAAATCCCAATAAGTGTATATTAATTGGTTTGTGCGAAAATTATAGCATCTACAAAGTATGGTATATACTGTATATTTGAAAATTGATCAATCCTGATGTACTGAAGGCCTATCTCATTTCTTGAGGCCCTTAAAATGCCAGGACAGTACAAATATCTCCCAAATGACTCCTTTTTGGAAAGTAGACAGACTGAGGCATTTAGTAAGAGGCATGGCGAGTTTTTTTACGTTTTTGTCACAATTTTTTGGAAAATTTTTTTCTTTCTTTTTTTTTTTTTGCTCAGCTGCAGCATTTGATAGGTACATTGAATGTGGATGCAGAACAGGAGAGCGCCAACCGCAGCTCTTCTGAAGCTGTGATGCTGCACACAGTAGGGAGAGGGACAATTGCGGTGGCACTTGAGGCTTAGGCTTTCGGTAAGCTGCATAAGTTATATCCAACATATAATCTTATCAAAAAAATATGATGGTTTTGCTGACAGTTGAATGTAGAAAAGAATGCCGACATTAGAAAAAAAACTGCGTGGGGTCTCCCCTGAAATCCATACCAGACCCTTATCTGAGCAAGCAGTCATACTGATGGTGAAAAGGGCCTTTTCCCCACAACCCTGGCCGGTTGTTGTGGGGGTCTGCGGCCGGGGGGGGCGCCAGATCCCTGCTCCCCTCCATGTGAATAAATATGGGGTACATAATGGAAATTTTGTCAAAGGAGATACTTGTTCTAGTGACAGTTAAGAGAAGATTTCCCCTCACTTTGGAGAGATTTTTTCTCTCTTTTGGGATTGGACTTCTCCCCGGTGAGAACCAGATAGCTAACAAAAACCGTCAGAGGCTATCTAAGCAGAACATCAATCCATACCATCCAAAGTGAATAGATAAATCACGTTTGGTTTTAGAGAGATGGGTTAGAACCTCTGTCAGGTTTTTATTGCCATCGGTGTCCCTGCTGAGGAGATTCACTCTATTTATTCTGATGACCATTGTCAGTGGGACAAAAAGAGATGGGAAATCCAACATTTTGAGTTGTCACCAGAACAGGAAAAGAGGGAATATCATCCAATGAGGACACGTGTTCTTGTGACAAATGTCCAAGTGGGGGTTTCTCTAACTTTAAAGAGATTTCCTCGTATTTGTGGACACATAATGTATATCCAGGATACGAAGTGAAGGCAACTTTCCCAAAAATGAGACACAGAGAGCTAACAAAAACTGACAGGGGTACATTTGATCTTCAAATATACCTTAGGGCCCATTCACACTTGTGCGACTTGTCATGCGACTTTGGACATGACAAGTCACAGCCCATTATTTGCACTGACACCCATTCAGATCGGTGCAATTTAAAATTGCAGCGTTTTTGGAAAGGTGGCTGCACTATTTTGGTGCGACTTTGGTCCAGAGAATTTAAAGTCGGATCAAAGTTGCATCAAAGAAGCGCTAATGTGAATGGAGTCTTAGACCAGTGGTCCTCAACCAATGGCTAGGCTGTGTCCCTCGGCTGTCCCAGGCCTCCAGACAACTTAACCCCCCACAGTGCCCCCAGGCCCCCTGAGAGCCTTCAGCCCTTACATAAACCCCCAACCTCCCAACCATGCAGAACCTCCAGTCCTCTTTAGTGGCTCCAACCTCCAACAGTGTCCCACAGTGCCCCCAACCTCCCATTCCTCAGACCCCTTCAGAAACCTCATCCCCTACAGGTCCACCAAGTCTGCTGCAGAGACCCCTAACCAACTCCACAACCTCCACCCTTCCACGGTGACACCAGCCCCATCCAAAGCATTTAAGCAATTCAATGCATGCCTTGCATTCCCATACATTTATTGTGTAGTATAAACTTTATTCTTAACTGTTGCGGCATGGAAGGTTTAGGAAGAACTTACTGGGCCCTGGTCTCAAAAAAGTTAAGAACCACTGGCTTAGACTATACTTTCTGCGTTTTCTGCTATGCGTAAAGATGCATCTGTTTTTCTAAGGTTCCCCTGGTAGGGGCAGGCTGCCACTTACCTGAAGAGCAAAGAAGAAGCTCAGTAGCCAGGGTGGAGTATGATGAGGTCTGTAGGTTGAGATCCGAGAAGCTTTGGTTCCACAACAGATTATAGACATCTCTGTCCGCTATAGCAATGGCGGATGGAGCAAAAAGGCGAGAAAGATCTCGCTGCCAAAGGACCCATCGGCAGCTGAACTGACAACTTTTGTCTGATTCCTGTAGGCCCGTTTCTGGTCAGTCATTTACTTTGGTGTCATGCTTGCATGCACAGGGGTTTTCCAGTAACCTGAAGCTCTCGTGCAGAGACCATATGTAGGGAATACTGTTACCAGGAATGGGGGGGGGGGGGTAATTCCTGCATTGGCTGCGAAGTAAAGCACCCTGGCCACTGCATGTTTATTCTCCCAGCCACTGCCTCTGAAGCTAAAGGGGGAGTAGTTGAGGGGCAGTAAAAACACGGCTCAACCACCCCCTAACCCAGGGCCGTCTTTAATAGTGATTGAACCCTGGGTAAAAATGTTCTTGGGCCCCCCTCATGCAATTTCACTCTCCACCTGCTCTGAGACATACAATAAATAAAATCAGTTACTGTATCAAATCAGGCAGCAATTGCGATTGGTTGCCAGCAGCTACAGCATATCATTACTGCTTACTGACTGGTTGCTAGAGGTTACAGCACGCATTACAGCTCACTAATTAGTTGCTAGATGTTACAGTGAATGATTTTTGCTTGTTAATTGGTTGCTAGAGATTACTGTACAGTAATACTGCTCACTGATTGGTTGCTAGAGGTTACAGCACATCATCTCCTCCCTGCAGGGGAGCATGATATACATATGAATGCTGCCTTTATTTACATATCAATGCCGCCGACCGCAGCTATTTACTTAGTAATGCTGCCGCTATTGACATATGAATGCCCGTTATTTACATGTAAACACAGGGTCTGCAGGTGAGTCATCTGTACACAAAAATAGGGCAGAGCTGGGCAGCATTAGTACCAGCATTTCACACTGAGATATCAGGACACAGCACAGGACTAAAACTTCAAGGGACAAGGGAATTTAAACTGGGATAGTTGGCAAGTATGAGGCAGTTGCTTTGGGCCCAACAACAATGATAGGGCCTAGGGCAGCTGCCCCTTTTGCCCTGCCTTAAAAACGGCCCTTCCCTAACCACAAGTGTAAACTAGGCCTCTAAGTGTAAATTGAGCTGTGGTAATCTGTATTACCGCATGTAAGTATTTGGGTAGTAAACATAATAAAGGAGAAGTGTACATGAGGTCTACTCTAGCCCAGTGTGCTTTCATGATGCTTGTCTGTTACCATGGAGACAGTGTTAGGTTTTCCTTATAGACCTTGCTTTGTGCACTAGTGCGCAGTCATGTTGGAACAGGAAGGGGCCATCCCCAAACTGTTCCCACAAAGTTAGTAGCATGAAATTGTCCAATATGTCTTGGTATGCTGATACCTTAAAGTGGTTGTAAACCCTGTTACACCACTTTTACCTACAGGTAAGCCATTAACAAGGCTTACCTGTTGGTACCTTGAATATCTCCTAAATATGTACAGTTTAGGAGATATGCAATACATGTGCTGCTGCCGACATCATCGGTGCATGCACACTGAAGAAAGGGGCCGCTGTGCCGCTTCTTCAGGAGTTGTGCCATGACCGGCGGCTCCCGTGTGCATGCGTGGGAGTGACGTCATTGCGGCTCTGGCCAATCACAGTGCCCGAGGCTGAAATCGCACTGCACAAGACTGCATCTGAAGCATACAGGAATCGCACTGCGGGGAACTGCATGTGAAGGGATGCAGTTCTCTGCAGTGCGATTCCTGTGTGCTTCACATGCAGTCCTGTGCAGTGCGATTTCAACACCATTCATTTTGAAAGGTCTGGAATCGCACCACACCAAAAGTAGTGCAGCTCCTATTACAAATGGGTCCTAATTCCAGATGCAGTTCGATAACTGATTATAAAATGTGAGCTGGAGTTTCAATGTGTTAGTGTATCTAAATCTGCTAACACTCCCCTCCACCCATACTGACTACTGCTACTGTCTGCTGTGCCCCCCGTGCTCCTTCATCCAGAGCTCTCTTGGAGTTTACCATGGCAGACGTTCAATCAGCGGACAGGCCATCCGGCGGTGCCATGTGCCGAGAGCGGGATATGGGGCGAACCTGCCAGGGGGGTGGAAAATACAGGGAACAGAGCCACAGATCCTACACACCCCCCACCAGTGGCGGCTGGTCCTCAAAAATTTTTGGGGGGCGCAAACAAACTGAAAAATTCTGAAAAATACTTTTAAAACAAACATTTGCAACCTCACTGTGCCTAGCAAATTCAGCCACTTTGCCCATCAAATAAAGCCACTGTGTCATCAATTGAAGCCACTGTGCCATCAAATGCAGCCACTGTGCCCATCAAATGCAGTCGCTGTGCCCATCAAATACAGCCACTTTGCCATCAAAGCAGCCCCTGTGTCTATCATATGCAGCCACTGTGCCCATCATGTGCAGCCACTGTGCCCAACAAACACAGCCACTGTGCCCACCAAATACAGTCACTGTGCCCACTAAATACAGTCACTGTGCCCATCATATGCAATCAATGTGCCCACTGACCCCCCCCCCCATTTGCGGGGCCTGCGGCTCTGGCAGAACACCCAACACCCCCCCCCCCTGCAGGCACACGGCTCTGACAGACCCCCTGGCACTTGCCGCAGCAGCTCCTCTCCAAGTACACCAGAGCGGCGGCAACCTCCGCTCCAGCGTGTGTCTCCTCCACTCCTCTTCCTAAGCACCAGGCATCCAATAGGGTGGCCTGGCACTTTGGCTATTCACGAAACAGGTCTGACAAAATGCCTCATGATTGGTGGGGAGGAAGGTTAGAGTGAAAATAGTGAAAATTAATTCGCTATCGTCACACAATTGGGTGGGATCAGGGCGCACTCTCTGTGCCCCGAGCCCACCCTATTTTGAAGCCTATTAGAGCCTCTGGCTCTAATCAGGTGCTTCAAAAAGTACCACCCCCTCTCACCCCCGCCATAGGAATCCATGCATCCGGCGTCCTGAATGGGACCGGGCGCATAGATGAGGGGGCGGCACCCGTGTGCCCACAATGCACGGGCCGCCACTGTAGGACTGATTGGTGGAGTGTTGCAGAGATGGTTGTTCTTCTCCTCTCTACACAGAGAAACGCTGCAGCTCTGTCAGAGTGACCATCGGGTTCTTGGTCACCTCCCTGACTAAGGCCCTTCTCCCCTGATCGCTCAGTTTGGCCGGGTGGCCCGCTCTAGGAAGAGTCCTGGTGGTTCCAAACTTCTTCCATTTATGGAAGATGGAGGCCACTCTGCTCATTAGGACCTTCAATGCTGCAGAAGTGTTTCTGTACCCTTCCCCAGATCTGTGCCTCCATACAATCCTGTCTCGGAGGTCTACAGACAATTCCTTGGACTGCATAGCTTGGTTTGTGCTCTGACATGCACAGTTACCTGTAAGACCTTATATAGACAGGTGTGTGCCTTTCCAAATCATGTCCAATCCACTGAATTTACCAGAGGTGGACTCCAATCAAGTTCTAGAAACATCTCAAGGATGATCAGTGGAAATGGGATGCACCTGAGCTCAGTGTTGAGTGTCATGGCAAAGGCTGTGATACTTATGTACATGGGAGGAGCCTGTGATACTTATGTACATGGGAGGAGTCTGTGATACTTATGTACGAGTGAGGAGTCTATGATACTTATGTATATGGGAGGAGCTAGTGATACTTATGTACATGGGAGGAGCTAGTGATACTTATGTACATGGGAGGAGCCAGTGATACTTATACATGGGAGAAGCCAGTGATGCTTATGTACATGGGAGGAGCTAGTGATACTTATGTACATGGGAGGAGTCTGTGATACTTATGTACAAGGTATGAGTCTGTGATACTTATGTACATAGGAGGAGTCTGTTATATTTATGTACATGGGAGGGGTATGTGATACTTATGTACATGGGAGGAGCCTGTTATACTTATGTACATGGGAGGGGTATGTGATACTTATGTACATGGGAGGAGTCTGTGATACTTATGTACGAGTGAGGAGTCTGTGATACTTATGTATATGGGAGGAGCTAGTGATACTTATGTACATGGGAGGAGCTAGTGATACTTATGTACATGGGAGGAGTCTGTGATACTTATGTACATGGGAGGAGTCTGTTATATTTATGTACATGGGAGGGGTATGTGATACTTATGTACATGGGAGGAGCCTGTTATACTTATGTACATGGGAGGGGTATGTGATACTTATGTACATGGGAGGAGTCTGTGATACTTATGTACATGGGAGGAGTCTGTGATACTTATGTACAAGGGAGGAGTCTGTGATACTTATGTACATGGGAGGAGTCTGTTATACTTATGTACATGGAAGGAGCCTGTTATACTTATGTACATGGGAGGGGTATGTGATACTTATGTACATGGGAGGAGTCTGTGATACTTATGTACATGGGAGGAGTCTGTGATACTTATATACATGGGAGGAGTCTGTGATACTTATGTATATGGGATTTTTTCCCTTCTTTATCCTATCAGCGAGTTGCTGAGAGTCTGAGATGGCCGGTCCCCGCCCCCACCATAGCTCAGCGCTCCAATGAGCGAGGAGGAGCAGAGTGGAGAGCTGATGATTTACAGTCAGCAGCTCTCTGCTTGGGGAGCTGTGAGAACTGAGCCATCGGTGGTGTTCGATCGCTCAGTTCTCAGTGGAGAGGCACCGGGGGACCGATGCTTCATCCAGCTAGGTAAGTATAAATATGGAAAGAACCCAAAGCCTTTACTTCTCTTTTAATCAGCACAAGGAACGGTACTTCCATTCAGTGAGAAGTGTCCCTTGTGCTGGTGTCTGCTGTCTTTATGGAAATCTTCCATCCACTGCTCTCCAGCCACTGGACCCGCCGTACCCTCTCCTCAGGACTGCCCACCCTTTCTGCCCCCCCCCCCTCCTTCTCCATTCATAAAAGTGCTACCATAGCTTCCAACAATGAAAATGCTCTATGAATGGAGGAGGTAGATCTTTCATTCCTTCATCCTTTCCTTCCATTCATAGAGCACTTTTCATTCATGGAAGCTATAGTACAGCTTCTATGATTGGAGGAGGGTGGGGGGAAGGGCAAGCACAGTCTGCACTCTTGATGAGGGCTTATGATAGGTCCAGTGGCTGTATTAACCCCTGCAACACTGCTGGACATTTACTGACACAAGGGGGGAGGTGAGGGCAGAAGATGGAAGACGTCAACATATACAGCAGCAACCAGTACAAGGGACACTGCTTGTGGAATGTAAATATCATCCCTTGTGCTGATTTAATTATTTTTTTTTTTAAACAATGTAACTAAACTTAGGCTTTGATGTCCCCTAGGTATCAATAAATGGCCCATTTCACCGATCTTTTCATGTTTGGTAAGGTCAGGGTGACTTGTCTCAAGCTGCTTCACCTTCCACATTGACCACCCAGAACGGCTCCTCCCCCTTGAGAAACCCTTTATTAGATAAAAAGGGAGATGTGGCCCCCCCTTCGTTTTAGGGCCGGGGCTTCAGTAATGTAGTTTAATATATACAAGAAAGGAGTACAAGATAAATATAGAGAATCCTGCTGTATGCCAAGTGCTGGCATGGTGGGGGAGGGATGACGTGCCCCCTGCAGGATGGTAGGTGGAGCCTGTGATAGCGCTGTCTATATTACTATCCCGGGCTCCATCTGTTGGCTGCCTCATATCCAAGAGTTGCCAAATGTAGACATTAAGCTTTAAGGTTAATCAAAAATATCACAAGGGAAAGGTAGTACAGGGGGTAGGGGGAGTATGGAAGAGGGAGAGAGGGAGGAAGTAGAGGGGGGGAATGGAGGTTGGAGGAAAGAAGGGTGGTGAGGGTTGGGGGGAACCCTCACACCCCTTTATTTCCCCCAACCTCCCCCTTTCTTTTCCTCCATCTCTCCCTCTTCCATACTCCCCCCCCGTTCTACCTTTCCCTTTAGAATGTGATTTTTTCATTAACCTTAAAGCTTCTGCAGAAGCTGCAGAAAGGGAAATAGAGGGCTGATGGCAAGACCCTCCGGTTACTGGAGTGGCACCTGCCACCAGTGTAGGAACCTGTGTTGGTACAGCCGTACATAGTCCCTGGGAGGGTTCCTCAGACTTTTTGTTGAGTCTTCTTTTAGGAACAGCCAATTGTCCTGCATGTCCAAGTATATTGATAGTGATTAAGAAGCTGCAGAAAGGGAAATCGAGTGCTATAGATATAGTACACATCCTATCTATATACTTGAAGCATTAAATTCCTAAAATTTTCCCATAAAGCTAGCAAATTCACTGTTCACTCCAATACTTTGCAGTCCATGTAGAATAGGTTTCAGATGTGAACTGGCCCCAGGCACCAAAAGGACAGCCTACCTGACTACCTAACTAGAATGTTGTATTGTCTCTGAAACCCCAGAGTCCAATAGGCACAGACTTTTTTTCAAGTGCGCCAACACAAAGTCATCTCATTGAAGAATCACGCCTCTGTATCCCCAAAGTTCAGTAGGTACAAACTTAGTGTGAACATTCTTGCTGGCTCTATCACACCAAAGTTCAACGGGTATTTTCCTTAGGTTTTAAGTGTCACAATGTTCCACAATAGAGAACAACTTGTTTTTCCTTGTCACTGATTCCAGGGACTAAAGAGTTGAACTTGTAGTGTTGCAAACTTTCACACAGGCAACACAAACACTTGAACATGACTCGGCCTTTTCCAGGAGACTGAGGCTATTTTCCTCACACATGGAGGACAAGGACATGCTGAATTTTCAAAGCAACAGATCAGCATATCATTTTGCATAGTGAGACATATTGGCAATTCCTAGGCAACAGGTCAATACGTCATAGCCAGTAGGTTGCTATGGGAGAACCCGTGCATGCTCGTTCCAGAGCCAGCTCTGTGTGTTCATTCACAGCCCCCTGTCCCTGCTCTTTCATCACTGCAGAGGCATAACTAGAACCTTCAGGGTCCTGGTGCAAGAAACCATGAAAGGTCCCCCTGCCCCTCCCCTACTGGGGCCTGGAGCCCTTTCCTCCGAGTCAGGTGGGGGAAAGCCAGGGCCAGGTCACAAGTGTGACCTTAGCAAATTAGTTCCACCACTGGTGTCAGTAGTTTTTTATTTTTACTTTATTTATTTTATTATTTTATTACCATTTTCATGTCAATTATTTTTACAATTTTATTAGAAAAACTGCTACGCAAATACCATGTGACATAAAATCTAGCAAATCCCACCAAGGCCTGGTCTTAACATGGATAATGCCTGCAGATATTCCTTTGATGTTGGGCCTCACTATGTGCCTAAGCTGTAAAAAAGTCTCACACATGTGGTATCGTCATACTCAGGACGAGTAGCAAAATTTGTTTTGGGGTGAAGTTGCAAGTGTGACTATGCCGTGCGTGAGAAATAACTTATTAATATGACATTTTTTGTGAAAAATAAAAAAATTAAAAAAAATAATTAAATGTTTTCATTTTCCAAAGAACTGTGGAAAAATTACAATCTCAAAAAACTCATCATGCCTCTTACTAAATCCCTAAGACCCCTTTCACACTGAGGCGTTTTTCAGGCGCTTTAGCGCTAAAAATAGCGCCTGTAAAGCGCCTGAAAAAAGCCTCAGCTGCAATCCCAGTGTGAAAGCCCAAGTGCTTTCACACTGGGGCGCTGCGCTGGCAGGGAGTCACAAAAATTCCTCCCAGCAGCTTCTTTGCAGCGGTGAAGGAGCGGTGAATACACCGCTCCTGCCCATTGAAATCAATGGGGCAGCGCTGCCATATGGATTTAACCTTTTTTCGGCTGCTAGTGTGGGTTAAAACTGCCCCGTTATCGGCTGAATAGCGCTCCTAAAACAACGGTGAAGCGGCGCTAAAAATAGCGCTGCTTTACTGCCGACGCCCGGGCGCTGCGAGTGTGAAGGGGTCTTTGACGGTCGTCTTTCCAAAAAGGGGTCATTTGAGGGATATTTGCATTGTCTTGGTAGGTTTGGGCCTCAAGAAATGAGAGGCAGTCAGTACATCAGGATTGATCAATTTTCAATGATTGGCACCATAGCTTGTAGACTCTATAACTTTCACACAGACCAAATAATATACACTGGGTTATTTTTACCAAAGAAATGTAGCAGTATAAATTTGGGTAAAAATGTATGAAAAAAAAATCCTTATTCGCAAAATTTTACAATAGAAACTTGTTTTTTTTTTTTGTTCTTTTTTTTTTTTTTTTTTTATTTGTAGCGCAAAAAATAAAAAACCCAGTGGTGATTAAATACCACCAAAAGAAATCTCTCTTTGTGTGAAAAAAAATGACAATGTCATACAGGTACAGTGTTGCTAAGTAATTTTTATTCCAAGTACAACAGCACTGAAAGCTGAAAATTGGCCTGGGCAGGAAGGGGGCTAAAGTGCCCAGGATTGAAGTGGTTATTTCAGTACCCTAATATCTTCACAATAGCAAGAGGGGAACATAAAGAGACCGTCCTTCTAGACTCACCATCTACCAATTTCTTCGAAACAGGTGTACTTTCACAGTTAGCACATTGATTTTATTCCCATTGCTAAATAAAAGCTTTCTGAGAAGACCAGGAAAAATAAGCATCGTAATGCGTTTCTAAAAGTGCATGGGTTGTTATATTTTCTGTAGAGTCAGAGAAGGGGGAGGGGTGCGGAGTATTGCAGCACATGTCTCCTGCCACTCACTGGAACCGAAAAGTCACACCGGCCAAACCCCGCTGTCTCCTCTACAACCTTCTGCAGGCTGGAGAATGAAGAAAAGACGACTGAAATAAGAAACATAGACAGTCCTTTCAAACATTTTATACATAACAGCCTAGATCATTTGAGCAAGTAGTGAAAATAAATTAGTTACATAAGTTACATTAATGTGTATCACAAGGTAAACATTTCCTCCAAAATTCTTCAAGATAACTATATTATGATAGAAATGGTGATTAAAGGGCAAGTCCACCTATATTTGAAATTTAAGTGTTTGGTCAACGCTGGAGGGTTGAACCATAACAGTTTCTTCTGCCCCTCGGGAATTCTACTGATGAGATCTCTGAGTTGAGTTCCTGAATCTGCACATCTGTTGTGCCCATGATGAGGGATTCCCACCATCCCCACTGGATGATTTATTTATTTCATATTATAAAGAAGGTAGTAGGGGCAGTTGGGATACACATACGTGGGCAAGAACACCCAAAACTCCCAGGTGGACAGATGCAGAACAGGAGCTGGGTATACAGTATCTGATATTCCAAGCGAAATATGATGTTGGTTGGTGGGTCAACACAACATTCCCCAACTAAATCCTTATTTTGGGTGGACAGACATGTAAAAGAAGGAAGTGCATATATCTTAAAACATAACTCTAGCAATTTTTATTTTTTTTTAGTTTTAGCGTTTTTGAGTCAAGCAATTATTTCTGTTTGTGACCCTATTGGGGGAAATTTCCCACTAGGACAGGAAATTGGGGGAAGGTTGTCTCTAGGACAGGAAAGCACGGACAGTTGAGTCGAAACGTGTAGGAGTTCCCATGATTTTTGGGGATCTAAAGGTCTTCCTTGTATGAAGAAAGTCCTATCATCCTGTGCAAATTTTTTATTTACTGTTGCATGTATCTTATTAGTGTCTTAAAATTGTATTTAATACAATTATATTTGTAAAAGAACAAAAATGGAGAAACCTAACAAAAATAAGCTACACTACCATTGGTGACATATTTTATCTCCTTTTATTATTGTCAGAAAATAAATTGAAGTACATGCATAGCAATGGTCTAGACCTCTGTATACACACACAGGTATACTTGTTGCATGAGACGTTCTATATTTTTATGTCATGAGTTTCATCACCTTTTTTAATAGACATTGCTCTAGGACTGTTATAATGCATCTTTAATTTATGGTATACGTTTTGCCAAAATTTGGGGCGGTTTCTTGATTTGGGAGAATAGGATACTTCTGCTAGGACTGTCTATAAAAGTATTCACAATCTTGAGGCATCCCAGTCTAAAAAAAATGTAAATGTTACTCATCAATGGGAAACTAGGTATCGGAAAATGCACATAACCACCTTGATGAAATTAACATCAGGCTCCCCCCATTATGTTAGAGTTTGCCTTATCAGCGAATTCCCTATACATGAGGACCCAACCTAACATTAAAGTCCTCCTATGACACCGTACTGTACACCCATCCGAGAATCCTTTAATCACATCCAAGGCCCTCCAATCACAGAACCCACTAATCACATAGTCCCCCTATAACAGGATCAACTAATCATATAGTCCCCCTATCACAGAACCCACTAACTCACATCAGAGCCCTACCCTTTGGTTCCAGCATCATGCCAAAGGGTGGAAGGTGGAGCAGCTCTGGAGGAGGTGGACTTCCATCCTCTTCTGAATGCTGGGGTCAGGTCTGCAAACCACCTGTCTTGGATCAGCGTCATGCATTGCCATAGTGCGGGCTGGCCGACCGCAAGCACCATAGCAACAAGTGACGCTCAGTTTTGTGGCTCTAGAGCAGGGTTTCTCAACAAGGGTTCCTCCAGAGGTTGCTAGGGGTTCCTTGAGCAATTTCTACCTCTCAGATAAGTTCCCACTGACACCATTGATCTTTTTAGCGGGTATTTCTTCCCAATGACCACAAGTGTAAGGAGCATTCTACCCACTGATCATCACACTAATGTATCATAAGTTGTTGGAAAGTTATTTCAAGGGTTCCTCTGTGTTGAAAGGGTTAATAAGGGCTGCTCTAGAGTGTCACTGGATGTTAGGGTGCTGGAGGCTGGCCTGTCCACACCATGGCAACTCATGACACTAATCCAGGGCAAACTGGGTCCCATGCTTGAGGCACCCCAGGGAAGCCGAAAGGCATACAAATATGATTAACACCAGTCTATAATCCTTTTTACTACATTATACAGAGGCATCACACATCCAGATTTCAGACCTGGGTCTACAGGTGTGGGGTATCCCTTTTTGGCATTTCTTCACTTGATTTTATAATACTGGTCATAGATTATGGTGGATCTGAAAGGCTCTGTTGTTGGTTTATGGTTTTATAGCTGAACTCTGGGCAGATGTTAAATACACAGATTAATGCACTTCTTTTTTTCTATTTATAAATCAATCAGTGCATATTTTTAACACAAGCAGGGTAAGTGCCTAAATCTGTCTTGGTATCAGCCTCTTGAAGCTCCCTACACAGCAACATTCAGATTGGGAGAGGGAGATATAGCACAAGGAGTCAGTCTGTTGTTCTAATGCTCATGTGCGAACAAAGGGCCTCCTGATAGGAGGAGAGAGCGTGTGACAGAGAGATGAGTTTATCAGCCTTCTGCTTTTTCTTCTAGTCACAGTCTATGGAAGGAACAGGATCTCTAAGGCCTCATACACACTGGGCATTTAGACCTGGTGCTTGGGGTCCCAACATTTTGGTGCTAGTGGCCCCTCTGCCAGCAGTCCATAAAATGAGAGGATGAAAGCCGCTGCGACTGGACAAAAGCATTTGCATATTTATTTATTAGAGGTACTTACAGTGGGGGACATAATTATTTTATCCCCTGCAGATTTTGTAAGTTTGCCCACTTACACAAAAATGTAGGGTCTATAATTGTTATTATAGATGTATTTTAAATGATAGAAACAGAATATCAACCAAAAATCCAGAAAAAAAACATGATACAGATGTTATAAATTCAGTTGCAGTTCAGTGAGTAAAATAAGTATTTGATCCCGGGCCAGATCCCCTACCAACCAACAATAATTCTGGCTCCCACAGAATGGCTACAGTAGGTGCTCATGTGGTACACAGATTAGTCCTGTCAATTTAAGAAGGTGCTTCTAACGACAACTCATCATGTGTATAAAAGACACCTGTCCACAGAATCCCTTCCATTCAAACCTCACCATCATGGGCAAGACCATAGAGCTGTCAAAGGACGTCAGGGACAAGATTGTAGACCTGCACAAGGCTGGAATGGGCTACTAGACCATCAGCAAGAAGCTTGTTGAGAAGGAGACAACTATTGGAGCGAATATTCGGATATGGAAGAAATACAAAATAACCATCAATTGCCCTCGGTCTGGAGCTCCATGTAAGATTCTGCCTCATGGGGTAAGGATGATCATGAGAAAAGTGAGGGATCAGCCCAGAACTACACAGGAGGAATTGTGAATGATCTCAAGGCAGTTGGGACCACAGTCACCAAACAAACCATTGGTAACACAATATGGATTGAAATCCTGCAGAAAAAGGTGGGAATGGGAGTTTTGAGGTGCAAAATTTGTCTAATTAACACATAATCAAAATTTACAGAATTTTATTGTATAGACATTAAAAATGTTACAAACAACATATAAAAAATTCATACGATCACGGTACAAAGGATTTGCGGCTCTACATGTTTCGCCATCAATATGGCTTCTTCAGGAGTTTATTGTTAACCTTATGTACAGTATTACTACAAATAAACAAAGAAAAGCATTAAGTATATTTGATCAACACAATAGAATAAACAATTCATTTATAGAGACCATAAAGGTCTGAGGTTACACAAAATGTATATACAATCATTTACATCGATCATCTGATGATTAAATTCTCACCCCAAGTACAAGCACCACTCCAAAAGACTTTCAAAGACCCCCGAATGGGCAGTCTTAGCAAAGTATCAGTATGTCACAGAAGGGGCATACCCCTTAATTGAACCTGCAGAAAGATATCACTGATTAGACTTCCATAAACTAAATGATATCCAATGAGACCTAATTGATCCACCTCTACCTACCCTGTATCATTAAATAGCCAGGGGGAAAGGGATAATGGCATCCATGAGGAGAAACCTCATCAAAAAACAAAGTATGGCTGGATAGTAACGGTGGAACCTAAAATATAATATGGTCATGAATACCTATATCCATAATCACACTCTTTAGGAGGAACCTAACATGTTAAATTGTCTTACCTAAAATAGCTAATCTTTGGATGTCAAGATAGAGTTTTCTTTTTCCCTGTGGCAGTAACAGACCAAGGAGGATCCAGATCACTAATCAAAACCGTATGTAAGAAGCAAAGCTCCTAAAGATGATAAAATATATTCAGTTAATACTTGATAAGCTCAAGTTCATGTCTATTTATCTCAAAGAAATCCATTGGCCATAAAACGTCCTACCCTTCACAAAAAGAAATCTCCTCCTGCAGGAAACAAACACATCGAGCGGCTGCAGCAGCATCACCGCCGCCATTGGGGTGTTTAAATACCCCCTCCATCCCCACGGTGTCTGACGTCGCTGCCAGGATGCGGAAGGCCATTAGTTGCTCCTCCTGGCCTTCCCCCTGTTCCAGGGAGCGAGATCTCATGATAAACGCGATTAAAGCACATAGGCCGCAGCGTACCGTGCATGCACGAGACAGCCGCGGCCATTTTGGAAACTCCCCTCTCCCTTAGAAAGGTGATACCGCTGACTGCGCATGCGCAGGACAGCCGCGTTCGTAACACTAAATCCCACTGACAGTCAGGCAGTCTAAGGGGAGGCACAGAGAGTGAAGGACAGGTGAACAATAAGCAAAACACCACTCAATCCTGGAACTCCCTCAATTGCCCTACCCCACCAATCACAAAGATGATAGCCACAAAAACGAAGGGCAATATTTGGCAACCTATTAAAGGGCAACTCCACCTACAGTCAATCATTCTGCTTGCAAAATTCAAACCCTTTCTTTATCAAAATTGACAAACATAAAAAGGGGGTTACTGATCCAAATAGGGGATAAAAAACAACAGGGAAGAAGGGGAACAAAATTGGTGCCAGCCGAGCGCGAGGCAAAACCCCAAAGGGGTTCTACCCTCAAGGTGACTCCCTAGGCGTCTGTGTGACAACCTACTCCACCTTGACTGACTGGGGACCACAGCAGCCCATCAGGAATGAAGGATTGCAATTGAGGCAAGCATCAACCATCAAAGGACCTTCGTATAATTATTATGATTCATTTTATAATTGTTACATTTAATAGATGCAGATAGCTAACCACAAGGACCCCCCCAACACATATAACCCGTGAAGAAACAAAACAATTAAAAATAAGAAATCCAATCAAAACAAAATCCGCTAGAGAACCTAACTCAGAGAAATGGTTTGAAACTGAGGGCATCATTCAACCCTGGATGTTTAGTGGCAGACAAATTAAAAATCCATTTAGTTTCTCGTTGTAAGAGTATTTTCTCTACATCCCCTCCCCTTTCATTAGTGGGAATATACTCCAAAGCAAAAAACTTTATTTTGGTGCTGTCAAATTGATGATAGAGTCCCATATGACAGCTTATGGGGCTTTCAAATTTTTTGGCATTAACCAATCCTACATGATCCCTGATTCTATGAAAAAAAGGCCTCTTGGTCTTACCAATGTAGAACACGCCACATTGGCATTCCATATAGTATACAACACAGATCATTTGGCAGTTTGCAAAGAAATTAGGTTTGTACATTTGCCCATTTGGCAATTTTATCTGTTGAGCTTTCCAAATATATTGTCAGAAATTACATTTCTTGCATGGGGCTGTACCCGTAATTTTTTAACTACCTTTTTAACAGAATAGGAGTGATGACTGTGGACCAATTTATCCCTCAAGGATTCGGATCTCTTAAAGGTGATTTCTGGGTAATCTTTTATATGTTTGGCGATAGTCTCATCAACCTTAAGGAGATACCAAAATTTACTCATAATTTTCCGAACTTGACCATGCTGTCCGGAATAATGATTAATCTTACACTGGAATCTTCCACTCTTGTTTTCGATTTACATTTCAAAGAACTCCTATTCTGGTTATTGGTGCACTGATAGGCTTTTTTTAGGGAGGTTTTACTATATCGTCTTTTTAACAAGCGTTGTTGTAATGCTTTCGATTCAGCTTCAAAGTCTTCCTGCTTAAAGCAATTGCATTTAAGACGTAGATATTGACTGTAGGCAGGGGCATTGCTAGGTCTACAAAAGATGTGGGGCTAGAGCCCATAGCAGTGAAGTAAAGAAAGTCATACGCTTGGGTGGGCATACACATGTATATACAGTAATATATGTGTATGTGTGTATGTGTATATATCCCCAGAGAGCCCCCCACTTACATAAGGGTTCCCAGAGAGCCCCCCTTACATTAGGCTCCCCAGAGAGCCTCCCCCTTAAAATCCGGGTCCCCCGAGAGCCTCCTCCTTGCATCAGGGTCCCTAGAGGGCTTCCCCTCCCCTTGGGGACACCTGCAGAGACTCGGGGCTATAGCCCAAATAGCCACCCCCTAGCGACACCACTGACTGTAGGGTATGTTTGATATCAGGGGTGCCGGACGAGAGCTCTTGGCATTAAGAATGGAATTCCCTGATGATGGCTTTCTATAGAGGCTGGAGCCTAGGCTCCCATCCTCATTACCATAAATCTGGACGTCAAGAAATTTTACAGTTTGTTGGTGGTAAGTCAGTGTAAATTTTAAATTAAAATCATTACTTTTCAAAGCTTGCACAAAGCACATCAAATCTTCTAAGGAGCCCTGCAAGATTAGAAAAATATCATTGATGAATCTTTTCCAAATGTAAATTTGGCTCAAATACTTCTGCAAATCCTCCCTTGCAAATAGATCACACTCCCACCCGCCCAGGTACAGGTTCGCATAGGACGGGGCACATCGTGTCCCCATCGCAACCCCCTGCACCTGGAGGTAGTGGGAGCGTTTGAATAGAAAGGCGTTATTCATCAGAATGATATGCAATAGTGCAAGAATGAATTGGTTGCAGGGACCTGCCCTAGTGCCCGTTCTGATATGAAGCTCTCCACCACCCTCACCCCCCAATCATAGGGGATGGAGTTATAAAGTGCCTCCACATCCAGGGTCACTAACCATGTTCCCTCTGGCACATCAATGCCGTCTAGAGTACAAATGAGATCTCCTTTATCTTGAATATGGGAACTGAGTGCATTTACATGGTCTCAAATAGTCATCAATCAATTGACTCGCCGATTCTGTCAAACAACCGTTTCTGGATACTATTGGCCTCCCAGGTGGCTGGATCAAACTTTAGTGGATTTTCGGTAATGCATATAAAGTCGGAGTTTTTTGGGGTTTTAATTCTAAGAAACTCAAGGGTTTTCTTATCAATGATTCCTTTTAAGTGGGCTTCAGTGATAAGATTCCTATGCTTTTGTCATCCGTTCCAGGAATATTTCCGGTATCCTTTTATATCATTCATGGTTATCCAGTATTTCCAAAACCATATGTTCATAATGGGTTACATCCATAACCACAATGTTTCCTCCTTTGTCAGAAGGTTTTATAACTAAATGGCGATTTTGTCTTAGGTTTTCAAGAGCCACTTTCTGAGCAGGACTAAGGTTAGAGACCGCAGGATCCTTCCATCTAGTATTTTTAATCTCATTAACCATCTGCTGAGTAAATTCCCAAATATTTGGGTTGGCTTAAAGAAGAGGAAAGGCCCTAGATTTGGGTTTATAGAGTTGTGGCGGAGGAAAGCACGGAACCATGGGAGAACCACTGGAGACTAAACTGAGGGACTCAAGGTTCCCATCACTCTGCGGAAGGGACCCTTCATCATGGTTACCCTCTTCCCATAGATCCATCAGATTGTTAATGGCTTTCAATTCCTCCAAGGAAAAATTTTCCCATAGTTCACTAGGGGGGTTGGTTGTTATGGAATCCTGTTTTTTATCAAATATTGTCTTATACATTCATTTGCGAGTAAATGAACATCCTTAATCAATTCAAACTGATCAATTTTCTGCGTGGTGCAAAAGGTTAGTCCTAAGGACAGAAACTCAGTCTGATCATTGGTTAGGATATGGGATGAAAGATGTATTACTTCTAATTTGTCTGATTCAGGGACATTTTGGACTCCTGTGTTTCCGTGTTGGAGCCTTTTTTTAAGGTCCAACTGTGGGGGTGGTAAAAAATCGGTGCAGTGTGTAAATCATTTCCTGCTATTGTAGTGTAGTCCCCCTCCTTAAGAAGTACAGGCCCATCTCAAGTTTGCCAATAAACATCTAAATGATTCAGAGAAGGATAGGGAGAGTGCTGTGGTCAGATGAGACCAAAATTTAGCTCTTTGGCATTAACTCGACTCGCCATGTTTGGAGAAGGAAAAATGCTAACTATGACCCTAAGAACACCATCCCTACAGTCAAGCACGGAGGTGGAAACATGATGCTTTGGGGCTGTTTCTCTGCTAAAGGTAGAGACTGACTTTGCCGCATTGAGGGGTATTGTAAAATTTTTCATGAGAACTTTCTTCCCTCAGCCAGAACACTGAACATGGGTCATGGATGGGTCTTCCAGCATGACAATGACCCAAAACATACCACCAAGGCAACAAAGGAGTGGCTTAAGAAGCACATTAAGGTCATGGAGTAGCCTAGCCAGTCTCCAGACCTTAATCCTATAGAAAATTTATGGATGGGGCTGAAATTTCGAGTTGCCAAGAAATCTTAGGTATTTAGAGAAGATCTGTAAAGAAGAGAGGACCAAAATCCCTCCTGAGATGTGTGCAAACCTGGACACCAACTACAAGAAACATCTGACCTCTGTGCTTGCCAACAAGGGTTTCTCCACCAAGTACTAAGTCATGTTTTGCTTGGGGATAAAATACTTATTTTACTCACTAGAATGTAGCTCAATTTACAACATTATCATCTGTTTTTTCTGGATTTTTGGTTGCTATTCTGTCTCTATCATTTAAAATACACCTATATTATAGACCCTTCATTTCTTTTAAGTGGGAAAACTTTACTCATATATTGTACGTTCCTGCCCTCAAGGAGCTTACAATCTAAGCTCCCTAACTCACATTCATACATGCACTAGGGCCAATTAACCTACCAGAATGTCTTTGATGTGTGGGAGGAAACCTATGCAGGCACAGGCTGAACATGCAAACACCAGGCAGGTAGTACCATGGTTGGGATCCAAACCAATAACCCTACTGCTTCTAGGCGGAGGTGCTAGCCACTGTGCTGTGCTGCATATGGTAGTATGAGCCCAGGGTTGAATGCTCAGGATGCAGACTGCTTGTGTTGTGGGCATTCATCCCTGGGTGCATTCTGCCCTAGATGTTAGTTGCCATCAAGTTGCAGCGGCTTGCAGCCTTCTACAGGCTGCTGGCAGCGGATCTGGCTGATGCACCTGTGCCTTCCATCTAAACACCCGGTAATCATGAAGCCTAGGTGTTACTTAATTTCAGCAGAGGGAAAAATAAAAACAGGTCTACTGCCCTTCCAGACCTGAACATGCTTTTGTGGCAGAGCTGTGTAGATCTCAGGTCTGTATGGACATACACATTCTTTTGTGGGTAAAACAGCTCTCCTATATGCATTCTGTGTATTTTTACTGTTTGATTGAAGTTCAGCTTTAATTTTTTTTTTTACGGGTTACATTTGCTATATACTGTATGCACTTCAGTTTATTTTCTGACAATATTAAAGAGAAATAAAACATTTCCACATTAGTAGAGCTATTTGTGTTCCGATTCTCTTCTTTTCATTCTTTTTTCTGAGTATTGGTTATTGTTGAGATTCAGCCTGCAGACAGAATAGTGAGCCACAGGTTCTGACCCTTCCTAACTTTTCTGGTCTGTGTCCCCGCTGGACATATTTTCCATCATTTCCTACGTCTACGCGTTTCGTCGCTCCTCCAGGGCGTCATCAAGGACTTCCCCGCTAAGCGTTTTTTGACCCCTGGACTGCAAAGCTGAGGGTCTACACAGGTTCTGGTGTGTGGGGTTACAAGAGGGGATCTCTTGCTCTTCATTGGGTGTGGTCTCTGAACATTTCCTTTGAAGCCTGCTACTTGAGCTGCCGCTGGAAGCACTTGGCACTTTATACATATATATTTTTATTGTATTACTAGTTACCATTGAATATTTGTTTTATAGCACTTTGCACTTTATTATGTTACACTTTTTTCATGAGCGCTGTTAAGATTATACATCCCCTTTTTTTTTTTTTAAACTGCCCATTTCAGTTTCGGTGCATCCTGAGTTTTAAGTTTTTGGCACCGGAATTTTTTTATTTCTGTGCACCACTAATAATGATAGATCTTCTTTAAAGCCTAACTCAAGGAATACTATGACCTAAAATAGTTTGTTTGGGCCAAGCTGGCCCAGTCAACTATTTCTTTTGCTAATTGATGCAGCGGCTGGCATCGCTGTATAAACTGTATATGGCATCAGCTACATACAGTATACAGAGTTGTGTTCTGGCAGCGCTCAGCCCAACTCAATTTTGTTCTGGAACAGGAATTCACTGTACTGTTGCCAGAACACGACGCTCTATACTGTATGTGGCTGATGCTATCTACAATTTATACAGCGCCGACAGCAGGTGCAGCTATTAGTAAAGGATTTAGTTCACTTGGGCCAGCTTGGTTCAAACAAACTATTGAAAGTAGGGTTACACCGATACCACTTTTTTAAGACCGAGTGCAAGTACCGATACTTTTTTTTCCAAGTACTCGCCAATACCAATACTTTTTTTTTTTTTATGTTTTATGACAGTGGCACTAATAGGTGGCACTAATGGGCACTGATGAGGTGTGGACTGTCAGTAGCTTTTTATTTAATTTTTTTTTTTTACAATTACATTTTTTACAATTATTTTTTTTTATAATTTTTTACAATTTATAATTTTTTTTTATTTTATTTTTTTTACAAAGCTTTCTTTTTTGGGGGAGGGGAGTGGACAGTGTCAGTGTTTTTTTACATTTATTTTTACAATTTAACCTTTAAATATTTATTTATTGCAATTCTTTGTTTTTCATTTATTTTTATCATCCCTGTTGGGGGTGGCTTTGATGAGATGTCAGGGGTCTAAACAGACCCCTGACATCTCCCTTTTGAGACAGAGAAAGGGACTGAGGACACAGATTGCCCAGTCCCTTTCTCAGCAGCCTCAGCTGCACTGAAGATGAATGGGCAGAAGACAGAGGCTCCTCTCCATTCATAAACGGAAGCATCATAAACAGTTTACAATGCTCAGTTATGAATGGACAGAGTCAGTGATCACTGTGCATTCAGAAAAGGAAGGAGCCGGTAAATTACATATTTACTGGCTCCTTCCTCCGCTCTCCATCCTGACAAATCGAGGACAGAAGGGGGGGGGGGCGGAGGAGCACACAGAGGACCTGGGGAGCCGGAGGAGCACACAGAGGTCCCAGGGAGCTGGGGGAAGACCCTGGGAACCAGAGGAGGACCCGGAGGAGCACACAGAGGACCCAGGGAGCCAGAAGAGGATCCTGGGAGCCAGAGGAGGACCTGAGGAGCCGGAGGACCCAGGAAGCTGGAGAAGGTCCCCGGAAGCCAGAGGAGGACCCGGGGAGCTGGAGGAGTACATGGAGAGCCGGAGGAGCACACAGAGGACCCAGGGAGCCGGAGGAGGACCCCGGGATCCAGAGGAGGACCCAAGGAGCACATGAAGGACCCAGGAAGCAGGAGGACCCAGGGAACCAGAGAAGGAGCTGACGGAGGACCCGAGCAGCCAGAGGAGCACATGGAGGACCCAGGGAGCCGGTGGAGTTCCTCGGGAGCCAGAGGAGGACCCAAGGAGCACATGGAAGACCCAGGGAGCCGGAGGAGGACCCCGGGAGCCAGAGGAGAACCCGAGGAGCTGGAGGACCCAGGGAGCCGGAGGAGGTCCCCGGGAGCCAGAGGAGGACCCAGGGAGCAGGAGGAGCACACGGAGGACCCAGGGAGCTGGAGGAGGACCCAGGGAGCTGGAGGAGGACCCTGGAAGCCCAAGAAGGACCCGGGGAGCTGGAGGAGCACACGGAGGACCCAGGGAGCCGGAGGAGGACCCAGAGGGCTGGAGGAGGACACAGGAGGGGACAGTCGGGGGTGATTGTGCAGCATAGGGGGGAGTTACAAGCACCAATCTCCCTGTATAGCTTTCAAGAAAGCAGCTGACAGCTGCGGGAGGGAGAGGAGGAGAAGCGGCTGTCAGCTGCTTTATTGAAAGCTACACAGGGAGATCGGTGATTGTAACTGCCCCCACCACCCACCACTGCACCGATCATCTCTGAGGCTGCCCCCCCCCCTACGCTGAGGATGCCGGACTCAGTACAACAGGTATTGGATTAAGCATCGGAGCATTTGCAGGAGTAGTACACGTGCGAATGCTCGGTATCGGCACCAATACGGATACTAGTATCAGTGCAACCCTAATTTAAAGTGATAGAAAAGCTGGAGTTTATCTTTAAAGCAGTGATAAACCCAAAAGTGCGTAGGGTGTTTTTTTACTGTCAGAGCAGTAAGGATGTGGTGCTTCCTTCCACAATAAGTGGTGTCAGCGGGGAGTGTCGGTAGTTTAAAAAAAACTGTTATATGGGCATCTTAGCGAATGCGATATACAGGGATATGGGAATTGGTATTGACATAAACACATCCATGCACACACACCGGTTGAACTGGATGGACTGGTGTCTTTATTCAACCTCACCAACTATGTAAGTAAACATTTATTATAATGCAGCTTACTAATTCTTGATGGCTGCTTGAGTATTCTTTTTTAGACATATTGTCGTTTATTTTCACCTGGCGATCCTGCCAGTAAGTCTGTTATTTTTCAACAGACAAAGCTGTTCTGCAGATGGTTGAGACAAGCCATTTAAAGTGTTACTAAACCCACAACAGTAACATCAGTCTGTATATGCAGCAAAGCATGCTTGTTATACTCACTGTGGTACCTAAGGGGTTAATCCTGCGCATTGTGTTTGATCCTGTCCTCTTTGATCCTCCCCTTCTTCCACAGTCCCCAAACCATCTCCAGATAGTACAGGGGCTAGGGGACAAGCTGCACATGCTCAGTTTGGTGTGTATTGCTAGAGTTTTTTTTTTTTTTTTTTCTTGGAAGGGTGCATGTGATCAGCACAGGGCCAATCAGCACTGTCCAGACAGAGGGTCAGGGGTTATCCAGCCTTATAGGACAATCAGTGGAGAATGAAAACTCCTCCTACAAGCTTTAACCAGACACTGATAGAAGTCACAAGACTGTTATATACTGCTGATGAAAAAAGGTATTTAGTGGTTTATATTTACTAAAATAATTGTATTTCCATGTTCTGTGTACTGTGGGAGATCAGATATAGTGAAAGCAGAGCCCGGGGTTTAGCAACACTTTAGGACTGACAGGGGTGCTTACAAATGATCAGCTTTTATTTGTTTATGTAAAACGTTTATCTCAAAAGGAACAAAACTGTTTGTTGCAACATGTAACTGCTTATAAAGTATTGGCTGAAGTTTGGCCTCAATTTGTTTAGTGTATTTAAATCTGCTAGTACATCTATCACTCGCTTCCCTCCAGACTGACAATGCTGCTGTCTGAATGTGCCTCCTGTGCTCCTTCATCCAGTGTGGGGGGCACTAGACACGTGCCATTCATTTAGTTCCAAATTCGTTTTTTTTAACGAATTTTGACAAATGCGTTAATTTCCAGATTTCCGAATTTTTCAATTTCCGAAATTCCGAATTTCTGAATATTTTCAAACTTCGGAATTTCGGAAATTCTCAGTTTCGCAAATTTAAAAATCCTAATTTTCAGAAATTCGAAATTTCGAAAATTCGGAATTCTAAAATTTGAAATTGGGAAATTCGAAAATTTGGAAATTCGGAATTTGAAAATCTGAATTTTTCGGATTTCCGAAAAAAAGCAAAAAAAAAAAAACAAAAATGAATGAAACGAAAACGAACACATTTTTCAGTCAGTGCACATGTCTAGGGGGCGCTCTAATACAGGAGGTGTGCTACTGGCCAGATTACCAGGTGAAAACAGAGGGAAAAATAAAACGAATACAGCCACCACATCTAATGATTGGTTAGCTGCAATATATTACATTTTTTGGTTTTGGGTTTAATATCGCTTTAAGCTTTAAAAAAAAAAAAAAAGATCTGTATAAAGTATAACAATCCAATGTTGTCCAGCTTCTACTTCCGCTGGTGGCGCACTGTTGGCAAAAAGAGAGCTAAAAGAAAAAAAAAAAAAAAGAAAACAAAACCTAAACATCAGCAATATGATCCGGAAGGTTAAAAAAATGAAAGTCACACCCCAGTCTGCGGGTGGGATGAGGGTACCAATGAGAATACACATAACTCTGATCTATTCAGCACTGCCCATAGACATCTATACAATGGAAGACGAAATCCTACAATACAATCTCTGCATTGCTATCTATGATATGGCCGTCATCTCTATGCCTTGTTATTCTCTACAAAAGGGGGTTTCCACCTTCAGAGAACTGCATTGGCTTGTACAGTACACGGCTTCCTGCTGTTTCCTGGTTGGTTCCGAGGGGGGCGCATTTAAAGTGGACGTAAACCACAGACACGAAATATGAACAAAGCATATCCCTCTATAGTGCGTACTTGTCTCAATCCAGAGCACTAAGCGTCATTTCTGTCTGCTGCTTTTTTCCTCTGCTTTCAGGTCACTTCTGACACATTTTCCTGACACCAAGAGAAAATAAGGTAACAGGCTAGAGAGCTCCAGCACACAGCCTGCGACTGACAGCCGCAGCACTGTTCATGTGTGCAGTGTGAAGAAGAGTGTGTCCCTTCCCTCCAATCAGCTCTCAGAGTTCCCCTCACTGAGCTCCGCAGAGAGTAACTTCAGCTCTCCGCCCCCTTTTTTCTGATAGCTCAGACAGGCTTTGTAAATTCTGGACAGATGTAGAGAGGAGAAGACTTCAGATAAACAGGTACAGCTTGTGTAGGAGGATTGGTTTCGTCTCTGTGTATCACCTGAGGCCAGTCACTACACCAGCTATATTACCAAAAGTATTGGGACGCCGGCCTTTACATTACATGAACTTTAATGGCATCCCAGTCTTAGTCCGTAGGGTTCAATATTGAGTTGGCCCACCCTTTGCAGCTATAACAGCTTCAACTCTTCTGGGAAGGCCGTCCACAAGGTTTAGGAGTGTGTCTATGGGAATGTTTGACCATTCTTCCAGAAGCGCATTTGTGAGGTCGGGCACTGATGTTGGACGAGAAGGCCTGGCTTGCAGTCTCCGCTCTAATTCATTCCAAAGGTTTTCTATCGGGTTGAGGTCAGTACCCTGTTCAGGCCAGTCAAGTTCCTCCACCCCAAACTCGCTCATCCATGTCTTTATAGACCTCACTTTGTGCACTGGTCCAAATCATTTGGTGGAGGGGGGATTATGGTGTGGGGTTGTTTTTCAGAGGTTGGGCTTGGCCCCTTAGTTCCAGTGAAGGGAACTCTTATGGCGTCGGTATACCAAGACATTTTGGACAATTTCATGCTCCTAACTTTGTGGGAACAGTTTGGGGATGGCCCCTTCCTCTTCCCACATGACTGAGCACCAGTGCACAAAGCAAGGTCCATAAAGACAGGCATGAGCGAGTTTGGGGTGGAGGAATTTGACTGGCCTGCACAGAGTCCTGACCTCAACCCGATAGAACACCTTTCGAATGAATTAGTGCGGGACTTTGAGCTAGGCCTTCTCGTCCAACATCAGTGCCTGACCTCACAAAAGAACTTCTGGAAGAATGGTCAAACATTCCCATAGACACACTCCTAAACCTTGTGGACAGCCTTCCCAGAAGAGTTGAAGCTGTTATAGCTGTAAAGGGTGGGCCAACTCAATATTGAACCCTACAGACTAAGACTGGGATGCCATTAAAGCAGCATTCCACCCAAAAATGGAACTTCCGCTTTTCCGGTTCCTCCCCCCCTGTCCCATTTGGCACCGTTTAGGGGGGAGGGCGGAGCAGATACCTGTCTAAAACAGGTATTTTTCTCCCACTTCCGGGCAGAGATACCTGCGCCACCCACGGGTATTTACGCCACTTCCGGTACCTTCTCCCCCCTCCGCTGTCTTCTGGGAGACACACAGGTCCCAGAAGACAGCAGGGACCAGTGGGATAGCGCAGCGCGAGTCGCGCATGCACAGTAGGGAAGCAGGAAGTGAAGCCACAAGGCTTCACTTCCTGATTCCCTGACCGAAGATGGCGGCGGCAGCCGAGGAATAGATCGGCCTCGGGTGCCGACATCGCGGGCGCACTGGACAGGTAAGTGCTCTTATTTTCAAAGTCAGCAGCTGCAGTATTTGTAGCTGCTGTCTTAAAAAAAAAAAAAAAAAAACGTCGGAACTCCACTTTAAAGTTCATGTGCGTGTAAAAGCAGGTGTCCCAATACTTTTGGTAATATAGTGTAGGTAAGGCTTTAATACCGCTGTCTTTCATACAATTCAGGATGCATTTCTAGAATATGTCTAAAAAAGGTTCAGAAGCACAAATACACTCCGGGAGGATTTCTGCTTCGTCCTGTACACAGTTTAGCTGTCTTGGTTGATTTATTGGGGGAGGGGAGCCAGAGCTCTGGATTCATTATTTCAGGTGACTGATATCCAAGAACAAAAATGTTCTCCATCACAGATTACACAGATGTGGCGCTTGCATTCTTTTTAGGCCAAGAACCTTTTCAGCAAGTACCTGTTGATCCTGCCAGAAACACGGTGTCCTTGTGGCTATACTGAAAGCACAAACGTTATCTCCTTCCAAACTAGCTTCTTAACCGCTTGTCGACCTGCACACCGCGATGTACGTCGGCACAATGGCACGGCTGCAGAAATGGGCGTACCTATACGTCCCCTTTAAGACGCGGCATTGTGGGGCGCGCACGCCCACCGCGTACTCCGTGAGCATGCCCGTGTGTCCCGCGGACTCGATGTCTGCTGGGGGCCCAGTGATCGTGTCACGGAGCGGCAGAACGGGGAGGTGCCTATGTAAACAAGGCATTTCCCTGTTCTGCCTAGCAACATGACAGGGATCTACTGCTCCTTGTGATCGCTGTCATGTCAGTGGTAGCCCATCCCCCCCTACAGTTAGAATGACTCCCTAGGACACACTTAACCCCTTGATCGCCCCCTAGTGTTTAACCCCTTCCCTGCCAGTGTCATTTACACAGTAATCAGTGCATTTTTATAGCACTGATCGCTGTATAAATGGTCCCAAAATAGTGTCAAAAGTGTCCAGTGTGTCCACAGCAATGTCGCAGTCCCGATAAAAATCGCAGATCGCCGCCATTACTAATAAAAATGCCATAAAACTATCCCCTATTTTGTAGACGCTATAACTTTTGCACAAACCAATCAATATACGCTTATTGCGATTTTTTTTACGTATGTAGAAGAATACATATCGGCCTAAACTGAGAAAGAAATTCGTTTTTTTATATATATTTTTGGGGGATATTTATTGTAGCAAAAAGTAAAAAATATTGTTTTTTTTTTCAAAATTGTCGCTCTTCTTTTGTTTATAGCGCAAAAAATAAATACCGCAGAGGTGATCAAATACCACCAAAAGAAAGCTCTGTTTGTGGGGAAAAAAGGACGTCAATTTTTGTTTGGGTGCAACGTCGCACGACCGCGCAATTGTCAGTTAAAGCGGCGCAGTGCCGAATCGCAAAAAGCGCTCTGGACAGGAAGGGGGTAAAATATTCCGGGGGCTGAAGTGGTTAACCGCTTGCCGACAGTTTACTGTATATATACGGCGGCAAGACAGCTTCCCTGCACTTCCAGGTCTGGGGCAGATTGGACACAGCGGGAGCCAATCAACAGGCCCGGTGGAACTGCCGATTGCTCCCAAGAGAAAAAGAACGGCGGCCTGCCGATGTAAACAAGGCAGATCACCGTTCTTTGAGAAGGGAAGGTAGAGATCCTGTGTTTCTGCTAAGCAGGACCACGGACCTCTTCCTTCTTACAGTACAAGCACCCCCCCCCCCCCCCCCACAGTTAGAAAACACTCCCTAGGTACACATTTAACCTTTTGATCGCCCCTGATGTTAACCCCTTCCCAGCCAGGGTCATTAGTACAGTGACAGTGCATATTTTTAGCACTGATCACTGTAATAATGTCACTGGTCCCCAATAGTGTCCAATTTCTCCACCCGTAATGTCGCAGTCCAGCTAAAAGTCGCTGATCGCCGCCTAGTAAAGATAAATAAATAAAAATGCCATAAATCTATCCCCTATTTTGTAGGCACTATAACTTTTGCGCAAACCAATCAATATACGCTTATTGCGATTTTTTTTAACCAAAAATATGTAGCAGAATACATATTGGCCTAAACTGATGAAGAAATTCGATTTTTTAATTTTTTTATTGAATGTTTTATAGCAGAAAGTAAAAAATGTTTTTTTTTTTTTCGAAATTGTCGTTTTTTTGTTTGTTTATAGTGCAAAAAATAAAAGCCGCAGAGGTGATCAAATACCACCAGAAGAAAGCTCTATTTGTGGGAAAATTTTTGCATGACCGCGCAATTGTCAGTTAAAATAATGCAGTGCCGTATCGGAAAAAATGGCCTGGTTATGGGGGGGGGGTAAATCAAGTGGTTAAACCTCTAATGCCCCCACCCCATGTACGGAGATAAAGAGAGGAAGATGTGTTTTTGAATCAAATCAAGAAAAGCAGTCATGGCTCCCTCCATAGATACAATGAGTGTTGTCACTCTAGGACAGGAGACGTGTTACTGGCAGGATCACCATGTGAATATAAAAGGGAAAAAGCCTCAAAAAAGGAAACTAAAGCTTTGTTTACACATTCAGCTGGGGGGCAGTAAAACTAGGCAGTTGAGCCATGGTTTTACTGCCCCTGACTGTCCATCTGAACGGTGATATGCAGCTGCAAAAATTACACGCATGTCACTTTTGGATAGGGGCTGCCGCCGCCGAACATGACTAAAAGTCTATGAGGCCGCCCTGCATTGCACGCGATTGAGGCGCAATAGTGCAGCATTTTAAAAGGTTGAATCAGGTGGTGAGGAGACAAAATATCGTCCCCCTCCCCACCACATCTCTGAAAAGCAATGCGAGCATGGATCGCTTTTCAGAAAAGCAGCAGTACTTGCCGCACATGTGAACAAGCCTTAATGCAGCCACCACCCCAAGGACCGGTGAGCCAAAATATATAAAATTATTGTGTTATTGGATTTAGATACATCCCCAAGCCCACGTTCATTGCGGGCTGATTTGACATTGCGATTTGAAATGTCAAATCGCATGCCAAATCGGAGCCTATTGCCGGCAACAGCGCCGTCCGAATCGGTGCAACGCCAGCTTTGCGGCACCGCACCGATTTCCAAAAGTAGTTCCTGCACGACTTTTGGCGACTTCGGGGGGCGATTTCAATAGACATGGACATAGACAGGAACCCGTACAAATGTCTCTCAAATCGCCCCCCGAAGTCGCAGTGAAATGCCGGTTTGAAATTGTGCGAACTGAACTCGCATTCAGTGTGAAGATGGGCTTAGGACTTGGTTTCACTCATGTCTCCCGCTCCTTAATTGATAAGCAATTGACAGGCAGCTCAGAGGACGCCTCCTTGATGCCTCTCTTAACGCTTGGAAGGATGCAGAGTCGCACAGGAAATGTGGTGCATTACACTCAGCTGCAGGGTGGTGGTGGCACAGCCTTCTTCACTTAAATGACGGTGGTTCTGCCTGCTGAACATGACCTGTGCTATACTTTTTGCAGCACTTTTTGCAGCACTGGCGGCATATCTCTCAAATCCTCCGACCGCCAGGTTCAAGGGGCAGTAAAAACACAGTAAAAACCTCCTGCGCTCAAATGTGGTGCTTAAAGACCGGTGGGTTTCCACTGGTCCAAATCCAGATTAAATGGCGCCACCACGCTTTGCTGCCCTCTTAGGCTTGAGGGTGTCCCATGATGGACAGCAATGAAAAACAACAGAAAAAGGGGCTCGCCAGCCTGGCGCATTACCTTTAGGCTCGGTTCACACCATCGCCACATCCGGCTCACAGCAGGGGGTCCAAGATGTCCCGGTTCACCGTTTCAGGTCCGATTTCAGCCAGAATTTTGGGCTTAATTCGAACCTCAATCGGACTGAAAGACGCACAGCATTTTTGTGCAAATCGCACTGGACATGCTGCGGAGATATGTGAACTGGCTCCATAGAGAGTCGGTCAAAATCTCCTGCTATTGCGAATTGGATGCGGGGAAAAGCACATCCAATTTGCAATGGTGTGAACCCAGACTAAAACATTATTTATTGATTCCTAAAAGCAACTATTATACTCACAAAAAAATGAGTTCACAAGCACATTAATATATTCAAAGTCACGGACGCCAAATCAGTAGCACTTGCTTCCCAGCATGGGAAGAAGCCATCCAGGTCCAATATGGCTGACACATTTCAAGGGGAAAGCCCTCTTTATCAGAGCCACTCTGATGGTTATAATGAAGAGGGGTTACCCCTTGAAATACGTCAGCCATACTGGACCTGGATGGCTTCTTCCCGTGCTGAGCAGCAGGCGCTACAGTTTTGGCTCTGATGAAGAGGGGTTACCCCTTGAAACACATCAGCCATATTGGACCTGGAGGGCGTCTTCAAATGCTGAGCAGCAGATGCTACATATTTGGCACTGATGAAGTTACTCTTTGAAACGCGCCAACCATATTGGACCTGTGTGGCTTCTTCCCATGCTGATCAGCAGGTGCTACAGATTTGGCTCTGAGGAAGGGGGGTTACCCCTTGAAATGCGTCAGACATATTGGACCTGGGTGGCTTCTTCCCATGCTGAGCAGCAGGTGCTACAGATTTGGCTCTGATGAAGAGGGGTTACCCCTTGAAATGCGTCAGTATATTGGACCTGGATGGCTTCTTCCCATGCTGAGCAGCAGGTGCTACAGATTTGGCACTGATGAAGTTACCCCTTGAAACGCGTCAACCATATTGGACCTGGGTGGCTTCTTGCCATGCTGATCAGCAGGTGCTACAGATTTGGCTCTGACGAAGAGGGGTTACCCCTTGAAATGTGTCAGACATATTGGACCTGGATGGCTTCTTCCCATGCTGAGCAGCAGGTGCTACAGATTTGGCACTGATGAAGTTACCCCTTGAAACGCGTCAACCATATTGGACCTGGGTGGCTTCTTGCCATGCTGATCAGCAGGTGCTACAGATTTGGCTCTGACGAAGAGGGGTTACCCCTTGAAAGATGTCCACCATATTGGACCTGGGTGGCTTCTTCCCATGCTGAGCAGCAAGGGCTACAGATTTGGCTCTGATGAAGAGGGGTTACACCTTGAAATGCGTCAACCATATTGGACCTGGATGGCTTATGAATCAATAAATAGTGTATAAAGGTAATGTGCCAGGCTGGTGCACCCTCTTTCCGATGGCAGTAGGAACACAGCCTATTTTTACCGAGGTCTTAGTGAAAGTAAGATATACTGAGATTGAAAACTTCTAAATGATTACCGGCTCGAGGGTCAACTTTTTTTTTTGAAACATAAAAGTTTTCTGAAAATGGAAACCCCTTTATAATACAAATTCCTAAAAACAGTAAATGAGCCGTATGGGCGCTCCCAATGTAAACAACGTATGCGGCATCCGTAGACAGACATCCATGTAGAGTTCTCACAGTGATGAGTCCCGCTCTGACTCCGGGGACATGATCCACAGGACAGAGGTATGGACAACACTCCACAATGTCTAAAGAACTACCAAAGTCCATTTCTCAACGTCCACAGTGTTCATCGTAATCCATCTCCTCCACATTCCAAAACTTGGTTCGCACTCTCTGATTGGCTGAATGGTGTTTGAGAAGCTCAAGTTCAAATTTAAATAAATAAGGAGGCATCTCTGGGCCATCAACTGGAAATGTATCGTTCCTTCCAAGTGTTTCGGGATTTCTGCCTCGACCACCCCCGGCCTCTCCAAGGAATTTCACATTTCCCCCCCCCAAGCCACAGAAAGCCCCATAAACCTATCCCAGAGAGACCAATGTCCGATCGCTGCTCTGGCCAATCTGTCACAAGTTATTGCGGTCTAAACCTGGAAAAAAAAAAAAAAAAGAAAGAGTGTGATGCACAGTCATGGGAGCCTCGTGATGATTTCGCTCAATTTTATTGTATGTTTTTTTTTTTTTTTACCTAAAGTGGAATTAAAAATATACTGTATATTTTTATGTTACGTGCATGCATACTAAAGGGAGTATTGATTTTTTTTAAAATTACCTTTTTGCTATTTAGTCCAGCAAAACTGTTTTTAATTTGTTCTGTACGAATGTGCCTAGATCAAATGTTCTCAGGCTATTTCCTCTACAGGTCGAATGTTATCTAGTCATAAAAAATAGAGTGGTTTGGGAAAATACTGCATTATCGCCACTAGATCATAGGAAATAAGTTTTTGTTTCCTATAAGCAATAGCTCCATCTTGTGGCCATAATGCAGGAATAGCCCCACCCCCCCCACCCCCCAACAATACCTTCAGCTGCTTTTCTCTCCCGAAGGAACGGGCCATCTTTGTTTAGGCATCATCCAGGGTCACCATCTACTTCTTGGACTCAGTTGCCAAAAATATGTCGATCCTGGTGCCTGTAATGTGCTCGTCTGCCTTCATAAATGTCTGACACAGATCAGCCCCTGCTACAGCACCTTACCTTGTGACTTAGGCCCGGTTCACACTGGTGCGACATGAAAGTCGTGCGACTGTCGATCCGACTGTCGATCCGACTTTGCCCTGCAACTTTGGTCAGACATTGATCCGACTTCCATGCGACTTTAATGAACAGGATACGATTTTGATACGACTATAAGAACTAAAAAAAAAAACGGTGTTGGCACCCCCCCCCCCCCCCCCCGGTTCCATACCAGACCCTTATCCGAGCATGCAGCCTGGAAGGACAAGAAAGTGTGGGGGGGCGCTCCCCCCTCCTCCTGAACCACCCCTCCTGAACCATACCAGGCCACATGACCTCAACATGGGGGGAAGTTCTTAGGAGAAACCCCCACCCCCTTATGACGTCACAAACCCATCATGCCTGGAGCGGTGACATAAAAAAAGAGGGCGGGTTATTTGGGTGATGTCACCGAATGGTCATGCCCCATAGTTATATAAGAACTGTCAGACACCGGAGCTGACAGAACAGCAAGAGCGAGCGTTGCCGGAGGAGCATTTTCTCTTTAAAAAATGTTATTGGGTCGGCGGCGGACATCGTGATTGATGTTGGAGCTACAACAGAGGATATTATTCATTTTTTATAAAGGCCTCCTGTTTTTCTTGCAGTACACAGGTTTTTCTTTTGAGTGAATGAGTAGGGGTACCGCCTACCCTTACTCATTCACATGGGAGGGGGGTGAAATCCTAAAAGGGGGCTTCCAGATTCCAATAAGCCCTCTACCCGCAGACCCCCACAACCACAGCCTAGGGTTGTGGGTAAGAGGCCTTTGTCCCCATCAACATGGCCCCCCCCTGCCCCAAAGCACCCCCCCCCTCTCCCTCGTTCCCTCCCCCTTTCCTGACCTGCCAGGCTGCATGCTCGGATAAGGATCTGGTTTGGATTTCGAGGGAGACTCCACGCCGTTTTTTTTCTCCAATAAATTTTGCAAGGCTAACATTGCCTCTGAGCAAATGTCGCACGTCACAAGTCGGATCAGTTAAGATGCTGATCTCTAACTTGGATGTGACTTCCATTCAATTCAATGGGCTGAAATCGGACCTAAGTAGTGCAGGAACCTTTTCAAAAGTCGGACCAGATAAGACGGCTCTCATAGGGAAACATTGATTTTTACATGTCATGCGACATGAGCTCTCAAAGTCAGAGCGCATGTGCCACCAGTGTGAACCAGGCCTTACCATCAGATCACTGGGGGGGAGGGGAGACTGAGGAAATCCCAGCAGATTGATGGGAACATCTCAACCCAAAGAAAACCACTGGATTGGAGACCATCGACAGCTTTTTAATGATGAAGTGGAACTTTTTGAAAAACTGATGCTGAACAATAAAGAATGTATTCCTGTCTGTGAAGTTACTAACAAGTCTACTTTAAAGTGTGTATGTTTTAAGCTGTTTTATATCTTTTTCACTCTTTGTGTACAATCTTTGCAAAGCAAAAAAAAAAAAAAAACATACACAGTATGTCAAAAAAGGATTCCATATCACTATGTGTTAACTAAATAGTACAGTAGAGAAGCTTGCTTTGCAGCTCCCTGTCTGATTAAAACTTCAAACTGAGCCCTTGATAAGAGAAGAGTCACTGCTCTGAGGACTCATTAAGTTCTGAAAACAATGGTCTTCATTCAGCACAGCAAAAAACGAATCATGATAATCGTGTGAAAAGAAGACCAGAGCTCCACCTAGTGGATGAATAGAAGATTATGTAATATTAACATGCAACAATTAAAATTTTTTGTGATTAAAAAATATTTTGGCTTTTTTTAGCCCCGACTATAAGAAAAAAAAAAAATTATATATATATATATATATATATATATATATATATATATATATATATATATATATATATATAGACAACAACTATACATTCCTCTTAAAAACTTTCAGAAGCCAGGAAGTAAGTCCAGAAAGCAAAAAGACATTTCAGTGTGACATAAAGAGATGATGTCATCACCGAGGGATGCAGGGTTTACATGGTGCGCCAACACTAAACATCGCATGCAGAGCAGCAAAAGATAACAATGTTTCTGAGTTTTGTGTCTGATTATAAAATACCCTGAATGTAGCTACACTATATTGTCAAAAGTATTGGGAAACCTGACTTTACACGCACATGAACTTTAATTGCATCCCAGTCTTAGTCTGTAGGGTTCAGTATTGAGTTGGCCCACCCTTTCCAGCTATAACAGCTTCAACTCTTCTGGGAAGGCTGTCCACAAGTTTTAGGAGTGTGTCTATGGGAATGTTTGACCATTCTTCCAGAAGTGCATTTGTGAGGTCCGGCACTGATGTGGGGAGAAGGCCTGGCTCGCAGTCTCCGCTCTAATTAATCCCAAAGGTGTTCTATCAGGTTGAGGTCAGGACTCTGTGCCATCTCATCCATATCTTTATGGACCTTGCTTTTTGCACTGGTCCAAATCATCTGATAGATAGAGGGGGGATTATGGTGTGGGGTTGTTTTTCAGAGGTTGGGCTTGGCCCCTTAGTTCCAGTGAAGGGAACTCTTAAGGTGTCATCATACCAAGACATTTTGGGCAATTTCATCCTCCCAACTTTGTGGGAACAGTTTGGGGATGGCCCCTTCCTGTTTCAACATGACTGCGCACCAGTGCACAAAGGAAGGTCCATAAAAGACATGGATGAGCTAGTTTGGGGTGAAGGAACTTGACTGGTCTGCACAGTCCTGACCTCAACCCGATAGAACACCTTTGGGATGAATTAGAGCGGAGACTGCGAGCCAGGCCTTCTCACCTAACATCAGTGCCTGACCTCACAAATGCGTTTCTGGAAGAATGGTCAAACATTCCCATAGACACACTCCTAAACCTTGTGGACGGCCTTCCCAGAAGAGTTGAAGCTATTATAGCTGCAAAGGGTGGACCAACTCAATATGTGAGATTATTACATGTAGGAGAGGAGTTTTAGAATTGGCCTGGGTGGCAAGGGGTTAATTACCATAAGCAAGTAATATACAAATAATTATTATATTTTGTTTTTAAGGTAATTTACTATATTTTCAAAAACTGTACTCAAGCAGGTGGCTTAACGGACAAATTACTGAAGTTTGAAATTATAACTTCCAACCAGTAATTTCACAGTAAATAGATAAATAATAAATTATTATGTTATAATTTAGTTTGATTATAACAGTACCTTTTCAACAGCAGCAGATTCTCATTCTCCCTCTTAACTGTGTGAGAAAAACATGGGATTGTGGGTAAATCTTATACCCATAAACCCATGTCTTTTTCTTGTAGTTTAGAGGGCTGGGTTGGAAGGGAGTATTTGTCTTTTAGACACATGCCATTTCTATGACTGCATTGAGAGGCGTGCCTCCACTGCAGCATTTTTATTGGACAGCTGGGGCTAATAGTACTTTACCATTGGTCCAAGGCTCCAAGCTGTCCATTGAGCTCAGTGCCTCTGACAAGAAGTGAGGAGAGGCACTGTGAGCTCATCCTCTCAGTCTGCTGCAAACAGAGTGTGCCAGTTTGTATTTAAAGTGGCCGCTCTGTATGTAGCTTCTGACAGGCTGCACAAGGAGCCCCGTATCTCTGGAACTATAAGTCGTAGGAGCCCCAAATTTTTACCAGTGGTGAGGTAGGACTTAGGCTACCTAGCCCCCAAGGGTGTCTCTGTGCCCTCAGGTCACCAAGCTAGGACCCTCAAAGCTCGTTTTTTTTTTCCTGCCAGGTGAGGCTCTGCCTCACCTGCCTCCCCTGACTGCACGTCCCTGATACATTTACGTTTTTGGTTGTAACATAACAAAATATGGAAAATTCCAATGGGGTATGAATACTTTTTCAAGGCACTGTATGTGGTCTTTAGTGTGTATTAGTCCTGCAGTCAAAGCATTTACTTGGCCAATCATTTATCAGAAGCAATAGAGATACATTGTTATCATCTGTCCTGCTGAAATATTTGCTGACTTTGCAATGTTGAGCTGGCAGGGGGTACAAACATGGCGGCTGCTCTATATATGCCCAGGCTACTTTTATCCCCGGTTGAGCCCTGGACATTTATATAGACTTCTTTAAAGGGAGACAATACAGGGCATGCATTACTCACACATTCTGCCCAATGTCTATTTGTAAGATAAAGTTTACAACAGACAGAGATGTAAAACAAAACAGTTGCGTGTTGGTGGTAGGGGAGCAGTTGAACCCAGGGCACCTCAGAGAGCAGCAGAGGAAAGCAAAAACGTAGGCAAGGCACAAAAACTCTCGGAGGCAGCAGAAAAGGCCTGGGTACAAAGTGCAGGTTTCAGCTGTGCAGACAATTCTCACACTGTTCTCCTGCATACCTGAGCCTTAGAGAGGAGGAGGAGGTGCAGGGTGAAGGTAGAAAAGAGCCTTCCCAGGGTTAGGAATTAAGGGCATCAATACCTGCGGGGGTTAAAACCAGGGCCTGAAGGATGTCCGACAGTGACACAATTCCACGGGGTCGGCGTTCTTCATCCACCAGTACAAACCGATGAACCTGACATGTAAGAAAATACAAGAGTTAAAATAGACACGTAAAATGGAAAACCAGTTATTGAACTCGCCCAACCTGATACAACCTTCAGCTAAGTTCTATGGACACCAAACAGCTACTGTCCTCTCCACAGCAAACTGTGCACAAGGAAAGTAAATGGGTACATACACTCCCCGGCCACTTTATTAGGTCCACCTTGCTAGTACCGGGTTGGACCACTTTTGCCTTCATTCTTGGTGGCATAGATTCAACAAGGTTTTGGGAAACATTCCTCAGAGATTTTGGTCCATAGTGACATGATAGCATCACGAAGTTGCTGCAGATTTGTCGGCTGCACATCCATGATGCCAATCTTCAGTTCCTCCACATCCCAAAAGTGGATTGAGATGTGGTGACTGTGGAGGTCATTGGAGTATAGTGACCTCATTGTCCAGTGGTGAGATGATTGGAGCTTTGTGACATGGTGCATTATCCTGCTGGAAGGAGCCATCAGAAGATGGGGACACTGTAGTCATAAAGGGATGGACATGGTCAGCAACAATACTCAGGTAGGCCGTGGCGTTTAAACGATGCTCAGTTGATACTAAGGGGCCCAAAGTGTGCCAAGAAAATATCCCTCCCACCATTACACCACCACCACCAGCCTGAACCGGTGATACAAGGCAGGATGGATCCATGCTTTCATGTTTACACCAAACTCTGACCCGACCATCTGAATGTCGCAGTTGAAATCCAGAATCATCAGACCAGGCAATGTTTTTCCAATCTTCTATTGTCCAATTTTGTTGAGCCTGTGTAAATTGTAGCCTCAGTTTCCTGTTCTCAGCTGACAGGAGTGACACCCGGTGTGGTCTTCTGCTGCTGTGGCCCATCTGCTTCAAGGTTCGACGTGTTGTGTGTTTAGAGATGGTATTCTGCATACCTTGATTGTAACGAGTGGTGATTTGAGTTACTGTTGCCTTTCTATCATCTGGAACCAGTCTGCCTATTCTCCTCTGACCTCAACAAGGCATTTTCCTCCACACAACTGCCGCTCACTGGATATTTTCTCTTTGTCAGACCATTCTCTGTAAACCCGAGAGATGGTTGTGTGTGAAATTCTCAGTAGATCGGCAATTTTTGAAATACTCAGACCAGCCCATCTGAGACAAACAACCATGCCATGTTCAAAGTCACTTAAATCCCCTTTCTTCCCGATTCTGATGCTCGGTTTGAACTTCAGCAAGTCGTCTTCATCTTGTCTAGATGCCTAAATGCATTGATTTACTGCCATGTGATTGGCTTAGCAATCTGTGTTACCAAGCAATTGAACAGGTGTACCTAATAAAGTGGCTGTTGAGTGTAAGTAGAACCCTACAATACTGATACTAGTAGGGTTTTGGTTTTGGTGTTGAGGGTCTAGTGTTGCGGACATGCAAAAATTCTAACAAAAATGCTAAACAATAAAAAAATTAAAAATAATAAATAAAATGATAAATAAAAAAAGGAGTAAGGGTTCAGTGGAGAGGCAGTATGTTCAATGTATTGTACAGCCCCAAAAAGTTGATTGGCAAAGAAAAATAACAGGACGTGCCACTTTCTTGCATTGATTGCTAGCTTTTTCTGAGGAAGCCTGCTCCTGTGGTTGGTGGAAGATATCCAGAAGTCTGCCAGGAGCAAGATAATTTGTGGAATTTTAGAGAGATACAGAGATAGATAAAGATACAGTGGAACCTTGGTTAACGAGTAACGATGTTAACGAGCGTTTTAGCAGACGAGCAACTTTTTTTTTTTTAATGCTGACTCGGTTTGCGAGTGTTTTCTCGCAAAACGAGCAGAATTCAAGCTAATGGGGTGTGCAGTACCGCATTTTGCCAGAGGTGCGGGGGCGCCGGTGACACTTGGAACGGTTCGAAGCCGTTCGGAAATACCCCGTTCCCGAGCCTTTCCGAGTTCAGCCGAGCTGTCCCAGAGTATTTCTGAGGCTCTCCGGCGCCCCCCCCCCAACCTCTGGCTACATGCGGTATTGCATGCAATAGAAGTCAATGCGGAACAAATTATCTTCGTTTCCATTGACTTCTATGGGGAAACTCGCTTTGATATGCGAATGCTTTGGATTACAAGCATTCTCCTGGAACGATTATGCTCGTAATCCAAGGTTCCAGTGTATAAAATAACACTACTTCTGATTTAGCAGAAATCCTGAATTTAGGGTCTCCGCTCTGGCATCTATGTCCCCCATTTGGTGTATTCCACTGAGGTTGCAGGTCAGGCTAGGAGTCCACCCAGACTCCATGTAATAACAGTCCCAGCCTAACGCCATCCAGGCCACACCCCCTAACATGTTTCATCCCCCCCCCATGACTAAGTCCTGTGGGTGGGGTGCAACATATTAGGGGGTGTGGCCTTGATGGAGTTCGGATGAGCCTCTTATCACCTATTACACTCTTGTAGTGGCTGAGATTTTTCCCTCCTTGTTCTGCAGATTCACCTTTCTATTTCCATTTTTTATTTTTTTTACACAACTGAACTATAAGGTATTAGTGCAACACACTTTTGTTCTACTGTATTTATGAATTGTGCAAACACAATTTTGTGCATGCAGCAACCCTCATATTATTATTTAGCCTATTTATCAGGTTTATTTTCATAATTTGAGGACTATCGCTTGGTAGCTCAGGAGTTATTCACTAACACATACACTATAAGGTAAGTCAACCATAAAAGTATTTTTTTAGTTATATGGTGGGCTGAATACTCCGTGACATAATTCCTGACTCTGCTTCTGTCCACCTGGGGCTGAATTCACACCTGAGCGTATCCTTTTTTTAGGCAGAAAGTCGCGCGATTTTGCCACGGTTTTTAATGCGTTTTTACCTTGATTTTGTACAGGTCAAAAGGTCACCAATGTAAAAAGCCGAAAAAAAGCCTAAATCTGCCCAAATTGAGCTAGAAAAAAAGCTCCAGAACTTTTTTGAGCTTCAGGCGATTTGGAGTCGAGATGTGAACCATCTCCATAGAGAATAATTGATTTTCTTCTTCTCCTTCAGAGTTTTGGAGCTGCGAGCTTCAAGCTACAAAACACTGAGGTGTGAATAGGGGCCTTAGTGTTTTGGGTGTTTCTGACAATCTTTAGGTGTTCCAGTTCCTCCTGTTATACAGCGCCTTGAAAAAGTATTCCGTCTTTGAAATTTTCCACATTTTGTCATGTTACAACCAAAAATGTAAATGTATTTTATTGGGATTCTATGTGATAGACCAGTGTTTTTCAAATCCAGTCCTCAAGGCGCCCCAACAGGTGATGTTTTCAGGATTACCCTCAGATGAAACGGCTGTGGTAATTACTAAGGCAGTAAAACTGATCAAATCACCTGTGCAAAATAATGAAAAGCCTCAAAACATTACAGCTGAAAGTCTCTTTGGGGATGTCTCTACCAGCTTGAACATTTTTGCCCATTCTTCTTTGCAAAATAGCTCAAGCTCTGTCAGATTGGATGGAGAGCGTCTGTGATCAGCAATTTTCAAGTCTTGCCACAGATTCTCAATTGGATTTAGGTCTGGACTTTGACTGGGCCATTCTAACACATGAATATGCTTTGATCTAAACCATTCCATTGTAGCTCTGGCTGTATGTTTAGGGTCGTTGTCCTGCTGGAAGATGAACCTCCGCCCCATTTTCAAATCTTTTGCAGACTAACAGGTTTTCTTCTAAGATTGCCCTGTATTTGGCTCCATCCATCTTCCCATCAACTCTGACCAGCTTCCCTGTCCCTGCTGAAGAAAAGCATCCCCACAACATGATGCTGCCACCACCATGTTTCATGGTGGGGATGGTGTGTTCAGGGTGATGTGCAGTGTTATTTTTACGGCACACATAGCGTTTTGCTTTTTGGCCAAAAAGTTAAATTTTGGTCTCATCTGACCAGAGCACCTTCTTCCACATGTTTGCTGTGTATCCCACATGGCTTCTCGCAAACTGCAAACAGGACTTCTTATGGCTTTCTTTCAACAATGTCTTTCTTCTTGCCACTTTTCTATAAAGGTCAGATTTGTGGAGAGCACGACTAATAATTGTCATGTGGACAGATTCTCCCACCTGAGCTGTGGATCTCTGCAGCTCCTCCAGAGTTACCATGGACCTCTTGGCTGCTTCTCTGATGAATGCTCTCCTTGCCCAGCCTGTCAGTTTAGGTGGACAGCCATGTTTTGGTAAATTTGCAGTTGTGCCATACTCTCTCTATTTTGGGATGATGGATTGAACAGTGCTCCGTGAGATGTTCAAAGCTTGGGATATTTTTTTTATAACCTAACCCTGCTTTAAACTTCTCCACAACCTTAACCCTGACCTGTCTGGTGTGTTCCTTGGCCTTCAAAATGCTGTTTGTTCACTAAGGTTTTCTAACAAACCTCTGAGGGCTTCACAGAACAGCTTTATTTATAATGAGATTAAATTACACACAGATGGACTCTATTTACTAATTAGGTGACTCCTGAAGGCAATTAATTCCACTAGATTTTAGTTAGGGGTATCAGAGTAAAGTGGGCTGAATACAAATGCACGCCACACTTTTCAGATATGTGCCACTTTGTGTTTGTCTATCACATAAAATCCTAATAACTTACATTTACGTTTTTGGTTGTAACATGACAAAATGTGGAAAATTTCAAGGTGTATGAATACTTTTTGAAGACACTGTAATTTCTGTAATATAAAATAAATACACATTTATAAGTTGTGGTAGGATAGGGTTATAATGGGCACAACAGAGAGTGATGAGTCTCTCAGAGAAAAGAGAAACTGTCAGGGGTGTAACTTTTAGGGGTCCATGTTAACAGGGTGGCAAAACAACAGCACAACTGGGAAACAGTTGTCCACTTTAGAATGTATACTACATGGCCAAAAGCTTGTGGACACCCCTCTAAAAGGTAAGGCTACGTCATGCAAAGACTTTTTAGAAAATAGTTCCTCCTGTGTACAAAGCCAGCTCCATAAAGACATGGTTTGATGAGTTTGGTGCTTCCACAGAGCCCTGACCTCAACACTACTAAACACCTTTGGGATGAGATGGAACAATCAACTTCTTCTCCACCATCATCTGTATAAAGACATGGTTTAACCTCCCTGGCGGTATTCCCGAGTCTGGCTCGGGGTGGATTTTCAGTATCAAAAGCGGTAACCCCGAGCCAGACTTGGGATCGCATTGCAGGATTCAGGAAGAGCTTACCTACCTTGTCCCCAGGATCCTGCAATGTCTCCCCGCAGTGTGAGCGAGTCGTCCTCCGCTCGATCTATCACAGTGCCCGGGCTCTGTTCCCTGCGAGCGTTGCGACGCACGGGGACGGAGAATGGCGCCATATTCAAAAAGGAAAACACACAATACACATACAGTACACTGTAATCTTACAGATTACATTGCTGTATCAATTTGGTTCAACTCCCTTTTGTCCCTAGTGGTTTGTCCAGTGCACTGCGTGCAGTTTTATATTATAAAAACTGTTCTTTTTGCCTGGAAACTGGAGATTGTCCATAGCAACCAAAACCGTCCCTTCACATCAAAAGCAGGTTTAGACCAGCTAGAAAACAGCGATAATAAATTAGAATCACTTGCAGAATTGAGCGATAGCGATTTGTGGGGAAATCCGTCATCAAACACTGAAAGTAACAACAGCGACAATTCTGCAACTGAGCAAATTTCAGTGTTTTTGATTTGATTACATTATTGAATCATTTTTATTATTTCTTATAATTATTTCTAGTTATTTATTGTATTATAATTTATGATTTAGTGTTTCAAACTTTATCATACCCGGTATGTCAACTAGACTCTTGTTTGGACAGATTTAAGTGTGTTATTCCTAAGAATTACAGGCCTACAATATAAAATGCCAAATTTCCATGCAAAATAATGGTACCGCTTTCAGCACCAAAAATCTGAAATAATCATACTGTCAGGGAAGTTAATGAGTTTGGTGTGAAGGAACTCGAGTGGCCTTCACAGAGCCCTGACCTCAACCCTACTTAACACCTTTGGGTGATCTGGAACATTGATAGTGTTCCAATCCAACATCACTACCTGACCTCACAATTGCCCCTTATGCAGAATGGGCACAAATTCCCACAGAAACACTCTAAAATCTCACAGAAAGCCTTCCCAGAATAGCGGAGGCTATTATAGCTGCAACGGAGTGGACAACTTAAAAAAAATGGGATGTCCAACAAGTTTTGGTGGAGGAACTCACGTGGCCAGCTCCATAAAAACATTGTTGAGGAATTTGGTGTCAATAAACTTGAGTGGCTTTGACAGAGCCCTGACCTCAAACCTACTGAACACTTTTGGGTTCAAATGGAACAAAGACGTCTTCTCAACCATCATCTGCATAAAAACATGGCTTGATGAGTTTGGTGTGAAGGAACTCAAGTTGCCTTCACAGAGACCTGACTTCAACCTTACTCAACACCTTTGGGTTGAAATGGAACAAAGACGTCTTCTCAACCATCATCTGTATAAAGACATGGTTTGATGAGTTTGGTGTGGAGGAACTCGAGTGGCCTGCACAAAGTCTGACTTCAACCCTACTGAATACCTTTGGAATGAACTGTCAATCCAATGAACAATCCAACATCACTACCTGACCTCACACATGCTCATTTGGCAGAATGGGCACAAATTCCCACAGAAATACTCCAAAATCTAGTGGAAAGCCTTCCTAGAAGAGTAGAGGCTGTTATATCTGCAACGAAGTGGACAACTTCAAATTAATGCTCATGGTTTTGATTTTGGATGTCCAAGTTTGGTGTAGAGGAACTCGAGTGACCAGCTCCAGAAAAACATGGTTTGATGAGTTTAGTGTACAGGATATTGAGTGGCTTGCACAAAGCCCTGACCTCAACCTTTGGGATAAAATGAAACAAACAACATCTTCTCAACCATCATCTGTAGAAAGACATGGTTTGATGAGTTTGGTGTGGAGTAACTTGAGTGGCCTGCACAGAGCCCGGACCAAAACCCTACAGAACAATTTCTGTGATGAACTGAAACACCGGTTGCAAGCCAGTGCCTGACCTCAGAAATGTTTTTTTGGTTCAACATACACAAATTTCCAAAAATACACACCAAAACTGTTTAGCTGTGAAGTGGCCAACTTCATATTAATGCCCATGGTTTTGAAATGGGATGTCCAACAAATTCATATAGAATTAATAGGTGTCTACAAATGTTTGGATATATAGCGTACATTAGGAGGTTAAAGTTATATGAGATATCAGGGACTGGGTTTAGTTCTACTTGAAATCCCAAAACATACAGATGCCAAAAGAAGGTCACCTTTGGTTCTGTTGTCTCCGCTGAAGGATAAGCATTGTCTGTAATGAAACCACATACCACTCAGGATTACATTTAGTACCTGCTCCTTTACTATGCGGTCTATCACCGTCTCCAGGGTCTCATGGGGGTAACACATCAGGACACCTTCCAGGCACAAGCTACGTCGCCGTAAAGCCTCGCCCACTGTTATGTCCAGGTTGTTATAGATCTTTTGTGCTGCCAAGTGCTAAAATATAAACCAAATCATAGATTGAGAAAAAACAAACTAAAATCACTATCCAATGCTTGGTGATGTTGAAACAGACAAGAGAGCTCTACATCACAAAGTGGCTGTAAACCTCAGACATGAAATATGAACAAAGCATATCCCTCTATAGTGTGTACTTGTCTCAATCCAGAGCACTAAATGTAATTTCTGTCTGTCGCTTCGTTCCTCTGGTATCTGCATGAATCGCTTCCTGACACCAAGAGAAAAATGGTGACAGGGGAGGGATCTCCAGCTACTTGTCAGCCTCAGATCTGTTCCTGTGTGCTGTGTGAAGGGGGTTGTGTCCCTTCCCTCCAATCAGATCGCAGAGCTCTCCTCACTGAGCTCTGCAGAGTATAATTTCAGCTCTCTGCCCCTTTTTTTTCTGAACTCTCAGACAAGCTTTATAAATTCAGCACTTTGAACGGATGTAGAGAAGAGAAGACTGCAGATAAACAGGTACAATTTATGTGGGATGATTTGTTTTATCTCTGTGTATCACCTGAGGCCAGGCACTGCACTGGTTATATGTAAGGGTTTACAACCACTTTAACTCCCTCTCCTTTTTTCATGAAACACTATAGGTTATTGAATATAATGTACTCACTATGACGTCAAATCTGGAGTACAAACCAACAACTTGCCCTGAAAAGTAAAATAAAAAGGAGTTAAAAAAAGGACATTGCAGAAAGTTGAGAGTTTAAATTTGATCTTCACTCTCTCAATCAACCTTAACTGTTTTTAATCCTTATGTTGCTAGCATTGGTAAGTAAATAGGAAAGAATATTCTATTTTCTCAGTTTTTCTTTTTTTTTTACATTTCTTCAGTTACTTCCTGGTTTCTAGGCCTAGGCACATGATGTCATATATCCCAGGAGTCCTCAGGAGGGGTTTTCTCAGCTAAGCACACTGTCCTGCATGCGTGCCTGAGCTAAGGGCAGATGGATTCCAGGAAGTAAATGCTGCATGATCTACCTGCCCTTACTCAAGATAAACATGGCCAGAAATGCTAGGGGGGTGATTTCTCAGCAGACAGAGATTTCCTTCCTCTTCTGTCTCTGGAACAGGGACATTTCTTAGACAGGACACTGATAACAGGAAACCCCCCCCCCACCCCTTTAAATATAAGAAGAAAAAAAAAAGGTTTGACCTCTGCAGCTGCAGGCGCTGTGGAGCAATTCATCCTCAGGTTCCATAATCAAAGCAGAAGCCCTGAAGTCATTTAGATATTCTTTTAGCAGCTCAGTTCCCTCTCCCAATAGTGATTATTGAAAATGACTGATCTAAATGATAAACAAAACCGAGCTTGTATGCTGTTTAATTCTCTACAATACCTATGGTGTTACTGAGGGCTTCTGTTGCTTTTAAATCCTTTGCACATCATTATTTTGTCTGTCAGTTTCCAGATCCAAATGCTGGAACAGGTAATTGGTATATTTACCAACTACTATGTGCTTTCCTTGAATGGGTACAAAAAGGATTTAAACAATGCCTTCAATCCTTTAATAATAATAATAATAATACATTTAAATCCCGGCCACCATGTGTCATGTTTGTCATTGACTATGGACAGGCAGAGCTATTAATATGCAGCAATGCCGCGTTCCCAGGCAGCAGCTGTGTCCTCGTGCGGTGAAGAGATGGACATTGCTCCGGTCCCTAAACAGGGTCTTTGGACTCGGACCAGGGTCACCGGCTCGGCACTAAAGGCACAGAATTAAGTATGATTACCAAGAAGACAGTACAAAGGGCTCCTTCCTATTTTTGCTGCTGTAATGATTTAGCTTTCTGTTTGGCTTTCGATGTTTAACCACACAGGTCATAAGATGGGACGGCCGTACTTTGTAAACCATCCCTGAAGCTGACAAGGAACTAACAGGGAGGGATAGTGTAAGGGTCAGTGTTACTGTAAATTGAAGGGACAGTGTTGGGCTAAACGGGGAGGGATAGTGTTGGGGTTACAGGGAGGGTTAGTGTTGGGGTTACAGGGAGGATTAGTGTTGGGGCTACAGGGAGGGTTAGTGTTGAGGTTACAGGGAAAGTTAGTGTTAGGGTTACAGGGAGGGATAGTGTTAGGGTTACAGGGAGGGTTAGTGTTGGGGTTACAGGAAGGGTTAGTGTTGGGGCTACAGGGAAGCTTAGTGTTGGGGTTACAGGAAGGGTTAGTGTTGGGGCTACAGGGAGGGTTAATGTTGGGGCTACATGGGGGTTAGTGTTGAGGTTACAGGGAGGGTTAGTGTTGGGGTTACAGGGAGGGTCAGTGTTGGGGTTACAGGGAGGGATAGTGTTGGGGTTACAGGAAAGGTTAGTGTTGGGGTTACAGGGAGGGTTAGTGTTGGGGTTACAGGGATGATAAGTGTTGGGGTTACAGGGAGGGTTAGTGTTGGAGTACCAGGGATGATTAGTGTTGGGGTTGCAGGGGGATAGAATGAGGGATAGTGATACAGTAAATTGAAGGGCTAGTGTTAGGGCTACAGGGAGGGGTAGTGCTGAGGTTACAGGGAGGATTAGTGTTAGAAGAAGGGTTAGGGTTGGAGTTACAGGGAGGGCTAGTGTTAGAGTACGGGATAGTGTTAGGTTACAGGGAGAATGAGTGCTGGGCTACAGGGAGGGTTAATGTTAGGGTTACAGAGAAGGTTAATGTTGGGGTTATGGGGGGATAGAATAAGGGTTAGAGGGAGGGTTAGTTTTGGGGTTACATGGAGGATCAGTGTTAGGGTTACATGGAGGATTAGTTTTGGGTTTACAGGGAGAGTTAGTGTTGGGGTTGCAGAGGGGATAGAATGGGGGGTTAGAGGGTGAGTTAGAGTAGGGGGAAGATTCGTGTTAGGGTTACATGAAGGATCAGTGCTAGGGTTACATTGAGGATTCATTTTGGGGTTACAGGGAGGATTTGTGTTAGGGTTACAGGGAGGATTAGTGTTGGGTTTGCAAGGGGGTTAGAATGAGGGATAGTGATACAGTAAATTGAAGGGTTAGTGTTAGGGCTGCAGGGAGGGGTAGTGCTGAGGTTACAGGGAGGGTAAGTGTTAGGGTTACAGCGAAAGGTATTGTTAGGGTTGCGGGGGGGAGGGGTAGTGTTAGGGTTAGTGTGAGGGTTAGTATTACAGTAAATTGAAGGGATAGTTCTGGGCTACAGTGAAAGTTCGTGTAGGGGTTACAGGTAGGAATAGTATTAGGGTTACAGGGAGGGTTGGTGTTAGGGTCTTATTGCCAAGGCAGAAGGGTCAATTCACAAAGCTATAACACACGTTTTATTTACCATTACTATGCTATTTTCAGCCATGTGACTTTTTTTCTGCTCCCACTGCTGAACATAATAGTTTGAATGTTCAAACATAAACCATCATACTTAATCTTACTGAATTGCGCCTAGAAGCTCTTCAATTCTCTAGTATCTACCACATGTTATTTTTTAGAGGACTGATCCTTTCATTTCTTGGAATCACTCTGAACCTCTTTTTCTACGTCACATACAGTATGTCCAACACAAGGCCAGCGGGCCATTTTATGAGGCCCTCGCACCTCTCCTGCACCTGCGGCACCCCCTCATCTCCACCTCCACCTTGTCTCAGCAGTAGGCAGCAGAGGGCAACAGAACTCCACCAGATCCTGCGCTTCTCTGTGCAGCAGCGGAGTGGCTTGTCTCAGCACCATGCCCCCCACCCTCAGCAGTTGGCAGCAGAGAGGACAGAACCCCTCCTACAAATCTGGCATCTCTCTGCAGCCGCAGCACACCCTCATCTCAGCATTCAGCAGACTCCAGCAGCTGACTCGAGCCCTCCTCTGGTCCTCCTCCAGACCCTGCACTTTCTGCTTCCCAGCTCCGCCCCCAGTTTCCTCCTGGTAACAGCACAATGTAAGGGGGGGGTGCATTGTAATATAAGGGAGGTTGGGGGACTCTTGATTTCTGATGGTGGGGTTGCTTTTGACATATAATGTAAGGGGGGATGGGGTGCTCTCGGACAGCTGCTTATATCTTTTATGAGAATACTACAATTTTATGCCAATTGGAAAGGAGGGTCACACACCACCGGTATTATCCACAAAAAACTTTATTGCAGACTGCTGAGACAGAACATCATGGCAGAACCATGCTCTGTCTAAGCAGTCCCCAATAAAGTCTTTTGTGGATGATACCGGTGGTGTGTGACCCTCCTTTCCAGACTTACATCATCTGCCACAGGAGTGTGAATGGGCTCCGTGCCAGTCTGTACCTGCCCTTCACAGCTTAAAGTGATATTAGCAGCCCCCACCCTCCTCTTCTCCCCCTCCCTCCTGCCAAGTGCCCCCAGAGCAGGCAGCTTGCAATGGGGGCACCCGAGCAGGTTCGCTTCCAAGCTGCAGCTCTGCCTGTCCATCCACACACAGAGCCGCGGCTCGGCCCATCCCCTCTCACTCTTGATTGGCTCAGTGGCTGTGACTGGCAGCATCGGGAGCCAATGGCTCCTGCTGCTGTCTCAGCCAATGAGGAGGCAGAGTCCCTGAAGAGGCAAGGCTCTCGTACACATCTCTGGATGGAGAGGGAGCTCAGGTAAGTATTAAGGAGGGCTGGGGGGGCTTCTGGACAGAGAAGGTTTTTTTTTTACCTTCATGCATAGAATGCATGAAGGTAAAAAAAAAAAACTTGAGCCTTTAGAACTACTAAGTCTTAATTTATTAATAAAAAACAGTAATAATCAAATGCAGAGGCAATTATTTAATAGGATAGAGAGTAGATGCATTTATATAATCTTACAGATACAACCGGCCCCTTGGGGATAACCATAATGCTGATGCGGCCCGAGATGAACCTCTGACACCTCTGCTCTATGTAATGAATCACAGATCATTTATGGTGGCTCTCCATTTACTGTACAATAGACGTTCTCCCGCTGAAGAGCAATCAGCTTTTTATGGATTCTCATATAGAACATTCAGAGGTCTCCAGTGGTTTCTCTTTAGCAGCTCTCAGAGGTCACTGAACTCTCCCTGAATTCCTGTCCTGCAGTGGAGGAAGAATCTTATCCGGCTCCTCTTCTCGATGACTCCGGAGTTCTATGTATAGAACAGATTAGAGGACGCGGTCTGCCCGGGGTACAGAGGTCGTATCCTCTACAATATAACCTGTTCTGATGGGTTTTATCTGGCTGCATTAACCACTTGCTTACCGGGCACTTAAACCCCCCTCCTGCCCCAGACCAATTTTCAGCTTTCAGCGCTGATGCACTTTGAATGACAATTGCGCGGTCATACAACACCGTACCCACATGACATTTTTATCATTTTTTTTCACACAAATAGAGCTTTCTTTTGGTGGTATTTAATCACAGCTGGGGTTTTTATTTTTTGCTAAACAAACAAAAAAAGATGGAAACTTTTGAAAAAAAAAATCATGTTTCATAGTTTGTTATAAAATTTTGCAGACAGGTAATTTTTCTCCTTCGTTGATATGCGCTGATGAGGCGGCACTGATGGACACTGATAGGCTGCAATGGTGGGCACTGATAGGCACAGATAAGGCGGCACTCATGGGGACAGATAAGGCGGTACTGATGGCCACTGATAAGATGGCACTGATAGGTGTTACTGATAGGTACCACTGATAGATAGGAACTGATGGGCACTAGCAAGTGACACTGATGGACAGCACTGTTGATGAGGCACTGATTGGTGACACTGATAGGTAGCACTGTGGGCACTGATAGGTGGTACTGTGGGCACTGATGGGTGGCGTTGTGGGCATTGGTAGGTGGTACTGTTGTGTAATGCTAGGTGGCACTGGCAGGTGGCACAGGTGGGCACAGATGAGCTGGCGGCAGCTCTCCTTGATCGGGACCGATGTCCCTCTGAGAGCTGCCAGTGATCGGCTTTTTTTTTTTTTTTCTCCTCACGCTGTCAGCGAGAGGAGAAAAAAATAGCCGATTACCGGCTCTGTTTACATCACATGATCAGCTGTCATTGGCTGACAGCTGATCACGTGGTAAGGGGTCGGGATCTCATAGACTCGCTAATCACAGGGCGCGCCGCGCGTGCCCTGCAGGGGGCGCACAGGCTGCTCGGGCACGGGAGGATGCCAATAGACTAACTTCCGGCAAAGTAGGCCACACTGTAGCCATCTTTCGGCTATAGCGTGGATCCGAAGAAGTTAAATAGCGGGTGTGACATGTATGCCGGTTAGGAAGAGGATCTGTAGTTCTCAAAAGTCTAAATGTCACTGAATACCGGGGAAAGTTCATGAGCAGTTCTGACGTTTTCGGGCCTCAAGAAATGAGATCGGCCGTCAGTACACCAGGATTGATATATATCCAATAGCTTGTAGACTCTATGGGGTTGATTTACTAAAGGTAAATAGACTGTGCAAGTGCAGTTGCTCCAGAGCTTATTAAATGTGCAGAAGCTCTGCTGAGTTCCATCATCCAATCATGTGCAAGCAAAAATGCAGTTTTTTTTTTTTTTCTTGTAGGTGATTGGGTATGCTTTACAAAGTGAGGCTTCACCTCATTTACTAAGCTCTGAAGAAACTGCATTTGCACAGTCTATTTACCTTTAGTAAATCCACCCCTATGCCCACTTTTCATGTTACATCCATTTAGGGCAGGGGTCTCCAAACTTACTCCTGACCCCCTGAACTCTGCATCGCTTACTCCTGACCCCCTGAACTCTGCATCACTTACTCCTGACCCCCTGAACTCTGCACCACTGACGCCTGACCCCCTGAACTCTACACCACTTACTCCCGACACCTGTACTCTACACCACTTACTCCTGACCCCCTGAACTCTACACCACTTACTCCTGACCCCCTGAACTCTACACCACTTACTCCTGACCCCCTGAACTCTACACCACTTACTCCTGACCCCCTGAACTCTACACCACTTACTCCTGACCCCCTGAACTCTACACCACTTACTCCTGACCCCCTGAACTCTACACCACTTACTCCTGACCCCCTGAACTCTACACCACTTACTCCTGACACCTAAACTTTACCTCTCTTACTACTAACCCCTGAGCTCCGTCAGTCCTGACCCCTGAACTCTGCACTACTTAATCCTGACCCCTGAACTCTGCACCACTTACTCCTGACCCCCTGAACTCTGCACCACTTACTCCTGATCCCCTGAACTCTACACCACTTACTCTTGACCCCTGAACTCTACACCACTTACTGCTGACCCCCTGAACTCTACACCACTTATTTCTGACCCCTGAACTTTACACTACTTACTTCTGACCCCTAAACTCTGCACCACTTACCCCTAACCCCCTGAACTCTGCAACACTTACTACTGACACCTAAACTTTGCCTCTCTTATTACTAACCCCTGAGCTCCATCAGTCATTCATACCCCCTTTTCATCCACTGATACCACCTAAACAAATACTGAAATCATTGATACCCCATCCCCATGTACATGCACTGATACCCCTGTACATTCATTGATACACACTCTACCACCACTGATACTCCTTGTACATACAGTAATACCTCTGTGCATCCACTCGCTTACTGACCTGAGCTGAATTTACAAGGTGCCATATATACATTGCACAGTCATGCACAATGCACCTACCTAATACATTTAACACACTTAATACACTTAATACATAATAGAGGACATATACAGTGCAGTGCCCATACACTAACCTACATACACCAAAACTTAAAAATGAATAATATATACACTAATGTATATTATTATTACCTTCATATGGCTTATTTATTTATTACACTTGAACTTCTCACTCTGGGCAGGGTGTGTGTGGATGGAGAACTTCTCTTTCAGGTGAGGGGGGGGAACTTGGCGTCTGGCCATGGAATGACTCCTCCATAATCAGAAAATCACCTGAACCGAGTGGCAGGGGAGCAAAGAAGAGGTGGGGAATAAAGAGAACCTGTTGCTTTTACCCTGCATGGGCAAAGCCATGTTTGCTTTAAAGAAATTAAAAATCCTACAATACAACTGGGAGTCCATTGGGTAACTGTTGTCACCTGTTCCACACCTCGGAAATTCCAACTGAGCCTACAAACAAAATGCATACCCTTCAGTAAAACCACATGACAAAACAGTTGGTAGACCCACATGTACACACAGATGAAAATATAAGCAAATCCTGAACTTTCCAATAAAAGTCACAGTTGGCCCTTCCCCCTTCTGCATATCTCTTTTGGTCCTTTAATATGATGGGTGGTTGTACCGACCAACTCTGAGCCTTGAGAGGAGGAAGGAACCAGCTCATCTTCTTCTTGTATCTCAGCATTGGCTGATTGTTGTACATGTGGTTTTTATTTCTGGTTATGCATTTCCTTGTTCTAGGCTCAGCTTCTAGACTTGTGACAAGTTTAATTGACTTTGGTGATCGATAATATCTAAAACTCACCGGCCTCGTTCACTACGGGGAGGGCAGACACTCTTCTCTCTACAAAGATCTCCAGGGCGCTGTATATACTGGATGATTCATGTATGACGGCTACGTCCCTGAAGGTCCCGATGCCCAGCTCCAATATGGTCTTCTGCATGAAGCGAGGCCGAGGAATGGAGCCCCCCTGTCATTGCGGGACAACAAAAAGTCTAAGTAAGAAAAGTTCACAATGAGCTCCCAGAACACCACATTACATCTACAGACCTTAATGAACTCTAACTTAAAGTGTATCCAAACCAGCTATCCTCAACCTGGGTTCTGTGGAACTCTAGGGTTCCTTCAAAGGTTGCTAGGGGTTCCATGAACTGTGGCTAATTGACCTCCCGTTCCATGGTGTGACCCGTTTGAACCTTATAGTGCCGCTGTAAGTGATAACACACTGTCCTGCTGGTACACAGGAGTGGGGGTGTCGACACGGGATATCACTCATCAAGCAGTGTAAATAATTAAATCAGGAAAACTAGAAGTGCGCCAAATGGAAATTCTAGTTGCATGTATTCTGTGGCAGCTTCAGCCAGCGCCGCTTTGCAGACCACATACCCGATGCATTTCACCCCACCCATAGCACCTCTATGACTAAGCTCCGATGGGCAGGACGAAACGCATCTGGGGTGTGGTCTGTGGAGCAGCACTGGCTGTGGCTGTCACACAACTAGGATCAGGTCGGACAAGCAGCGATTTTCCTGCTTTAAATATTTACTCTCCCGTTCTATGGTGCCGTGGCAATCTGAACGGAAGAGGGAGTAGGTGCCTGCCAAACACCCCTCCTAAGAAGTGCCAACTGTTAAAGGGCGGGGGGGGGGGGGTGGAGAATGAAAACACGTGGAACTTCCGCTTTTGAGTGAAGACCTGTTTTAAAGGGGTAGTGCAGCATTTTTTTTGCCTACAGCATTTAATATCTTGTGTAACTTAGAAATTGGATATTTTTGTGAGCTGCTCTCCAAATTTTGTTTTGTCTGGATGAACACTAAGCGCAGGGTCGATACATTTTATAGATGAGTGTTCATATTGCAGGGCAGGCAGCCTGCCAAGATTCTGCTCTCTGTTGAAAATATACATGTGCTTTTAGGGCTTATGTTGTGAATTTTGAAGATGAAGTTCTCCACAATGCCCATTGTCACAGAGGTGAATGATGTTTTTTTTGGAAGTGACCTTATTGGTGGTTTGGGTGTAACAATGACATTTATGAATGGACCGTTAGCTAACGGCTAACGAATCGCTTTATTCCCCAGCCAGCCACATTAATTATCCAGTGGAAGTGCAAGCTTGTTCTATGTGCATGCTGATCATTTATGATAGGTGAGTATATTGTATATTAACTAAATAAAATTGTATTGATGATAATACACCATTGGAGTTCTTCTTTTGGCCTTTTTTGGCCATCTGGGGGATTTGAGAAGGGAAGGTGGAGTGAGAAGTGGACATCGGTTTTATTGTGATTATACGAGCTGTGCTTGCCTAATCTGTTGCAGGATGGGCACACATTTCCAGTAAGTGCATCCCATAAGTGTGGTGGAAATTTAGAACATGGTGAAGGGACACCCGCTGGAGAAAAATTTTGGACGATTCACCATCTGACTTTGTTGCTATCACTTTACTCCACACTAGACTGTGGATTGTTATGTGGATTAATTTGGAGCTCACTTGATGTTAGGGGGAGTTGATATATGGTCATGTGTTGATTTTTCAGCACTGTATTTTATTTTTTATGTTCAGTTTTATGTTTATATACAGAAGCAGTTGGGTGTGTTTTATTGGGTTAGTTTAGAGTATTAGGACCATAACAGGGAAGGGTACACTGAATTATGACATTTATAAAACAACAATATAGGAGATGTGTACACACTAGAGCTGGGCGATTTTCTCCCAAAAAAAAAATCTGCGATTTAAAAAAAAAAAAAAACTCGATTCACAATTGGAATCAAGTTTTTTTTTTTTTGATGGACACCGTGCTGGTCCTGAGGAGCTGTGGGCAGGAGTTTTTAGGCGAGGCCGAGGCGTCCGGCCTCGCGGACTAGGCCGAAGCCGCGGCCTCGCCTAAAGACTAGGCCTAGGCCTCGCCCGCAGCAGTGTCAGCGCTGGTCCTGGTGAAAAAAAAAATCTAAAAATCGATCTACTGAAAATTTGAATCGATTTGACCTCTCAACTCGATTCAAGATTCAAATCGATTTTTTCCCCAGCCCTAGTGCACACTGGGGCGGATTTACTAAAGGCAAATCGATTGTGCACTTTGAAAAGTGCAGTTGCTCCAGAGCTTAGTAAATCAGGTAATGCTTCACTTTGCAAAGAATACCCAATCACATGCAAGGAAAATAAAAAAAAAATGTATTTTTGCTTGCACATTATTGGATGATGGAGGTCAGCAAAGCTCTCTATCATTTACTAAGCCCCTGCAAAGTGCAAAGTCTACTTCCTGTTAGTAAGTCAACCCCATAGGGGGTTATTTACTAAAGGCAAATCCACTTTGCACTACAAGTGCACTTGGAAGTGCAGTCACTGTAGATCTGAGAGGGACATGCAACGAAAATAAAAAACAGCATTTTAGCTTGCACGTGATTGGATGATAAAATCAGCAGAGCTTCCCCTCATTTCAGATCTTCCCCTCAGATTTACAGCAACTGCACTTGTAGTGCAGAGTGGATTTGTCTTTAGTAAATAACCCCCATAGTCTATACACTGCTTTACTGACTACATATCCTGAACTGAAACACGCTAGATCAGGGGCCCTGGTTATAAAGACTGTAAATAATCGCCTTTCACTGCACTTCGTCTTATCTTGCTGCTGCAACTCATCTGTTTTTTTGTTTTTTTTGTTTTGTTTTTAACAGTTTATCATGGCAGGTTCTGATGTCAAAGCCAAGTGTAACAAGATGTCAGAATCTAAAAGATTTGGCCAAAAAATCTTCCCTTCCAACAATTGTCCGAGATCAATAGCTTAAAAGTCTGCTACAGTTTACTCACAGTGGTGAACGTTTGTTTGATTCTGTAAAATATACCTAAAACTTGAGTGACACAGCCCTCTGCCTACTTCTTCCTTAAAGGGTAAGTTCACCTTTATAGAAAACTCTGTAAGGTGAACTTACACAGGTCCCCCTCCTCGCCCTGATTCAGTGTAGATGTCCCTTTTACACAAGCCGGTTATCAGCTCTCCTCTCCTCTCGCTGTCGCCGTGAGGAAAGGAATGCCGATAACCAGCTTCTGTTTACATCGTGATCAGCTGTGATTGGACACAGCTGATCACATGGTAAAGTGCCGCTGATTCTGCAAAGGTAAGCAAATTTGTGGGGGGGGTGTTAGTGTGGGATGTGCAGAGGTAGGCAGAGAAGGCGATACAGTTTGGGGAGCACAGGTGAGAAAGGGGGGGATGTATAGAGGTAAGGAAGGTGGGTGCAAAGATGAGCAGAGGAGGCAGGTGGAGTTAAAGGTGGGGGGGGGGGTTCAGTGGAGAGGATGGGGGAGGTTTGGGGTGCAGAGGTTAGCAGGGGTTTTAGGATGCAAAGGTGTACTGACAGGGTGGATAAAGATGTAGGTCGCGTGTAGGGCAGCCCATTCATTTCAATGGGCTGCTCTATGCACAAGAAATGCGGAAGAAAGTCCCAAACCCCTTTTCAAAATTACACGGTGCCAAGGCACATGTCAGCAGATGTGTGAGGGTGTCATTAACAATGGATGGCACTGCTGTGTATCTGCTAAAGGGCAGCACATTTCTGTGGTGTCAGGAAAGTGATTTTGCATGCGTTCCCAATACACACAAATGTGAACGCAGGCTAAATGTCTCAGTTACATTGGTGGTCAGTGTAAATCTTCTCATTACATTGGGGCTTGGTGTAGAATTCTTTCATTCACTCTAATGGCCAGTGTGAAGGTCCCCCTTACATTAGTGGTCAGTGTAAATCCCTCCTTACATTGGTGGTTACTGTGAATGCTTCTATTACATTAGTGGTCAGTGTAAGCCCCCATTACATTAGTGTTCAGTGTAAACCCCTATTACATTAGTGGTCAGTGTAAACCCTCATTACATTAGTGGTCAGTGTAAACCCCCCTTACATTAGTGGTCAGTGTAAACCCCCCTTACATTAGTGGTCAGTGTAAACCCCATTACATTAGTGGTCAGTGTAAACCCCCATTACATTAGTGGTCAGTGTAAACCCCCATTACATTAGTGGTCAGTGTAAACCCCCATTACATTAATGGTCAGTGTAAACCCCCATTACATTAGTGGTCATTGTAAACCCCTATTACATTAGTGGTCAGTGTAAACCCCCCTTACATTGGTGGTCAGTGTAAACCCCCATTAAAGTAGTGGTCAGTGTAAACCTCCATTACAATAATGGTCAGTGTAAACCCCCATTACATTAGTGGTCAGTGTAGATCCTTATTATATTGGTGGCCAGTGTTGAAACGCCTCTTTCTATTGGTAGTAGGGCTGGGGAAAAAAATCGATTTAAATCTTGAATCGAGTTGAGAGGTCAAATCGATTCAAAATTTAAGCAAATCGATCTTTTTAGATTTTTTTTTTTTTCACCGCACCAGTCCTGAGGCGCTGCAGGCATGAGTTTTTAGGCGAGGCCGCGGCTTCGGCCTAATCCGCGGCTTCGGCCGGACACCGCGGACTAGGACGATGCCACGGCCTCGCCTAAAAACTTATGCCCGCAGCACCTCAGGACCGGCGCTGACACCGCGCCGGTCCGGAGGAGCTGCGGGCAAGGAGTTTCTAGGTGAGGCCGCGGCTTCGGCCTAGTCCGCGAGGCCGGACGCCGCGGACTAGGCCGAAGCCGCGGCCTCGCCTAAAAGCCCATGCCCACAGCGCCTCAGGACCGGCGCGGTTTCCAAAGAAAAAAAAAAACTCGATTCAAATCGTGAATCGAGTTTTTTTTAAGAGAATCGAAGATTTTTTTTTTAAGAAAATCTCCCAGCCCTAATTGGTAGTCGGTAAAAAAATCTACATTGCCATTGCTCACACCCTCCCCTCCCCCCAGCACTGCCACTGATCCCAGAAGTCCTAGGATCCCTAAGAGTTTTCTGTCTATTGATGGGTCCCCTCACCTCCCCAGTCCATGGTTTGCAGGCAGTGAGGAGATAATGTGCTATAATCTCTAGCAACCAATCGGTTAGCAGTATTACTGTACAGTAATCTCTAGCAACCAATCAACAAGCATGAAATCATGTGCTGTAACCTCTAGCAACTAATCAGTGAGCTGTAATGTGTGCTGTAACCTCTAGAAACCAGTCAGTAAGCGGTAATGATATGCTGTAACCTCTGGCAACCAATCGCGATCACTGCCTGTTTCCAGGCAGGAAGTATGTGACTTGCTGCAGCTTCTAATATACAATGTGAGAAGCTCACAGTGTGCAGTGAAATAAATGTAAGCCATTTCAGTCCAGGAGAGGAGACGAAACATCTGTGCAAGACTGAAGGGAAGGCCAGAGGTCAGATTTATATAGGATGCCTGGTTTGGCTTCACGTTATACAGGGAATCTTCAACATTTCATCGCCTTACACTCACAAACATATGGAGGAATTTCAGCAGCCTCTTGTGTGTGAGGATGTGCAGGATGTTTCCTGATATGGGCTCCATGACCGGCAGCCGGTGGATCTTGTTCTTGATCAGAGAATAGACGGCATGGAACAAGCTGGAAAAGACAGAAGTTGTGAAGAGAAAGTCCAATCAACAAGGACAGTAAATCAAAGAACTGCTAATGCCATACAGGGGACATCGGAAAGGTGGTGAGGACAGAACATCTGCTCACCTGACTTTAAAGCAGAACAGCCAAATACGAAGTTGAAATCCACAAATGTGAACGGTTTTTATCTGCCAAAGCATTTGCAATTCTGTCCAGACACTTGTGTGATTCATAAACCTCCCTGCCAGACAGCACAGCCAGAAGGGTGTTAAGGTTCTAGGCTGCTGCCTCTCCGATCTCAATAGACAAATCAGATGACCTGGTCTTGGGTATCGGGTCAGAAGTACCTAGTGAAGATGGTCATCTTGTTTGAGGATTCATGTACACTGTTTATTGATTAGGAGCAATAAATACAGATAGCTTGTTTCTGGAGAAAAGCCCCCCCTTCCTCACGACTTAAAGTGGTTGTAAAGTAGAGCTGCACGATTTATGGCCAAAATTGGGCTAACTTTACTGTTTAGTTTTTTTAAAATTCATTAAAGTGTATTTTTTTCCAAAAAAAATTGCGTTTGAAAGACCGCTGCGCAAATACCGTGTGACATAAAATATTGCAACACCCGCCATTTTATTCTCTAGGGTCTCTGCTAATATATATATATATATATATATATATATATATATATATATATATATATATAATGTTTGGGGGTAAGTCTAAGTAATTTTCTTTCAAAAAATACTGATTTTAATTTGTAAGCAACAAGTGTCAGAAAAAAGGTTTGGTCTTTAAGTGGTTAAACGGACTTTACATTTACATTTACGGACATTTACAGACCGAAGTTCATTCCTATTCTAAAGAACTAACTTGTTACAATGTTTCTCTTTATCTCCAAGCTAAACCTGGCAGCTGTCAGCTGTGAGCAGAGAACTCCCTGCACTAAATCGGGAAAATTCTGTGTTAAGATCGTGAGGGGGGAAGAATCTCAATCTCGATTCTTTAACAATTAAATGTGCCGCTCTATTGTAAAGACAGAAGGTTCTTTAAAACAAAAAAAAAAACCTGTGTGCAGCAGCCCTCTAGCCCCCTCCTCCAATACTTACCTGAGCCCCCTCTCGATCCAGCGATGTCCACGAGAGCCTTGCCTCTCCAGGAACTCGAAACTCCTGATTGGCTTTTGGCAGCAGGGGGAGCCATTGGCTATCAATCACAGTCAGTGAGCCAATCAGGAGACAGAGGAGGCGGGGACGAGACGCGGCTCCATGTGTGAATGGACACACAGAGCCGCGGTCTGGAAGCGTGTCTACTTTGGTGCCCCCACAGCAATCTGCTTTCTGTGGGGGCACCCTGCAGGAGGGAGGAGCCAGGAGAGGCAGCGGGGGACCCAGGAAGAGGATCTGGGCTACTCTGTGCAAAACCACTGCACAGAGCAGGTAAGTATAACATGTTTGTTATTTAAAAAAAAAGGAAAAGACCAAGGCTTGGGAATCACTTTAAGTAAATTGTTTGTTGGGGTGGTGGTGATCCCCACTCATTTCCATGAGGTTTACGCTGATACCGCAGATCAATTAGGCCTTTTAATAAATTCCATGCAGTTTTAAAGCTGAATTCCAGGAATTCAGCTCCTTTGTAAAAAATGAAGGCACAGTATGAGTTACGTCCAAGGAGGTGCATGACATCTCCTGGTTTTATCGCTATTATTTACATCTGCCGGTTTTATTGCACTCCCGGAAGACAACTATGGCTGTATTTCAGGGTCCCCTACACTGATACTTCAGGCCTAAGCATCTTCAACATTAGAGTCGGTGCAGCTGCTCTGGCCACCCCTCCTCATCCTCCTGCCTAATCACAGAAGCCTTTGCATTATGTGAACTCGTTCACAAATACAAAGGCTTCTCTGAATGGGCAGCAGAAGGGAGGGGCGGGCATAGCTGCTCTGTGCACCTCTCTTTCCTCTCTTACATCCCCGAGTGTCAGTGTATGCTCCGGCAGAGCCATAAACCTGTCAGATATAAAAAAAATAGAGATAAGTTCAGGGGATGTCATGTACCTCCTTGAACTTAACTCATAGGGGGGGGGGTTGACAATAAAACCTGGAAGCTGATTGGTTACTACGCACAGCTGCACCAGATTCTGTGTGCACCAGTTTTAGTTAACCTCCCCCATCGTGCACCTGCACGTTTAACAAAGTAGCTGAATTCCTGAGATTCATCTTTAGATTTGAATCCTATGCTTAAGCCCTAAAGAAGAGGAAGGCTTTTCCCCGAAACGCGTTTGTTGTATTTGATACTCTTAATCTATTGACAATGTATGCAAATTGCCAAAAGTAGATGACTGTCTTTACTAGCACTCCTAACCCTACACCCAAAACGTAAGCTGACCAGTACAAATGGGGAGAGAACATCTTCCTAATGGGGCCACAAAACAATAAAAACATGACAGGCATTCTAACCCCTCCCCACTCTACCCAAAACTGATTTAGATACACTTTAAGCTGCAAACATCAAATACAAATGCTCCAGCCTGGTATGACGGTGAAGCCCGGAGTCGTACCTGTCTCTAGGTGAGATATAGATCAGCGGCTTGAAGGAACTCTGCAGGTAAACTTCTGAAAGAGAAACACAAAGCTGAGAATTTCTTCCCAATCCCAACTAATGGCAGAGAAATCACAGAGCACACCGTATCAGCGTTACCTCTCCATGTCTCGATTTTATGCTCCTCCAGTTCATATATCTGAACCTAAAGACAAGGAAGACACCAGTCAGAGGCACATCCGCACTTTGCCATTTGTGCATTGCATTAACGCTCGCATGTTACCACGTGCTGTGTCACCCATTGTGTGTCGCATTAACACACAATCGTACTGTGGTGCCATGCGTTTTGGTGGCCGTGAACGCAAAATTTTTATTATTATTATACAGGATTTATATAGCGCCAACAGTTTGCGCAGAGCTTTACAACATGAGGGCAGACAGTACAGTTACAATACAATTCAATACAGGAGGGATCAGAGGGCCCTGCTCATTAGAGCTTACAATCTAATTCCCCTTTCACACTGGGACGCTTTTCAGGCGTTTTAACGCTAGAAATAGCCTCTGCTAAGCGCCTGAAAACCGCCTCCTTTTCATTCAAGTGTAACTTTTCACATTGGGGCGGTGCGCTTGCGGGACGTTCCAAAAAGTCCTGCAAGCAGCATCTTTGGGGAGGGTTGGGAGTGCTGTGTTTAGTGCTTCCAAAACGCCCTGCCCATTGGAATAAATGGACAGCACTTTCAGCCTTAAAAGCCTTTTGAAAGTGCCGCAAAACTGGAGATTTTAACCCCTTCTTTGGGGTTAAAAGAGCCCTGCTAGTGGCCGAAAACCACCGCTTAAACATTGGTAAAGCACCACTAAGACGAGCGTCGCCTTACCGCGAACGCGGCCCCAGTGTAAAAGGGGGCTAAGAGGGAGGGTCAATTGATAATGGGTAATAACTGTGGGGGATGAGCTGATGGAGAAAATAAAAGTACAGTTGTTAGGTGAAGGCAGAGTAGGCTTCTCTGAAGAGGAGGGTTTTCAGGGATCATCTATAAAGCAAGCAGAGTAAGAGATAGTCAGACTGATTTGGGTAAGGAGTTCCATAGTATAGGAGAGGCTCGGGAGAAGTTCTGGAGGCGAGAATGGGAGGAAGTGACGAGGGAACTAGAGAGCAGGAGATCTCAGGAGGAATGAAGAGGACGATTAACTTGGTATTTAGAGATTAGGTTAGTGATATAGCTGGGGGTCGAGTTGTGGATGGCTTTGTAAGTTATTGTTAGAATTTTTCACTTTATTTGTTGGGCCAATGGGAAGCCAATGGAGGGATTGGCAGAGAGGGGTAGCAGACACAGAGTGGTTGGTAAGGTGGATGAGTCTGTCAGCAGCATGCATGACAGACTGAAGGGGGAATAGCCTATGTAAGACCCCTTTCACACTGGGGCGGGGGGGTCCGTTAGCAGTAAAGCGCCGCTAGTTTTACCGGCGCTTTACCCTCGTTTTAGTGGCGCTTTTCGGAACGTTAATGGGACACCTTTACCCCCCCACTAGCGGCCAAAGAAGGGGTTAAAAGCACCTGTGTTGCGGCGCTTCGGAAGCGCTGCCCATTCATTTCAATGGGTAGGGGCGGTGGAGGAGCGCTGTATACAGCCCTCCCACACCGCCCCAAAAACGCTGCTTGCAGGACTTTTTTTCCCGTCCTGCAAGTGCACCGCCAAAGTGTGAAAGCACTTGGGGTTTTCACACTGGGGAGGCATGAGAGGCGCTTTACAGGTGCTATTTTTAGCGCTAAAACGCCTGAAAAGCGCCCCAGTGTGAAAGGGGTCTTAAGGTAATCCAATGAGGCAAAGTATAAATAAAAAATATTACTGCGCTAACTCAAAAGAAAAGTGAAAAGCTGCTACATAAACAATGTGACAAGGATGCTGAGGACTGAATGGTAAATAATGTAGCGCTAAGGAATAAACACATGTATCTATATGTAAATTAATAATACAAACGTCAATCATACAGGAAATGTATGGAAAAGGAAATGTGAAAAAGTCCAATAATTAAATATGAAGGCCCTAAAAAGGACCAATGTGAGTCCGCCACCAAATAGTGACTAATCAGGGATGGAGTACACTGGCACTGTCCGGCATAAGGAGCATCAAAGGTGGTACATCTTCAACCGAAAAGGGGGAAGTATATCTACTCTTACCGGAACTGGTGGACTCATCAGCGACAAAGAATCATAAAGGAAAGGATGCCGGGATCGGCAGATCAACAGAACTCCAAGGAACCCCGGACTTCCAAACACGACTCCAAAGGCTGTTGTAGACAACCGCCAAACCGGACCTCAGATGTAGAGAACACCAGGGCTGGAACTTAGGCGTGGAACACTAGGCTTTCTGCTTCTCACATTGCCCCTCATTTTTGACTTTCTGCTTCTTACATTGCTCCTCATTTTTACTGTGTGATCACAGTTTTTATTCTTATTGATGTATGCCGGTTTTTAGAAATAAAAAACCCACTTTTTGACCTACACCATATGGAGGCATTTTTTCTTTGCATAACCTTCCGGACGAGAGTTCCTTTGCGGTCCAGTTTGGCCTTCCACGCCTAAGTTCCAGCCCTGGTGTTCTCCACATCTGAGGTCCGATTTGGCGGTTGTCTACAACAGGCATATGGAAAAATGCAGCGCATTTACAAATGAATATAGGTCTTTAAAATGGTGAAACAGTCAAGAAATAACTAATTGACCACAGGTGCCTTGAAACACAAACGTCCATAGATGGATGTAAATGTCCAACCGCACAGGAGGTATAAGTACTTCAAGGGGTGGTGATGGTCTGATGGTTGTCAGAAAACACCTGGCATCATACAGCGACTTCCCAACCGAGAAACCGGGTCCCAATGGGTCATTCAGAGAAAGTGCAAAAAAGCCTCTTACCAGATCCTGTGGATTCCCATGTCAACGACAGGGAATCGCATGCGCAGTTTGTCACAAATGACGTGGAATGGGAGCTCAGGAATTGCCAATCTCTTGGATTGTGGTCTGTATGGATCTCGGCCGGCAACCGGATGGGTCCTCACAACGAACCGTCCTCACACCGAACCGTCCCAGCGTGCATCAGAAGTTTCACAAACGGTCCCCCGAAAGGAGCAGTTGGAGGGACTGGATCTCATGCGGTAAATGTGGAAACAAAAAGAATGTGCCTCCACATGGTGCAGATAAAAAAGGGTGTTTTTATTGACAAAAACGACCATACACAAATAAAAGCGTGATCACGGTGGATAAAAACAAATGGGCAACAAAGAGAGTGGTGTATGTACCCGACGCGTTTCGACCTAGGGGTCTTCAACAGGGGCATCCGGTTGCCGGCCGAGATCCATACAGACCACAATCCATGAGATTGGCGATTCCTGAGCTCCCATTCCACGTCATTTGTGACAAACTGCGCATGCGATTCCCTGTCGTTGACATGGGAATCCACAGGATCTGGTAAGAGGCTTTTTTGCACTTTCTCTGAATGACCCATTGGGACCCGGTTTCTCGGTTGGGAAGTCGCTGTATGATGCCAGGTGTTTTCTGACAACCATCAGACCATCACCACCCCTTGGAGTACTTATACCTCCTGTGCGGTTGGACATTTACATCCATCTATGGACGTTTGTGTTTCAAGGCACCTGTGGTCAATTAGTTATTTCTTGACTGTTTCACCATTTTAAAGACCTATATTCATTTGTACATGCGCTGCATTTTTCCTAATGCCTATTTTGTTGTTTTTGTCAAACTGTATGCAGCAGCTTTCATTCATTTTACTGGTTAGCGCGGTGTTTTCTATTTACCTCTGAGGTTGTCTACAACATCCTTTGGAGTCGTGTTTGGAGGTCCTGGGTTCCTTGGAGTTCCGTTGATTTGTCGATCTCGGCATCCTTGCCTTTATGACTCGTTGCTGACATTCGAGTCCACCTGTTCCGCTAAGAGTATATATACTTCCCCCTTTTCGGTTGAAGATGTACCACCTTTGATGCTCCTTATGGCAGACAGTGCCAGTGTGTTCCATCCCTGATCCCTCTATTTGGTGGTGGACTCACATTGGTCCTTTTTAGGACCTTCATATTTATTGGACTTTTTCACATCTCCATTATCATCATTTCCTGTATGATTGATTTTTGTACTATTCACGTACATATTGATATATGTGTTTATTCCTTAGCGCTACATTATTCACCATTCAATCCAATGAGGAGCGAGGCGAGAGATGACCATGGAGTGATGGGTGGATCCTCTTTGAATGACAGCTGAATGCTGTAAAATACAGACACAGGAATTTCCATCACGAATTAGTTGGGCACATCTTGCAGTGCCTTTCTTTATAAATAGACTCTATTGATTTTTTTCATCAATATCTTCTAATTAAACATAAATGAGCTTCGTACATCAGACACAGTAGCTTGCCTTGAATGCACGCGTTTGTTCAGATCGTTATCTCCTGTCTATGGCTGATTGTAGAATACTGCGTCCGTACCCCTAAGAATTGTCCCCCCCTATCCTCCTGTGAATTGCAGTGTATAGACTTACCATAGGAGCCTTGTAGTATCTGTGCAGGATATTGATGAAGTCAGTGATGGTCAGCATTCCTGGGGAGAACACAGAATACACAGTCACCAGTCTATGGGAGCCATGGTCTTATTATGAGACAGGTCCTCTTTATTGGAACAGTCCCTGCAGAACCAGACTGGAAACTGGCAAAACTGGTGACATCAGAATTATTAACGGACACTGATCATTAAAACATTTATTCTGCACGGAGTAAATTATGACATCATCACCTTTCAACGGAAAAACAGTTTACTAAACAAAGCGGCGTTTGCACGCTATGGGGGAGGTTTACCTAAAACTGGAGAGTGCAAAATCTGGTGGAGCTCTGCATAGAAACCAATCAGCTTCCAGGTTTTATTGTCAAAGCTTAATTGAACAAGCTGTAGTTAGAAGCTGATTGGCTGCCATGCAGAGCTGCATCAGATTTTGCACTTTCCAGTTTTAGTAAATCCCCTCCAATGTGTCTGAGTCCAGTGATATCCCCCTATCATAAACGGCTCTATAAGGCCTTGTTTACACGGGGAGCCAAGGGAGCAGTAAAAACAGGTGGTTGAGCCGCAGTTTTATGCCCCCACCACTGCCAGAGGCCGTCAGTAAACATGCGGTGAAGATAACACAACCTGTCGTGTTTGGCAGGCAGAAACCAAATAAAGTCAATTGGACCTACTGCAACCACTCAGCAACATGGTGTGGTGTGGGGCTGCAACATGTCACCCCTGAGCCACTCGTCGAATGCCTCTGAAAAAGCAATCCAGAGCAGATCGCTTTTCGGAATGGTGACGCACGTGTAAACGAGGCCTAGATGTCAGTGCTGCTTGTAATATATTTCTAACAGCAGGAGTGTACTCCATCAAAACAGCTAAATACAGAAATTAAATTTTTACCTTCCAAAGTAGTTGTATTTCCGTCCATCCAGTTGCGGTATTAACACAGCTCTGCCACACAGCACAGCCCTCCCTGGCAGAGTCGACCTGATTTTTCTCTGCTGAAGTTTAGTAACACTTACGGGTGTTGTCCCTCCCTCAGCCTGTGATTGGACAAAGGAGGGGAAGCAGCACCGTGATGGTGTCATCTGTCTCCCTGCTCTCTCTTCCTATCAGCATGCTGCTTGCACAGAGCTGCATTCATATATGTCTTTAATATCTGCCGGGTTCAGCTTTAACCATTCTTCATGAAGCAAAGGTTCTCTTCACCAATTATATGTATGTAAACATGTAATATATATACTGTATATGTGTATATATGTATGTATGTGTATATATATATATATATATATATATATATATATATATATATATATATATATATATATCAATCACATACACACACACATATACAGTATTTAAATTATATATATATATATATATATATATAATTATTCAGTGTATATATATATATATATATATATATATATATATATATATATATATATATATATATATATATATATACACACATACACATATATTAGATAGATAGATAGATAGATAGATAGATAGATAGATAGATAGATAGATAGATAGATAGATAGATAGATAGATCTATATATTTCAAATGTTTTGTTGAATTTAAACAAGAGAAGCCAATCTAGATGTTACAAATGTTGTTGATGAGTTTATGTATCAATTTACATGGGTGGGACAAACCACCTAACACTGATGGGGGGGGGGCTTGCCTTGATCATCTTTTATTTATTCATGTAAAAATGTATCTCAAAAGGAAAAAAAAAAAACTGTTTGCTATAACCGATTATAAAGTGTAAACAGGAGTTTGGCTTTAATTTGTTAGTGTATCTAAATCTGCTAGTACATCTACCACTCCTCTTCCCCCCAGACTGACAATGCTGCGGTCCAAAGGGTACCCCCTGTGCTCCTTCATCCAGAATGGGGGCACTCTAACACAAGAGGTGTGCTACTGGCCAGATCACCAGGTGAAATAAGGAAAAAAGCCAAAAAAGAAAACGAATGCAGCCCTCGCATCTAATGATTGGTGAGCTGCAATATATTAGATTTTTGGGTTTGGGTTTAATACCGCTCCCCACCCAGGCCAATTCTGCCATTCTCCTCCTACATGTAAAAATCATAATTTTTTGCTAGAAAATTACACAGAAACCCCAAAACATTATTTATATATTTTTAGCAGAGACCCTAAGGAATAAAATGGTGATTGTTGTAATTTGTTATGTCACACAGTATTTGAGCAGCAATTTTTCAAAAAAATTTTTTAAATAAAAACAAAACACAATATCTACCCCTGTTTTTTTGCAATATGTGAAAGATTATGTTACGCTGAGTAAATAGATACCTAACATGTCATGCTTTAAAACTGTGCACGCTCGTGGAATGGCGCCAAACTTAGGTACCTAAATATCTCCATGGGCGATACTTTTAAAATCTTTACAGGTTACCTGTTTAGAGTTACAGAGGAGGTCTAGCACTAGAATTATTGCTCTCGCTCTAACGTTTGCTGCGATATCTCACATGTGTGGTTCAAACTCCATTTACATATGCGGGCACAACCTACATCGGTGTGCGAGCACGAGGGGATGGGGGGGCTTTAAATTAAAAATTGTTATTATTGCTATTTATTTTATTTTACTTATTTTTACACTGACCCTTTAATATTTTTCTGATCACTTTTATTCCTATTACAAGAAATGTAAACATCCCTTGTAATAGAAATAAGGCATGACAGGTCCTCTTTATGGAGACATCTGGGGTCAATTAGACCCCAGATATCTCCTCTACCCTGGAAACCTGAGATCAAAAAATAAAAACATAGATCTTTGCTTTCCAGGAAAAAAGAACTGCCAGTGTTTACATCTGTCAGTGCTGGAAGTGACATCATGACGTTGCTTCCAGCCTCCCAGGGTCATAGAGCTGGCCGGGAACCATAAAGTCCCTGGCCAACCCTATGGTAATCTGGCGCCACCGCCGGATCTTTAATCTGGCCTCCCGATCGCACAGGAGAGCCCAGAAAGTCGGCAGAGGGCGGCGGGAGGAGTGTCCCACTGCCTGTAAAAGCTACCCAGCAGCTGAATAGCTACAGGCGTGGCTTTCACATTACAGGGAATCTCTGGCTGAGAACAAAGACATCTGAATCATGCCTGTAGCTGCAACCATCATCCAGATATTACCACTTTAACCTAAAGACATCATATAAAGTCCTGAGGCGGGAAAGTCTTACGGGCGGGAAGGGGTTAGTACCGCTTTAACCCCTTCCCGCCCGCACTATAGCCGAAAGACGGCTACAGGGCAGGCTTAATTGGCCGGGAGGGCGTACAAGGAGCTTCTCCCGTGATCGTGTTTGCCCGCTCCCCCCCCTGCGGCGCGCGGGCGGCGCACTCTGTGATCGCCGAGTCCTTCGGAATTAGCTGATCACAGATCAGGGTAAAGGGCCAATCACAGCGCCCCTTTACCACAAGATCAGCTGTGTCCAATAATAGCTGATCACGCAAGTAAAAACAATTAGTGTCCTGATTTTCAATGCAGTCCCAACAATGCCCACCAGTGCTGACAATCAGTGCCCATCAGTGCCTTCTCATCAGTGCTATCTATCAGTATGAATCAGTGCCGCCTCATCAGTGCTATCAGTACCCATCAGTGCTGCCTATCAGTGCCTTCTCATCAGTGTCACCTATCAGTGCTATCTATCAGTACCACTACCCATCAGTGCTGCCTAGCAGTGCCCATCAGTGCCTTCTCATCAGTGCTATCAGTGCCTTCTCATCAGTGCTATCAGTGCCCATCAGTGCCTTCTCATTGGTGTCACCTATCAGTGCTATCTATCAGTACCCATCAGTGCATCCTATCAGTGCCCATCAGTGCTGCCTCATCAGCGCAAACCAGTGAAGGAGAAAAATTACCTGTTTGCAAAATTTTATAACAAACTATTAAAAATGTTTGCGTTTTCTTAAATTTTTTCTTTGTTTAGCAAAAAATAAAAAGCCCAGTGGTGATTAAAAACCACCAAAAGAAAGCTCTATTTGTGTGAAAAAAAAATGCAAAAATTGTCATATGGGTACAGTGTTGCATGACCGCGCAATTGTCATTCAAAGTGTGAGAGTGCTGAAAGCTGGCCTGGGCAGGAAGGGGGGGGGTAAAAGTGCCACATAGGCAAGTGGTTAAATCTAATTATGGATGAATACAAGGATAGCTGCTTTTCAAATTAGAAAACTGATACAATGTCAGATACAATATAGGAAATATAGATATAGTAGCATGCCAGGCTGTGTCCAGGAAGAGTACAATTGTTCCATCACCATTATATGGGGGGCGCCGCTGACACTTACCCACAAAGCAGTGCTGCTTGCTATCCCAGAGAGGGGCCGCTCGCACCCCATTGGCCACTAATGCTAGAAAGGCTTTCTTTATCTGCGAGACAAGAGGATTGGATGAACACCAAGAAGCGGAATGTACCGGGAAGAAACATTGAGGACACGGACAAATAAATGTTCCCTCGTTTGCTAAAGACGAGGACAGAAAGTACAGCTGGCTGACAGACACACAATTCCAAAATACACGGCTGGGAGAACTTTCCCTTGGTTGGACTGATTTACTAAACCAATAAGTAATATGTGCTGCACAGATAATAATCAAAATAACTGTGCCTACGTCCTATAGATTGCACAAGGAGGAGAGGTTGGGACTTTGAATGAAGCACCTGGAGGAACCAGGTGCCTCCATCCCTATTGATTACAAAGAAAAGAGGTTGGGACTTTGAGTGAGGCACATGAAAGAAGCCAGATATGAGGTAAAAACATTTATTTTGGCAAATATACACGATTTATGAAACAAGTATACATCACATGGCATTTACAATAATGCTATCATGTGGAAGATAGGCTGGTATAATAGCCATGAACCAATGCTATACATCTATAAAGTAAGATAAAAAGAAGGCATTGAACAGTGATTGATGTCATGAACCAATATTGCTCCATATAGAAAACTGTTGAATAGGCACAATTAATGCATATAATAAATCGTATGTTGTATACATATATGGATGCATCCTAGTAAAGCTCGACGCGTTTCAGTGATACTTCCACCTCATCAGGAGCTTGTGTATACAAAAGCAAAGGAGAAGGCCTTCAAAAAATACAAGGCTGAGGGATCATCATCAGCATTCAGACTTTACAAAGAATGCAACAAGATATGTAAGGGTGCAATTAAGGAAGCTAAGATAGAACACAAAAGACACATAGCAGAGGAGAGCAAAAAAAAAAATCCCAAGAAATTCTTTAAGTATATAAACAGTAAAAAAGGGAGGACAGACCATATTGGCCCCATAAAGAATGGGGAAGGACATCTGGTTACAAAGGATGGGGAGATGGCAAAGCTATTGAATGTATTCTACTCCTCAGTCTTCACGAGGGAATCGGGGGGCTTTAATAACCAAAACTGTAGTGTTTATCCTCAGGACACATCACAGGAAGCACCTCCATGGTTAACAGAGGACAGAATTAAAATTAGACTTGGGAAACGTAACATTAATAAATCACCGTGACCAGATGGCTTGCACCCGAGGGTACTTAGGGAACTCAGTCAAGTAATTGCCAGACCATTGTTCCTAACTTTTACTGACAGTCTACTGACTGGAATGGCACCAGCTGATTGGAGAAAAGCCAATGTAGCACCAATATTTCAAAAAGGGCCAAGATACATCCCTGGGAATTACAGACCAATTAGTTAGTCTAACATCAATAGTATGCAAGCTCTTGGAGGGAATGATAAGGGACTATATACAAGATTTTAGTAATGAGAACGGTATCATTAGCAGTAATCAGCATGGATTCATGAAGAATCGTTCTTGCCAAACCAATCTATTAACCTTCTATGAGGAGGTGAGTTGTCATCTAGATAAAGGAAGGCCCGTAGACGTGGTGTATTTGGATTTTGCAAAAGCGTTTGACACAGTTCCCCATAAATGTTTACTATACAAAGTAAGGTCCGTTGGCATGGATCATAGGGTGAGTACACGGATTGAAAACTGGCTACAAGGGCGAGTTTAGAGGGTGGTGATAAATAGGGAATATTCGGAATGGTCAGGGGTGGGAAGTGGGGTCCCCCAGGGTTCTGTGCTGGGACCAATCCTGTTTACTTTGTTCATAAATGACCTGGAGGATGGGATAAACGGTTCAATCTCTATATTTGCGGACGACACTAAGCTAAGCAGGGCAATAACTTCTCTGCAGGATGTGGAAACCTTGCAAGAAGATCTGAACAAATTAATGGGGTGGGCAACTGCATGGCAAATGAGGTTAAATGTAGAAAAATAATGCATTTGAGTGCCAAAAATATGAAAGCAATCTACTCACTAGGGGGTGAACCTCTGGGGGAATCTAGGATGGAAAAGGACCTGGGGGTCCTAGTAGATGATAGGCTCAGCAATGGCATGCAATGCCAAGCTGATGCTAACAAAGCAAACAGAATATTGGCATGCATTAAAAAGGGGATTAACTCCAGAGATAAAGCAATAATTCTCCCGCTCTACAAGACTCTGGTCCGGCCACACTTGGAGTATGCTGTCCAGTTCTGGGCACTAGTCCTCAGGAAGGATGTACTGGAAATGGAGCGAGTATAAAGAAGGACAACAAAGCCAATAAAGGGTCTGGAGGACATTAGTTATGAGAAAGGTACTCCTAAGTCTTAGTCACTTTTCATGCTAAGACCACAAATCATGGTTATTTAACCATTCATTTCACTATAGCTACACACATATTTTACTTTATAGACACTTGGAGGTACTACTGTGCACCACCAGCAACGACGCATGGACGCTCTCATCTCTATGGGGAGCTGTGGGCTTGCTCCATTCTCGGGGTCCCTACCACCATAATTTCCCTCCTCCCGGCTTCTTTTGCTCTCTTCTTTCCCCGTCATTGGGGTTAATTAAGGATGGTCCCGATGTTCGAGTCGAACTTAAGTTCGACTTGAACATCGGGTGTTCGTAGAACAAACTAACATATGGGGCGCTCGCAGGACGTTCCCGCGCCGACGAGCGCCCCATAATGCACTGCTAGATCGCAGTGCATTGACGGCTGCTGATAAGCCAAAGCATGCACCTGACCTGCATGCTTTGGCCAATCACAGCGTGATGTGCTGTAAGAGCTATAATTGGCCAAAGGCAGAGTGGTTAGAGGATAGAGTGTGTAGTCAGTGTAATATATATATATATATATATATATATATATATATATATATATATACAGGCAGTGTAGAATATATATTACAGTGCAGTCAGTGTACAGTATATAATACAGTGCAGTCAGTGTACAGTATATAATACAGTGCAGTCGGTGTACAGTATATAATACACTGCAGTCAGTGTACAGTATATAATACAGTGCAGTCGGTGTACAGTATATAATACAGTGCAGTCGGTGTACAGTATACAATACATTGCAGTCAGTGAACAGTATATAATACAGTGTAGGCAGTGTACAGTATATAATACAGTGCAGGCAGTGTACAGTATATAATGCAGTGCAAGCGGTGTACACAGTATATAATACATTGCAGTCAATGTAAAGTATATAATACAGTGCAGTCGGTGTATAGTATGTAATACAATTCAGGTGAGTGTACCGTATATAAATCAGTGCAGTCAGTGTACAGTATATAATACACATCAGGCGGTGTACAGTATATAATACAGTGCAGTCGGTGTACAGTATATAATACACTTCAGGCGGTGTACAGCATATAATACAGTGCAGGCGATGTACAGTATATAATACAGTGCATTCACTGTACAGTATATAGTGCAGTGCAGAGTATATAATACAGTGTAGTGTGGTGTGAAAAAAAAATCCCCATCATGTCTGGAAGGCCACCAAGGAGAGGCAGATGCTCACAGGCCACTAAAAGAGGGCAAGCAGCCTCTGTGTCTACAGTGAAAAGTGGTGGTCGCTGACGTGGTGCATCCTCTGCAGACGGGGCACACTTGTCCTTTTTTTCTGCTGCTGGCCGTGTTGTTGAGCCACAAAATGTAGAAGAGTTGGTGGAGTGGATAACTAAGCCGTCCTCATCCTCCTCTGTCACCCAGGCTCATACTAGTTTGCCTTCCACCGCAGCTGCCAAAGCGGCTTATTCCACCGACACCTTGTCCACAGTTACACCTTCAGTAGCATCACCATCATGCATGGAGGAGTCACCGGAATTATTCCACAATAGTGTCGGTTACATGCTGCTGGAGGGTGCGCAGCAATTTGAAGGCTCCGATGTCGGTTCCCAAGTTGAGGAAGGGAGTAACATGAGCTTAGAGAGAGGGGGTGCCACAGAAGGATGGAAAACTAGCAGTCATGTTCCCCTAGCTGCAGCAAACTGCCAAGTTTGCTCCAGTGATGAGGAGGGAGGGGATGATGAGGTCACTGACTGTACTTGGGTGCCTGAGAGAACAGAGAAGGAAAGTGAGGAGGAGGAGGCACAACTCCAACGAAGCAGGATGTCCTCCAGGGGCCAGCTTAAGGGCAGACACCCTGTTGCATCACACCACAGAGCTCCACAGGTGCAGGGCACTGCTGACTCCCCGCTGACTTCCAAAAGTTCATTGGTGTGGGCTTTTTTCAACACATGTGCAGTAGATCACACATAGATCAGTAGTAGATCACGTTGCGGTTTGCCATCTCTGTCTGAAGCGGATCAAGCGTGGCCAGAACACCACCCGCTTGGGCACCACATGCTTGGCAAGACATATGACAACCTGCCATGCAGTCCATTGGCAACAGCACCTGAAAGACCCACATCATAAAAAAAAATACAGAATTCTCCTTGCTCCTCATCTGGGATCTCAACCCCTACTATACCTCAAGTCCTCTCCAAAACCTGCACTGAGAGGAAGGTATAGCAATAGGTGCCACAAGTTCTTGCACCCAATCTGCTAGCAGTACACCACCTGTTGATTTCACCAGGCAAATTTTGCTACCCCAGTTGCTGAACTGTAAAAAAAAAAATACTGTCCCAGCCATCCACATGCTCAGCGTCTAAATGCTAGCTTGGCCAAATTGCTAGCAGTACAACTGCTGCCTTTTCATCTGGTAGACTCTGCCCCCTTTCGTGAATTTGTAGAATGTGCTGTACCATAGTGGCAGATTCCAAAAATAAATTTATTTTCACGTAAGGCCATTCCAGCTCTCTACCGTCATGTGGAAGGTAATGTTTTGGCCTCGTTGGACAAGGCAGTCAGCAGCAAGGTTCACATTACTGCTATCTCATGGTCCAGCCGGCATGGTCAGGGACGTTACATTTCCTTCAGAGCACACTGGGTATATCTGCTGGCAGCTGGGTTCAGTGTTGGAGCTTGTTCCGCCACCATGCTTCCTAAAAAGCTGGTCGTGATTCTGCTAAATCTGTCTGCTCCACCCCCTCCTCTTCTTCTTCCTCTATGGCCTCTTCTGCTGAATTTTCCTCTGAACCAGCAGTGCTCCCTAAGCATTCAAGAAGCTACGCAAGCAGTCAGGCTAAAATATGCCACGCGGTGCTTCAGCTGGTCTGTCTAGGGGACAGGAGCCACACTGGGGCAGAGATTCTGTCAGCTCTGCGGGGGCAGGCTCAGAGGTATGGTTGTAAGTGACAATGGCACCAACCTTCTCTCCGCCCTCCGACAAGGACACTTGACACATGTTCCATGCTTGGCACACGTCCTGAATTTGGTGGGGCAGCATTTCTTTAGCAGGTACCCAGGCTTACAAGATCTTCTGAGACAGGCCAGACAAGTCTGTGGGCATTTCCGGCAGTCATACAATGCCAGTGCTAGGCTGGCTGACATTCAATGGGAATTCAACCTGCCTACCAACCGCCTCATTTTTGACATGCCCACCAGTTGGAACTCAACATTGACCTGTGTACTTGTGCGAGTATGGCACCAGGACAGGCTCAGGGTTGCTTGGCTTCTTTTCGCCATGCCACTGGCTACTAAAAAAGGATGCATGCACTGTCCTGTCACCATTTAAGGGGCCACAAGGATGGTGAGCAGCGACAATGCATGCATCAGTGACACTGTCCCTCTAGTCTTCCTGCTGGAGCACACGCTTCGTGGAATCATCAACAGGGCACTCGAGGCAAAACAGCGGGAGGAAGAGGAAGACTTCCTTTCCTCTCAAGGCCGCCTTAATGCAGATTCCATTCCTGTGGGGCTGTCAAACACACAGGAGGAAGAGGAGGAGGAGGATTGTGTCAGCATGGATTTACAGGATAACATGCAGCAGTCTTCAAGGGATGGTTTTCAGTTCCCAGAAACCCAAGGAGTTTTACATGACGCATCCGAATGACCCCGCCCTCTTCTGACCTCATGTGATGTCAGAAGGGGGCGGGGTCGCTCGGTTACGTCAGACCCCGACAACCACAGCTCAGGGTTGTTGGGAAGAGGCCCTTGTCCCCGACAACATGGGGAAAGGTGCTTTGGGGGGGACCCCAAAGCACCCTCCCCATGTTGAGGGCATGTGGCCTGGTATGGTTCAGGAGGGGGGGGAGGGGGCGCTCGCTCGTCATCCGCCCCCTATTCTGACCTCCAGGCTGCATGCTCGGATAAGGGTCTTAAATTTTGGCATGGAGTTCCCCTTAAAATCCAAAATCCATACCAGACCCGAAGAGCCTGGTATGGACTGGGGGGGGGGGGACCCTATGCTATTTTTTTCATTCTTTTTTAATCTATATTGCCGGGAGCCGACAATACATTACTGCCACAAGCAAGTTTAAATTCCATTTTTTCCTTTAGAAATGTCATTATTGCTGCAGCATGTTCTAGACATCGCACAGATGCGCCACTTTACAGGCAGACTAAGGGGACCACAGAAGCACGATATTTAAAGGAATATTTCATTTTTATTGTTTCACTTTAGGCCTCATTAAAATCACTGCTCCTGAAAAACTGATGATTTTTTTAAATTGATACATGTCCCCTGGGGCAGTACCTGGGTCCCCATACACTTTTTTATGGCAATAACTTGCATATAAGCCTTTAAAATTAGGATTTTTTATTTTTTATGTTCGTGTCCCATAGACTTTGCATGTTCGCTAGAACTTTTTGCCTGTTTGCGGTGTTCTGGTGCGAACTAAACCGGGGGGTGTTCGGCCCATCCCTAGGGTTAATATTAGACCATGTAGGTTTTTCATATAAATATACTCTCTCTACAAATATGTTGTATACACAAGCTCCTGATGAGGTGGAAATATCACCAAAATGTGTTGAGCGCTTCTAGGATGCATACATACAACATACAATTTATTATATGCATTCATTGTGCCTGTTCAACAGTTTTCTATATGGAGCAATATTGGTTCATGACATCATACACTGTTCAATGCCTTGCTTTTATCTTATTTTATAGATGTATAGCATTGGTTCCTGGCTATTATACCAGCCTATCTTCCACATGATAGCATTATTGTGAATGCCATGTGATGTATACTTGTTTCATAAATCGTGTATATTTGCCAAAATAAATGTTTTTACCTCATATCCGGCTTCTCTCATGTGCCTCACTCAAAGTCCCAACCTCTTTTCTTTATAGATTGAACAAGTAGATTGGGCAGTGGATTGAGGCCTCGAGGACTTTCATGGTACGGTGTTAACTCACAAATCCAAATTCTTTAAAAAGGTGGTATTTTTTACATTGATTCATATTAAAATTCATTTCACAAAAATTGTCCAATAATGGACTGCTACTACTACTGATTTACCAAAGCAAATAAACCAGACTAGGGATAATTGGCTAGGCAGAACAGGCCCATCTCCACACATAGGGAGAGATTTACTAAAGCTGGAGAACACAGAATACGGTGCAGCTGTGCATAGTAGCCAATTAGCTTCAAACTTCAGCTTATTCAATGAACCCCTTGGCAACGACATAACACAAATATGCGGCCCCACTGGACTGGGCATTTTTCCCGTGGGGCCGCATATTTGCGTATTTCCTTTTGTGCTGGGAGCGCGCCGCATGGTGTGCTCCCAGCACAGAGACCGGGGTCTCACCGAGAGTCCTGGGCCCCGTTCTAACGATCGGGACCTGGAACGTACGATTCTGGCTCACCTGATCGCTATGATAGCAATGATAAATGTCCTCCAATGCATGTTGGTGTCTCATTTTAATGACAAATCCCCCCAAAAATGGGGTGTATTCTTCAGGTTGGTATAGCGGGTGGAGCCGTACAAATTTCCTTTGTTCTATGTGTCGAACGAATGTTCTTTGTACTCCTATTTTTGAACATATTCAGGTTCTAGCTATCTTTGTGGTTTGCAATAAACATTTCATATGAAGTTATCTTAGAAGATTGCAGAGGTCCCACACGTGTAACCATAGCGGTGCTGACCTGTAGCGTGGTGTCAAACACGACCAGCTTGCAGCTTGTAGGGATGGCGTCATAACACGGGCTCTTCATCATGAATTCCATGTAGACCGCGGCATCCTCCCCCAAATCTGCAGGACAGACCGCAAATTATTATATAATATGAATCAACACATGAACACCAACCATGTTCTGAGGTTTTTGGTTCTCTCGGACCATCCTGTCCTTCTGAATCTGCTGTTGCCATGGTGGGAAATTAGGCAAACCCCTTACCCAACAGTCAGTAGGGGGTCATCCCATAATTGCAGAATACACAGGAGCATGCCTTGGTTAATCAGTGAGCAACCCCTCCCCCAGTACTACCAGCACCTATCACTCCCACCCTGGATGCCACCCCATTTTTACTACTCCCTTTTGGTTGCTAGGATGCTGGCACAGCAACCAATGACACTGTGGCCCAGCTGCCAGTGTCCTAGCAACCAATGATGAGGCAGCATCATTAACCCCACCCTCGGATGCCACCTCATGGACCTAAACACACCCCTAGAAGCCACCTCATTTTTACTGCCCATTTTGGTTGCTAGGATGCTGGCACAGCAACCAATGACACTGTGATCCAGGTGCCAGTGTCTTAGCAAACCAAAAATAAGACAGCATCATTAACCCCACCCTCGGATGCCACCTCATGGACCCAAATACACCCCTAGATGCCACCTCATTTTTACTGCCCCCATTTGGTTGCCACAGGCACAGCAAGCAATATCGCAGTGGTTTGGCCGCCAGCGCCTTAGCAACCAATGCTGCCGTGTTGCAAAATTTTGTTGCTAGGATGCAGGTAGCTGGCCCTTACAGCATTATTGTTTGTTATGGTGCAGGCAGGCAAAACAACCAAGTGAGAGTAAGAGAGTCCCAGGCAACGGTAAAAAGCCGACAAAGGTTCTAACCTTTCCCCACATTCACTAGGCTCACACTTGTGTGGGTCCTGCGTGCTGCGTTTGAATTACATTTGAATGCGCTGCTATACGAGAAACCGTCCCCGACCCTTTTTTAACCACTTCAATACCAAGCACCTTCCTGCCCAGGCCAATTTTAAGCTTTCAGCGCTGTCGCGATCATACAATGCTGCACCCATATGGCATTTTTATTATTTTCTTCACACAAATAGAGATTTCTTTTGGTGGTATTTAATCACCACTGGGTTTTTTATTTTTTGCACTATAAATGAAAAAAAGACCACGTTTTTCTTTGTTTCTGTTACAACATTTTGCTAATAAATGATCTTTTTCCATAAATTTAGATTGAAATGTATTATGCTCCATTTCTTTGGTGAATATATATAGTTGCATAGTTAGTCAGGTTGAAAAAAGTCCATGTAGTTCAACCATAAACAAATATATATATATATAACCCAAATCAGTGTTAAATAATTAGTCTGTAGGAAAGTTATAGAGTCCACACATTATGGTATATACAGTGCCTAAAAGTATTCATACCCCTTGAAATTTTCCACATTTTGTCATGTTACAACCAAAAACGTAAATGTATTTTATTGGAATTTCATGTGATAGACCAACACAAAGTGGCACATAATTGTGAAGTGGAAGGAAAACGATAAATGGTTTTCACATTTTTTTACAAATAAATTTGTGAAAAGTGTAGCGTGCATTTGTATTCAGCCCCCTTTACTCAGATACACCTAACTAAATTCTAGTGGAACCAATTGCCTTCAGGAGTCTCCTAATTAGTAACATCTAACCAGTACACCTGTGTGTAATTTATTCTCAGTATAAATACAGCTGTTCTGTGAAGCCCTCAGAGGTTTGTTAGAGAACCTTAGTGAACAAACAGCATCATGAAGGCCAAGGAACACACCAGACAGGTCAGGGATAAAGTTGTGAAGAAGTTTTAAGCAGGGTTAGGTTATAAAAAAATATGGCACAACTACAAACCTACCAAGACATGGCCGTCCACCTAAACTGACCAGCCCGGCAAGGAGAGCATTCATCAGAGAAGCAGCCAAGAGGCCCATGGTAACTCTGGAGGAGCTGCAGAGATCCACAGCTCAGGTGGGAGAATCTGTCCACAGGACAACTATTAGTTGTGCACTCCACAAATCTGGTCTTTATGGAAGAGTGGCAAGAAGAAAGCCATTGTTGAAAGAAAGCCATAAGAAGACCTGTTTGTGAGAAGCCATGTGGAGGACACAGCAAACATGTGGAAGAAGGTGCTCTGGTCAGACCAAAATTGAACTTTTTGGCCTAAAAGCAAAACGCTATGCGTGGTGGAAAACTGCACATCACCCTGAACACACCATCCCCACCGTGAAACATGGTGGTGACAGTATCTTGTTGTGGGGATGCTTTTCTTCAGCAAGGACAGGGAAGCTGGTCAGAGTTGATGGGAAGATGGATGGAGCCAAATACAGGTCAATCTTAGAAGAAAACCTGTTAGAGTCTGCAAAAGACTTGAGACTTGGGCGGAGGTTCACCTTCCAGCAGGTCAACGACCCTAAACATACAGCCAGAGCTACAATGAAATGGTTTAGATCAAAACATATTCATGTGTTAGAATGGCCCAGTCAAAGTCCAGACCTAAATCCAATTGAGAATCTGTGGAAAGATTTGAAAATTGCTGTTCACAGATGCTTTCTATGCAATCTGACAGAGCTTGAGCTATTTTGCAAAGAAGAATGGGCAAAAATGTCCCTCTCTAGATGTGCAAAGCTGGTAGAGACATCCCCAAAGAGACTTGCGGCTGTAATTGCAGTGAAAGGGGGTTCTACAAAGTATTGACTCAGGGTGGCTTGATACAAACGTACCCCACACTTTTCACATTTTTTTTTGTAAAACATTTTGAAAACCATTTATCATTTTCCTTCCACTTCACAATTATGTGCCACTTTGTGTTGGTCTATCACATAAAATCCCAATAAAATACATTTACGTTTTTGGTTGTAACATGACAAATGTGGAAAATTTCAAGGGATATGAATAATTTTTCAAGGCACTGTATCTGAAAAATTGATCAATCCTGATGTACTGACGGCCTATCTCATTTCTTGAGGCCTTAAAATGCCAGGACAGTACAAATACCCCCCACAAACTGCCCCTTTTTGGAAAGTAGACAGTCCAAGGTATTTAGTAAGAGGCATTGCGAGTGTTTTGAAGATATAATTTTTTCACTTAAAAAAAACTGAATTTACATTTTTTTTTCACAATTTTCTTTTTCTACATACTGTCACCAGTGCAGTACAGCGTCATTATAAAAATGGTGTGGCAGTGATCAGGGACACTGACTGGTGACAGTATGTAGAAAACAATTAATAATAATTTAATATTTATAAATTTAATAATTTAAGTTTAATTTAATATTTTTTTAAATACATTTTTTGCTTCTTTTTTTTTTTTTTTACAATATTTTAGCATACTTTGACCAGAGCAATACAATGTTACCATAGCAACACTGTACTACTCTGGGGAAGTGATCAGGATTTTTTTTTCTTGCACATTAAGATTGTTTATTCCAGTGAATTTCACTGTTGTAAGCAACCATTTTTACGGAATGAAATGGAATCATTCAATGTTTACTATTGTGATTAGCTGCGATTGGGCACAGCTAATCACATGGTACAGCTGGGCTGCGATGGGCCCTGTCTGTACCATGTGATCACTGTGACCAATCACAGAGATCAACACAATAGCACACAATGAATGGCATGTATCAAAGCCCTTCATTGTGTACAATTGTCATGGGATCTGCTATAATTGGTCACAGTGATCACATGGTACTGGTTTCACGCACCTAAAACTGTGCCACGTTTTCCGATGCATGGGGGTGCCATTAAGAATTTTTGCGATTAGCATGCATTCCCTGACCATATGTGTGAACCTGGCCTTATATCAAAAACTAGAAAAATAAAAAGTTTTGGCTGGAGATATACTTTAACCGCTTGCCGACCAGCCGCCGTCATTTTACTGCGGCAGGTCGGCGCGATCCCGTGAACCGCCGTAGCTATACGTCGGCTCGCGGGATCAGGATAGCAGGCACGCGCTTGCCGCCGGAGGCCGATGGTCGCGATGATCCCCGGCCAAAAGTGATCGCGAGCACAAGAGGCAGAACAGGTACGTGTGTGTGTATGTAAACACACAAATCCCTGTTCTGTTCTGTGAGGAATGACAGATTGTGTGGTCCTAATAGCTAGGAACCACGATCCGCCACTTCCTCTAGTCAGTCCCCTCCCCCTTCCCCTTCAGTTAGAAACATGTAGCAGGGAACACACTTAAACCCCTTGATCGCCCCCTAGTGTTAACCCCTTCCCTGCCAGTGACATTTTTACATTAATCAGTGCACTGATCGCTGTATAAATGTCAATGGTCCCAAAAATGTGTCAAAAGTGTCCAAAGTGTCCGCCATAATGTCGCAGTCCCGATAAAATCACAGATCGCCGCCATTACTAGTAAAAAAAAAAATTATAATAAAAATGCTATAAATCTATCCCCTATTTTGTAGACGCTATAACTTTTGCACAAAAAAATCAATATACGCTTATTGCGATTATTTTTTACCAAAAATATGTAGAAGAATACATATCGGCCTAAACTGAGAAAAAAAATTAGCTTTTTTTTAAAAAAATGGGGGTATTTATTATAGCAAAAAGTACAAAATATTGTGTTTTTTTCAAAATTGTCGCTCTTTTTTGGTTAATAATACCACCAAAAGAAAGCTTTATTTGTGGGGGAAAAAAGGCGTCAATTTTGTTTGGGTGCACAACCGCAAAATTGTCAGTTAAAGCGACTCAGTGCCGAATCGCAAAAAATAGCCCGGTCATTCAGCAGCCAAATCTTCCGGGGCTGAAGTGGTTAAGCACAGTCATTGTGCAGCACTACTAAGCAAAGACTGCCTATGTAATGAACAAATACGGACCCCTTCTAGATACTAACTTACAAACCACACACGTTACTTGTGTAAATAAAGCCAAGTTTATAACAAAAAAAAGAGAGAAAAAAATAAGGAGACTATTGGTTGCCTCTTATATTACCTGGAGTGCAAAAAATAGGAAACTCCGGAGCGGGGAAGTCTTCCTCCTACAACAAAGACAAAGATGTCAGGCAGGGGAATGCAGAGCACACTATACGGGGAATTCTATGTGACAGGCGAAGAAACAGCAGCAAATGTCTCTCCGAATTACTGGCCGCTCTTCACATACATATTCTGCCCTATTTAAAATGCATATATAGTCAAGTTAATTGGTCCTGGATAGAGTAAGGAAAGGGCAAGAACTCTGCCAGGTTTGTATTGTTGTCTGTGTTCTGCTCATTACAGTAATTTCACGCTCTTTGAACCTGAAAGTGAGGGGAAATCTAAACATTTTAAGTTGTCACCAGAATAGGAGGTGAGGATAAATGTTCCTATGGGGACACCTTTATTCAGGTGACAGTTGTATAAAAGAGGAATTTCACTAAGTTTGTAGAGCCCTCCCATCACTTCCTGTTGTGTCTCCAGTACAGGAAGTGAAGGGAAATCACCTGGGACAAAGAAAGCAAAAAAATAAACTGGCATTGTCCTCAATCTTTCCCCGCTCTTTCCAAAACTAAACAATACTCTTTGCCTGTACATACACTCTAAGGGCAATTTGTTACCTTGAAGTCATGCTCATCTGTGTCTTCGCCACCCTCTGGGTCACTGACTATGAAGAAGTATTCTGCCAGAAAATGAACAACTCCCTATCTGCACATATGTTCCCGATCCAGGGCTCAATATGGAAAAACATGATGCTGGGCAATTAGCATTTTCAGAAGGTTGGCAATTAAATTTGATATACTGTACAGAAAACATTTCTATGGAGGCAGCCAGTGCCAACCTCCTTCTGAAAATGCCAGTTTCCTGGCTCTCTCTAGTCAGGTGAGCATATGGATCAGAAAATCTCAGCTCCTGATCTGCATATTGATCCATAAGCCCCTCCCTTTAGATTGTAAGCTCCATGAGCAGGGCCCTCCTATTCCTTCTGTATTGAACTGTACTGCAATTGTACTGTCCCCTTTATATTGTAGAGCGCTGTGTCTGCTGTTGGTGCTATATATATATATATATATATATATATATATATATATATATCCTGTATTATAATAAATATAATAATAAGCCAGAAAAGTACTTCTGGGAGTGCCGCATGCCTGGATTCCCCCCTCTGTCACCTGTGGGTCCGTCCATCCTTATGTCACTTCAGGGTGCAGTGATTATGTAGCAGATGGAACCACAACACATGGCGGGGGGGGGCCAATTACCGGACATTCATTAGTGTGTCAGATCCTAAAGGGTCTTCAAGACTGAAGATTGTAGTTGCGATTAAAGTGATTATAAAAATGCTGTTATGTGATGACAGAGTCGCATTAGTAAAGGGTTGATTTACCCTCTAACTCTTAGGTCAGCAACCAGCCAATGGCAATCTACCCATCAACTGTAGCCATGTGACAGGTAGATTGTGATCCCACATGCTATTATTTACTCCTTACCTCTGCACTCTGTTTTACCTTCTCCTGACCCCTGCACTCTCTGTTACATATTATTGACTTCTGCACTACTTGCTCCTGACCCCTGCACTCTATGTTACTTACCCCTGACCCATGCACTTTGTGTTACTTACCCCTGCTCTGTGTGTAACTTACCCCGGACCCCTGCACTGTGTGTAACTTACCCCGGGCCCCTGCACTGTGTGTAACTTACTGCTGTACTCTGTATAACTTATTCCTGACCCCTGCACTTTTTGTAACTTACCTCTGACCCCTGCACTTTGAGTTACTTACCCCTGACCCCTGCACTGTGTGTAACTTACCCCTGCACTGTGTGTAACTTATTCCTGACCCCTGCACTTTGTGTTACTTACCCCTGACCCCTGCACTTTGTGTTACTTACCCCTGATCCCTGCACTTTGTGTTACTGATTCCTGACACCTGCACCTTGTGTTACTTACCCTTGACACCTGCATTTTGTGTTACTGATTGTGGACACCTGCATTTTGTGTTACTGATTGTGGACACCTGCATTTTGTGTTACTTATTCCTGACCCCTGCATTAAGTGTTACTTATTCCTGACCCCTGCATTAAGTGTTACTTATTCCTGACCCCTGCACTCTGTATAACTTTACCCTCACCCCTGCACTTTGTGTTACTGATTCCTGACCCTTGCACTCTGTGCAACTTACCCCTGACCCCTGCACTCTGTGCAACTTACCCCTGAACCCTGCACTCTGTATAACTTTACCCTCACCCCTGCACTTTGTGTTACTGATTCCTGACCCCTGCACTCTGTGCAACTTACCCCTGACCCCTGCACTCTGTGCAACTTACCCCTGAACCCTGCACTCTGTCAGGTCATCTGAGTCCAGGTGACAGATGCACCCCTATGGGGTCTGTAGTGCACCGCAAGCTAGTGGACCCTACGGCTGACTGCTGCGGATGGAACACTGGGTGGTTCAGGAAGGCAGGTCCACTAAAGCAACAACACAGATCCCACATGGAGCTAGAGCATAATATTCCCCAGGGCGCAGAGTCTAGGAGCCAGCAGGTGTTCACCAGAGCCTCCAGTGGTGAGGATGGACTGCTCTGCAACTGGCTCCAGGTCGCGTCCCCCAGGGTCTCCCAGCTCACGCTCACAGTAGGCTACAGGAGGACAGAGAGGAAGCAGCAGCCCAGGACAACAAGGGATAGTCAGGAGATAAGCCAAAGGTCAGGGCAAATAGCAGACAGGAATAGACAGAGAACACGCCAAAAGGTCCGGGTCACAAGCAAGCAGGAATAGTCAAGAACAAGCCAAGATCAGTAAACAGTATCAGACGTAGGACACACAGCAATAAGCACATGGAAGCCAAATCACAATATTGATCAGCGAGGTTGGCTTGCAAAGAACAGGTTAATATAGTGTTCCTAATTAGAGGCTGGGGTGGAGCTATGCTAAGGGAAGATTATTTAAGCAGTCAGGTGAGAGTGGCTGGCCTCTAAAGGTGAACACATGGAGGAGAGGTAAGCTGACAGACAAACATTACTGCATAACCGTGACACACTTTGTATAACTTACCCCTCACCCCTGCACTAAGTGTTACTTATTCCTGACCCCTGCACTCTGTATAACTTACCCCTGCACTTTATGTTAATGATTCCTGACCCCTGCACTCTGTGTTACTTATTCCTGATCCCTGCACAGTGTGTTAATCACTTCTGACCTCTAAACTCATTATTCCCGACCCCTGCACTTTTTGTTACTTATTCCTGACCCCTGAACTTTTTGTTACTTATCCCTGACCCCCATGGTGGATTGCTTTTCAGAAAGCTGAACAGGAGCGGTTGACATGCATTAAAGTGGCAATATTGCCACATCCCTGCCTTTTTTTGGCAGCTGAATGGGTTTTTAAATGGTGGGAATATTGGGGCCACAACACAGCCCCATTCACCCCCCCCCCCCCCCCACAGTGTACATTTTGGCTCATTAATATTTTTATTACAGGTGGTTTCTAAAGAGTAAAATGGGCAGAAATGGTTCCTAATATCATTAATAAAAATGCAATATTTGTAAAAACAGCCAAATCCCCCCGGGATTGTGCTCATTCATCGCGCCGTGGAAATAAATCGCTCTTCCTTGCTGCAATCCACATTAATCCCCAGATCACTCATCCGCACACACATCACCGGCTGCCTCTTCTGTGGAATGTTATACAAGGACAAGTCCGGGATTATCAAATACAGAGACCATAACCTGAATGAGTTCACAATCACCCTCAGGGCTCATTTCCATCACACAATGTGCCTAACGCACACGCTGGTGTGCGCTGTGAACATGCGCTGCAATGTGTTGTGAGAATGCATTGCCGTGATTGCTTTTTTTTTGTTTTTTTATCTTTTTTTTTTTTGGTTGAAAATGTGGTTGATTTACTAAAGGCAAATAGACTGTGCACTTTGCAAAGTGCAGTTGCTCCAGAGCTTAGTAAATGAGGTAAAGCTTCACTTTGCAAAGATCACGTGCAAGGAAAATAAAAAAACAGTATTTGTGCTTGCACATGATTGGATGATGGAAGTCAGCAGAGCTTCTGCTCATTTACTAAGCTCTGGAGCAACTGCACTTGCAAAGTGCACAGTCCTTTTCCCTTTAGTAAATTGACCCCTATGTGTTGCTGTGAATTGAAGACATAGAAAGTAAAATTGCCTTGCTGGTGAGCATGTAGAGCGTATGGTCAGCTTTAGGCTCCATTCACACATGATCGCAGCACGAAATCGCCACGATTCTGCCCTGCAATTTCAACTGGCTGCAAAACGCAGGACGAATTTGCGATGCCATTACTTCTAATAGCATCCCAATCGCACCTGTGATTTTGTCGCAGTTGTTGTCTGTTCGATTGTGCCGCGCCGCAATCTTGCGGCACGCTTTGTCACAGGAAAACCGCTGAGCAATTGAGGTGCCAATAAGTAATGGCATCGCAAACACGTCCCGGGTTTTTCAGCCATTTGAAATCGTGAGGCGGAATCGTGGCGATCCACGCCCCACAAGAATGGAGCCTGACCCTAGGTTGACACTTCTGCGCGTGGCTTCAGGTTGCAGGAATCGCAGCGATTTCTGCACCCGCAACCAACTGCAGTGAAAATGCACTGCTCAGCCGAAACGCGTGGGAATGCCATTCATTGACCATGCGATTTCCCTGCGGTTCCCACACACATTTTACCTGTGGCTGCATTTTTGAAAAAGCTGCATTCACCTTTTTTTTTTTTTGCGGAAAAATAGGCGTGGCAGTCCATTGAAATGAATGGGCTGCTGCTGCCCGTGCAAACATGGCCTGCAAACACGCAGAGATGTGAACCTAAGATGTATCTAAACCCAAAGATTTTATACATTGCATCATACCGGTCCTTAGATAAGGTGGCTGTATTTGTTAACTACCAATTGTAGTGATCCTGCCAGTGACACACTTCCTGTCCTAGGATGACACTGCTCATACTGTACTGGATCTATGGAGGAGCAGTGTTGTCACCCTGGGCTGCTCTCTTGATTTGGACTACAAACACCCTCCCCCTTCCCTGCTCTCCATTACATAGGGAGAAGGGGTTGTGTAGTTTTCAGGAGATAGCTGGGAATACAGATACAATAATTTCAGATTTCAGTTCTGCACACAGAAAGTGACGAGGAATCTGCATTTCTATCAGGGTGAACAGAGATTATTCTGTAGAATCCAAATCAATATGTGATGTTGCGCTCTAGGTAGTGCCTAAATTAATAGCATACAGAATATCCCTAATCATAAACATAAAATGCCAAAAGGGCAATCAATATAAAGTGCAAGTGCTACAAATAGTGACAAACAAATATATATTGCATGAAAACCAATGTAAGAAAAAAAACATATATATATTTCAGAAGTGGAGTTCTTGATCGTATATAAAAAGTCCTTATAACAGTGAACTAAAATAGTGGCTGCTATACGAAATAGCAGTTGGTGCAAATCCAAAAAAAAGTTATTGGTGACTTGGTGATAAGAAATCTTCAGTGTAAATTACACCTCTGTGCAAGGTGGTCCCTTACTTTACTGCCGTAAGGTAACGTCATAAGAAAATAAAGGTAATCCAAATTCCTGCCACAGCTAATAAGGGTTTTCTTTTGAGTACCTCAACAGTGGATAGGAGGGAGGTGTGAAAAACTTGTTGCATCTTTCCCAAAAAGACTCATGTCTGTATTAGATCAAAAGGGGCTTCTATTAAATACTGAGCAAAGGGTCTGAATACTTAGGACCATGTGATATTTCAGTTTTTCTTTTTTAATAAATCTGCAAAAATGTCAACAATTCTGTGTTTTTCTGTCAATATGGGGTGCTGTGTGTACATTAATGAGGAAAAAAATGAACTTAAATGATTTTAGCAAATGGCTGCAATATAACAAAGAGTGAAAAATTTAAGGGGGTCTGAATACGTTCCGTCCCCACTGTATGTATTTTTTTCTTACATTGGTTTTCACGCAATATATATTTGTTTGTCACTATTTGTAGCACTTGCACTTTATATTGATTGCCCTTTTGGCATTTTATGTTTATGATTAAGGATATTCTGTATGCTATTAATTTAGGCACTACCTAGAGCGCAACATCACATATTGATTTGGATTCTATTGACTTTTTTTTTGTTGTTGATCCATTCGGTGTTTGCTGCAACTAGGATTGTATCCTTGCCATTCTAGGCAGTGTGGGGATTCGCTTTCTTTTAGAGATTATTCTGTACTTGCAGAAAAAGATCTTAGCCTGAAAAAAAAAGGAAAACAAATGCAGCCCCCACATCTCAGGACTTCTAAGGTGTAATATATGACATTACGTGTGACCAGCCCTGGTGGCTGCATTCCGGGATCATCAGATGAGGAAGATGAAGAATGTCCTCATCATTGTACACAGAGGGGGGTCTATAATGAGACATCCAATCCAAACTAAATATTATCACTGAAAGAAAACCCCATCCATCCTTCTCTCCGAGTATCTGTGACCCCCCCAAATACACCATGGGGGGGGGGGGGGGGGGCTGAGTGTGCCGGACAGAATGGATGTCTCCATATAATCCTGAATTCATTGCATTTTATAATAATTCAATTATAATTTATATATCAGCTGAGGAGGAAACCAAACCACAGACCCCCCCCCCCCCCCAATGTACATGAAGAACTCTGTATGACCCCCCCCACCCCGATGTATGGAGGGACCGAGCGACACCCTATTCATCCATAACAGGTAGAGGGGGGAGGGGGGATCATACGGAGGTAACAGGATACAAGTATAAAAAGACTTCAAGTCCCAGAGAGAGAAATATATGAATAGAGAGCTAGAAATAGAAATATATATATAGAAAGATATAAATAGAGGGATATATATGTATAAATATATATAGAGCTAGCGAAAGAGAACTATAGGGATAGATAGATATAGGGGGTATATAGAATGATCAGTATACAGAGTGATGAAGGGTGATGGGTATACGGGGTGATGAAGGGTGATGAGTATACGGGGTGATGAGTATACGGATGATAAAGGGTGATGAGTATACGGGTGATGAAGGGTGATGAGTATACGAGGTGATGGGTATACGGGGTGATGAAGGGTGATGAGTATACGAGGTGATGGGTATACGGGGTGATGAAGGGTGATGAGTATACGAGGTGATGGGTATACGGGGTGATGAAGGGTGATGAGTATACAAGGTGATGGGTATACGAGGTGATAGGTATACGGGGTGATGAAGGGTGATGAGTATACGGGGATACGCTGTGATGAGAAGATACAAAGGGAGTTTACAAATCTTATTACACCCATTATCCATACAGATCCAATACTGAGCCCGACCCATCTGCCTGCCCTGTATATGTATATATATACATATATATATATATATATATGTGGAGAGGAGTATATAGAAGGGGGAGGGGTATTAAATATGATGATGGGGTGACATCTATCTATAGAGAGAAGAGATGTATATAGAGAATGAAGAGTAGATGAATACAATGATATTATAGATATATATATATATATATATATATATATATATATGGGGTATATACAGAGATGTGATATATATATATATATATATATATATATATATATATATATATATATATATGGGGGTGGTATATAAAGATGTATATATATACATATAGATAGCAGACATGATGTATTCCCCGGTCCGGTAGATCCGATCATTGCTCCCCCCGGGGGTCTCACCTGCTCCGGGTTGTCGCTCTCCATAACCTCCATAGCACATTCCACCTCCATGTCTGCCGCCTCTACCAGCCCGGCTCTGCCGGCTCCCTACCCCATCCTCCCCGGAGATCTCCTGTGTGTGTGCGGAGCCCGGACGGCTCTCCTCCCCGCCCCTCCCCTCCTCCTCCCCGGATTGAATGTCAGCCACCGGAGAGTCCCGAGATCATCACTCTGCACTACCAGAGAAAGCCACAGGGGGCGATACTGAGCACCATCACCTCTCATCATCATCATAGACAGCGAGAGATACACAGAGGGGTCATCTATTATTATTACTGAATGCACAGTACAACTTTCATCTATATGATGGCACAGTACAACCTCCATCTATATAATAGCACAGTACAACCTCCATCTATATAATAGCACAGTACAACCTCCATCTATATAATAGCACAGTACAACCTCCATCTATATGATAGCACAGTACAACCTCCATCTATATGATGGCACAGTACAACTTCCATCTAATGGTACAATGGCACAGTACAAGCTCCATCTATATGATGGCGCATAACAACCTTTTTTTAATGGTACAATGGCACAGTACAACTTCCATCCTTATGATGGCACAGTACAACCTCCATCTAATGGTACAATGGCACAGTACAACTTCCATCCATACGATGGCACAGTACAACTTCCTGACTTATACTCTTTTATGGGTCTCTACTCTTATTTCACGTTTTTTATTTGGATACACGTTCACTTATACACCTCTCTTGCTATTCCTGGGCTCTTTACTGCCCCAGGTTCTTAAAAGAGAAGTATGGGAATCGAGTTTGTCCCAGAATCATACTTACCTACGTGGATGCTGCATCTGTCCCCCGGCACCTCTGCACTGAGAACCGAGCGATCCAACACCGCCGATCGCTCAGTTCTCACAGCTCCGTGAGCAGAGAGCTGCTGACTGTCAGTCACAGCTCTCTGCTCTTCTCCCTCCCCGCTCATTGGAGCGCTGGGCTGTGGAGGGGGCGGGACTCAGGCTCTCAGCGGCTCACTCAGAGGATGAGCCAGGTATCGATCCAGGGACCTTGCGGATCCCGACTTCCATTGTCCTGATGATGTGGGCCCTGGACCGACTTCAGACCGATCTCTTCTGAAAACGGGTCACAGGAGTGCAAAACGAATTTCACTCCTGTGATCCATAGAAGTACAGCCAAACGAACTTTGGATATACTTCTCCTTTAATATATATGAATATGGTGTCACTCTTATACACCCTGTAGAGCCAAACTTTCTTTTTCACTTTTTCTTCTCTTCTGTTGTAGGATATCAATTGGTAATTACACTACATAGACTGGTGGTCAATTAATATATTCATTCCAATGATTATTTTATATTAATGATTTTTTTTAAATTCCCTGGGATTGCCAGTCATGATGCCATTTACTATCCAATGGAAATTTGCTATTCTCTTACAAGTCCTCCTAACCATACGCTGGTGGGCACGGGCAGTAATCCCTCTGCCTCCAGTGCAGACGCCCCCAGATAACCCTCATTTCTCACACCACATGTCGAACCTGGAGTTATGTGAGAAAATCAGGGTAGGATATTCCACCATTTCAGCGAGTTCCTTCCCTCTTGTTTCCATTCCTTTCCCGTATGGGGTTTTACTACTGAATTCCAACATCGTTCATATACTTTTTGCAGATTACATCTTCTCCTGAGGAAGTGGAGTGTTCTCCATGAAACGCGTCGAGCTACATAGTTGCAACTTCTGTGCTACATCACGCTCATATATGTTTGACTTTTTTATTTGATCTATTGCCAACTATGAACTAATGTGATTACTGTATATTGAGATATAACTACACAATCAGTTTTTTTTATTTATGTCCATAATTTCTCTATGTGTTATGATCCAGCCCAATCATGATGAATATGTTTTAATATTTGGATGAATTTATGCAATCATGGAATACAATGTTTTTACACCACACTGTTGAGGAGGCTTTTGAATAAAATTTGCTCTCAACATTATTGTGTAATATTACATCATGTTACTATTTCCAGTATGTCTATATATTTATTATTGATGTGTCTACTATACTACCTGGCACTGACATCATTACACACCTCATTCAAAGTCCCAACTCCTTTTAACTCTCAAACAGTACAACCTCCATCTAATGGAATGATGACACAGTACAACCTCCATCTAATGGAATGATGACACAGTACAACCTCCATCTAATGGAATGATGACACAGTTCAACCTCCATCTAATGGAATAATGGAATGATGGCACAGTACAACCTCCATCTAATGGAATGATGACACAGTACAACCTCCATCTAATGGAATGATGGCACAGTACAACCTCCATCTAATGGAATGATGACACAGTTCAACCTCCATCTAATGGAATGATGGCACAGTAAATCTCCATATAATGGAATGATGGCACAGTACAACCTCCATCTAATGGAATGATGGCACAGTACAACCTCCATTTAATGAAATGATGACACAGTACAACCTCCATCTAATGGAATGATGGCACAGTACAACCTCCATTTAATGAAATGATGGCACAGTACAACCTCCATCTAATGGAATGATGACACAGTACAACCTCCATCTAATGGAATGATGACACAGTACAACCTCCATCTAATGGAATGATGACACAGTACAACCTCCATCTAATGGAATGATGACCCAGTACAACCTCCATCTAATGGAATAATGGAATGATGGCACAGTACAACCTCCATCTAATGGAAGGATGACACAGTACAACCTCAATCTAATGGAATAATGGAATGATGGCACAGTACAACCTCCATCTAATGGAAGGATGACACAGTACAACCTCCATCTAATGGAATAATGGAATGATGGCACAGTACAACCTCCATCTAATGGAATGATGACACAGTACAACCTCCATCTAATGGAATAATGGAATGATGGCACAGTACAACCTCCATCTAATGGAATGATGACACAGTACAACCTCCATCTAATGGAATGATGACACAGTACAACCTCCATCTAATGGAATGATGGCACAGTAAATCTCCATATAATGGAATGATGGCACAGTACAACCTCCATCTAATGGAATGATGGCACAGTACAACCTCCATCTAATGGAATGATGACACAGTACAACCTCAATCTAATGGAATAATGGAATGATGGCACAGTACAACCTCCATCTAATGGAAGGATGACACAGTACAACCTCCATCTAATGGAATAATGGAATGATGGCACAGTACAACCTCCATCTAATGGAATGATGACACAGTACAACCTCCATCTAATGAAATGATGGCACAGTACAACCTCCATCTAATGAAATGATGGCACAGTACAACCTCCATCTAAGGGAATGATGGCACAGTACAACCTCCATCTAAGGGAATGATGACACAGTACAACCTCCATCTAATGGAATGATGGCACAGTACAACATCCATCTAATGGAATGATGACACAGTACAACCTCCATCTAATGGAATGACACAGTACAACCTCCATCTAATGGAATGATGACACAGTACAACCTCCATCTAATGGAATGATGACACAGTACAACCTCCATCTAATGGAATAATGGAATGATGACACAGTACAACCTCCATCTAATGGAATGATGACACAGTACAACCTCCATCTAATGGAATGATGACACAGTACAACCTCCATCTAATGGAATGATGACACAGTACAACCTCCATCTAATGGAATGATGACACAGTACAACCTCCATCTAATGGAATGATGACCCAGTACAACCTCCATCTAATGGAATGATGGCACAGTACAACATCCATCTAATGGAATGATGGCACAGTACAACATCCATCTAATGGAATGATGACACAGTACAACCTCCATCTAATGGAATGATGACACAGTACAACCTCCATCTAATGGAATGATGACACAGTACAACCTCCATCTAATGGAATAATGGAATGATGGCACAGTACAACCTCCATCTAATGGAATGATGACACAGTACAACCTCCATCTAATGGAATGATGACACAGTACAACCTCCATCTAATGGAATGATGACACAGTACAACCTCCATCTAATGGAATGATGGCACAGCAAATCTCCATATAATGGAATGATGGCACAGTACAACCTCCATCTAATGGAATGATGACACAGTACAACCTCCATCTAATGGAATGATGACACAGTACAACCTCCACCTAATGCAGGGGTCTCAAACTTGCGGCCCTCCAGCTGTTGCGAAACTACAAGTCCCATCATGCCTGTGCTTGTGGGAGTCATGCTTGTAACTGTCAGCCTTGCAATGCCTGATGGGACTTGTAGTTTTGCAACAGCTGGAGGGCCACCAGTTTGAGACCCCTGATCTAATGGAATAATGGAATGATGGCACAGTACAACCTCCATCTAATGGAATGATGACACAGTACAACCTCCTTCTAATGGAATAATGGAATGATGGCACAGTACAACCTCCATCTAATGGAATGATGACACAGTACAACCTCCATCTAATGGAATGATGGCACAGTACAACCTCCATCTAATAGAATAATCGAATGATGACCCAGTACAACCTCCATCTAATGGAATGATGACACAGTACAACCTCCATCTAATGGAATGATGGCACAGTACAACCTCCATCTAATGGAATAATGGAATGATGACCCAGTACAACCTCCATCTAATGGAATGATGACACAGTACAACCTCCATCTAATGGAATGATGGCACAGTACAACCTCCATCTAATGGAATGATGGCTCAGTACAACCTCCATCTAATGGAATGATGGCTCAGTACAACCTCCATCTAATGGAATGATGACACAGTACAACCTCCATCTAATGGAATGATGACACAGTACAACCTCCATCTAATGGAATGATGACACAGTACAACCTCCATCTAATGGAATAATGGAATGATGGCACAGTACAACCTCCATCTAATGGAATGATGACACAGTACAACCTCCATCTAATGGAATAATGGAATGATGGCACAGTACAACCTCCATCTAATGGAATGATGACACAGTACAACCTCCATCTAATGGAATGATGACACAGTACAACCTCCATCTAATGGAATGATGACACAGTACAACCTCCATCTAATGGAATGATGACACAGTACAACCTCCATCTGATGGAATGATGGCACAGTACAACCTCCATCTAATGGAATGATGACACAGTACAACCTCCATCTAATGGAATGATGACATAGTAAATCTCCATATAATGGAATGATGGCACAGTACAACCTCCATCTAATGAAATTATGGCACAGTACAACCTCCATCTAATGAAATTATGGCACAGTACAACCTCCATCTAATGAAATTATGGCACAGTACAACCTCCATCTAATGGAATGATGACACAGTACAACCTCCATCTAATGGAATGAGTACACAGTACAACCTCCATATAATGGAATGATGGTACAGTACAACCTCCATGTAATGGAATGATGGTACAGTACAACTTCACAGCCTCCCACCTTGTCTCTTTTCACAAAGTTACAATGTCGTAGTCTGGTTACTGGAAGAGAGGAGACTGCAAAAATGCTTTCTCCTGCCTGCAGCAGACTGATATCATCATATAAGCCTAGGCAAAGTCATTGACTGTAGCTCACAGATGGCTTTTAAATAATGAAAGTAGAGCTTTCTTTTACATTAAGCTGGTGCTGTACATGGTGACATGTCAGTCATTTATGTGTTTAGACTAATAAAGGTTCAGTTTAAGATAAATCTGTCATAGCTTTGGTTTTATACACCCAGGCGATCCTTGTGGTTTCATACAATCGATCATCATCCATCTTATTATAGGCGGTTTCCAGGGATGTAAGAATATTCCAAGTTCTATTCTTGATGCCTTCCACCATTATAACAATGTTGCATTCCCACCAATCTTACTAACAGTGATGAGTAAATCTTCCCAAGTTTGTTTCGTGAATATTGTAACAAATCTTTACTTGAAGTTCAGGAACTCTGCAGTGAACGAAGTCTATAGGGTGGAAGTCTATGGGAGGGGGCAAATCTTGTATTCAATTCTGTCCATTTTTAGGACTAATAAGCAAGCCATTGTCAAGGCACAGGAAGCCGGGCACTGCCATGGGGGACATGTACAATGGCAAAACATGGGGTGATGGCCTTCCCCACCTTTCATTGAAGATACATAAATATTATAAATGACAGGCTTGCCCCAGAGACAGCGCACACTGGCTGTACATGTTTGGTTGTAGAATTGATTTTTCCCCTTTACAGTTAGCTTGGCTTACATATAGCAGCCCCCCAATCTATTTCAAAAGTGAAAAAAAAATATGGCTGCGGTGAGGGGGATGGATTAGCCATTTCTTACGATTATTAGCTCCTGTGACCAGGATAAATGCATCATGGGTTGTTCCTTATTTCTGTAAAGTTTTTGGCCAGAGAACTCATTGTAGCACCTGAAACTGAAAACCTCAACCCTACTCTCCAACATCCAGCATGCTGCTCACTTGGCACAGACACATTAGGGGCCTTATGGATAAACAGATGAATTGAGCTTTAGCAGATAAGAGGGACAATATCTATAAATAGAGATTTGAGCCTACTCACCCACATGCTGACGAGGTCACATCTTTATCTAATTTTTTGGTTTGGTGGCCAAACTCTACAGCTTCAGGGTTTCATTGACATCAGGTGATCCAGGTTCTTCATGGTGGAGTTGAGGTTGCTATCTTAATAAAGGCTCACTAGAGCCAGGAGGTTTCTGCAGAAGGTCATGTAAACCAGTGGTTCTTAAAGCAGAACTAGACAGCATCAAAACACCAAAAACTACAAACGCTTTGAAAAACACTCCCCTAGCATTTCTAACTGTGGCCATCTTGAGTAACGGCAGATAATTCATGCAGCATTTACTTCCTGGAATCCACCTACCCTTAGCTCAGGAGTGGAGACAGGAAGGTGTACTTAGCTGAGAAAGACCCTCCTCCCCTCCTGAAGACTCCTAGGATATATGACAAAATTTTGGCCTAGGCCAGAAACCAGGAAGTAACTGAAAAAAAAAATAATAAAACAGATAAATGTGAGATACTTTCTTATCTAATTACTAATGCTTACATCATAAGGATTAAAATAGTCAATGTTGATTGAGAGAGTGAAGTTCCACTTTAATCACTGTGCTGTGACCTGCTGCTGGACTGCGGCCTCCATACTCAGGGCTGGGACAAGAGGTGGACAGGAGGGGCAGCTGCCCCCCGTGAAGTGAAGCAAGGGGGCAAATAATAGAAGCAGAGCGTTGGACGACTTTGTCCCAGTACTGTCCATACTACCAGGCTTCTAATCAGCTGCAGATCCCCCAGCCCCCCATAGTGCTTTCCAGCTCTCATAGTACCCCCCAAACTTCCATAGTGGACTTCAATCCCCCTTCAGCTCCACGGTGGCTCCCAAACTCCCCCAGTGCTTTCCAGCCTCTCACAGAGCAAGCCACAATCTGCACTGCCCTTCAGCCTACTGCAGGGCCTCCAGCCCCCCATATTGTCCCTTACTGCCAAGTGTCTCACGACCCCCCCACCCCAACCCCTGCAGCAAACTTCACTCTCCCACAGTGCCCCCACAAAGTTCCCAGTTTACTGGAGAGACCCCCCAGCCTCCTCCAGAAACCTCATCCTCTACAGGGCCACCAATTTTCCTAGTCCTACAGAGTCTCCTAACCCCATCTCTCTCAGTGGCACCCAGACACCTCCAGAGCCTTTCAGCATTTCAGCATTTCAATACATATTTTACATTTACATACTTTAATTGGATGAGTATAAACTTTTTTTACTGTTAGTGCATGGAAGGTTTTGGAAGAGTTTACTGGGCCCTGGTCTCAGTATCGTTGAGACCCACTGATATAAACAGCCTGACTTCTCTGGCTGGGGGTTGACCTGAGATTCTGGCAGTTTCTCCATGGATGAGGTTATCTGCAGATGGAGAATGTGACCCCTCCTTTTCCTGGCACCAGTCTCTGGCAGCTCACCAAGTCCTCAATATGTTCTCCAGTAGCTGAGAGTCTTCCAGAAGCCTGGAAATGCCAACCCTTCTCTTGCCTGCCAATCCACTTGTAGATACCTGGCGGAGATCTGATGCAGCAATAAGGTGAAGAGAAGCAGCATAATAAATACATCTCGTTCCTCAACTAGGTCCCACAAGGTCAGCATTTCTCAACTTTTAAAAGTATACAAAATCTTGAGGCACCCCAGTCTATAGTGTAAAAAACATGAATTTTTACTTATCAATCACAAACCTGAGCCTGGGACCATGCACACAACCACGTTGTAAGCAGGTCCTACAGCACGCTCCTTAGGGGCCAATGGGAAGTACTACAAAACATACCAGTACAACATTAGTTCAACTTCAATGTGGGTTGGTGACACTCTCAGGCTGGAGGCCACATTACAATTCAGGGCTCCCACATTCACATACAGAAGGCTAGCAACAAGGTCTATTCCTACCTGTCCCAACACATGACTACAAAGTCATTTTGGTAAAATAGCACAAAGCACTGACTTATCCCCACCAGCTTGTCTTAACACTTTACACCGTACTGTTAAATGTATTCTGCCCGTAGGCACAGACGGAAGCCACCATACTTCATCTAGCAAGGCCATGCGCACCATGGCTTACAGGCTTGGTCCCTGAGAGGGTTCTGCTCCTCAGCGGGCTTCAAGATAGAGGCCCTGGCTCCTGCCACTTAGTTGGGTGCACGTAGTACCAAGCTATTCCTCACTGCCAAAACCTCCATCGTTTGACCCAGCAGGAGGGCACATCGAACCTCTGCAGAAAGACTACTGTTCCACACAGAGAGCAGCATGCTGGCAGGACACAAGCTTTTCTACTCAGATTGTGGCTGATTTTTAAAGAAAACCAACTGCAAGACTTTAAACATCTTTTGTTTTGAAGTCCCTGCACTCAATTTAGCAAATTTAAATTGAGATTTCACTTGGTCTTTAAAGCGGAGTTCCAACCACATACAGTCAGGTCCATAAATATTGGGACATCAACACAATTCTACTCTTTTTGGCTCTATACACAACCACAATGGATTTGAAATGAAACAAATAAGACGTGCTTTAACTGCAGACTTTCAGCTTTAATTTGAGGGTATTTACATCCAAATCAGGTGAACGGTGTAGGAATTACAACAGTTTGTATATGTGCCTCCCACTTTTTAAGGGACCAAAAGTAATGGGACAGATTAACAATCATCCATCAAACTTTTATTTTTTAATATTGGTTGCAAATCCTTTGCAGACAATTACAGCCTGAAGTCTGGAACACATAGACATCACCAGACGCTGGGTTTCATCCCTGGTGATGCTCTGCCAGGCCTCTACTGCAACTGTCTTCAGTTCCTGCTTGTTCTTGGGGCATTTTCCCTACAGTTTTGTCTTCAGCAAGTGTAATGCATGCTCAATCGGATTCAGGTCAGGTGATTGACTTGGCCATTGCATAACATTCCACTTCTTTCCCTTAAAAAACTCTTTGGTTGCTTTCGCAGCACATAATATATTTACCATTGGTTAGTCTTGTCATTAGCATGGCATTTATTAATATTTTTTTTTTAAAGTTACCTTTGATCCATCCTGCTCGGGCATTCCCATCTTACTTGTGGGCAGGCGAAGCCAACAAGCATAAGCTTCCGGGATACGGTCCTGCTGTATTCCCAGCATGCACCGCCCATTCTCGCGCATGCGCAGTAAGAGCACGTAGCGGCACAGGAAACTTTACAGGTTGCCATCACAACGGGTGGCGGCGGAAGTGCCCGCCCCGTTGTGATGGCAACGAAGAAGCCCTTGCCTGGGTCACTTCCGGTTTTGAAATACCGGGATTATAGCCCTCTGCGCTGTGCAGTGACTCCTGGGAAATGATGACACACATCTCCCCCCTGAGCACTAGCGAGCACAGGCACCGAGGGAAATGACGTCAGGCGCCGTGGAGAGGAAGGGGCAGATTACAAGGGACCACATAGCAACAGGCATGAGAAAGTAAGTAACAATTTTTTTTTTCCAAATGTCGTTGGTTATATTTATTGCTGCTGAATAATGTAAAGTTCATTTTATGGGTGGATCTCCGCTTTAACCTAGATTATTGTAATTATTGGTCCTGCAGTAAACACCATTATCCCTCTGCATGGTGAGAGGTGACAGCTAGAACATTTCTCTGGAAAAAACCTTTGAAGTAGCTACCTCCAAATCAATATATTTATCAGAATGTAGCCTAAGGGCCAGGAAAAAGCAGTGTAATTTCCTCCCTTTATGTGTATCTGTGATTGACAGCCGCATTCAGCGCAGTTTGCTCAGTGGTAATGAAAAAACTCTCTGTCATTATTAAGAAAAAAAAAATCAACATGTTGCCCTTCAATCCATTGAAAAATGCAATATATAGTATATGGTTACTGATATTCTGATAAACACATTTTATGGCCAAAGGTATGTTGAGGTTGCCGAGGTTGAGTTCAGGTTTTTCTAGTGAAGGGTACTGCTAATACTACAGCATACAAAGACATTTTAGACATTTTGCTCTTCCAGCCATGTGGTAATAGCTTGGTGAAGATCCTTTTTGGTTGTGGCATGACTTTGCCCCTGTGTACAAAGCCAGCTCCATGAAGACATGGTTTGTTGAGTTTGTTTTAGACCAGTAGTTCACAACCATCAGGCCATGGCCTTGGTAACGGGCCGCAGCCTTCCTCCTGCTGGGACCCACAGTTTGTTTAGTGTGCCGCTCAGGCTTGATCACTGGGGAATAGTGTGAGTGATGCTGCAAACAATGCAGGAGTGCCAGCAAGGGATGTAGCTTGTCCCAGCTCATGTAGTCACTGGAAGGAAGAGGGGAAAGATCCCCGCTGCTGCACATCCACGGAGTCCTATGGTGGCATTTCACTTTGCCCCCAAGAGCTTAGTCATGGGGTGATCCCCATGACTAAGCCCCGGGGGGGGGCGGAGTGAAACGCATTGGGGACGTGGCCTGGTGGGAGCCCAGGGTGAGGTTACCTCTCTCATACCACCATAAGACTCGGTGGATGTGCGGGTCCGGGGACCTTTCCTCTCTTCCTTCCAGCTCCTCCTGCTGGGCCCTGGTTTCCTATCTTCTCTAATAGCTAGAGTGGAAATGCAGGGGTCCTCCTGGCCAGCTGTGATTGCCCTGGGTACCTGAAAATCTCAGCAAGGTCCCAGCATACCAGGCTCCCACTTCCCTACTAGGACAGAGAAGCAGCCGAAGCTGGCTGGAGGGAACCTTGTAGCTTTGCCCTAATTCCGGGGCAAGCAGGAGGGCCAAAAGTGCCAATCAGTGTCCTGAAGGATCTTGGTGTATATGCTGCCGATGCCTGGGACATTGCAGTGAACTTAACAATACATTAAAAATGAGAACTGAAAATACGCAGAGACCTGGATTTGTAACTAATAAGGTCAGATTTCACCATTGTTTTTGGGGGAAACAATAAACAAGAATGTAATTATTTTTTTTCTCTTTAGTTTTATTGAATCAGTCTTATAGCTTCTGCTGATAATAAGTTATGGATTTAAAGTGTATTTACAGCCCACACTTTTTTATTGTTTGTAATGGACGGAGCAGGGAAGGTTTAGAAAGGGGGTTTGGCAACAGGCCAGTCACGATCTACCCATCGATCATGGCCATGTTGGGGCACGGAAAGCCCTCGTTTCCCTAAGGTTAAAATCGCTGGTGTAGGGCAACTCAAGTGGCCTGCATAGAGCCCTGGCCTCAACCCTATTTAACTCCTTGAGGTGAATTGGAATGAGACCGGTCTTCCCATCCAACATTAGTACTTGACATCACAAATTCTCTTTTGGGTGAGTCGGCCCGAATTTCCACAGACACACCCCAAAATCATGTAGAAATCCTTTTCAGAAGAATGGAAGGTGTTATAACCACAACCTAACTAGTGGCCTACCAGGTCTTCTCAGCCTACATCACCAAATAGACATAGTTTGATGAGTTTGGGGTGGAGGAAGTCAAGTGTCTTGCCCAGAACCTTGACCTCAACCCTACTGAACAACTTTTTAGATGAATTGGAATGAGCCAGGTCTTCTTAACCAACATCAGAACCAGACCTCATAAATGCTCTATTGGCACAAATTTCCAAGGACACAGAGCAAAATCTTATAGGTAGTGTGTGTTACCTTTATATTAACCGGTCTTCTCATCCAACATCAGTACTTGACATCACAAATTCTATTTTGGCTGAATGGGCCCAAATTTCCACAGACACACCCCAAAATCTTTTGGATGTCCTTCTCAGAAGAATGGAAGGTTTTATCTACAAAGTAGCTAGTGGCCTACCAGTTCTTCTCAGCAAACATCACCAAAAAGACATAGTTTGATGTGTTTGGTGTGGAGGAACTCAAGTGTCCTGACGAGTGCCCTAAACCTCAACCCTACTAAACAACTTTTTAAATGACTTGGAATGAGCCAGGTCTTCTCAATCAACATCAGTACAAGACCTCACAAATGCTCTTTTAGCACAAATTCCCAAGGACACAGCACAAAATCTTTTGGGTAGTGGGTGCTACCTTTATATTAACCCATTTACGCAGAGTGTACACATACACTATATTATCAAAAGCATTGAGATGCCTGCCTTTACATGCACATGGACTTCGCAGGGTTCAATATTGAGTTTGCCCACCCTTTGCAGCTATAACAGCTTCAACTCTTCTGGGAAGGCTGTCCACAAGGTTTAGGAGTGTGTCTATGGGAATGTTTGACCATTCTTCAAGAAGCGCATTTGTGAGGTCAGTCAAGTTCCTCCACCCAAGACTCTTAATCCATGTCTTTATGGACCTTGCTTTGTGTACTGCTCCAAATCATTCGGTGGAGGGGGATTATGGTGTGGGGGGGACTATGGTGTTGTTTTTCAGGGGTTGGGCCTGGCCCCGTAGTTCCAGTGAGGGGAACTCTTAAGGCGTCAGCATACCAAGACATTTTGGACAATTATATGCTCCCAACTTTGTGGGAACAACATCCCCAAAGTTTGGGGATGGCCCCTTCCTGTTCCAACATGACTGCGAACCAGTTCACAAAGCAAGGTCCATAGAGACATTGATGAGCGAGTTTGGGGTGTAGGAAGTTGACCGGCCTGCACAGAGTCCTGACCTCAACCCAATAGGACATTTTTGGGATGAATTAGAGCGGAGACTGTGAGCCAGGCCTTCTCGTCCACATTAGTGCCCGACCTCACAAATGCACTTCTGGAAGAATGGTCAAACATTCCCATAGACACACTTTAAACCAAGGTTCTTCAAACTATGGCCCTCCAGTTGTTCAAGAACTACAATTCCCATCATGCCTAGTCATGTTTGTGAATGTCAGAGTTTTACACATCATGGGATGTGTAGTTTCACAACAGCTGGAGGGCCGTAGTTTGAAGATCCTGGCACTAAACCTTGTGGACAGCCTTCCCAGAAGAGATGAAGCTGTTATAGCTGCAAAGGGTGGGGCCAACTCAATATTGAACCCTACGGACTAAAACTGGGATGCCATTAGAGTACATGTGTGTGTAAAGGCAGGTGTCCCAATACTTTTGGTAATATAGTGTATATGCAGCCTCACAAAAGTGGGTCTTTATCCATGGGGCCGCATAGATGCACCGCTGTGTTTGTGCTGAGAGGGCGCTGCACAGCTTCTGCGGTGGTGCTGACAGCTTGTCTGGGGGTAGGGAGGGTGTCTGGTGTTGGTTTATCTTTAATATTTTCTGTAAAGTGAACTAACACTTTAATGGATTATTGCAGAGACCAAGAGGGAGCACTAAACAGACGTTCATTGTTAGGGGTTTTACATATACTTTACTTGTATTATTAATTAGCGGAAAGGGGTGTTGGGACTCCAGGACTCCTTCCTGGCTGGTGAAATGGGTTTGTTCTTTTCTCGCAGACAATGGGAGCAATGCCAGATATTACTGGGCGATCTTCAGAAGTTTTGTTAAAAGTTCTCACAATGGTCGAGTATTCCGGTACTAGTCCCCGATGCGTCCAGATATCGTATGAACCAATTTTCTGCCTTTGCCTGTATTGTACGGGGAAGTTATTTATGTCATACGATAACTGCATAACACTCTATATTGTGTTTGCCAAAAGATAATGGAGTTGTGAAAACATTTAATACCGAAACTCTCCAAGGTGTCACATTGTTCATATGATTGCAGTATAATTACAGCTGGTAAGGAAACGACAATAAACTGGATTGTAAACTTTAATCCACCCAGTCCTCTTTGCATAATTCTACTACAAATATTATTACTAATAACAGCAATCAATAGAAGCAGAAGGTTCTAACACTACATTGCCTTAACCACTTGTCTACTGGTGCGTTTTTTAAACATTTTTTCACACATGTTAAAACCCCCAAACAGTTATATATTTCCTGAATGTAGAGGCCCTGAAGAATAAAATGGTGGTAGTTGCAAATTTTTGCTGCACAGTATTTCTGAAACTGTTTATAAAATGGAGGTTTTTCAGGAAAAATACACTGCAAACAAACACAATATAATACTAAAATATGCAGTTGTGGTGGGTATAGATCCCAAACATTTCACGACTTAAAAATTGCGTGCGCACGTGAAATCGTGAAAAACGACAGTGTCCAAAATTCTCATTAGGCGACACTGTAAAGACCTTTAAAGGTTATCAGTTTTAGAATTATTGCTCTCACTCTGACGTTCACGGCGATACCTCACATTTGTGGCACAATTTATGCTTACATACACATGCATTATAGGTAAAGTTGATCCAGGGAAAATCCAATTGCCTCTCTGGGATCAGGAAGGAATTTTTTCCCCTGCTGTAGCAAATTGGAGCATGCTCTGCTGGGGTTTTTTGCCTTCCTCTGGATCAACTGTGGGTATAGTATTGGGTATATTGGATTGTACGATTTTTTTTTTTTTTTTATGGTTGAACTGGATGGACTTGTGTCTTTTTTCAACCTGACTAACTATGTAACTATGCATGCCCTATGCAGTTTACATTAGACATGTTCGGGGATAAGGGAGTGCTTAATTATTTTATTTTTATTTGTTTCATTGCACTTTATTTTTTTTTCTTTTACATTTTTTTTTTTCATTTAAAGTGTTACTAATCCCACAATAGTAAAATCAGTCTGTATATGCATTAAAGCCTGCTTGTTATACTCACTGTGGAATCTAAGGGGTTAATCCTCTGCATCGTGTAAAAAGGCTGTCTTCTGTGATCCTCCCCTTCTTCCACAGTCCCCAATCCATCTCCTGATAGAACAGAGCCTTGGAGGGACTCTGCACATGCTCAGTTTTGTGTTTATTGCTAAAGAGTTGTTTTGGAGAGGGGGGAGGGAGTGCATGTGATCAGCACAGGGCCAATCAGTACTATCCAGACAGAAAGTCAAGGGTCATGCAGCCTTACAGGGCCATCAGAGTAGAATGAAAACTCCTCCTACAAGCTTTAACCAGTACTCGACCGGACACTGATAGAAATCACAAGACTGCTATATACTGCTGATGAGAAAATATATTTAGCAGTTTATATTTACTAAAATAATTGCATTTCCATATTCTGTGTACTGTGGGAGACCAGATATGGTGAATGCAGGGTCCTGGTTAGGGATGGGCCAAATGGACCCCTGTTTGGTTCACACCAGAACTTTAGAACACAGCGAAAGTTCGGACCCGAATATCGATCCCCATTAAAGTCAATGGGACCCGAACATCAAAAATCAAAAGTGCCCATTTTAAAGGCTTATATGCAAGTAATTGGGCATACAATGGTTATAGGGGTCCGGGTCCTGCCCTAGGGGACATGTATCAATAAAATAAAAGTTTGTGAAAAAAGTCATTTTTAAATGAGCAGTGATGTTTTGATTTTTAAAGTGAAAGCATAAAAATGAAAAATTCCTTCCAATATAGTGCCTGGGGGGTCCCCTTAGTCTACCTGTAAAGTGGCACATCTGTACCATGTCTAGAATCTGCTGCAGCAATAATTGCATTTATAAAGCCAGAAAAAATTAAATTTTCCCTGCAAGCTGCCTTTATTTTGCTCAGCAACAGATGGGGAGCCAGTGTGTATGATGAGGCCACAATGTAGTGCATTGGGAACAAGATTACAAATTTTTTGGGTACATTCTGGTGTCAATTTGACTTTGGATAGAAAGAATGGGTGCAGAAAAATTGGTCTTTGGGTGTCGGAGGTACTCTTGATGAAAGCAAGAATTGGCCTTGCTGTAAAAAATTGCAATGATGTGCACCTGTCAAACAGGTGCAGAAAAATTACTCTTTGGGTGTTGAGGGCGCCTTCCCATTGTAACCCTATAGAGGTGCTCTTGATAAAGGCAAAAAGTTTTGCAATGATATGCTGAAAAATTGGTCTTTTGGTGTTAATTGTGCCCATGAAACCTATACCAAAAACATTATTCCAGATGAATTGATTGAACATCCTCAAAGCTAGGCAGCCTCAAAGTCCTGCAGAGATGCCACATCCCAAAAAGACTTATTCAGTTACATCGGCATCAGGAGCTTCTTAGCTGGTAATTCAGGACTGATTCATTTTTATAAAAGTCAAACGGTCCACGGAGTCTGTGGACAGATGCATTCTATGATCAATAATGAAACCTCCTGCAGCACTGAATACCTGTTCTGAAAGCACACTGGAGTTCTGGCCAGTGGTCTATTCTCATGACCCAGTAAGTCAGTGGATCGTCAGCTGGAAAGCTCTCCACTGTTTTGGCCCTGAGGTAATCGTCCACCATGTGATGCAGACGCTGCCGATGGGATGTGAAAGCTGACAGCCCTGGGCGGCGAGGACTAAAAAATTTCCGAAATGCCTCACTTAGGTGGACGCCTTCTCCAATGCTCCTCTCTTGACCAACAGAAAACTCAAAACTAAGTTTTCCAACGACACTGTAACCTACTGGAGTCAGGAAAAACGTTCAATAAAATCCTCTTTAACGTGTTCTCAAGAGATTTTATCTTCTGCACTCTCTGTGGGGACAGGATGAGTTCTGAGACTTTCCCCTTAGAACGCTGGTCAAGGAGGGTTGCCAATCAGTAATCATCCTTCACCTTTATGCCACATATTCTTGGGTCCTTTCGCAGGCTTTGAAGCATGAGGTTGCCTATGTGCCCCAAATTTGCAAAGGCTTGATGAGATGCACACTCCTCGGGGTCACTCAGGATCACAGCATCTGGAACTTCCTCCTCCCAGCCACGTACTACTCCCAAGGGTCCTGGGGTTGGAAAGCCATTGCTTACAGATTGACGCATGTCTTCCTCTTCTTCGAAGCCTATGAAAATGCCAGAATCCTCCTCCTTATCCTCCTCCCCTCTCTCCTCCTGTGTGTTTTGTGACATAGGAATGATGGTGTCTGGAACGGTGAAAGGTCGAATCTTGAACAATTTATGCAGAAGCTTGATGCTAATAATAAGAACATTGTCTTATCCTGGAATGTGAACACTGATCGGATTGTCTTCCTGGATTTAGACATAAGCAAAGAGGGTGACAGGATAAAGATGACGAACCACTTCAAGCCTACTGATCGCAATGCGTTTATTCCCCTTGGAAGCTGTCACCACACTCAGTGGTTGTGCAACATCCTGAGGGGACAATTTGTACGCATTAGACGAAATTGCACATATGAAAAAGATTACCTTTCACAATCTCAGGTTCTGTCTGCCCGCTTTTTGCAAAAGGAGTATGATAGGTCCATTATAGAAAGAGACAGAGAGACTATCCGGAAATTAGATAGAACAATATTAGTGTCCAATTGTCCTAAGGAGAAACAGAATATACCCATGAACGCAAGTATTGGAAACAGGATAGGGTACTTGGCCCAGCTCTTTCCGAACATCCTCAGTTTGTATACAAGAAGGCCCCTTCCTTGAGAGACAAATTGGCCCCTGCGGTCATTGATCCACCTGTCCTTTTCAAAAATAGGATATTCAATTTTCTGACAGAGTTCTATGCCTGTGGCCATTGTCCACCATGCAAACAGGCTAGAGGTAATGTTAAGAAACGCAAAGAGTTTGTCGCCACAGCCACGAGTAAAGTGTATCAAATCAAGGAATTGATAACATGTTCAACATCTGGAGTAGTGTATATTATGGAGTGCGAATGTGGCCTCCAATATGTAGGGAAAACATATAGACCTCTACATGTAAGGATTGGAGAACATGTGAGTAGTATTAAAAAAGGTCTGGTTACGCACAATGTTTCCAAACATTTCAAACTGTTTCACGATTGCAACCCCGCCAAATAAAAATTTTGGGGGGTTGAGAAAGTGACCCCACATTGGAGGGGGGGGCAATTTCATTCGACAATTGAGCTGCCGTGAGTCCTTCTGGGTCTATGAGACCAAAGTACTTATGGGGCTCAATGTCGAATTTGATTTAAATTTCTTTATTTCAGATTGTTAGATTTATTTTTGTTTTGAGTTATTTCCATTTTATTTTTTATTTATCTTTATGGGATATATCTGTGTTTTTATTTAATATATCATTTCTTGACTGGTGTCAAAATAATGAGGATTTAATTTGATTACTTAGGAATGGTGATGTTATTGCCAAAAGGTGGCTGCGATGATGTCATGTTTTTTGGGGAGTTTTAAAAGGAGAAAGTTTCTTTCTTTTTTCTTCTCTAAAGAAGACTATTAAAAGTGTTATTTACTGGTTTGATATCAGTTTAGTACACATATGAAGGCCCCCTGTCTGTGTGCATGCCGGGTTTTTGAGCACTGGTTATCTATGGCAATTTGTGTTATCTGGCTCTGGTGTCCATTCACGGATCCGGATGTACGCTAGCTTTGTGTATAGCTTGGTTGGTCTGTTACCTAGGCAATGGTTTCACAGAGAGGGTTGGCCCTAAAGTGTGGCAATTTCTTCCTGTCCGTCCCAGCTAGAGGCTTGAGTCATGTGCTTGCGGTCATATGACCGGGCGTCGTGCCATTGTTGACGTCATGGCTACCATGGTAATGGACGGACTCGACAGGAAGTGAACACTTAACCTCCTGGCGCTCTAAGCCAATTGGTGAGTACCCATCTTTTATGATTAAAGAACGTATTTTAGCTACACAGTGTGCACTATATAACTGTTATTGCTTTTTATGGTACTACAGTTGGAAACTAAGAGTGACAATGTGCGTTTGTGTAAAGTGGTTGGACATCCTATCCCATTCATCTGTCTATTCAAGCCTCCATCTATGACCACTTTTAGTGGCGAATGCCTGTTTGACCCACTTGTTAGCTCAGGGGTCCAGTAATTGAGGTGAGCGGTTTGGCTAGCTGGTGGAGGAATCACAGATTAAGATACACCATATGAATGTCTGTGAGCACCCTTATTACCACAGCATTGGGCCAGTGACAGGTCCTCTTTATAGAGACATCAGGGTCTATTAGACCTCCAATGTCCCCCCTGACTCCACTGCAGCTAATCAAGCACAGATCGTACTTGATTAGATGCCTCCCCTTCTACAGTACCTGAGGAATGACAGCTGTGAACTTGGAAGTGACATAAAACTAGCCATGTGCTGGTTCAGTAGTTGCAGGGCATGGGATGCTCCCTGATCACCTCCAGCTCTTGATGTGGGAACCGTTTATTGCAGTCACAGGCTACAGGGGGAGGGCAGCACCTTTGGAGCCCTGTAATAGTGATCAGGGGGCTCTAGACCCTCCTGGATCACTTTTACCTTAAAGCCGTTGTAAACACCGCTTGGTAATTTTTACCTACAGGTAAGCCTATAATAAGGCACCATTTAGGAGATATTCACCCTGAATGCAGCCAGGGACATCACCGGCGCATGCACTCTGAAGGTCCGGCATACCTTGCCGGAACTTCAGAGCTTTGTGCCGGAAGCGAGGGCGTCATCGCAGCTCTGGCCAATCACAACGCCGTAGCTCGCAAACCCAGAAGAAAGACAGGGGGAACATGTCAACCCTTTCAGTGGTGACTTTACAGCGCTGGAGGGCTTCATTCCAAGGTGAGTATTTCATATTGTGCTAGTATTTTATGCATACTAGCACATTATGCCATTGCCTTGCTTTACAGGTTTTTTTTTTTTTTTTTTTTTAACATTCGCAGTTCCGCTTTAAAGCCCTTTGCTGGCTGTCAAAATCAAGACCAAGCTTACGACTGCAGCAGCACCTGAGAGCTTGTTTTAGCCCACTGTTCACCATACCCTTTATACCTGGGTAGAAAAAAGGTTTAAAAACAATTTCAGACAAGCAAAACCAATCAATGAATTGCTATACAGCAAGCACTCCAACTATGCTAAAGCAAGAAAATTTAACTGCTCTATGTTTATAGATTAGAGGGCTTCTGACATGTGTTAATTTTGGCAGCAAATTTCAATTTAGTTTTAGGTCTTATGCCCCGTACACACGGTCGGACTTTGTTCGGACATTCCGACAACAAAATCCTAGGATTTTTTCCGACGGATGTTGGCTCAAACTTGTCTTGCATACACACGGTCACACAAAGTTGTCGGAAAATCCGATCGTTCTGACGTAAAACAGGTGCGTCGGGACTATAAACGGGGCAGTGGCCAATAGCTTTCATCTCTTTATTTATACTGAGCATGCGTGGCACTTTGTCCGTCGGATTTGTGTACACACGATTGGAAATTCCGACAACGGATTTTGTTGTCGGAAAATTTTATCTCCTGCTCTCAAACTTTGTGTGTCGGAAAATCCGATGGAAAATGTGTGATGGAGCCCACACATGGTCGGAATTTCCGACAACACGCTCCGATCGGACATTTTCCATCGGAAAATCCGACCGTGTGTACGGGGCATAAGTCTTAGGGCTAAAATGGCATTTTAGTTTTAGTCCCATTTTAGTCTTCTGCAATTGTTTTAGTTTTAGTCGTATTTAGTCGACTAAATCTCCAGTACATTTTAGTCGACTAAAGCTAATTTTAGTCATCTAAAATCAAACGGGTGTAATTAAATTGTAATGCATTACTTAACATTTCTCTATAATTTCCAAATTCATTATATACTGCTGGAGTGAAAAAACTAAAATATTATTTATGGTATTGAGGTTTGAACATGCACTACAGACTAGTGTTAATTTTGAAGTCAAATTTCAATTTAGTTTTAGTCTTAGTCTTTTGACTAAAATGCCATTTTAGTTTTAGTCCCATTTTAGTCTTTTGACTAAAATGCCATTTTTTGTTTTAGTCGTATTTTAGTCATCTCAATTGTTTTAGTTTTAGTCGTATTTTAGTTGACTAAAATATTATTAATTTAGTCGACTAAAATGTTTTAGTCGTTTTAGTCGACTAAATTAACACTGCTGGAAGAGGGAGCAGAGGGAGCTGAGCTGCTGAGATACTGCTAGAAGAGGAAGTGGGGGAATTGAGCTGCTGAGTCACTGCTTAGGGGGGGAGCAGGGAGATCTGAGCTGCCAATTCACGGCTGAGAAGGGTAGCAGGAAAAGTAGAGTTGGTAAGTCACTGCTGCCACTGGGAGCAGAGAGAGATGAGCTGACAATTCATTTCTAGTAGCGGTAATGGGGAGAGCTTAAAGTGCTTGTAAAGGTTTTTTTATCTTAATGCATTCTATGCATTAGGATAAAAAGCCTTCTGTGTGCAGCAGCCTCCCCAGGACCCCCTAATACTTACCTGAGCCCCATCTCGCTTCAGCGACGTTGCAGGAGTGTCTCAGCTGCCCGAGACTGTCCCTTCTCATTGGCTGAGATGGCAGCACGGCGGGTTGCAGCTCCGTGTCTGAATGGACTCAGGTGCCCCCATAGCAAGCTGCTTGCTGAGGAGGCACTCAAGAGGAGGGGGGCCAGGAGTACCGAAGAGGGACCGAGAAAAGGACAGAGCAGGCAAGTTTGACATGTTTTGTTATTTTGAGACTTTACAATCACTTTAACTGCTGAAGAGGGTGTAAGAGAGCTGAGATGCTGAGTTACTTCTTGGAGGGTTAGCAGGAAGAGCTGAGTTGCTCACTCACAGCTGGAATGGGGAGCAGGGTGAGCTTCTAAGGCACTGCTGGGAGGGGGTGCAGAATGCGCCAGGTTGCTGAATCAAAAACGTGGTTTTCGAAGGACAATATGGAATCACCCACCTGGCTTCTCATATCTCAGAGAGACTTTGATGGCACACCATCTCCACCAGAAATGCTCCTTTCGTTGTTGGTCAGTGAGAAGAATGCCTAAAAAAAAAAGGCCTGTGGGGTTCTACTGCACATGTGGACAGTGGGAAGGAGATTTAGGCTGAAAGTATCCTTAACCTTTGTTTAAAGCATTGGGTTTAGCAAAGCTTGGCCACGTTTACCCTATTTGTGACGGCCTATTCTGAAGGTTGGGCACACATATTTAAAAAAAAAAGGGGGGGCAATGATTTTTAACGCAGGTAAATATTTGTTTCTGGTAGCTGGGAATGTAATACGGATATACTAGATGTGGTCGGGCACAGTTTCTGTAAATTGAAGCGTCGGTTGCAGTAAGCATATTAGGATGTTGGTAAAATATGATAGCTGCTAATTCCATCCCTGTGCTCCGCTCTCAGCAACCCCCACCCAGAGCTGACATTAACCCTGGACACACAGGTCATGCTGGATATCCGTAGCCGCTTGCTGTCTGGCTCAAACTTCATCATTGCTTCTTTAGAAAATAATCTATTTCCAGCATATGCACCAAAATCCATATCCACTATACTATTATTTAAATGAAATTTACGTTTTAGATAAACTTTAAATTCTAAGGACAATATGGAATTGCCCACCTGGCTTCTTACATTTTTTATGGCACACCATCTCCACCAGAAATGCACCTTTCGTTGGTGGTCAGTGAGAAGAATGCTCCTTATATTGGTGGCCAGTGGGGAAAATGTCCTTTACATTGGTCATCAGTGGGGAAAATGTCCCTTACATTGTTCATAAGTTGGAAGAATGTCCCTTACATTGGAGGTCAGTGGGAAGAATGTCCATTACATTGGTGGTCAGTGGGAAGAATGTTCCCTACATTGGTGGTCAGAGGGAAGAATGCCCCTTACATTGGTGGTCAGTGGAAAGAATTACCCTTACATTGGTGGTCAGTGGGAAGAATGCACTTGGAATTATTTAGGCACCATCAGATAGGAAGTTAATCAGCCACAGCTCAAGGAACCTCTAGAAGCCTCTGGAGGAACCTTGGTTAAGAGTGGTCACTATAATCTATGGAAGCCTATGACCTCAGGCTCTGTGCAGATTTCTTGGACAGGCAGTGAGCCAAGTCTAAGTGCAGGATGAGGATGATTCTAGAAAGTCCCGTCTAAAATGACATGTTATTGTCATGGATGCTAGCAATTTGGTATAGAAAATTATAGCTGGCTGTGGATTAAAATGGATCTAGCATCATATTTAAAAAAAATTTAAAGCAAATCTTGCAGTAAAATTCAAGGCTCATTTATAATTCTGGGTCTCCACCATCTGAACAAACATCACCTGAGGATAGTAGGTTCAATACATATCTTTAAAAACTCAAAAGTACCATTAAACCTTCATGTGACAGGGACTGGCACCAATAAGTGCCTGGACCAAAGTGGAAAATAAAACATTCCTAGACACCTCCACTTCTGTTTCAGGGTAAAATACTGTGACCCCCAGAAGAGAACCACATCAGTCCAAGCTGGTCCACTAAGAGGTTAAGTTCCTACCCAGTACTGACCTTCTCCAGGTACTGAAAAGGAAGTGGGGCCCAGGGCCTTTTCCTGCAAAGAGAAAGGAGCTGTGGGACCAAGATGGATGAGAGTCTCACCGTTTAAAGGAGGGTGAGGTAAAAGAAGGGGGGTGGAGGATTGCAATAGAGAAATCTGAACTAAGCCTCCTTCCACCAGGTTCAAAGCAATACGTCTCCTCCAGGCTAAGAAACACACTAAAGCAGGCTATACACGCTGGTAGATTACAAGCATTTGTGTGAAAATTCTTAGTGCATTCGATGACTTGATGAATTTTGTTCTTGTGACTTGATGAATTTTGAATTTTGTATTTCAAAATTGAATTTGCTTTTAACATTCAGTTTTGGAGTGAAAGTAATTTCCCAAATGAAAACCATACTGTTGGCCATTCCTTTCGTCTTTCTCTTCCTTCAAATTTTCTCATCACTGCAGTTGAAAGAGAACATTGGTTTGGCCCTGCTAATAATTAAGAGATCGAACGAACATTCCTAAAATGAAACATTTTGAACGAAATTATACTATTGTGTGGCCAGCTTTAGGCTGGGTATGTACAATGAAAAAATCAGAAGAAACATTCCGTACGAGACACGATCCTTCGATTTTCGTATAGTGTGTACACAACTTTCGACATCCAAATCAGACTTTCTAAAAAAATATTTCTGTGTGTGAATCAAAGCGCAGTGATACCATGATCATTAAATCAGGTATTGGTACTTTTGGCAGTGTGAGCAGGTTCCAAGTCCTGCTGGAAAATGAAATCAACATCTCCATAAAGCTGGTCAGCAGAGGGAAGCATGAAGTGCTCTAGAATTTCCTGGTAGAGGGCTGCGCTGACTTTGGACTTGATAAAACACAGCGGACCAACACCAGCAGATGACATGTCTCCGCAAATCATCACTGACTGTGGAAACTTCACACTGGACCTCATGCAACTTGGATTCTGTGCCTCACCACTCTTCATCCAGACTCTGGGACCTTGATTTCCAAATGAAATGCAAAATTTTTCATAGTCAGTGATGATTTGGGGAGCCATGTCATCTGCTGGTGTTGGTCCGCTGTGTTTTAGCAAGTCCAAAGTCAGCGCAGCCCTCTATCAGGAAATTCTAGAGTACTTCATGCTTCTCTCTGCTGACCAGCTTTATGGAGATGCCAGGACTTGGCACCTGCCCACACTGTCAAAAGTACCAAACGTTTAATGATTATGATATCACTGACATCTGACCTAAACCTCATAGAGCAGGGGTAGGCAACCTGGGGCCCTCCAGCAGTTGTAGAACTAAAAGTACCATCAGGCCTCTGGGAGTAATTGTAACTGCCAGCCTTGCAATGTCTCACAGGAAATGTAGTTCCACAACAGCTGGAGGGCCCCAGGTTGCCTACCCCTGCCATAGAGAATCTGCGGGGTATTGTCAAGAGGAAGATGAGACACCAGACCCAATAATGCAGATGAGCTGAAGGCAATTATCAAAGCAACCTGGGCTTCCATAACACCTCAGCAGTGCCGCAGGCTGATCACCTCCATGCCACGCCGCATTGATGCAGTAATTCATGCAAAAGGAGCTCCGACCAAGTATTGAGTGCATACTATACTGTACATGGCCATACTTTTCAGTAAGTCAACATTTCTATGTTAAAAATCCTTTTTTTTTTTTTTTTTATTGGTCTTATGTAATATTCTAGTTTTCTGAGATACTGAATTTTGGGTTTTCACGAGCTGTAAGCCATAATCATCAAAATAAGAAAAAAAAATAAATGCTTGAAATAAATCACTCTGTGTGTAGCACATCTATATAAAATGTATGAGTTTCACTTTTTGAATTGAATTACTGAAATAAATTAACTTTTTGATGATATTCAAAATTTTTGAGATGTGTATATATATATATATATATATATATATATATATATATATATATACATATATACACACACACACATACATATATATATATATATATACACACATATATATACATATATATATATATATATATATATATATATATATATATACACATACATATATATATATATACACATACATATACATACACATACATACACATATATATATATATATATATATATATATATATATATATATATATATATATATATATATATATATATGTATATATACATACATACATACATACATACATGTACATATACACAGTATCTCACAAAAGTGAGTACACCCCTCACACTTTTGTAAATATTTTATTATATCTTTTCATGTGACAACACTGAAGAAATGACACTTTGCTACAATGTAAAGTAGTGAGTGTACAGCTTGTATAACAGTGTACATTTGATGTCCCCTCAAAATAACTCAACACACAGCCATTAATGTCTAAACCACTGGCAACAAAAGTGAGTACACCCCTAAGTGAAAATGTCCAAATTAGCCATTTTCCCTTCCCGGTGTCACGTGACTCGTTAGTGTTACGTCTCAGGTGTGAATGGGGAGCAGGTGTGTTCAATTTGATGTTACCGCTCTCAGTCATACATTGTAGCAAAGTGTCATTTCTTCAGTGTTGTCACATGAAAAGATATAATAAAATATTTACAAAAATGTGAGGGGTGTACTCACTTTTGTGAGATACTGTGTGTATATATATATATATATATATATATATATATATATATATATATATATATATATATATATACACACATACATACACACACATTGCGGTCATTGATGCTCCATCCACAGAAGTAATTCTGTTGTCCTTCTGCTAGGCGATTTAACTGAATCCAGGTGGCTGGGTGTCCTGTGAACGACTCTCGCAGCGTTGAAAAACATGTTACAATTGACATTTAGTAACACAATGACCTCTTTGTGTCAGTCTGTCACCCTGGTGCTGTTGACCTAACCTATTTGTAGGAAGGAGGGACAGCTTTGCTGCAATGTCATAATGCACCAGTTGCCATAACTCTCCCTATAAAATGTTTGTATTTTATGTTTACTCTTGTCAGAGAGAAGTTATAATAGGAAACTATTCACACTAATGTTACTAAAGGTAACAGTGTAGTAACGTGAGATCCTAAAGTGCACCAGTCACAACTTACTTTGCACATGAAAACTAAGCCCCTCTTAACATTGGCAATACCAGCTTTAGGAGCCATTTCCGCAGCCACCCGGAGTTCTCAGAACCCTCCACCTGTGGTACGCAACAGTTGACAATGAGGAGAATCTCTAGAGCACCCTACAATACACTGCAGGTTTTCAGGCACCTGAAAAAAAAAAAAAAAAAAGCAAGCCAGATTGTGACATGTGCTGAGGGTGTCACGTAAATCCTTTGTGATTGCATTGTGACTTTATAAGCCCAAATGTAAAATGCTCCTTACTGTGAAAGCTTTAGTTAATTTTGGAATGTGCAACTGTGCATGCTCCTAGTTCCTAGTCCTGCTGTCAACCCGAAAAGCAAGTCAAAAAGTTAAGCCTCGTACACACGATCGGATTTTCATCAGGGAATTGTGTGATGACAGACTGTTGGCCTAAAATCTGACCGTTAGTACGCTCCAGACAATTGTTGTCCAACTTTCCGCCAACAAATGTTGGCTGGCAGGCTAGTAAATTTTCGGCAAACAACGGTCTGTTGTCAGATTTTCATATCGTCTGTACACAAGTCAGTCACACAAAAGTCCAAACACGCATGCTCGGAATCAATGCTTACCAAACACGACATTAGCAGAAGGTGCCCAAAAGGTGGCGCTCAAGAGCTGAAATTGCATGTAGTACGTCACTACGTTCCTGTTTGTTGGCCGACAATTGTGTACCGTTTGTATGCAAGACAAGTTCACGGTCCACACCCTTCGGACAAAAGTCTGATGCTTTGTCTGCCGAAAATCCGATTGTGTGTATGATGCTTAAGTTTCAATTTGGCACATACCAATACTTGACATGTGAGCGTCACAAAACCTTGTCAAAAATGACAATTCTGAACCTGGAGTCTACAGTATATACCGCTGCTGTCCCTGAGTTATGGCACCCTGCATTAGCAAACAAAACCTGGAGATAGCCATTTTTAGGAGTTATACATAGATACACCTTTTGTTTAATCTGCCCTGCCCCCCAATCCCCCCCTCACTGACTGTGTTTATTTAGAAAAGGAAGGGGCCCATAAATGACATATTTACTGGCCCCTTTTCCCCACTCTCCATTCTGAAACATGCCCCGCAGCAGCAAGTGAAAGAGGAGAGGAGGGAGGCTGACAGTGCTGCCGGGTAAGGGGGGAGTGACATGGGGGGCCCAGAAGGCGGGGGGAATCTGCACCGCATGGGAGTATTAGGGTGTGCCCAGGCACAGTCTATGTGATAGTGCTGGTGATAGGCTCAGCATTGTCACATAAGAGTGGGAAGAACCAATTCAGAACTTAGTGTTATTTTTTTTTTGCTGTCCTGCAGCTAAAGGGGGTTTGGGGGTAAGCAAAGAAAAGGTAGGTATGCACATCTGGGTGACTAATCATCAAAGTGAACCTATTGTTTTGTCCTGCAAATGCAAGTACGGGTTCACTTTAACCACTTGACCTCCGTAAGGTTTCCACCCCCTCCTGACCAGGCCATTTTTGCGATACGGCACTGCGTTACTTTAACTGACAATTGCGCGGCCGTGCGACACTGTACCAAAATAAAATTAAATGTCTTTTTTTTTTTCTTTGCACTATAAACAAACAAAAAAACCCAATATTTTTTAGTTTCTGCTAAAAAATATTTCCAATTAAAAAAAAATGTTAAAAATCTAATTTCTTCATAAATTTAGGCCAATATGTATTCTGCTACATATTTTTGGTAAAAAATTGATTGGTTTGCGCAAAATTTATAGCGTCTATAAACCATGGAATATTTTTATTTATTTATTTCACCAGTAATGGAGACGATCATCGACTTATAGCAGGACTGTAATATTGCGGTGGACATTCAGACACTGACAAATTTTGGGGACTAGTGACACTAATACAGTGATCAGTGCTAAAAATATACACTGTCACTGTACTGACACTGACTGGGAAGGGGTTAACATCAGGGGGGTTCAAAGGGTTAACTGTGTGCCTAGCCAGTGTTTTTCTACAGTGTGGGAGGTGCTTTTACTAGGGGAAGACATGAATCATTGTCTCTGCTTTGCAGGAACCCAGGACCCATGTCTTCCCTACTGACAGAACAGCGATCTGCCTTGTTTACATTCTGCCTCTCTGCTGGATCATCGGCGGGTGCTGGCGGACATAGAGTTCACTGTACCAGCCGTTCGGCTCCCGCTGTATGTGATCACTGCAGGAGAAAGCCTGCAGCACACATGCTCCACCCTACCCAGAAGATCCAGATCATGTACAAATACAGTTGTGCTCATACATTTACATACCCTGGGAGAATTTATGATTTCTTGGCTATTTGTCAGAGAATATGAATGATAACACAAAAACATCTTTCAGTCATGTTTAGTGTTATGCCAAAGCCATTTGTTGTATACAGGTATATACTGTACAATGTAATACTGACATAATCACACACATAGGTTGGACTTGATGGACTTGTGTCTTTTTTCAACATCACCTACTATGTAACTATGTGTAATTATCAATCAACTGTGTTTACTCTTTTTAAATCATAATGACAACAGAAACTACCCAAATGACCCTGATCAAAAGTTTACATACCCTGGTGATGTTGGCCTGATAACATGCACACGAGTTGACACAAATGGGTTTGAATGGCTATTAAAAAAGTGACCATCCTCACCTGTGATCAGTTTGCTTGTAATTAGTGTGTGTGTATAAAAGGTCAATGAGTTTCTGGACTCCTGACAGACCCTTACATCTTTTATCCAGTGCTGAACTGACGTTTCTGGATTGTGAATCATGGGGAAAGCAGAAGAATTGTCAAAGGATCTGGGATATAAAAAGATATCCAAGGAATTGAGAATGCCAATCAGCAGTGTTCAAAATCTAATCAAGAAGTGGAAAATGAGGGGTTCTGTTGAAACCAAACCAAGGTCAGGTAGACCAACTAAAATTTCAGCCACAACTGCCGGGAAAATTGTTCGGGATGCAAAGAAAAACCCACAAATAACTTCAGGTGAAATACAGGACTCTCTGAAAACATGTGGTGTGGCTGTTTCAAAATGCACAATAAGGAGGCACTTGAAGAAAGATGGGCTGCATGGTCAAGTGGCCAGAAGAAAGCTATTACGACACAAATGCCACAAAGTATCCCGCTTACAATACACCAAACAGCACAGAGACAAGCCTCAAACCTTCTGGCACAAAGTCATTTGGAACGATGAGACCAAAATTGAGCTTTTTGGCCACAACCATAAACACTACATTTGGAGAGGAGTCAACAAGGCCTATGGTGAAAGGTACACCATTCCTACTGTGAAACATGGAGGTGGATCGCTGATGTTTTGGGGATGTGTGAGCTACAAAGACACAGGAAATTGATGGCAAGATGAATGCAGTATGTTATCACAAAATACTGGAGGAACATTTGCATTCATCAGCCAGGAAGCTGCGCATGGGACGTACTTGGACATTCCAACATGACAATGATCCAAAACACAAGGCCAAGTCGAACTGTCGTTGGCTACAGCAGAATAAAGTGAAGGTTCTGGAGAGCCCATCTCAGTCTCCTGACCTCAATATCATTGAGCCACTCTGGGGAGATCTCAAACGTGCAGTTCATGCAAGACAGCCCAAGAATTTACAGGAACTGGAGGCTTTTGGCCAAGAGGAATGGGAAACTTTACCATCTGAGAAGATAAAGAGCCTCATCCACAAATACCACAAAAGACTTCAAGCTGTCATTGATGGTAAAGGGGGCAAGACACGGTATTAAAAACCAGCGTCAACCTCCTGACGTCATCGCCATTTTCAGTGTGGACGGGTGCTCGCTATGCCGGCCGGCTGTTTGCTGTACTTTTATTTACTCATGTGAGTTTTATACCTTTATCCATTAAATCGTTTTATATCAGTATTACACTATGGCCAGTTTCTTTTTATCTACATGCTTGTGAGATGTCTATCTGGAGTCCTTGCTATATTCTTTGGCCCATGCTGTAAGCTGTCCAGAACGCCAGTTGGATCTCTCATATTGTTATTGAACACAAGCTGTTGTTGGCTTGCCTTGCGGTAAGTGCATTATTTGCCTGGTGGTGGATGACGGAGTGTGGTGTGGTTACTGATACTGAACACAAGCTGTTGTTAGCTTGCCTTGTGGTAAGCGCATTATTTGCACAGAGTGTGGTGTTTCATCACCACTACGGAGTTTGCTAGCGTTCACTTTAGGTTTTTCCTTTTGCTGTATCCCTACACACCTGTGTAAGTTTTCTACCTTCTTCTGCTCTAACTAGTTTGGCAGTATTACACTATGGCCAGTCTCTTTTTATTTACATGTCTATGAGATGGAAGTCTGATGTCCTTATTAAATCCTTCAAGCCATGATGTATGCATCCTAAAGTGTACCATCTGGATCCTCTATACCAAGACGAGATACAAGCTGGTGTTCGCTTGCCTTGTGGTAAGCGCATTTATTGTGTGTTTGAGGATATTGTATGAGGTGTCACTCATACCTTTCACCATTGACTCTGGTTGGGCCAGAAAGGGTCTCTTTTGGACTGATTTCAGATCATTATTTAACATTTTTTTTCTTTTATTATATATGGACACTTATTTTGATTCACAGATACCATATATGGACGCTCATATTTGATCCATGGATATATATGTAGACCTATATTTTTTTATATTTTAATTTTTAAATATTCTTTATTGTTTTTGCATTCATATATGTACTTCCTAACGGAAGTTTTCAAGATTTCTTCACGTGTCTCACTAATAATTTAGCGCGGTTATTTTCTTTTTTATTTGTTATCTTGGTGCACATCTCACTGTTTAACTGCTGCTTTTTGGGGGGTTAGTTTTTTATGTGTAGCGCAGTATTTTTTTGTTTTTTATTTTTTTTGTTTTTTATAATTGCAATGATGATGCTCTAAAATAATTAGCTGGTTGCTTACCGATGTGGAATCATGTACTTTGGAATGAATATGAATGAGCCAGGTTTTCTCAACCAATATCCCAATAAAGACATGGGGGGTTATTTATGAAAGGCAAATCCACTTTGCACTACAAGTGCAAAGTGCACTTGAAATTGCACAAAAGGGGAATTGGAAGTGCGGTCGCTGTAAATCTGAGGGGTAGATCTGAAATGAGGGGAAGCTCTGCTGATTTTATCATCCAATAATGTGCAAGCTAAAATGCTGTTTTTTATTTTCCTTGCATGTCTCCCTCGGATCTACAGCGACTGCACTTTCAGTGCAATTTCAAGTGCAGTTTGCACTTGTAGTGCAAAGTGGATTTGCCTTCGTAAGTAACCCCCATGGTGTGATGGGTTTGGTGGAAGAAATAGAACGCTGGATAGCCGCACTCCAAAAAAGTTCACCTTTATTAAAAGATGGATATCAAAGCATCACAGGGCAATACAGACTAACTGCACAGCTGCTGACGCGTTTCACACCAGATATGGTGCTTGGTCAAATCGCTCCCGTGATGGGTTTGGTGTTGAGGAACTTGAGTGGCCTGTACAAAGTCTGGCATCAACCCTACTGAACATCTTTGTTCATTAATTGGAATGAGCAAGATATTCTCAACCAACATTTCCATAAAGACATGGGGGTTGATTTACTAAAGGCAATTCCACTCCGCACTACAAGTGCACTTGGAAGTGCAGTCACTGTAGATCTAAAGGAAAGATCTGAAATGAGGGCAATCTCTGCTGATTTTATCATCCAATCATGTGCAAGCAAAAATGCAGTTTTTTATTTTTCTTGCATGTCCCCCTCAGATCTACAGCGACTGCACTTCCAAGTGCACCTGGAAGTGCACAGTGGATTTGCCTTCAGTAAATAACCCCCATGGTGTGGTGAGTTTGGTGTGGAGGAACTTGAATGGCCTGCAGAGCCCTGACCTCAACCCTACAGAACACCCCTGGGATAAATTAGAATGGGCAAGGTCTTCTTATTCAACATCTATACTGGACCTCACAAATGCTCCTTTGGCTGAATGGACACACTTTCCCAGAGACACGTCCCAAAATCTTATGGAAAGTCTTCCCAGAAGAGAGGAGACTGTTATGCTGCGTACACACGACTGGATTTTTTGGCATCAAAGGTCCGACGGGACGAATCTGTCAGACAGTTCGATCATGTGTGGGCTTCATCGGACCTTTTCTGTCTAAAAATCTGACGGACCTTAGAAATAGAACAATTTTCAAATCTTTCAGACGGACTCGATTCTGATCGAAAAATTGGTTCGTCTGTATGCTAGTCCGACAGACCAGAAACGACGCAAGGGCAGCTATTGGCTACTGGCTATGAACTTCATTATTCTTGTCCGGTCATACATCATCACGTTCGAAAGGATTGGACTTTGGTGTGATCGTGTGTAGGCAAGTCTGTTTCGTCGGAACTCCGTCAAAAAGTCCATCGGAGTACAGTCCGACGAAAAGTCCGCTCGTGTGTACGCGGCATTATAGCCGTAGATAAGCACGAGAAAAAAAAAATTCAAATATTTCAGATCTGAAATGGGAAATACAGCTTTAAAATCTTTAGTATTAAATTCATCAAGATGTAGCTGAGGATGTAGACACGAACACCTTGCAAGATAAGCTGTAACACCCTGCAAGATAAGCTGTAACACCTCTTCTCAGAATATCCTAAAGTAAAAACTTTACTCTCTCAATCAACAATGACTATTTTTAATCCTTATGCCGATAGCATTAGTAAATAGATAGGAAGATATGTATTACATTTAGAATGGGAAGTAGCAGCGCTGACAACAGTGATATTGAACAATATTTTATAATAAACACTAAATTAATTGAACAAAAATAGTGCATAAGTGAAAAAAATGTCCATCTATATAGAAAAATAATGTTCAAAGCCTTAAGCCCATAAATTATTCTTCCAATGTGATGATTAAATGATCCAAATACGATGATTGAATATATAAATCCTCCACCGCACTGCAGTGATGACAAAGTGCTCGCTTACCCCAAGGCAAGCTTTAGAAGCTTGCGACCTGTTACCCGGTCAGGGCCTTTATCCAAGAGGAAATCAGGGGGGCGATATTCCAACAAGCCCCACGGAAGGGGTCAGTCCCAACACAAATCTCGTCAAGTCCACAGGTCACAAAGGTAGCAAGATGAGTATCACTCAGAGGTTCCCCAAAAATAGAAAGGAATCGACATAGCGTAATCCTGATAACTCGTATTTATTAGTAATTGAAAAGACACTTACAATGTCACGGAGATAAAACAGCAAAACAGCCGGCCGGCTATAGCGAACACCTGTCCTGCAGACGGGACACGCGGAACGTCAGCTCCTCCCGCTGCGCGTTTCGTCACACAATGACGTCGTCTGGGCAGCCACTACTTCTACTGCTACTTCCCATTCCATATGTTTTTGTGTGTATCCCACTTAAAGCGGCTGCTTTTATGTAGTGTTTCCACATATTTGCACTATTTGATGATGTCAAATTTCTATGTCATAATTTTTAATTGTCATTAGCTTTTCTCATTTCATATATTACATTTACTTGTTTTAAACTTTTTTTCTTTTTTTTTCTTTTTACATTTCTTCAGTTATTTATTGAATTTCAGGCCTAGGCAAAAGATGTCATACATCCCAGGAGTCTTCAGGAGGGGCTTTCTCAGCTAAATACACCCTTGTACCTGCATGCCTGAGCTAAGAGCAGATGGATTGCAGGAAGTAAATGCTACATGAATTGAAGGTCGGATTTATGGTCATGGTTTAAAAATGCTATAGGGGTGTTTTTTCAAGGTGATTTCTCAGCAAAACAAGGCATGGAGACATGTTTGCTTTGAATAATACAAAGTAATTGAATAGAGTTTTTTTTAGTTTGTGGTGCTCAGATGCAGTGCACTTTAAAAAAAAAAACAGTAGTGGCAGGATCACCGGGTATTTAAGTGAATACTGGAAATAGCTCTTAACCACTTCAGCTCCGGAAGATTTACCCCTCCCCTTTCCTGACTGGGCCATTTTTGCGATGTGGCACAGCATTACTTTAACTCACAATTGCGCAGTCGTGCGACGCTGTACCCAAATAAAATTTTTGTCCTTTTTTCCCCACAAATAGAGCTTTCTGTTGGTGGTATTTCATCACCTCTGCGGTTTTTATTTTTTGCGCTATAAACAAAAAACGACTGACAATTTTGAAAAAAAAAAACAAAACAATATTTTTTCCCTTCTGCTATAAAACATATCTAATAAAAAAAAAATGTAAAAAAAAAAAATCTAATTTCTTTATCAATTTAGTCTAATATCTATTCTCCTATATATTTTCAGTAAAAAAAAAATCCCAAAAAGCGTATATGGATTGGTTTGCGCAAAAGTTATAGCGTCTACAAAATAGGTTATATTTTTATGGAATTTGTATTTATTTAATTTTTTTTTACTAGTAATGGGGGCGATCAGCGACTTATAGCAGGACTGCGGTATTGCAGCGGACAAATTGGACACGAACTGAAACTTTTTGGGGACCGGCGACACTAATACAGTGATCAGCGCTAAAAATATGCACTGTCACTTTACTAATGACACTGGCTGGGAAGGGGTTATCATCAGGGGCGATCAAATGTGTACCTAGCTGGTGTTTTAGTGTAGTGGGGAAGGTGCTTTTACTAGGGGAAGGCAGGGATCCATGCCCTTGCTTTGCAGGAACACAGGATCCATACCTTCCCTACTGACAGAACGGCAAACTGCCGTTCTGCCTGTGTACCGAATGATCAGCGGGTGCTGGCGGACTTCGAGTCGCACTACCTGGAAGTGCAGGATCACATACATTTCATTATATATATATACACACACACACATACACATATATACACACACACACGTAATCCTGTGCAGTGCGGCTGCCCTGTAGCAGTAAAACTGCTATAGGGCGGTCAGCAACTGGTTAAAATTACATCAACATAATAAAACTTATACGAGATTTTAGTGATTGGGGTAAGTCTTCAAAATGTCACCAGACCATTCATTTCTACAAAAATCTTCCCTTAAGATTATAAGTTCATTTAATGTATTTCATGGATGTTATTTACCTGTAAAAGCCTCCCTTGTGTAGGCATCCAAAAGCCCCGAGACTACATCTTGGATGTGATGTCCACTGCCCCAGCAGACTCCGAGCTGTCATTCAAGTGACTCTATAGTATTTCCCTTCATTTTTCCTCTTGCATAAAAGTTTATGTAGAGAGGTGAAGGGGTGGGGCAGAGGAGCTGGGCCAGCACAGGTAGCAGACACCCCCATAGAAGAAGAGGGCTATGACATGCAAAGAGGGAAGGGAGCTTCGCTATGGAAGAGAGACTTGTCAGTCAGATTTTCTAGCAAATACAAATGCACATTATACCTGAATAAATAATTTATGGAAAGGTTAAACAACGCAGGTAAGTATTTAAAAAAAACTTGTGTTTTTTTTAATGCTTTTACAGCAATTTTTAAGTTGATGACAGGGCCAGGAATGACCTTGTGGTAAATGATAGAACAAACTAAACAATAAAAAAAAAAAAAAAAAAAAAAAACTTATCTGATTTTTGTTGGGATTACAGGTCCCTCTTCGGTGCCCCAGCTCTTGAAACATCCTTATAATATAATTTTTCAGACAATCTCCCATCACCAGTTTTCTTTTCCTGTTTAACTTCATGTATTGTTTCAACATGCACACAATCTGTATTTAAAACACATAATTTGTAATAAGATGACACTTCCACATTCCTCAGCTATTTCTGTCACCTCTGAGAATCTGGGATGAAGCTCAGGAGAAACCAGAAGACAAACTTCTTCCTAGAGTGGGGAAAAAAACAAACAAAAAACAAAAACCAAACAAAACAAAAATATAAAAATCTGCAAGCAAAAGTAAAATTTGAGGCCTCTAGGAGCTTTTTTTTTCTTCTGCAAAAATGAGCAAGTATGAACTTACCCGGCATAGAAACTCCTTTCAGCTCTGCAATGTCCTTGTTCTCTTCCATGGCAGGCACTTCCAAGTTTGGCATTTGCAGACACTTTGGTTAACTGGGCTGGATGATTTTGTATCTCGTCTACATATTTTTTGGAATGTATCTATATATTATGTAAATCAATATATTGATTTTAGATGGATTAGACCATTGAAATGGACCTACTTTGTACTGCTTACAGGCCCCGTACCAAAGAAATGGACCCAGCCGTGAAATACTTTAGACAAGGGTTTTTAACCAATGTGATAGTTCCATAATATTGTCATGGCCTAATCTCTACAAGCGCTGTATGTATTGCAGTATATATTGCAGTATATACCTGTAGATCTAGTATATATGGACAATTGTTTTCAAATGAAATTTTGGAAATGTATTTTATTTTATATAAAATAAAATTATTAGATTGGGGGGTGTGGTTAAGCTGGTGGCCTGAGCGGACACAAGTGACTAGAGCTCTGTTCCTACCTACACAATTTATCTGGTAATATGGGGAAATAACGGGCTTAACGTCTGTCATAAACAACTGCAGACTCCCCGGAACCACTGGGCATGAGAAGGGGTAAGTCCGGTTCCGGACGGAAAAGTAACGCCGCTCCTAAGGCCTCGCCGAAACAACAGCAGAGGACCCTTACCGCCGGAGCGCACATGGAGACTCAGACCCTGCCGCCAGACCCGGCCACGGTGGAGGAAGACCGCTTTTAGGCTCTTATGCAGGCGATTGCTGGGTGTAAAACTGCCCTGATGGCCAAAATAGACCTGCTACAAACTGAATTGTATAGAACTCCCGAAATGGGGCTAATGGGGCTTTGCCCCTCCCAATATATGGGCTCAGAACTTTCTTTAATTTCTTTATCCCATGGACTTTGTGTGCCCCAGCTCTGGAGATGCCCGAGGAGGCCCCATTTATCTGAGGGAGGAGGCTATACCCGAGGGAACCCTGTGGGGTACCTCTCCACAGAGGCGGCTCTAGGCTTTGCGAGGCCTTAGGCAAATCTTAGACATGAGGCCCCACTCACGCCCATAATGGGAAGAATAATTCAAACATTTTCCTGCCCCCACCCCTAGCAATTTCGCTTCCCATCCCAAAAAACAAATGCACACAGACTTATCTAAGGCTCACTGATTGGTTTCTAGAGGTCACTGCATATCATTACTGCTTACTGATTGGTTGCTAGAAGCTACTGCACATTATTACAGCTCACTGATGGATTGCTAGAGGTTACTGCACCTTTACTAGCGCTCACTGATGGGTTGCTAGAGGTTACTGCACATCATTGCAGCTTACTCATTGGTTGCTAGAGGTTACTGCACATTATTACTGCTCACTGATTGGTTGCTATGGGTTACTGCTTATCATTATCACTCACTGTTTGCTCACTGGGTGGCAGGGCAGTATTATGGTGTGTGATGCAACTGTTGGGGTACAGTTGGTTGGATGACAGGATGCAGTTTGGGGTAATGGTGGCAGTATTGGGGAGAGGCTGAGATCATATCTCCCCTATAATGATAGGGGGTAGGGTGATAGGATGTCAGAGGTGGGGTACAGGAGGGATGAGGATGATAATGACAGGAGGTAGGGTGGTAGTATGCCAGAGGTGGGGTACAGGGATGATGGGGATGTTGATGACAATAGGCGCGGTGGTAGGATGTCAGCAGTGGGGCACAGGGGGGATGATGATGAGGTGGGGTGGTAGGCAGCTGATAGTGGGGTACAGGGGATGAAGAGAATGACGATGATAACGGGGGTAGGGTGGTGGATGCTAGAGGTGGGGTACGTGGGGATAAAGATAAGGATGATACAGGGGTAGGGTGGTGGATGCTAGAGGTGGGTTACATGGGGATGATGATGACAGGAGGCAGGGTGGGAGGATGTCAGGGTTGGGGTACGGGGGGATGATGACGGCAGGGGGTGGGGTGGTAGGAAGCTGGCAGTGGCGTACCAGGAAGGATTAAGATGAGAATGATGACAGGGGGTGGGGTGGTAGGATGCCAGAGGTGGGATACAGAGGAGTGATGGGGATGTTGACGAGTGGGATGTCAGCAGTGGGCTACAGGGTACAGGGGGGGTGATGATGACGTGGGGTGGTAGGCAGCTGACAGTGGGGTACAGGGGGGATGATGACGTGAGGTGGTAGGCAGCTGACAGTGGGGTACGGGGGGATGATAACGTGAGGTGGTAGGCAGCTGACAGCGGGGTACGGGGGGGATGATGATGACATGGGGTGGTAGGCAGCTGACAGTGGGGTACAGGGGGATGATGACGTGGGGTGGTAGGCAGCTGACAGTGGGGTACAGGGGGGGATGATGATGACGTGGGGTGGTAGGCAGCTGACAGTGGGGTACAGGGGGGGATGATGATGACGTGGGGTGGTAGGCAGCTGACAGTGGGGTACAACAGGGGTAGGGTGGTGGATGCTAGAGGTGGGGTACATGGCGATGATAATGACAGGGGATGATGATGACAGGGGGTGAGGTGGTAGTCAGCTGGCAGTGGGGTACAGCAGAGATGATGGTAGGGTGGTGGGATGCCAGGAACAGGGGGATTAGGATGAGGATGGAGATGATGACAGGGGTAAGCTGGTAGGAAGCTGGCAGTGAGAAGTATTACAAGGGGTAGGATGCCAGGAACAGGGGGATGAGGAGGATAATGATGATAGCATGGGGTCAGTAGGTGGCATCATATGCCGGATTGCATGCATATCATCACTCAGGGCAGTGTGTGTGAGGTCAGAGGGGCGGAAGGCAGCGGTAATTTTCGGGGCGCCCTCAGTCAGGATGTGACGTCACGGGTCAGGATGTGTCAGTGTCGGGCACGGGCAGGACTGTACCTTTGAGATTGTTAGTTGCAGACTGGCTCCTGGATGATCGCCGGGCGTCAGCTCTGACGGGTCCTCCTCCATTTCAGATCGTCCACCCTGCAGAGGAGATCGGGGAGCCGGGGGAGCTGCTCAGCCACTGCAGGCATTATCCAAGCTCTGCACATAGCTGGAGTCAGAGATCCGTGGTGCACGGTAGGAGGGGGGAGAGGAGTAGATGGTTCCACCCACTGACCCTCCGACCTCTGGCAGTGGTGAGTGACAGTCTGCCCCTGGTGGGGAAAACGAGTTGCGGCCCCGGACACAAGACGGGGCCACCGACCGGGGGACATTCCCAGCAAATCCCACACACGCATATTAGGCGGCCGCGAGGCCCCTGGGAGTGCGAGGCCTTAGGCGGCTGCCTTATTTGCCTAATTAGAGAGCCGCCTCTGCCTCTCCAGGAAGGGAAAGTGCTGGTACTGTCTCAGGTTGTATATTTTTCTCTATAAAGTTGCAACGTTGAACCTGTTAAGTACGTGCCCTTGGCGTAAACTAAGTGAACTGAATTTACCGACATGATGTTCCCGATTTCTGCTTTAGACATTCAAGTTAGGGGCAGCTGCACAGAATCTGAACTGACTAAACTACCTATTGGCAACGCCCCATGGTCGCTATTTGTTTCTCCTTATCCCCATAGGAAATTTTCCTACTAAGAATCTTTGGTTTTGGGAATGGGCACTCAGAGTTTCCCAACGGATGTGCGGGGTTAAATATAGTTATTGTTTATATGTTATGTTATGCTTTTATATGTTCTGTTCCTTTTCCTTACAGTGGTCTTTTTTGGTGGTCCAACCCGCTTCTGTCTCAGCCCAGAAAGTGGATTTTCAATGATTATGTGCCAAGAATGCGCTTGATATATGTGCCGGGCCTCCCTCTGGGTCCAATGCAGAAGGGCTCCCCTGACGTTCATAGCCTGAGACCCCCTTTATGGCTAATGTAAAGCTGCTTTCTTGGAACGTCCAGGGACTCAATGATGGGTTTAAACGCTCATTAGTCCATACATACATTAAAAAATACTCCCCCCATGTATGTATATTACAAAAGACCCACCTGGTGGGCGGTAAAGTACTTGGTCTCAAAAAACCATGGGTGGGACACTATTACCATGTAACACATTCCAGCTACGCCAGGGGTGTGAGTACTTTAATACATAAATCTCTTACATACGAGCTACTGGAGGTTAATGTGGACCCGGAGAGTAGGTACGTGCTACTGCTTGTGGATATTGATACTGTTGAAATGGTTATTGTGGGTATATACATACTGCCGCCGGCTACGGTTGCTCTTCTGAAGTGCCTGACTCCTTTCCTCTCTGTCTACTTCACCGATAATCTTATTATCGCTGGAGACTTTAATATGGTTCCAAATCCATCCCTGGATAGGTTGTCACAAGGGATCGGTGTGGATTCTCCCTTATCACAATGGGCATCCCTATATGGCCTGACTGACGTTTGGCGGTGGAGACACCCGTCGGATAGTATCTACACCTGCCACTCTACATCCTACCGTGCCATGTCACGCATAGACCTGATATATGTCAGTGGGGGCATGCTCTCCTGGGTGCATGAGGGCTACCTAGAGGCATATCGGATCATGCCCCTGTGATGTGCAGCTTTCGGACCAAAACACCTCCCTCCAAGAGACTGTGGTGACTTTCACGCTACTGGATCTCTGACCCCACAATTGAGATAGAAATTCCCAAACACACGACCGAATTCTGGTCTGCCAATGTAGGAACTGCCTCTATTGATAACACTTGGGATGCATATAAGGCCTATATTAGGGGTTGCTATCAGTCTTCCATCGCCCGAGCTAGGAAGAACGGAACTATCACCATAGCAGAAGCTGTGGCTAAAGCACAGACTCTGGAATCCCAATATGTCCTCTCCCGTAACCCAATCATTTATCTGGATATGCAATCTACATACCAGGAAGTGATGCTTCTCAGGGTGTCCAAAGCGAAGAAACACCAGCTGGCCCAAACGCAGCGCATCTTTGAGCAGGGAGAAAAGAATGGCAACAACTGGTTTCTTCTATTGCCAGGATAAGAGATGCAGCAGGGGTAGTTATTGCAGACCCTGTGGCTATCAATGCTAGATTTGCCTCTTACTATGGTGACCAATACTCATCCAGGGTGGAGTATTCACAAGACAAACTCACTTCCTTTCTAGAACAGATTACCTTTCCCAACCTCAGCGACACTGCACGTGAACACCTTGACAGTACCATAACAATAAAAGAGGTTCGGCAGGCTTTGGGTGACCTACAGGCGGGGAAGACCCCAGGAGTAGATGGTATCCCACCAGAATTTTATGGACAATATAGTGAACTGATGCCCAAACTCCATGAAATGAGAGTCAAGTCCCTGAAAGTTAGGACCCTACTGGCCTCAATGGCGGATGCGGTCATAGTGGTCATACTGAAGCCAGGCAGGGACCCAGAGCTGTGTGCCTCCTACTGTCCCATTTCCTTTCTCAATGCGGACGCCAAGATTCTTACTAAGATATTGGCTAAGCGATTGAATCAGGTCATCCAGACATTGGTCCATGAGGACCAAACCGGGTTTACGCCAGGCAAAGGGACAGATATAAACCTACGGAGGCTATACACGGTTCTGGGTTCTGGAGATCACCTGGCCCAGTCGGATGCAATGGCCTCCCTGGATGCTGAAAAAGCATTTGACTCTGTGGAGTGGAGGTATCAATGGGAGGTCCTGCTACGATTCGGTTTTGGCCCTAACTTTATTTCCTGGGTACAGACCCTCTATACATCCCCAAGAGCAAGGGAACGCACGGGTTCAGTCCTTTCGCCTACATTTGATCTCCAGAGGGGCACTAGACAGGGATGCCCGCTATCCCCAGCCCTTTTTGTACTGGCAATTGAACCAATGGCGATCCTGCTCCGCTCCTCGCCACGGGTTCATGGCATTTCAATAGGACAGGTGGAAGAAAAAAAATCTCCCTTTATGCGGATGATACCCTCCTGTATCTTAGAGACACCACAACATCACTGAGATAGGACCTCTCCCTTATTAACGTTTTTTGGTAAATACTCAGGCATACGGGTCAATTGGGGGAAATTGGTCCTCTTTGCACTTCCCTCCACAGATGATAGACTCCCGTCTGATACACCCCTGCAGAAGGTCTCACAATTTAAATATCTGGGTGTCAATATACATAAGGATGTTTCACAATTCATCCCCCTGAACCTGACTCCGGTGATGTCACTCCTGACTCAAAGATGCGCTGTATGGAAAATACTGCCCCTTACACCGGTGGGTAGGGTTAACCTATAAAAATGTCTGTACTTCCCAAATTGGTTTACGTCTTTAGACAAACTCCGGTTCCAATCTCACATGCCTTCTTTGACAAACTGGACAGCTTACTTCTTTCTCTCATATGGAATGGCGGCACTCCAAGAATAGCTAAATCCACCTTACAACTGCCGGTCACTCTGGGGGGCCTAGCGATGCCATGTTATGTCAAATACTATTGGGCGGCAGTTCTTGTGACGGTCAGATGGTGGCTGTCGAAGGAACCAGCCAACCCTGCGGCTACGCTGGAGGTGGCGTTGCTTTGCTCCTACCAGGAGCTGAGGAACCTCATACATCAAGGCCCCAGCTCTAATCCACACATTACTCCATCGATGCGTACCATGCTTCGGGTGTGGGAGACAGTAAGGGCCAAGATTGCGCAACCTAATAGCTGATCTCCGCAGACTCCTCTCTGGGGGAATCCAAGACTGCCACACTTTCGATCCATCCCGGACCCAACGTTATGGGCTCGATATGGCATCAAAACACTGGCTGACATTACCTTGGTATCCGACCTGTGTACGTTCGATGCTCTGAAGAGGGATCGAGGGGTACCTAATCACATTTTTTAAGATACCTGCAGCTCCGCTATGCCCACCGAGCGCAATTTCCCCTTCCTATCACTCTTGCAACTAATAGGATTGAGAACACGCTGAGTTTAGGGGATGACATTAAATCTTTATCGACCCTATATTCCGACTTTGTCGGGCTGGACACCTCCCAGGTAAACAGACTATTTTCCAGGTGGCAGACAGACAGACATAACGGCTCTCGCTGACGATGACTGGGAGGAGGGAATCCAGCAATACCTTCCTCTCATGACCTCCGCAAGGGACAGGTTTACCCAACTTAAATTTAAACATCGAGCATATTACACCCTAGAACGTTTCGCTAGGATCTACCCCACTAGAAGCTCAATCTGCCCAAAATGTAATATGGAGGTAGGATCATTTATCCATGTAAACTGGTCTTGTCAACTAATTCAGTCCTTTTGGGATGAGGTGCTCACAGATATTGCTCTGTCTCTATATAAATTAGCGTATACGGGGCGTAATTGCCCTAAAAAGTTTGAGAGGATATGGGCGGCATGGGTTAAGGAGCGGCAGTTGAGTTTGGAGTAGGATATGGAGTCAGGCACTGAACGACTGAGATTTGATGTAATATTGCACTTGGAGGACGCCCTCCCCCCCTTCACTTCTCCCCAATAACCTATATTCAATCTGGATTCAGAGCTGGACTCAACCCTTGAGACCCCCCTCCCACAGGTTTCATGTTTCTGGGCCCAGAACTGGGCATCACAATGGAATACTAAGTAAAGATGTAATACCAAATTAATCTTGATGTTAGCTGCACTGCATTTGAGATTTGTCAAGACTATACCACTGTACTGCTGTTTTTTGTTTTGTTCAAAATAAATAAACTTTATTGTTAAAAAAGAATTGTTAGATTAATATAAATATTTTTTTTTTTTTTATAAACATTGTTGACTGGATGAGTCCTCCATGTTGCATTACAAATCTTTTTTGTGTTCTGGATGGAGACTGAGAGAATATATACATCATACACACACCCCTATATATCTCTCTATTTACAGCGGGCAAAGTAACTATTGAACACATTACCAGTTTTCTAGGTAAATATATTTCTAAAGGTGCTATTGACACAACACTTTCACCACGTCTGCAACAACCCATGCAATCCATACATACAAAGAAACCAAAACAAATAAGTTCAGAAATGAAGTTACAGTGGTGAAAATAATTATTTGATTCCCTGCAGATTTTGTAAGTTTGCCCACTTACAAAGAAATGAAGGGTCTATCGTTTTTATCATAGGTGTATTTTAAATTATAGAGACAGGAAAAAAAAAAAAAAAAACACACTATAAATGGAGTTGCAGTTCAGTGAGTAAAATAAGTATTTGATCCCTACCAACAATAATTCAGGCTCCCACAGACTGGCTACAGTATGTGCTCATGTGGTACACAGATTAGTCCTGCCAATTTATGAAGGTACTGAGAATGACAACTCGTTATGTGTATAAAAAACACCTGTCCACAGAACCTCTTTCTTCCATTCAAACCTCACCATCATGGGCAAGATCAAAGAGCTGTCAAAGGACATCAGGGACAAGATTGTAGACCTGCACAAGACTGGAATGGGCTACAGAACCATCAGTGAGAAGGAGACAACTGTTGGTGAAATTATTCGCAAATGGAAGATATACAAAAAAAAACACATCAATTGCCCTCGGTCTGGAGCTCCATGCAAGATTTCGCCTCATGGGGTGAGGATGATCATGAGAAAAGTGAGGGATCAGCCCATAACTACACGGGAGGAGCTTGTGAATGATCTCAAAGCAGTTGGGACCACAGTCACCAAACAAACCATTGGTAACACAATACACCGCCATGGATTGAAATCCTGCAACGCCCGCAAGGTCCCCTTCCTCAAGAAGGCACATGTACAGGCCCGTCTGAAGTTTGCCAATGAACATCTAAATGATTCAGAGGAGTGGGAGAAAGTGCTGTGGTCAGATGAGACCAAAAGTAAGCTCTTTGGCATCTTCCTGTGTTTGGAGGAAGAAAAATGCTGAATATGAACCTAAGAACATCATCCTTACAGTCAAGCATGGAGGTGGAAGCATTATGCTTTGGGGCTGTTTCTCTCATAAAAAGGTACAGGCCGACTTGGACGGGGCCCATGTATTGCAAAATCTTCCCTCAGAAACCTCTTCCCTCAGCCAGAACACTGAAGATGTGTCACGGATGGGTCTTCCAGCATGACAATGACCCCAAAAAAATCCACCAAGGCAACAAAGGAGTGGCTCAAGAAGCAGGACATTAAAATCATGGAGTGGCCTAGCCAGTCTCCAGGCCTTAATCCTATAGAAAATGTATGGATGGAACTGAAACTTTGAGTTGCCAAGCGACAGCCAAGAAACCAAAATCCCTCCTGAGATGTGTGCAAACCTGGTCACCAACTACAAGAAAATGTCTTCTCTGTGCTTGCCAACAAGGGTTTCTCCACCATGTACTAAGTCATGTTTTGCTTGGGGATCAAATACTTCTTTTACTCACTTAACGGCAACTCAATTTATAACATTTGTATCATGTGTTTTTTTTTTCTCGATTTTTGGGTTGACATTCTGTCTCTATCATTTAAAAAAATACACCTATGATAAAAATTATAAACCCTTCATTTCTTTGTAAGTGGGCAAACGTACAAAATCTGCAGAGGATCAAAAAATTATTTTTGGCGCTGTATATGCATTTTAATGCACACAAACACAATAGCTATTTTTTTTGGTAAAATATAAAAAAAGAGGATGTTGGGCCAAGTAAGTAGATACAAGCATATTAAGAATTTAAATTTTGCACACCCGTAAAATGGTGACAAACTACAGTACCTAGAAATCTCCATAGGTGACGCTTTGGAAGCCTATACAGGTTACCAGTTTGGAGTTAAATGTGAGCTCAGGCACTAGAATTATTGCCCTCTCATTCTGATGTTGGCGGTGATACCTCACGTGTGGTGCAATCATCGTTTACATATGTATGCGGGACGTATCTGCGTGATTGCATTTGTCTACGAACACGGGGGCCCTTTATGTTGTTTTAATTTTTTTATTCAACCTTTTTGCCATCACAAGGGATAAACTACATCCTTTGCGATAGCTCAGGCAGTGACAGGTACTCTTTATTGAAAGAGCTATTAGACCCCCCCTGATCCCTCCTGGGCAGCTGAAAAAAAAAAACAGATCAGTTTGATCCTCTGTTTACCTGGCTGTTACCGGCCAGGGAGGCAAAGAAACAAGACCAGAAGTGACCATCTTCAATCGTCACAGAGAAGTCCTCTGTACTCAGCCGACCTGACCGCCTGCAGTGGTCTCAGGCCCCCCGCTGCGACAGGAGAGGTTGGGAATGGCAGCAGGCTGTGGGGGAGTGAGGGGCTGCTTGGATCACTTTTACCTGAAAGCCAATCGCTGGTTAAAAAAATGATACTAGGAGCATGGCTGCAGCTGTTATAACCACTTCTCGTCCAGGACATTTACAGTTGTGTTCATAAGTTTACATACCCTGGCAGAAATTATGATTTCTTGGCCATTTTTCAGAGAATATGAATGATAACACAAATTTTTCTTTCGCTCATGATTAGTGTTTGGCTGAAGCCATTTATTATCAATCAACTGTGTTTACTCTTTTTAAGGACCGGTTCACACTGGTGCGATGTCAGAGATCGGATGTGATTCCCACTGCAGTGAAAACCACATGCGATCTTTGTGCAGTGCGATTTCAGCCATAAAGATCATATGGCCGAAATCGCGTCAAACTTGCACAGAACCCTTTTTTTTGGTCCACAGCAGAATCGGATCGCATGGGTGTTCATACCCATGCGATCCAATTCCTGTCCGAGTTTGCAGATCGCACTGCGATATGCGAACTGATTTGGGGGTGTCATTAACTTTTACCTGACACTCTCAGCAGTTTGCATAGTGTGAACTGCCGCCAGGAAACATGCGATGCGGGAACCCACAGTGGATTCGCAGGGTTCCCGCATCGCAGCAGTGTGAACCTGCCCTTAATCATAATCACAACAGAAACTACCCCAATGACCCTGATCAAAAGTTTACATACCCTGGTGATTTTGGCCTGATAACATGCACACAAGTTGACACAAATAGGTTTGAATGGCTATTAAAAGGTAACCATCCTCACCTGTGATCTGTTTGCTTGTAATTAGTGTGTGTGTATAAAAAGGTCAATGATTTTCTGGACTCCTGACAGACCCTTGCATCTTTCATCCAGTGCTGCACTGAAGTTTCTTGATTCGGAGTCACGGGGAAAGCAAAAGAATTGTCAAAGGATCTGCGGGAAAAGGTAATTGAACTGTATAAAACAGGAAAGGGATATAAAAAGATATCTAAGGAATTGAGAATGCCAATCAGCAGTGTTCAAACTTTAATCAAGAAGTGGAAAATGAGGGGTTCTGTTGAAACCAAACAACGGTCAGGTAGATCAACTAATTTTCAGTCACAACTGCCAGGAAAATTGTTCGGGGTGCAAAGAACCCACAAATAACTTCAGGTGAAACAGCGTTGATGTTTTGGGGATTTGTGAGTTACAAAGGCACAGGAAATGTGGTCAAAATTGATGGCCAGATGAATGCAGTATGTTATCAAAAAGTACTGGAGGAACATTAAATTTGCATTCATCCGCCAGGAAGCTGCGCATGGGAAGTACTTGGACGTTCCAACATCACAATGATCTAAAACACAAGGCCAAGGCCAAGTCAACCTGTCATTGGCTACAGCAGAATAAAGTGAAGGTTCTGGAGTGGCCATCTCAGTCTCCTGACCTTAATATCATTGAGCCACTCTGGGGAGATCTCAAAACGTGCCATTCATGCAAGACAGCCCAAGAATTTACAGGAACTGGAGGCTTTTTGCCAAGAGGAATGGGCAGCTTTACCATCTGAGAAGATAAAGAGCCTCACCCACAAATACCACAAAAGACTTCAAGCTGTTATTGATATTAAAGGGGGCAATACACGGTATTAAGAACTGGGGTATGTAAACTTTTGATCAGGGCCATTTGGGTAGTTTCTGTTGCCATTATATTTAAAAAGAGTAAACACAGTTGATTGATGATAAATGGCTTCAGCCAAACACTAACCATGAGTGAAAGAAAAGTTTTTGTGTTATTCATATTCTCTGAAAAATTACCAAGAAATCATAAATTTTGCCAGGCTTCATAAGAAGGCCAATGAGAGCTCTTGCCGACCACCCTATAGCAGTTTTAATGCTACAGGGTGGCTGCACTGCGCAGTATCTCTCACACACTAATAGAAATATAGATAGAGATATATGTATCTATCTCTATATCTATATATCTACACACACACACACCCCTGCACTTTTAATTAGCAGGCGCGAGTGCCCGCCGCTACCGGCGGCTCGCTCCCACTGTGATCCTACGCAGCGGGAGCTGATAAGCGGGTCCTGCGGACTCAATGTCTGCCAGCACCCGCTGATCATTTGGTACACAGGCAGAACAGCAGTCTATCTATGTAAACAAGGCAGTTTGCCGTTCTGTTAGTAGGGAAGGCATGGATCCTGTGTCCCTGCAAAGCATGTATATTGTTTTGGCTTTTTTTTTTGCAAAATTGTCGGTCTTTTTTTGCTTATTGCGCAAAAAAAAATTTAAAAAAACGCAGACGTGATCAAATACCACCAAAAGAAAGCTCTTTTTGTGGGGAAAAAAAAAAAAAAAAAAAAAGCAACAAAAATTTTATTTGGGTACAGTGTCACATGGCCACGCAATTGTCAGTTAAAGTAATGCAGTGCCGTATTGCAAAAAATGGCCTGGTCATGAAGGGGGGCAAATCTTCCGGCGCTGAAGTGGTTAAACATCCTTGTGTGAAAGAGGGATGCATTATTACTCTCTTTCTAGCTTCCATTCTTACACAGATCTAAAATGTTAGCTGAAGCATGGCCTATTCTTTTCCACAGAATGCCATAGCTGAGTGGATATAAACCAGGACACAAAAAACGCTCCCATAATGCAATAGTAGTATCTGTGCAATTAATCAGCATGATGCAAAGCCGATACAGCTGCTAACCCTATTTAGTGATCATAAGAACTCCTCACATCCGGTTTTTAGCTAGACTGGAGTTCTACTTTAATAAGTCAATACACTTTGCGCTCTCCGATTGGTGGAGGCCGGGAGAAGAGTCCCTGGTGTACCAAGAGCCAGCTCGGCGACAGCTGCAGGATTCCAGGACTGAGCTTACAAGCCCTTAGTGGAAGGACTTGGCGTCCTAGGGACTCCCGAGTGACACCCCAGCTGTGTAAGCGCCAGGATAGAAGGGGGAGGGTGGGGGCTCTGTCTAATTTTGGTCTCTGCTAAATATTGTCAAGGCAGGACCCATTCCTTAACCTGTGCACTGCCCCCTGCGTGGCTTCAAACTGGCGGCTGCATTCTTAGTAGGACAGCTGGGAGGAGTTTAATGAGCTGAGCTGACGACACGACATAATTATGTGCAAACACATCAGAGTCATCTTCTACATAGTCACTATTAAGCATTCTGATGTCGTGATTAAAGGACACAACCTGAGATCATTTATGAACTCCCAGACTACGTCAGCTTTCTAAAGGATATTCAGGGGCCCTGTAGTTAATCGAGCAGGTGGTAGGAATAACACAAAGCGGTTGATTTACAAAAGGCAAATAGGCTGATCACTTTGGAAGGGAAGTTGCACTTTGCAAGTGAATTTGCCCCAGAGTTTAGTGAATGTGGTGAAATTTCACATATCCAATCATGTGCAAGGAAAATAAAACAAAAAGCAGCATTTATGCTTGCACATGATTGGATGAAAGAAAAATCGGCAGAATTCCTCCTAATTTAATAAGCTCCGAGGATGATTCCCATGCAATTTATGGGAATGATTGCATTTAGTAAACCAACCCCAGAGACTGCCACAGGCCTACCGGCATGGGCGACATTAACAAGAGGGATTATAAACTGATGCTATTAGACAAGTTAAAGTATCTCCAGCTTTTAGTGCTGGTTCACAAAGGGGCGACCTGTGTCAGCCTGACAAGTCGCACTCCATTCAGTATAATGGATATCAATAAGAATGGTGCAGCGCTAAAAAATATTAGTGTAAAAATGTCCCAATAAGAACCAAAATAAATGTGGTCAAACAAAAGTCCTCTCCGTCAGGAAGAAATAATACTCTAATCAGCGAGATCCATATTGAAAGGAGACACAGAAGAGAGATGAAAACACCGTCACCAACACCCAAACAAACTGACCCTTACCATCTGTGTATGGGTTATACACGTGTGTAGAAAAAAGGCAGTCTTCATAGAATAAACCAACGATCTTCTAATGGAGTAGCACCAACATATTCCCCTCTGAACTAAATGGAAGGCTTTAGATCTCCTTTTGGTAGTTGGATATTAAACCAAGTATACTCCAGTATGCATATGCACCTCAAGATCGTGGTACATAGGGAATAAAAAGAAAACGCTCATTGCGCAATCTCCATAAACAAGGATGATTTATTGAAAAGATAAAAACCACTCACATTTAGTAAGAAGGTTAACAGCAGTGTGAAGCGTCCAGCGCTTCTAACCACAAAGATGGCCGCCGTGTCACCGTCCCACCGCGTCCTGCGTCGCCAGTCTCTATCATCGCCCAACGTTTCGTCATCAACATGCATCTTCAGGGGCGTAGTTATGACACAAACTGACATATATTTATAGGAACAACAGAACTGGACAGGCGGAAATCAGAGGACAGGAAGTGAATAATGGAACCGTTCTAATAGGAGCGACTCAAGTCGCTCCAACTTAGAAAAAGGTTCCTGTACTACTTTGGGGCGACTTTCAGGGCAGCTTGCAGCGACTTCTATTAAAGAAGTCGTTTGCAAGCTGTGCTGTTAGGGGGGCTTCGGAGTCGGATGACTTTGAAGCCTCCCATGTGTGAACTGACACGAAGTGAAAGTTTAAATAGTTTGTTTGGACCAAGCGTGTCCAAACAAACCATTACCTTCACTAACTGATGTAGTGGCTGTGTGTGCTGTATTATCTGTATGTTGCCTCCACTTCATATAGCATACAGCGCCGTGTTCCAGTAGCAGGATGGTAATTTCCCATCCCTCTCACAGAAATAAACAGTCAAGCTGAGCTTTGTATTGTACGAATGAATGCAAAGCTTCCTTTGATTGGCTGAAGTGAAGAGACGGGCAGATGACATTACAATCTGACCTCAGCCAATCAAAGAAAGCATTGCATTTTTTTCATAACCCCAACCCCACAACTCCATTTCCAAAAAAAGTTGGGACACTGTGCAAAATCTACATAAATACAGAATGCAACGATTTGCAAATCTCAAACCCATATTTTATTCACAATAGAAAACATATCAAACATTTAAACTGAGAAAACGCACCAAGAAAAAAAGAAAATGGCCGTCTGACCAGGTAGCTCCTCCATCACACCGGGGATAAACCACGATCAGGGGTGATCCTCGCAGCTCCAAACACCGCCGGCTGCTTCATCACACACTCCTACACCCGCAGAAATGACCAGAAGGAAAAACAATGCTTCTAATTCTATTGCCGCGTACACACGACCGGATTTTCCGGCATACTTGGTCCGATCGTGTGTGGGCTCCAGCTGATTTTTTTTCCTCAAAAGTTTGACGGACTTAGATTTGAAACATGTTTCAAATCTATCCGACGGACTCGAGTCTGGTCGAAAAGTCCGCTCGTCTGTATGCTAGTCCGACGGACAAAAACAGACGCTAGGGCAGCTATTGGCTACTGGCTATGAACTTCCTTGTTTTAGTCCGGTCGTACGTCATCACGTACGAATCCGTAGGACTTTGGTTGATCGTGTGTAGGCAAGTCCGTTCATTCCTAAAGTCCGTCGTAAAGTCCGTCGAAAAGTCCGCCGGGCAAAGTATGTCGTAAAGTCCGGGCGTGTGTACGCGGCATAAGAAGTTGCCGCATTTCTTCCTCCCCTTGGGTCAGCCGCATACACAAGATGGCGCTGACGGCGGACCTCCAGCCTCCACCAGCGGCTCCTCGCGCTCTGCACAGAGTTCTCCACAGACCGGAGCTTCTAAGGCTTCACAACCACAATGAAAGACATGCTGGTGTCACTGAGAGCCTCCCTTCATGCTGACTTAATGGAGTGTGTTACAAACTTCAAGTCAGAAGTACAAGAACTAGGAGGGAGAGTGGATCATATTGAAAAAAAAAAAATGGGAGAATTTGCCAACTCCCACAATACTCTCATAGATGCACACAAGGAGCAGGAAGATGCGATGGAACAGCTTAAAGCCAAAAATAAAATTGCAGATACTGAAGACCGCTCCAGGCAGAATGTAAAACTCAGAGGTGTCCCTGAATCCATTTTAAAACACTCAACTGAACCAATATGCTTCCAACTTAATCTGGGCCATGTTACCATCCATTCCTAACTCGGAAATAATTATAATCGGGATTCACCGCCTACCCAAACCCTCATACCTCCCTGACACCATACCTAGAGAGGTCATCATGAGGGTACACTTTTACCACGTAAAAGATCAGCTTATGTCCAATTTTAGTAAATCCTCCCAACTGCCTGAGCAATTCACCCACCTCCAACTATATGCAGACCTCTCCTAACACGCACTTCAAAAATGGAGAAAGTCGCTCTTGTCAATCACCAAAGCATTACGTAACTACATCACATATCGTTGGGGCTACCCTATGAAGCTTACCATCATCCACAATGATGCCACCTCAGTAGTCACAAACCTAGATGAGGGACTTGCACTACTCCTTTCATGGGACATCCCTCCCAGAGCAAGAACCAGCTCATCGCTCGTCCCCCACTGGGATGAACACTCAAAATGACTGGCACAACGTGCAAGCCAAAAAGCCTCAAGTCATGATTGCCTCTAGTTCTACATTACATGATGAACACTTTACTTCATTCCCTCCCCGGTTGGATGGAACCTACTTTCCACGTTATTCCCTCCACAAGTATTGTGCGGTATTGCTGCAATCAGATTGCTGCTGGAATCGCTCATTCTTTTTACTGAATGTTCTTGATTCTTCTTTTTAAGTTTTTTTGTTTCTACTTTATTTCCCCTCACCTCTGTTGGGAACCAGGTCTGCCAGCACTTACGAATTTCCTCGAACTACACGCCTAAGGTTTCATTTAATGACTCCTGCGTTCATCCACGTACAGTCGTCCTACCTTGGTGAGCTCTCACCAGTCTTGCACCAACCAAAGGTAATAAAGCTACAACCTATTCCAATGGTATTTAAATAACCTCTCAATGTACAGGGTCTCAACCACCCTGCTAAACGAGCATCCCTGTGGAACGAATCTCTCAATTTGGGATTTGATATGTGTCCAGGAAACACATTTTCAAGCTTCAGCCCCACCTCATTTTAGCCACAAGCAGTTTCCACATATCTTTGCTGCTTCTGCACCACAAAAAAAAAGGAAAGGGGTCCTTATTGCGGTCAAAAACACAGTGGCCTTCACTTTACATGAATTCATCTGCTACCCCGAAGGTCCTGACACTCTTGTGAGATATCAATAACGGACCTTTCACTGTAGTGAACGCCTATGCCCCTAACTCACACCAAATTCGCTTTATCCATAAATGCTTTTGCAAAATCTCAAAGATCAAAACGTGGCTCTCTGGTGGTATTCGGAAACTTTAATAATTTCACCGCGGATCCCCATATAGACCTACCCTCCAAACAAAAAAAAGACTCCCTTCGGCTCTACAACCAATATTCCACAAGTAAGAGGTATATGACACATGGAGGTGCCAACATGTTGAAGCAATGGACTACACTTCATTCTCCTTCCCATATTTCGTACTTTAGAATTGATATGATACTAGTTGACAGAGTTTTGTTGCAGGCTGTGTCCTTCTCCACTATACATGATATAACATGGTCAGACTATGCCCCTTTTACAATATCAGTGTGGTGGAGGAACACACACTGAACCATGCTTATATCTTGAGAGTCAACTCTCAGCTATTCAATTCATCTCATAATGTCCGTCTCATCAATCAACATCTCCAAGAATACTTCCAGATGAACTCTCACTCAGTTTTGGACCCTTATACTGTATGGTGTGCCCAGAAGGCCTTTATAAGAGGTATATTTATACAAATGTCTTCACATATGAAGAGGCAGAGGCAATGCAGCTTGACAAGCTACTGAACAATATCAGGACCTTAGTCTGTCAATAAAACAAACCCATCCCAATCTCTGTCCACAAACCTATCTACAAATCTAAAATTCACTCAGAGCGAAGACTTCTGCTAATTGAGCAACATGACAAATACCTTAGAGCCCTTAAATTTACACATTAGTCCTCAGGCAATAAGGTCGGGCAGACTCCTAGCGAATCGTTTTAAAGCAAAAAGAATCCAATCTAAAATGGAGTTCCTATTAGATCCACAGAACAAGACCAAAAAATAATTGACCCAAAGAAAATTGCTGATGCCATTGCCTCCTATTATGGCTCTCTCCATAACCTAAAAGAAGACCCCAACACCCCCCAACCACAGAACCACAAGATTGGCTCGTTCCTAGCTACCCTCCAGTTACCTACTCTCACCGATGCTCAACTACAAATGCTCAGCGCACCTATAACTCCACAAGAAATTATTAAGGCCACTAAATCCCTCCCAATAACGAAATCCCCCAGTCCTGATGGTTTGTCAAATGACTATTCTAAACAATTTACGGGAACCCTTATTCCATCTCTCTCTTCGGTGTTCGCTGCTGCGGTGACCTCAGACTCTTTCCCTTCTGACATGCTACAAGCCTATATTGTAACAATACCGAAACCAGTGAAAGAACCTACTTCTCTAGCCAATTATAGGCCAGTATCGTTGTTGAAAACCGATGTTAAATTGTACGCAAAAATCCTGGCTCAAAGGCTAACCCTTATCTTACCAACTCTGATCAAGCCAGATCAAACAGGCTTCATCCCTGGATGCTAGGCCTCTGACACAACCAGAAGAGTGTTGGGTATAATTCAGCATGCTGGGTCTGGTCGGGTGCCTTTCTCTGCTCCTATCTTTGGATGCGGAGAAGGCATTCGACCGTATTCACTGTCAGTACATGCATAAGACAATTAGAAAGTTTGGGTTTGTGGGACCCATCTTGTCCACTATTTCAGCACTGTACTCAGCACCTTCTGCAAGCATTTACACCTCCAACATGCTTTCCAAACTCTTCCTGATCACGAATGGTACAAGGCAAGGCTGCCCCTTATCCCTCTCCATCTTCAATTTACTAATTGAACCACTTGCTGAAGCCATCAGAACTTCCCCAAAAATCTCTGGGTTCAAATTACAGCAAAGGTCCCATACTATAAACCCATTTGCTGACGATTTCATTTTTAACCAATCCAGAAACCTCCCTTGCAGCGACTCATGACATTCTCAGAACCTTTAGTGAAATTTCCTATTACAAAGTAAATTTTACCAAATCATTGCTACTAGACCTAGTGATAGACACTGCTTTACAATCTAAACTCCAAACTTCCATCCCATACACCTGGAGCATGGAAGGTATACCCTATTTAGGTATTCGATTGGTATCCAATGTCGCACAGCTAGCTGATGTTAATTACCTTCCTCTCATCAACAAGCTAACAAAAGCTGCCCACTGTATGGCCAAGTGTGACCTATCATGGAAAATGATAATACTCCCCCAAATATATATTTTCATAACTCTCGCCATACTCGTTAAAAAGACACATATGCAGGCACTCAACACGATTCTCAGGAAGTCTGTATGGAAGGAGGACATGAGACCTAGCAGCCCACACGCTCTACTCCTCAAGCATAAATATGCAGGGGGCATGGGCATGACTGACCTCCACGATTACTGGGTAGCAACCCATCTTTCCCATATACAAAGTTGGTTCTCCCCCTCAACAGACAAACTGTGGATAGATATCGAAAAAAACTACCAGCCCTGTGCCATCACTTAATCATTTACTTATAGCTGACATCTGGAAACCTTGGCCAATTAAACACCTTCCTCTTCCCACCCAAGCCTCTCTAATAGTGTGGAGAGCCTTCTCCTCCAAGCTCACAGACAGTGCCAATACCTATCCCGCTAAAGGTACTGGAAATGATTATCCCCCAACTTTCCCGCATCAGGTGAGAAAAACAGGGAATCTCAACCCTGTCACATATGCTCAATCACCAAACCCTTTGAACAGCTCCAAGTTTCACATCTCACCCACGGACCAATACCTACAAAATATCCCACTTTTTGAAATCCCTCACCTCCCCTCAAATACTGCTGCATAAACATAGTTGGCAATACTTCCAAAAAGCATTGCCCTCTATCAAAGGTACCCCCTTATTTTATAATCTACTGCAAAAAAACCTTGTAATCCATAAATCCACCCTATACTTGAAATAGGAATCAGACCTTGGGGAGATTTTCACCACTCACCAATGGAAATCAGCCTTTAAAGCCATATATCAGGCATCAAAATGTACCGATCAGTGGGAATTATCCCAAAAAATAGCCTTAAGATGATACCTTACCCCATACAGAATTTCCAAGTTCCAACCATCACGCTGTGCTGGAGAGGATGCGGTACAGTGGATCAGCTTAAAAACATATTTTCTGGCCGTGCAAACATCTAACCAGCTTTTGGAACAAAGTATTCTGCACTATCTCAGAAATAACCAGGATTATCACCCCACCCTCTCCAGCCCTAGCAATTCTTAACCTGGGTATAGAGCTTTTTCCCCTGACTGCAGAGGAATCATTACCCACATTCTGCTGGCCGCAAAGATGTTTATCACTAGAAAATGGAGATTCAACTTATCACCAAACATTTCTGAGGTGATCGACACAACTATGCATTTGAAAGCCTACTAGCACATAAACATGGGAACAAATACCTCTTTGACCACAGCTGGAATCTCTGGAATTTATGGGTTGGAAATCACCAATGTATATGTACATTATTGATATTTTCCTTGGTACTAGCCACCAACATACAGACCTGCTCGTCAAACCTGGCCAGATCACGTTTGGGATACCGACAACCCACCCTACAGTTTTATCATCTTTGTTTATTGTTCAACCCAGTTTTGTTTTTGATTGATTACTAAATTACCAAGACAAAGTCTACTCTACTTTACCCCACCGTCAATATCTATTTTGTTTACTTCATTCTGCTCACCCAACTTTCTATAGTTTGAAAGCTACATATATAGAATGACTACTTATGTTCAGTTTACCCACATGGGTATCATTTGTTCCACAACTTGTTATATTGTATGACATTTTATTTATGCCTCTTTAATAAAAAATAATGAAACAAAACAAAAAAACAAAAAAAACAAAAAACAAAAAAAAAGCAAAAAAGGAGGTCTTCATTTTGAAATTGATGGCAGACAACGCATCTCAAAAGTTGGGACAGGGCAACAAAATTGTTAATTGGCAACAGGTCTGTAACATGACTGGGTATTAAAAGAGCATCTTAGAGAGTCAATGTGTCTCAGAACTAAATGATGGGCAGGGATTCACCTGTGAAAAGTGGCATCAATGTAAAATTGCAAAGACGTTCAATACATTATCATCTACAGTACAGATCATCAAAAGATTCAGAGAATCTGCAGAAATCTATATGCGGAAGGGACAAGGCCGAAATACAATATTGGATGCCTGTGATCTTCGGGTCCTCAGACGTGCATTAAAAACATGATTCTGTGACGGACATCACTTTATGAGCTCAGAAATTACTGTCTGTAAACAGTGTACTGTGCCATCCAAACATGCAAGGTAAAGCTCAATCATGCAAAGAAGCCATATCTGAACATGATACAGAAACACTGCCGTCTTCTCTGAGTCAAAGCTCATTTAAAATGGTCTGTTGCAAAGTGGAAAACTGATCTGTGGTCAGATGAATCGAAATGTCCCATTCTTTTTGGCAAAACATGGGTGCCGCGTCCTCCAGACTAAAGAGAAGAGGGACCTTCTGGCTAGTTAATGCTCCGTTCGAAAGCCTGCATCTCTGATGGTATGGGGGTGCATTAGTGCGTATGGAATGGGCAGCTTGTACAGTACATCTGAAAAGGCACCAATCGATTCTAAAAGATGTATCCAGGTTTTATAGCAGCAGATGCTCCCATCCAGACAATATTTTTTTCAGGGAAGGCCTAACATATTTCAGCATACTCATTATACTCTGGTACTTATTATTCTTATATATACACTATTTTCAGGCACACTCACGAGTTTTCCACAGTTTATTTTTGAGCACTTACTTTTACTTGTGTTTTAACATCAGACACCACAAAATCACACTTTTGTTCTCCCTTTTTTTCTCCCTCCTCTCACTTTGTCATCTACTGGAATCCCTCTGTTATTTTATTTTCCCTACAGTCTCCATGTCCCTACCATCTCTGGCTCAGGCCCCCTACTTATGTATAGACATTTTACGCTATCATTCACTAATTGACTTTGTTACTTTAGATGGCTGACAAACATATTTATATTTACAGCCTATATCTCTCATGGACTAGTGAGATCTCTAGGGATACATCACCATACCGATGCCGTGCCTGTCCCCCGTGTTGCCCCTGGCGGGGTCCTGTCCAACTTCGCCCCCTCAGCTCCCTGGTGAGGCACCTGCTGCCGCCTTCTGTGAGAGCCGCACACCTGTTGCCATGGTTAAGCTCAGTGGTGAGTATGGGGTCCTGTTTATTATGACCCCTCTTGCCCTGTGCCCTTATAATCAATACTATGCTAAATTGTCAAATTTATACTCTTTCATCTTAGGTACATTTTTCACATGCATCCACCCCTGAAGAGCGAGCTGGGTCTTGTGAAACTCGTCGGGTACTAAAGATGCCCGTGTATCATGACTGTTACTACATTTATGTACCAATATTTTATGTTTATGTATCCCTTTTCAGTTGGCAATTGTTGGCGTTATGGATGCATGTTAAATATTTCTACTTTAGTAAAACATATACTTTAATTACTACTGTTGTGTTCATTGGCGGAAACGTTACCCACTTCATTTAAAGTCCCAGGGCGAATGCTTTGTTGTACTATATATTACAGGGATGGAGGTGTGTCACTGGGGACACCGGACCTTTTACTTTTTCTAGCATATTTCAGCAGGACAATGCTAAACCACATACTGCATCTATGACAACAGCATGGCTTCCTAGTAGAAGAGTCTGGGTACTTGACTGGTCTGCCTACAGTCCAGACCTTTCACCAATTGAAAATATTTGGCATGTCTTGAAATGAAAAATATGACAAAGACGACCCAGGACTGTTGAGAAGTTAGAATGGGACAACATTCCTCTCCCAAAACTCCAGCAACTGGTCTCCTCAGTTCCCAGATGTTTAAAGAGTGTTGTCCAAAGTAGAGGTGATCCCACACCGTGCTAAACATGGCCCTGTCCCAACATTTTCTGAGACATGTTGCTGCCATCAAAATTTCAAATTTACCTTTTTTTTTTCTCTTAAAATAGTCCATTTCCTTAGTTTAAACATTTTTTAGGGTTTCTATTGTGAATAAAAATATGGGGTTATGAGATTTTCAAATCATTGCATTCTGTTTTTATGTAGTTTGCACAGCATCCCACCTTTTTTGGAATTGGGGTTGTATTTTTTTTAACCTTTTCATCTGGGTATAGATCTAGGATTTGTCCCGAGCATTTTTAAATTCACTTAATGTTGATCGATTCACTACCTCTGCTTGAAGTCTCTCCCCAGTAAACTATTCTTTCAATAAAAAAACAAAAAACAAAAAAAAACCCCAAAAAAAAGTTTTAAATCTGTCTCCGGTTAGTTTACGGTCATGTCCCTAGCTCACTCCGTATTGAAAATACTGCCTGCCGGACCCTTATTTACACCACCATGTCAGCACAAGGGCACAATAGTTTGCCCTTTTTTCACCACAACACTGCGTTAAGGTAGGTTGCAGTGCAGCAGACATGCTGATTTTTTTCCTGCAATGCACAGTAGCTCATCTGAAGTCACCATCGGTAGGCCAACAGAAATGAATGAAATATCACTTGAGAGATTTCAATAAAGTTAGGGGAAAAAAAAAAAAAGTAAACATTGCCTTTCATTGAAACAATGCAAGATGCTGCCTCTCACTGCCGCTGCACACCGGCCTGCATGCTAAAACAGACAGCATACAGCCGTGTACTAATTTTAGAGCATCTTGGAAGGAGTCTGGGTTTAAAGATGCTATTGAGACGCAATTAAGCCCAAGTTATTAGCAGTGCCAGTTCAGATGGCTTGTGTTTACATGGATAATACTGCATGTCCCACTACTTTAAGGAACATTAGATTTTGAGTCTCTGATGAGCACATATTATGTAACATGGAGCGTGGTCAGATTATGGAAATACCCCAGGTCAGTATTTTATGCAACAGATTTGTTACATTTCAACAGGTGGTGGTTTGCTATGCGTTTAATTTTGTTCTGGGAATTTGAAAGGATCATCTTTTTGCCAATAAAAAAAAAAATCTTGGCCTCCTTTCACATCTCCTCCTTCCTTGTATGGATTAATTTATTCTCAAACTTAAAGTGTTGCTAAACCCTCAACAGTAAAATCAGTCTGTATATGCAGTAGAGCATGCTTGTTATACTCACTGCAGAACCTAAGGGGTTGACCCTCCGCATTGTGTAAAAAGGCTATTTGAACATGTCTTCTTTGATCCTCTCCTTCCATTGTCCCCAATCCATATCCTGATAGCACAGAGCCTTAGGGGCACTCTGCACATGCCCAGTTTGGTGTGTATTGCTAGAAAGTTTTTTTTTTTTGGAAGGGAGCATGTGATCAGCACAGGGCCAATCAGCACTGTCCAGAGGGTTAGGGGTCATCCAGCCTCAAAGGACAGTCAGAGGAGAATTAAAACTCCTCCCACAAGCTTTAACCAGACACTCATTAGACTGCTATATACGGCTGATGAGAAAAGGTATTTAGCAGTTTATATTTAGTAAAATAATTGCATTTCCATGTTCTGAGTACTGTGGGAGATCAGATATAGTGAATGCAGGGTCCTGGGTTTAGTAAAACTTTACATTTAGGGTCTATCATCCTCCTGCTGCTTGGCCTCTATTCCCTCCTAGGCACAAGTAAAGGTGTCGTATAAGCTGTAGTATATAGCATGTAGCATAAGTCCATACAAGAGTCCTTTCTTCTCTAGCTCTGTGTGAGAAGACAGTCCCTGGTGTCAGGGCAGCCTTGTAGAGGGAGTTGAAGCACACGCCAAACATGTGAACAGAAAACAAGAAATAGGCGCCTCTGAGTAAAACTGTCTGTTTTTAATAGACAAAACGTATTAAAAGACTCACATTGTAGTATCTTTAAACAGGCACAGTGCATGTCCAATGAAAACGCACAATCTCCATCTTTAGTTGTCAGCAGTGAACTCTTACTGTTGATCCGTGGGCGGCCTTCAGGAGTCTCTTGGCCTTCAGGCGGTATCCAGAACGAGGTCTGGAACACAGCTGATGGATCACAGGGGGGGGGCTGGAACGAACGCAGCGTATGGCGTCACAGAAGTTACAGCAGCGCGTTTCAGGGCGTGCGCACAGGGGAGATGGCTTGGAAGTCTGGATCATAGAACAAATCCCTAAAAATCTCTCAGAGGCCAAGAGACTTCACAGGCTATGTGAGCGCAAGACTTATTGGATTTATTCGCTACATACGCTAAATCCCGGAGGAATTAGAAATATCCAGTATGTTATAAAATTATGTTTAATTAAACCTCCAATTTTCCTTAGGTGATGTTCTATATGTTGATTACATACAAAATACACATAAAACTACAGGGGTGGTGGGCTAGTCAAGCCTATAGTAAGTAATCCTTATTGCATAAAATTGCTAGTCTTTGATATGACCCATTTTTCTGACCTTCTCCTTTTCCTTTCCCTCTCCCCCCTCCTTTCCCTACCCCCTCCCCCCTTTTCCTAATTTTTTCCATTTTTCTCCTATTAAGTTTAATTCTAACACTGCATCACAATTTATTTATTTACAGAATTTTAATCTATGACCAAATATGAGAACTGTATATGTCATCAATGGATGGATATGTATGTACATATATATATATATATATGTGCATATATCTTTTTAATGATTCTTACATAACAATACATACCATTGTTCATATAATTATAACCTCTTAATATTAAGTAATTTCCATCATATTTTAGTAAAAACATTATGAATTTGTCCGATGCATGCAGGCACATTTTGCCGGCTTGTATGGATAAACACAATAATATGGATGTATAGATATATATCAACATATACTAGCTAGGTATCATTGTTCATAAAAATAACCTTCTTTTAATATTCATTTACATCTTTCCAATTTTTTATCTATGCTATGCTCGCAGACATGTCTTGTCAGCATGCATATAACAATAATTTGTTTAGCCTACTATTGAGTTATATGGTTATGAAAGTTTGTTTATTTTGTTCCTAAAGTTTTTATATATTATTTTTGTAGTGCTGATCCATTTCCAGTGTTGTATATTATTGTTCAAGTATTTAGAGAGATATGTATGTATATATCACCTCCTCTCTTACTTCATTCAATTGGATTAAAATTTGCAAGCTTCCACTTGCATGTTTGGACTGCAGTTACTTTTTTTTTTTCTCCACACTGGGTGGCAGTACCACAAAGGCACAAAAAGGCTGTTCGCAGCCTATTCTCGTTAGCTTGACAAAGGAGCGCACACTGCTAACAACTCCCTAGTGCGCACGCTCTGAAACAAGTCGCTGTAAAGTCCGTGACGCCATCCTGCCATGCGCTGCGTTCCAGCCCTCTTCCACGATCCATCAGCTGCGATCCAGACCTCGTTCTGGATACCGCCTGAAGAGACTCCTGCAGGCCGCTCATGGATCAACAGGAAGAGTTCACTGCTGACAGCTGAGATGGAGATCGTACGGTTTCACTGTTCCTGTTTAAAGATAGTACAATGTGGAGTCTTTTAATACGTTTTGTCTATTAAACAGTTTTACTCAGAGGCGCCTATTTCTTGTTTTCTCTTGCAATTTATGATATCCCTGTTTGTATGGAAACCTACTGTATTCAACTATACAGTTATATTCCTCCTACTGTAAGCTTAGGTTTGAGAAAAAAAAAACAAAAAAAACACACAAGTCGTCCATCTAGTTCAACCAAAAAAAAAAAAAAAAAAAAAAATAATATTACAATCCCATATACACAATCCTTCACCCACAGTTGATCCAGAGAAAGGCAAAAAAAACCCCAGCAAAGCATGATCCCAATTTGCTACAGCAAGGGAAACAATTCCTTTCTGATCCTGCGAGAGGCAATCGGATTTTCCCTGGATCAACTTTACCTATAAACGTCAGTACCCAGTTTTGTAATGTACATTTAAGAATGAATCTAGGCCTCTTTTTTAAAGCAATCTACTGATCTGGCCAGAACCACCTCTGGGGGGAGTCTATTCCACACTTTCACAGCTCTTACTGTGAAGAAACCTTTACGTTTTAGAGAAAAAAAGATTTTATCTCCAAATAAGTAGAGTGCCCCCTTATCCTCTGTGATGGTGAAATTAATCTTCTCAGAAAAAAAAAAAAAAAAAAAAAAAAATAAATTAATAAAAATGATGAAAAAGTAAAACACAGTACACCCTCCCACCTTGGTCCCCACATTCGTGGGTGATGAGCAATCAGTGCCCATCCAACCTGTGGAGGAGTCGGGGAATGTGAGATTACCTCTCTTCTTACCCTTCTTTTTGAAGGGCTTCCTGAACAGATTGGAGCAATTCTGACTGGTTAGCTCCAGCACACGGATCGAAGGCCTCGTTCACATGGGAGTAATCCCATGCGAGGGCCATGTTTGCTCGCACAGGGATGTGCAGGTGTTCCATGCATCCCCCATGCAGGCAGTCCTATTCATGTCAAGTGTGACGTAGCAGCTGAATGCACACAATTGTTACTTCCAATCTGCCATGTGGGTGTGCAGGCCTGGACACTCACTGTCTGCGTTCAGGGCTGCGCCTGTGTGGATTTTAGATTGGAAGCAACAACTATGTCACATGAATTGGACGGGATGCATGGAACACCTACGCAACCCCGTGCAGGCAAACATGCCCCTCACTTGGGACGCACGGGTAAAAAACAAAAACCCAAACAGGATTGCAACACCTTTTCTTTTTCTTGTATGCTAGTGTATGAGGTGTGTCTAAAAGGTTTGGTGAATGGTCTAATATCTCAACGGCAACATGAGCCAGGTGTGCATGCACGCGCATGCACATGGTTATCCAGAGACACGTCGAGAAGCGTCACCTAGCGTGAAGTATGCGTGACTGAGGGTAAACCCACAGTCAAACATAGTCCGTGTGAGAGGAAGGGTCGCAGTGCAAAGGAGAAATGAGTGGACATCAAGTTCTGCTACAAATTGGGAAAACCGGTGATGGAGACGCATGAAGTGTTGCTGCAAGTGTACGGGTTGGAAGTCATGAGCAGAAAATGTAGTAACAGTGCTTTCACAACGGGAAGGAAATGACTCCCGATGAGCCACGTTATGGTCAGCCGTTGACTAGCAGAACCCCAGACATGATCAAGCAAGTGCGGCAAATGATGGCACGAGATTGGTGACTGACTCTACGATTGATGGATAAATTAGGCATTAGCAAGGACACGGTGCGCACCATCGTCTGCAAAGATTCTGGTAAGCGGAAGATCTGTTCCACACAAGCTGACAGATGAACAGAAAACAAAACAGATGAAAACCTCTGGAGATGTCATTACCATGTGTGACCAGGATCCATCCTGTGCAATCCTGTGTGTGCCAATTTCATCCATCGTACTCCCCTGATTGCACATGCGGACTTGTTTTCCCACTTGAGTCATGAAAGGTGTATATTTTGCGGACATGGCAGCGTTCCAAGAATGTGACAGTGGTTCTGCAATCGATTCCTTAAGTGGCCTTTGCTGACAGTTTCCAGAAGCTTTATGAATGTTTCCAAAAGCGTGTTGTGAAGGATTGCGATTATTTTGAAGGCCAATAAAGAAAATTTGTTTGTATCTTCAGTTTTGTTTTCTGATACCATTCACCAAACATTTTAGACATACCTCGTATAGATGTTATAAAGGACACACTGCACATATGGCCCAACAGCAAGGGCGTTGGGAGGGGGTGGCTAGACGTGGCTGAACCCCCGAATGTGCCCCCGAAAAGCCCTGAGCCTCAGGCATGCAGCTCACAACTGAAAGCCCTGAGCGGCGAGCGGCGGGACCGGTCTGATCCCGAGTGCCGCCGAGTGCCATAGCAGGTCCCGCCTTCTGGAGCCTACAACGCCTATGATGGACGTCCCCATGGTCCAATGCTGGGACCGCGGGACGTGTGACGTCCATCGTAGGGGCTCCAGAAGGCGGGAATTACAACGCGGCCACCGCGCCACATCCCCGCTCTGCGCTCGGGCGGGCCGATCTCCTCTCCTCCTCCTCTGACTGCCTGGCTGCTGTGACACCGCACACCACAGCTGAGGTAGGTCAGACAGTGTAGGTAGGTCACTACCGTCAGTGTATGTAGGTCAGGGCCCAGCAAAAAAAAAAAAAATAAAGGCCTGCGTCACGTGTACACCCCCCCCCCCCCCGTTTCCGGCCTTGGAGCCCCTGGTCTTTTTTGCCACCTAGCAACGCCCCTGCCCAACAGAAGATAAATTTGGTTTTTGAGTCCAGGTAAAGCTAGAGAAAAGGCAGTGAAAGTATTTTTTTTTTTGCTGCAGCCATTTACCTAGTTTAAATTTAAAATCCAAATCAGTAATGATTCCTTTCTTTACATGTTCAGGTAAAGGTCCGATTGCCGCCATCCTAATCCGATGCACTTACCTGAAACAAGCGTGCCTGCCAAGGAAGTCTGAACTAATGTCCTGCATATGGGTTTGTGGTCAGAGTCAGAAGGTAAAGACTCCAGGGATCAGGACGACCATCACATGCATGCAATCTCTGAAGGAAGAATTACTTGCCATAACATCTACCATGCCTTTCCTGCCTGGGCAACATCAGAGAATAATCCCCCTTCTTTGGTCTTTTACGAAGTTAAAGGAACACAAATGAATATTACAAACATTTTATTATTAATATATATTATTTTGGCAAAAAACAAAAACAAAAAAACTCACTCGTAACAGCAGAACAGACAAACAGCCGCATTCTAGTTAGACACTCTGTGCTAAGGCTCCCTGATGCCATCTTGTGCAGATGATTAAAGTGTATCTATAGTTTTGGATAGAGTAGGTAAGGATTCGATCCCTGTTTTTTTTTTTTTTTTAGGTTGTCCATGTCACTTTGGGGAGATGTCTCCACACTTCCAGGAACACAACAGGAAGTGAAAAGACATTGCTCCAAAGTGAGAGAAGACCCTTTTTGCCAGCAAAACAGGTGTCCCCACTGGAAAATTTCCCTCCTGCTTCTGTGGCAATCATAAAAAAATTTGGATTTTCCCCATCAACCTGACTGGTCACCAGTCAAACAGAAAGCTAAAATTTTCCCAGCAGAGCCACGAACAGTAATAAACCCAGAATTCTAACCCTTTTCTGCTTCATCCAGGACAAAGAAAAAAAAATTAAAAAAAGGCTAAGGATACACTATAAGGATTCTCTGTCAGAAAGCAAAACTGCTGCAAACCTTTCTGTCACAGCCATATGCTAGGTGGTTCTGGCAAAGCTCCGACACTTATAGGGTAGGGTCTGGCCCAACATATTCCTATTGGCTCATCATTGCATTGGGCAGTCTACCTGGCCAAAGGGAGCGTGCAGTAGACCAGAAGCACCATTACAAAAGTGGCGAAGTGCTGCCTGTCAGTGCGACTTGGCATAAAGCAATGACAGAAGGGTTTGGGAGGCACATATGTCCCCTTCTAGGTGTCTATTTTATGACCGCAGTGGTCTTCCAAACCCTCTTGTCACAGCCAAATACCAAGCGTCCTGCAGGCTTAGCATTTCTGTAGACTTTCATAGGAATAAAAATCCCACTTGAAACAAACAAAAGCCCACATACCCTTAGGAAGAGACAAAGCTTTGACTGCATTTGGATGTGACAAATGGAATTTAGAATTAGGGGGCTGCTGTAGATTTCTGTACCTCTAGAAGCCTACACATCGTACTGTACCTGCAATTTTATTTATTTTACCCCATTACAGAATCTTTTGGGTCCCCGCAGATTGTGGAGTAGAACACTATGTAGGGGCGTGCGTAACTCACTTCTGAGGTACTCAGTGCAATTACACAGGAGCAGAATTATTCAGGACTCTTCCTCTACATTGAAGTTCCAGGCACTTTTAATCTAAGCATGGAACAGTGTAGAAAAATAATTGTGTAATATTGGAGGGGTGCAGCTTCCTTCTCTCAGTATTGCATTTCTGTATGGAGATACAGCAGTAAACCGGCACTTGATCTTGCTCCTCTTTCTTGAACCCATGATCCACTGAGGTAGACTGTGTAGGTCAGAGGAGACGGGGCTGATGGCAGAGACCCTCATCACATGACCAAGGTGGACTCCTGCAAATTAGACAGCGACTGGCATAACCGTGTTCTCTCTGGGAGCTCTGGCTGATGATGGTAAGATGAGGTCTTTAAAGATACTGGCCTTTCCTCTGGAGAGATGTGTAATGAACTGTAGCAAGGAAACAAGAAGTATATAAAATTAAAAAAAAAAAAAAAATGTACTCCTAAATGAAAAATTTGCCATGTAGATCTAATATATAACTAAACATTTAAAGTGTTTAAAAGGCAGAATTTTTTTTTTTCTCTTAAAGTAACAGTGCAGGCCAAATCCTCTTCTTGGGTCCCCCTGCAGGTCCCTCTCCCCTGCCGAGTGCCCTCCTATCAAGTTGCCTGCTGTGGGAGCACTTGTGCATGCTCGGTCCTGAGCCCCGCTCTGTGTGCTCCCTCCTCACTGGCTGTGATTGACAGCAATAGCTCCTGCTGTATCTTAGCCAATGAGGAGGGAGAGTTCCGGGAAAGCCACTACTCTCCTGCATATCGCTGGATTGAGTTATCGAGCTTAAGTATTAGGGGGGCTGAGCAGGGAGCTGCACAATGAAGGTAAGGTTATCTTGTAAACAAACCATGCAGGGAGAGTATGCTTATATTACAAATTTTGCAACTACATATACTATGTGGCCAACACCTGAACATCACACCCATATATGAGATTGTTGGACATCCCATTGCAAAATCCTGGGCATTCCATTCCAGAACCACACACACAATATGATTTTCTTGTCCATCGATGGATGAGGGAGAAAATAGAAGTTTTGTAATCGCCTTAAAATACTTTTCTTGGAGCCCATTGAGGGACACAGGAAGTGTATTAAAGCTTCTGGTTGTACTGCCACCTACGGGAGGATTGGACATAGGCAAACAAAAAAACTGTAGGCCATCCCAGCTTATAACACCTCCAACTGATAGCATGCCTCAGTTTTGTAGCAAAACAGTACCAAGAACATGATCATAAACACAGGGGGATGGGGCCTGTGTCCTTCAAGGAACTCCAGGAGGGGTGGGACAGGTGTCGCTCAATGGACTGCAAGAAAAGAGTTTCCTTTCCATCTTGTTTATTGAGGGAAACAAAATAACGTAAGCCTATGGGATGTCCAAAAGCAGTCCAACTAAAGGGTGGGCAAAACAGTAAACAATTGCCAACAGGCACAATGTAAACCAGAAGTGGGGGCTGCCTGCAGCTTTAAAGTGGTAGTAAACCGCTGACAATTTTTTACTTTTTTTTACCTGCAAGGCAAAGTTACAATGTGCTAGTATGCATCGCAAACTAGCACATTATGTGAAGCTTCTCTTAGCTGAGCTGTCACCGCTGATATGGCTGCCATCTTCATCTGGTCTGCCTTGCGGGTTCGCGGACTTTGGCTGTGTGAGAGGCTAGAGCCGCGATGACGTCACTCATGCGCATGTAAACCGCCGTTTACGGCACATGAGTTTAAAGGAGCGGCTCGGGTGGCCGTTCCTTCAGAGCACATGTGCCTGTGAGGTCACCAGCTGCATGTACAGTAAATATCTCCTAAATGGTTCCCGGTTAAGGTAGGCAGAGGAAAGCAAAGACAACTTCTCTATGCAGCCCTACTCTTTTGTTGTTAGCTAGAGTAAGGAATACAATGAAAAGCTTAAGCTAAAGAAACATGAGAGATATATTGAATGTGATCCAATGTGGTGCAGTTTAAAGTAAGGGGAATTCAATAAGTTGCAGAGATCTGAACTCTGGTATATGAAGGATGTGTGATACATCCATCAACTGCATGAATTATACTATTAAAATATTTCAGACACTTTGGGAGGAATGTGGTCTAATACAAACCAGATTCTTCCAACACCTACAGCTCAGACGTGCCTTGACAACTCAGGCACGCATGCACTGTTTGTTATTACCCTACATAGCACTGTTGGCATATTTTACTCTCACCTAGTCCAAAAAAGGACTTTTGCCTCAATTATATACTATGTTAAGCTGCGCAATACAGGAACGGTCCAGGCAGCCTGCTAGGAAAAGTAAGACTATATCCTCTTTCAGACGAACAATGGGAACAAGCTCTGTCTGCAAGTCCAATAGTCTCCCTTTCTCCCAAACCAAGGCAGGTCTCACATGGGTCGTACGATCAGGTCCACCTTGACCAGAGAGAAACTAGTATGTCAACACAGAGGATGCCCTCATATTCCTGAAGTTGTGTCATGGTTGAATGTTGGAAACTGCCACTGTTAAAGTGGTTCTAAAGGCTCAAGGTTTTTTTTTTTTTTTTTTTTTTTTTAACTTTGTGTATTCTATGCATGAAGGTAAAACACCTGTGTGTGGCAGCCCCCCCCCCCCCCCGCCTCTATTTACCGGAGCCCCATCTTGATTCAGCGATGTGCACGAGAGCAGCAGCTCTCCCGGGTCTCTTCCTCCTCATTGGCTGCCGCTACTGTCAATCACAGCCAGTAAAACCAATGAGGAGAGCGCAGGGCAAAAACAACCCTCTGTGTGTGTGAATGGACACACAGAGCAGCGGCTCGGGTGCCCCTATAGCAAGACGCTTTCCATTTGGGCAATCGGCAGGAGGGAGGGGCCAGATGCGCCAGAGAGGGACCCGAAAAGAGGAGGATTGGGGCTGCTCTGTGCAAAGCCACTACACAGAGCAGGTAAGTATAACATGTTTGTTATTTTAATAAAAAAAAAAAAAATCTGCCTTTAATATTACTTTAATTGCAAATCACATTTCTATACACAAGACACACTAATGTATATTTTGCATTGGATACTTGTTTTTGTTTACTTAGGCATACAGTTATTGACCGGATTTTTATACTCCTAGCAAATGAAGCATGTCCTTTCACTATACTTGCCTCCTGGCAGAGGCAAATTATCTTTATTCTGTAGAGCACTGATGGTTTTAATGTTGCACAATGTGAATGAGAAAGCACTATATTTTTTTTTTAATGTACATGAGATGTTTCTGTTCATGCTATAAATAAAAAAAAAAAAAAAATCAACCGTGTTAAACTGTTCTAATAAGGTTGTTTTTGTAACAAAAAAAACAAAAAACGAAAAATAAAAAAAATTCTCATCAGGGAAAAAAAAAATAAGTTAATTTGCTTATGCAAGGCACACAGGCATTTCACTACACAACTAGAGAAGTATAGATGGACTCACCTGGGTGCTGAAAAGTCCCCTCTGTGAAAGCCATTCAGATGGACCACGCTGTGACCAGGAGATTTCTGTAATGGCATTTAAGCAATTAGACCATAATGGAGGCAGATATACAAAGCTATATCTAAAGGTTCCTCCTCCCTATGCTTCCAACTATCCTCAATCCTAAACATTAAACCTATTGTATGTTACTGCCGGCAGGCTCAGGAATCATTTATAAAAGCACCATAAAAACTATTCCAAAGAATAGAAAGTTACGACTTTAAACTTGAAAAGTACACTTCAATAATGTCCCATAATTCCATGTGGAATCATAGGATTTGAAAAGTTTCCATCCATAAAAATTATGAAGTGCCAAGAGTAAGCGAGCCAGTGCATTTGCTAAAGGCAAAACAAAGTGTCATTAAAAACCAGACTATGAAAAAAAAAAAAAAAAAAAAAAAAAAAAAAAACGTACACGCGATATAATAGAGCGTGCCACTAAAAGCATTTGTTTTGTGTAGAGAGTGAACTATACCAGGTTGATCCTGCCTTCAGCTGTCCCTGTCATCTTCTCTGTCCCCACTACAGGCTTAGATTCTGTGTAGCGGTGGTTCCCAACCCTGTCCTCAAGTACCCCAACAGACCATGTTTTGGGAATTTCTCTTAGATAAAATAGCTGTTTAAAATACCAAGCCATTGACTCTGATTTAAAGCACCTGTGCAAGATAAAGGAAAACCTGCAAACACGGGCTGTTCGAGGTACTTGAGGACAGGGTTCTGGATAATTATTGCAACAACCTAGTGCAGTACTGCTGGAATACAGATTTGTAAACGGTCCAACCAGTAAATAATATGTACCACATGTGCAAAAACCACACTATTAAAAACAACAATCTGATGTGATATCAAAAATCATGTATGAAAAACAAAACAAAAAACACTTATAATGTCTTCTAATAAAGTAAGTGCTGATGCACTCAAAAAAGTCCATATATTATACATAAAATATAAAGTGACAGGTGCTCTTCAAAAAAACTATATTCAGTGCTTCTTAAAAAGGTGCCCTATAAGAAATGCACTCACCGGAACCATTCACCCCACAAGGAGGTATTACGCCTTCACAGTATTTGCCACCGTGTAGCACACAGGAAAAACCTTTGGTCCTATTTCAGCTGGTTGCTTCCGTGTTTGCGGTGTAAGGCATAAAATAGTCTCCGAGCAGTTGGCCCTTTATTGAGTTCTGAAGGCAGCATGAGGTACATATTAATTACTGGTTGGACTGTTTACAAATCTGTTTTCCAGCAGTACTGCACTAGGTTGTTGCAATAATTATCCAGATTACTTGTATAATAGGTTTGCACATTTATTTGGTTTGGTTTTTGTACTTGAGGACAGGGTTGAGAACCACTGCTGTAGACTAGCTGGTGTCCCCTATGGAGGATGCTCCAATTTCAGTTCCCTTCTAAGCTCTTAATTTCCTCCTTTTTCTCATCTGTGCAGCCCACATGACTAGAGTGTCAAACATATGGGCGTCTACACAGGGGTAAGTGACACTCCTCTCCCTCCATGTCCTCTCCCTCCATGTCCTCTTACTCCTAAACACTATGGGGGTGGGATATAATATGCTGATTGACTACATTCACCGAGAAACTCGCAAAAATACTTAGTTTTAATATAAGTCAGTTTTAAATATATGCAACATAATTGCTATGGCTCTATGCACCCTAGCGTTTTTTTAAGCTCCTAGAAGCCTTTAGCATTTTTTTATTCTGCTCCTAGAAGCTAAATAGTGTTATCCTTTGTGTCCATGCACAATACTTTAGGCTATTGGAGTTTTTTTAACCACTTCCCGCCCGCCCTATAGCGAATTGACGTCCGGGAAGTGGTTCTGTTATCCTGACTGGACGTCATATGACGTCCAGCAGGATAACATGCCGCAGCGCGCACCCGGGGGCGCGCATCGCGGCGATCGGTGGAGCGGTGTGTCAGTCTGACACACCGCTACACTGATCTTGGTGAAAAGCCTCCGCCGGAGGCTCTTTACCACGTGATCAGCCGTGTCCAATCACGGCTGATCACGTTGTCAATAGGAAGAGCCGTTGATCGGCTCTTCCTCACTCGCGTCTGACAGACGCGATTAGAGGAGAGCCAATCGGCGGCTCTCCTGGCAGGGGGGGTCTGCGCTGATTGTTTATCAGCGCAGCCCCCCCTCAGATCACCACACTGGACCACCAGGGATCGCCACTAGGACCACCAGGGAAGGGGCAACATGTGGATGGCCAGGTATGTACCCCATGGCCATCCACATGTGCCCAGTGTGCCAAATCTGTGCCAATCAGTGCCCACAAATGGGCACTGATTGGCACCATTATGTTGCAGTGATGCCCAGCAATGCCACCCTTAGGGGCATCACTGCAAACAAGCAGTGCCATCAGTGCCACCCATCAGTGTCCATTCATGCCACCTGTCAGTGCCCATCCGTGCCCATCTATCAGTGCCCATCCATGCCCATCTGTGCCAACTATCAGTGCCACCCATAAGTAACCATCAATGCCACCTATGAGTGCCCATCAATGCCACCTATGAGTGCCCATCAGTGCCGCCTAAAAGTGCCCATCTGTGCCGCATACCAGTGCCACCTATCAGTGCCCATCAGTGCCGCCCATCAGTGCCGCCTATCAGTGCCGCCTATCAGTGCCCGTCAGTGCCACCTCATTGGTGCCACCTCATCGGTGCCCATCAGTGCCGCCGTATCAGTGCCCGTCATTGAAGAAGAAAACTTACTTATTTACAAAAAAGTTTTAACAGAAACAAAGAAAAACTTGTTTTTTTTCAAAATTTTCGGTCTTTTTTTATTTGTTGCGCAAAAAATAAAAACCGCAGAGGTGATCAAATACCACCAAAAGAAAGCTCTATTTGTGGGAACAAAATGATAAAAAATTTGTTTGGGTACAGTGTAACATGACCGCGCAATTGTCATTCAAATTGCGACAGCGCTGAAAGCTGAAAATTGGTCTGGGCGGGAAGGTGTCTAAGTGCCTGGTATTGAAGTGGTTAAACTTCAGTGTCTAGGAGCAGAGAAAAAATAGTTTTTGTAGAGTTTCTTGGAGAGTTTTTTTTCTGCAGAAACACTCCTAAACGCTACGAATAGCTCTTGAGCTGTTTTCTCTCCTTTCACTGCAATAACGCTGACGCTCCTAAAATGCTGCTAAAATGTTATTACAAAAAGCTTTTACCAGCGTTCAAGCTTTAAAAAAAACCGTTAGTGTGCATGGAGCCTAATACCTGTAAAAGTAAAAAATAAATAAAGTGCTCTGGATGCAGATATCATCTTAACAAAATAAAAATACACATTAGATGTTCAATAAAGATTTATTGGGAGCTGTAGAACACTTATTTGATATTTATAATTTAATTTGAATTGCTCTTCTTAAAAACTTTTTTTAGTCATGTGACCGCCACAGCACCAATCAGGTCTGGCCAGACTCGCACAGTAGAGAGCATACATTAGCAGAGTAATAGAAGCCCCTCCCCTGCATGTGCCAAAGAACAGGGGAAGATCATGTGACCAGACAACAGTGCTGCAGGAAGAAGGTACATAGAAAAAAATAAATAAATAAAAAAACAGTGGCATGATATTTGCCATGAATTTATTTAGATTGTATATAACACTTTTGTTTTGTATCACTTTAAAATTCTCATTAGCTAGCTGAAAAAACCCTGCAAATTTTTACTAATGCAAACACAAAATTTCTTGCACTGTGCAACTTTAGTCAGAAAATTAAGTCCCAAAAGATGATTTCGGGCTGGCCCCTTTCACACTTGTGCGACTTGTCCCGCGACTGCAAAGTTGCATGACAAGTCGTACCCCATGATTTCCAATGATATCTGCGCGTCTTCAAGTCGCAGTGACTTCAAAAGTAGTCCCTGTACTACTTAAGTCCGACTTTGATGCGACTTGATGTCCACAGACCTCAAGATTACACAGGCATTGCTTCAAGTTGCGTCAAAAATTGCGGTAAAAATCACGCAAAATTGCACGACTTTTAAAGTCGTGCAAGCGTGAAAGGAGCCTTAGCAGGTATAGCAATATAAAACATTACAAATAAGTGCTTATACTGTACAATTCAGTAATACATTTTCTCACCCTGCTCTGCACATGCTCAGTTGCTCTTTATGCTGAATTTTAAGAGGCCTTAAAAGCAGAATTAAACCCTCCTATCCTATACAGCCATGGAAGCTGCTTCTGTTTGATCTGCAACTGCTATTGTGCTGTACATGTGATCAGTTATGACACCAGCCATTGGATGGTTTGACAGTTTGGCTGAGGACACAAGCAAAATGTGACAGCTAGCATTCTGGGCATTCCAGGAACGTAACTTTTTTTGAAAATGTTAAATCGAAGGGTTTAGTTCTACGTTATGATTTACTGTCGCTCAGGGGCTTTAGCAAAATGGCAGCCTCCGGCAAGAAGAAAACCGGAGCAATGCTGGAGGCAATTTACAGCACAAACTCATTTTTGTAGAATGATGATTAATGTGGAATCGTTCCTTGCTTTTTGTATCAAGTTGTTATGGGTAAAGTTTTGCTTTAAGGGACATTCTCAAAGTGCTAAAGATTAATTTAAAGTTCACAGTTATAACATGGTTTGTTTCCATACAATCGACTCCCATTGCCAGAACAGATCTGTGCAGGGTTGGTGTAGTTTCAGGTGGAGTCATCTCTCCAACCACCAAATTTAAACTTCGGGGCCAGTTCTGAGCCTGACTGATGTCTCTGGGGATGGAGCACCATTCTTAATATCTACAAATTCAATACATCAGGTCTAAAATGACATCCAGTAACCACAATAGAAGGACTCACCGATGGGGAGTGTGGAAGTAGAACAGAACCCGTGTGATAATTCATCATGCAAAGACTTCTCAGCAGGTCACGTCCTGAGTAAAAATAAAGTAATGTTACCAACCAGAGTAAAAGGATGAGAATATTAAAGGCCCAACAATGTCTCTCCTCAATGTCTCCCTATGGAAACATTACTCCTGATCCCATTTCCTCTACTGTTTAATACACAGAAGTGGAGCGCTGACGTGCTTACATCACGCTTCCTTTTGTGGGTAGCTACGATTGTACAGCACCCAGTTGCAATGCACCCCCAGCCACTGATAGGCAACTAAGCCTATCTCTACATAGCACAGCACTGTCCACCACATGCCCAACAGATCTGCCTTCCTATAAAATCATGGAAACAGTAGTTTGTATTCCCCCTTAGGAAACATGTTTGATGTGAAGTGTGACACCTGCCTAGAACCTACCCTGGGGCCCGGACACAGTAAACTTTACTGAACGAGCAGACGATTTCATGAAGAAAAACCTGAATTATTGAAAGGCTAGAATTGTAAAAGTGTAAAAACTTTATATTAGGCATAGGAAAAAGGGGACTAAGGGCCCAAAGCGGACAGGATCATGGAGTCCAGCTTTAACCACTTACAGACCGGAAAAGATTTACCCCCTTAATGACCAGGCCATTTTTTGGAACTGCATCGCTTTAACTGACAAATGCATGGTCGTGCGACGCTGTACCCAAACAAAATGGATGTCCTTTTTTCCCCCCAATAGAGCTTTCTTTTGGTGGTATTTGATCACCTCTGCGATTTTTATTTTTTGCGCTATAAACAAAAAAAGAGCGACAATTTTGAAATAAAAAAAAAAAAAAAAAAAACCCACACACATTTTTTTTACTTTTTGCTATAATAAATATCCCCCCCCAAAAAAAGTAAAACTAAAATTTCTTCAACAGTTTAAGCCAATATGTAATCTTCTACATTTTTTGGTAAAATAAATAAAATAATAAAAAAAAAAAAAACGCAATAAGCGTATATCGATTGGTTTGGGCAAAAGTTATAGCGTCTATAAAATAGGGGATATATTTATAGCATTTTTATTATTTATTTTTTTAACTAGTAATAGCGGTGATATGTGATTTTTAGCAGGACTGCGACATTGAGGCAGACAGATCGGACACTTTTTTTGGACCATGGACATTTATACAGCGGTCAGAGCTAAAAATAGCCACCGATTAGTGTATAAATGTCACTGTCAGAAAAGGGGTTAACGCTAGGGGGTGATCAAGGGGTTAAGTGTGTTCCCTAGGAGTTGTCTAGGGGCTGGGCTGACTGGAGGAGAGAGATCGCTAATCACCAAGAACAGCAGATCTCTCTCTAACTCCTCTGTCAGAACGGGGAACTGTCTGTTTACATTGACAGATCCCCATTCTAGCTCTCGTACCCACGATCGCGGTTGGCCACTGGACATCGCAGCCAGGTCCACCACCATACAGCAGGCGGGCGGGTGCCTGCTACAGCTCCCTGGGGAGGAGCCGACGTACACCTATGGCGATTTGCGGGAACGCACCAACCTGCCGTCGTAAAACGACAGTGGCTGGTCGGCAAGTGGTAATGAGTAACTCCAGTTTTGATGCGAAAAAAAGCATTCCCCTCTGGGTAATCTATGTACATTGCAAGGATTTTACCAAGCTTTGTGGAAGAAAACAGCTGTTTGTCTCTCTGTGTCCATGTGCTAAGTGAATGGAAGTGAGTTTATAATGATCAAATCAGCTGCTGCACCTGCAGGGCTCTAATGAGGAAAGTGGCAGGGTCTGCATCCCTTTAGATGTGATTTCCCTTTGAGAGTATCTCACCAAAAAGGATTTTTTTTTGCAGGGTATGCCCAAAATCTGACTTGTATCTTAGTGCAGACTTCTGGAAAAATCAGAGAGCCAAATCACAAAAACAGGAAAAGACATTTCTGGGGGGCGTTCAATACACCACCTGTTTACAGAACGCCTCCAGGTCGCCATATTGCATTTTACAGAAAATTTCAGCACCGCAGATTGAAAAGAAAAATGTTGTTTTAATAACAAGACGACTTGGGTAGCAATTATATCAGCCACATCTTTTTTTATTTAAAGAAAGGAAAAATCCTACGAGCCACACTGAACCTAGTGCCAAGTGTAAGCACTACTCAGCTGCATGCGTGAAACATGTCTCGTATTACGTGTAGATAGTGAAACAAGTGAAGGATAACGCTGCGCTCAAGTGTGCTAAATGTGCCCCTAATCTAACACAAAAGGTGTTGTGCGTGTACAGACACATAAAATGCAAAAACATCTTTTTTTATTTGCCATTTTTTTCCCCCAGCAAAAAAGTGAAGTTACCCTTTAACTACAGGTTTATTTAGCAAAGGTTAATTGCAATAGTGTATACATCAATTGGTTGTAAAGCGTTAGATTTAAAAAAACAAAACAAACAAAACAAAAATACACATGAAACTATACTTACCTGCTCTGTGCAATGGTTTTGCACAGAGCAGCCCCGATGCTCTTCTGGGGTCCCCCGCAGGCCCCTCTTCATCAAATGCCCCCACAGAAAGCTCTGTGGGGGCACTTGTGCGGGTGCGCTCCCAAGTCCGGCTGCTGTGTCCACTGACAAACAGCAGGACTCAGCCCCACCCCTGGATTTGATTGACAGCAGCGGGAGCCGCTATCAATCTGCCCAATGAGGAGAGCAACAGCAGCTGGAGCGGTTGCACTCATTGAGCACATTGCTGGATCGGATTGGGCTCAAGTAAGAAAAAGGGGGGTCTTGGTGGGGAGCTGTAGCACAGGAGGTTTTTTACCTTAATGCATACAATGAATAAACCTTATGGCTTTACAACCTCTTTCACTTGCACTCACAATAGAAAATTGCCTAAACCAGTCTGCTTCCTTTTAGTACAAACGTGTACACTGATGTTTGTCAGATTGCACACACCTTTATACTACAGACTGCTTGGACCAAAGTGCTGTAACAAGCTTCATCGTCTTAACATTCACAATTTATACAAGACACCCCATTGCTGCAATTAATGAACAGCCACTCACCCCTCTCTCGATCGTTGTAGAACTTTTGTTCCCACTGGTTTGTGAGAATATTGAAATAACGCTGTTGCTCGAAAAAGCGCAAATATCGAGAAGAGATGGGGGAGGGGAAGACACGTTCAAACTGGCCACAACGAGAAAGCTCATCCTCGGTCTCTACCAGAATCCGCAAATCTTCTGGGGTCAGCTGCTCCAGTACCGTGGCGTACAGATCCTACAAGATATGCACAAGCTGTTTATAACATATGGGGGTTATTTACTAAAGGCAAATCCACTGTGCACTACAAAGTGCACTTTGCACTGAAAGTACACTTTGAAGTGCAGTCGCTGTAGATCTGAGGGGGACATGCAGGGAAAATAAAAAACAGCATTATAGCTTGCACATGATTGGATAATAAAATCAGCAGAGCTTCCCCTCATTTCAGATCTTCCCCTCAGATTTACAGCGAATGCACTTCTAAGTGCACTTTTAGGGCAATTTCAAGTGCAGTTTGCACTTGTAGTGCAAAGTGGATTTGCCTTTCATAAATAACCCCCCATGTGTAATACGTAAAAGGAAGGAAAAAAAAACAAAAACATAAGAGCATAGAGTATTAAAGTCGTTAATAGAGCCTCATATCCCCAGATGAAGCAGTTACAGAGAAACGTGTTGGGATGGGCCGCACGCGTGAAGCTATAATTACCTTGTGGGGTCAGAGCAGCTGGTAAGGAGCTCATTGAATCGTTTGTGGTGCTTCCTTTTGGGAGCACATTTTCTTCGGTAGTGCACGTTATTCCTTCACGGCAAAGAAAGAGGAACTATTGACGTTTAGAAAACAGGTTTATTTTAACAGTGAGAGGCAGAACAAAAATATCCAGAAAAGTTATAAATTGATTTGCATTTTAATGAGTGAATAAATATTTGATCCCCTATTAATTAGCAAGTTTTCTGGCTCCCAGGTGTCTTCTATACAGGTAATGAGCTGAGATTAGGAGCGCTCTTAAAGGGAGTGCTCCTAAACTCAGCTTGTTTCCCGTATAAAAGACACCCGTCCATAGAAGGAATCAAATTCCAATCTCTCCACTATGGCCAAGAACAAAGAGTTGTCTAAAAATATCAGGGACAAGATTGTAGACCTACAAGGCTGGAATGGGCTACAAGACCACGGCCAAGCGCCTTGGTGAGAGGGTGACAACAGTTGGTGCGATTATTCGCAAATGGAAGAAACACAAAATAACTGTCAATCTCCCTCGGTCTGGGGCTCCATGCAAGATCTCACCTCGTGGAGTTTTAATGAACATGAGAACGGTGAGGAATCAGCCCAGAACTACACAGGAGAATCTTGTCAATGATCTCAAGGCAGCTGGGACCATAGTCACCAAGAAAACCATTGGTAACACACTACACCATGAAGGACTGAAATATTGCAAGGTCCCACTGCTCAAGAAAGCACATGTACAGGCCCGTCTGAAGTTTGCTAATGAACATTTGAATGAGTCAGATGAGAACTGGGTGAAAGCAGAGGAAGAGGAAGAAGAGCAAGAGAGAGGAAAAGGGAGGAGGAGGAAGGAAGGAAGGAGGAATGTTGTCTATGACCCCAGGAACACCATCAAACATTGAGGTGGAAACATTATGCTTTGGGAGTGTTTTTCTGCTAAGGGGACAGGACAACTTCACCACAACAAAGGGACGATGGACGGGGCCACGTACCATCAAATCTTGGGTGAGGACCACCTTCCCTCAGCCAGGGCATTGAAAATGGATCGTAGATGGGTCTTCCAGCATGACAATGACCCAAAACACAAGGTCAAGGCAACAAGGGAGTGACTCAAGAAGAAGCACATTAAGGTCCTGGCCTAGCCAGTCTCCAGACCTTAATCCCATAGAAAATATGTGGAGGGAGCTGAAGGTTCAAGTTACCAAACATCAGCCTAGAAACCTTAATGACTTTGAGAGGCTCTGCAAAGAGGAGGAGTGGGACAAAATCCCTCCTGAGATGTGTGCAAACCTGGTTGCCAACTACAAGAAACGTCTGACCTCTCCGATTGCCAACAAGGGTTTTGCCACCAAGTACTAAGTCATATTTTGCGAATGGGTCAAATACTTTTTTCACTCATTAAAATGCAAATTAATTTAGAACTTTTTTTGAAATGCAATTTTGTTGTTATTCTCTCACTGTTCAAATAAACCTACCATTAAAATTATAGACTGATCATTTCTTTGTCAGTGGGCAAATGTACAAAATCAGCAGGGGGTCAAATACTTTTTTCCTTCACTGTATAACTAAAGTCAAAACATTTTTAGTCTTTGAGAAACTGGAGAGGGATTCTGTCAGCTTTTATTGCTGTCCGTATCCCCATTATGGAGACTAACCCTCTCTATTTCTCTTGTTTACGGTTATTGAATGTGAAAGTAAAAAAAAAAAAACAAAAAAACAAAAACAAAAACACAAAAACAAAAAAACAAAAAAACAAACAAATTTTGGGTTGAAACCAAACCAGGAATACAGAGGAAATCTTCCAATGGGGGAACCATTTCTGGTAACATCCCAGAATTCCAACACTTTGGAGGGACTTCTTCAGTTCCTGTTTTGGCTATAAGATAAGAAGTTAAGGGAAATCTCAAAAAAAAATGGGGCACAGATGGCAGAAAAAAAAAATAAAAAAATTGAAATCATTGTTATATCTGCTTTAGCCCAGGACTCGCACGATTTTATACCTGTGCGTCAGTCCAACTTTAGGGGGCGATTTCAGAGACATTTGTGTGGGTTGCTGCACAGATGTCTATGCAAACTGCACCCCGAAGTCGCCAAAAGTAGTACAGAAACTACTTTTGGGAATCGGTGCGGCGCCGCAAAGCCAGCGTCGCACCGATTCGGACGGTGCCATTACCGGCAATAGCTGCTGATTTGGCATGCGATTTGACATATCAAATCGCATGCCAAATCACTCCAATGTGAATCAAGGCTTATAAGTGCAAGAAACCCCTGTTGATCTAGTCATAAATTTAAAGCTATCCTGTTCACCTTTTCTGTGTTATCTTAAAGTGGATGTAAACCCAATGTCATCCTTTCTAAACTACTGCCATAGGGGTTATCTATAAGGATATACATGCCTCCTGCATGTATCTTTACCTGTCAAATGTCTCCCCTCTGTCTGTTATGAGACCTGAAAAACTGCACATTCTGTGGGTGGGTCTGTTGTCTGGAGCTCGGTGGGTGGAGTTGTGATGTCAGTAGACTCTCCGCCCACCTCTACACTCCCCTTGTCAATATGCATTTTCTCCTGTGCATTTCTTACACTGAACTTCTGCTATGATCTCTAACATCCAGTGAAAAGACAGGAAAGTAACCACATGACTTCAGCATACCAAAGAAAGGAGTGAGGGAGGGAATTAAAAAATAAAAGCATGTCTTAGGCTAGTGCATGAGATATGTAAATCACCTGTCACTCACAGCAAGGGGGGGGGGATTTGACAAAGTTTTATCTCACTGAACAATAAAAGAGGATTGCTCAGAGATGGATTAACTCTTTGTGGCAAGACTGGGCTCAAATGATGGGAAATCGTATACTCTACATTATGACATAAAAAAAAAAAAAAAAAAAAATTTTGAGTTTACATCCACTTTAAAGAGTTTACTTAGCCCTCCCAGATCTCATCTTCAAACTACAAGTCAATAAATTCCCATGTTTTGAAGATTAAGACAGTGGGATAGAACGAGTAGTTTAGCAAAAAGAAAAGTGGGCAGGACTGACCTCACCTAGTCCACAAAAATTCAGCATTTTGTCAGTCCACAATAGAAAATTAGGAGCGGAGTGCATTTCTTGCAGGTCAACTGGTATATTTTTGTACTTGTAGGGTCTTAAATGGAAAAACACAAGCACACGCCCATTTTTATTTTAAATGTGCCCTTACATACACTTTAATGACAGCATAACTCCAAACAACCAGTCTGCCAGCTAAGTTAATATCCAAACCTGACCCACCTTGTCTGGCAACTTCTGGCTAAGGTAATGTGCCCGCTTCAGCTTTTCTTCATTCAGAATTTCCATGGAGCGCCCGCGGTCCTTCTCACTGACAAGACAAAGGGAGAGACATCAGCTTCAAGCTTTCATTTTTAAAACTCAATGGAACAAGCTGAGGTTAGAAGCCGCTTGGTTTCTGTGTACAGCTGTACTACTTGCCTACAGGGTACTTTCTCCCCCACCCTGCCTAGGCCAATTTTCAGCTTTCAGCACTATAACACTTTGAATAACATTTGCGGTCATGCTACACTGTACTCATATGACATGTTTAAAAAAAAAAAAAAAAAAAAAAAAAAAAAAAAAAAAAACAACACACAGTATAGTACAGGGGGGCCAGGAAAAAGCTGGAGGACACAGTACTGGGATCTGTAATGGTTTTCCTCATGCAGGGAGTAGCTCGGGGAAGTTATAGATCGTACCTTGAGCGCTTATTCGCCAACCCGCTCTCTTCTCTGGTCCCTCCCAAGTGATGTCACACAGGCACTTGGGATAGGTGCAGGACAGTGATGTCAGTTTTCCTCTGCATTCTGTAGCCTATCAGCTATGAGGGGGATGTGATCTAACACTGACCTGCTTGTGATAAATGGGTAGAGCGTGGCAGAACCCCTGGGAACCTCTCACAGAACCCGGGTTGAGAAACACTGCTCTAGATTAAGTAATTAAAAAAGGAAAATATAAAGCAATGGGTCCTTGGTGCAACTCCTGGAGACACTAATGCCTCGTTTCCACCGAGCGGATCAGTTCGGTACTCTATTTTGGGTGTTTCCATTATGAAAGCGGCCCATACAACCAAACCGCTCCATTCATGGTCCTGCTTCAGATGTGGGGCCATAGAAAATGTAACGGTTCGGTTAGGGCGGAGCTACGATACATTCCACTGATTGGCGAATGTGTGACACCATGCTAGGCATTTTTTCTAAACCCACGCATGGCCCGTCGGTCCGACTTGCAGTGGAAACGCTCGCCTGAATAGGCCGGACCATTCTAGGCCTTCCAAACTGTACCGACCCAGGCCGATCCGCCTGGTGGAAACGAGGCATAAGGTAAGACATGGGAAGTGATACATAGACCAGGGCTATAGCCCTTTGAGGGTGGAGCAACTTTATAACTGGCCAACTTCTTATAGGCAGGGCATGTACCCAGAGTCTTACGTTCACCAGCGACGAATACGAGAAAAAGAAGATACATTGCTTACATAAGCCATTCCTTATGGACTGGTTTTCTGCTGCCTTACCTGGTGGGAGAGCCGCCAGAGCCAACGTTACTGGTGTCCTCTTTATTGGGAAGGAGGAATCCGGCCAGATTGAGGAGATCTTTGATCATCTGACCTTTAATGTTGACATCCAGAGGTGAATTAGAGTGCAGACTGAGGACGACAAGAGAAGAAAGTGTGAATCTTCTAATTTTTTTATACAGTTTAACAAAAGACACACACAAACCAAATCACAGTTGAATCTACAAATGGCAAACTCCAGCCAAACATCCAGTGGGATTAAGGTTTCAAATCTTATGTAAAGCCTTCCCAGCAAAGTGGAGGTGTGATGGTCAGGTGCTCACTAACCTTTGGGCATATTGTGAGCAATGAAAGAGCATGGAGAAGAGCTCTCAAATGTAACGATTAAATACGTCTGCAGCTTGAAGAGAGAGGAAGTCTCTACAAAGTCAGAATTCCTCTCCTAGACAGTCATCACCAGAATGGGTGTCTCCAATGAAAGATTTACCATCACCCTTTGTTCTGGTGCCAACTGTAAAATTGTGGAATTCTCATCACTTTCTGTCTCAATGACAACGGTCACCAAGATAAATAAAGAAGGTGACTATGTGGTTGGGACCTAGTCAAAAAAAAAAAAAACTGCTATCGGTCTACTTGCAAGTTACATTATTTGCTTGGGCATGGTTTAACTATCCTATGGGTCATGGGATGATAGCAGCCTAATCCGTAAATTGTAGCTATATAGCTGGATAAAAGTATTCCATTTACAGATAAATTCCAGGTATAGCCAATGTATACATAGTTACATTGGTCCAGCTTAGACCAATATACAGTATCTCACAAAAGTGAATAAATTTTTGTAAATATTTTATTCTATCTTTTCATGTGACAACACTGAAGAAATGAAGCTTTGCTACAATGTAAAGTAGTGAGTTTACAGCTTATACAACAGTAAATGTGCTTTCCCCTCAAAGATAACTCACACAGCCATTAATGTCTAAACCGCTCGCAACAAAATTAAGTACACCTCTAAGTGAAAATATCCAAATTGGGCCCAATTAGCTAAGATCATACAGCGGTTTAACAGGACAGGTTCCACTCAGAACAGGCCTCACCATGGTCGACCAAAGAAGTTGAGTGCACGTGCTCAGCGTCATATCCAGAGGTTGTCTTTGGGAAATAGACGTATGAGTGCTGCCAGCATTGCTGCAGAGGCTGAAGGGGTGGGGGGGGTCAGCCTGTCAGTGCTCAGACCATATGTCGCACACTGCATCAAATTGATCTGCATGGCTGTCATCCCAGAAGGAAGCCTCTTCTAAAGATGATGCACAAGAAAGCCCACAAACCGTTTGCTGAAGACAAGCAGACTAAGGACATGGATTACTGGAACCATATGTCCTGTGGTCTGATGAGAACAAGATAAACTTATTTGGTTAAAATGGTGTCAAGTGTGTGTGGCGGCAACCAGGTGAGGAGTACAAAGACAAGTGTGTCTTGCCTACAGTCAAGCATGGTGGTGGAAGTGTCATGGTCTGGGGCTGCATGAGTGCTGCCGGCACTGGGGAGCTACAGATCATTGAGGGAACCATGAATGCCAACATGTACTGTGATATACTAAAGCAGAGCATCATCCCCTCCCTTCGGAGACTGGGCCACAGGGCAGTATTCCAACGTAACGACCCCAAACACACCTCCAAGACGACCACTGCCTTGCTAAAGAAGCTGAGGGTAAAGGTTATTGACTGGCCAAGTATGTCTTCAGACCTAAACCCTATTGAGCATCTGTGGGGCATCCTCAAATGGAAGGTGGAGGAGCGCAAGGTCTCCAACATCCACCAGTTCTGTGATGTCATCATGGAGGAGTGGAAGAGGACTCCAGTGGCAACCTGTGAAGATCTGGTGATCTCCATGGCCAAGAGGGTTAAGGCAGTGCTGGAAAATAATGGTGGCCACACAAAATATTGACACATTGGGCCCAATTTGGACCTTTTCACTTGAGTGTGTACTTACTTTTGTTGCCAGCAGTTTAGACATGAATGGCTGTGTGTTGAGTTATTTTGAGGGGGCAGCAAATTTACACTGTTATACAAGCTGTACACTCACTGCTTTATATTGTAGCAAAGTGTCATTTCTTCAGTGTTGTCACATGAAAAGATATAAATAAAATATTTACAAGAAAGTGAGGGGTGTACTCACTTGTGAGATACTGTAACTGTATATACCCATACCTGGCTGATGTCCCTGGAAGCTGGAAATCACTGAAGTAGACACCACTACTCCAGGGATCATCACTTGCTTCTGGATCCCACACCGAGCAGCTGCCCTCCTGCATTGTGAACCCAGGAGGTCAGCTGACTGGCACGGGTGCCATTAACTTTTTTGCATTCAGTGAATGAGTGTAAAGAATTCTCTGATTGGATGAGGTGTAGGGTGTGATGTCGCCACCCCATCCAATCAGGGAAGGCTTTGCATTCATTCAGAAAATGCAATGCATCTGAATAGCCCCTGTGCAGAGTATCTGACCTAGAGTTGAGAATGCAGCTTGCCAGCCGCTAAGCACAGAACCAGGAAGCAAGTGGAGATCACTGGACCAGTGGTGTACATGATTTTCAGCTTCGAGGGGCATCAGCCAGGTATGGTATATACATTGGTCCAAGCTGGACCAATGTAATAATGTATAAAATATCAATACCTGAAATTCATCTTAAATGGAATATTTTATCCAGCTAACTGGAAGCTACCCTCGCCCATAGGATAAACTATGCCCAGCAAATAATGTGGCTTGCAAGTAGGTCAATAGCAGTTGCTTTAACCAAAGGATACTTTTTTCCTTCTTTTTAGTTTAAACCCCAGCTAGGTAGAGTCACCTTCTCCATTTGTCCTGGTGACCATTGTCATTGAGACAGATAGTGATGAGAATTCCAAAATTTTACAGGTACCAGAACAAAAAGTGATGGTAAATCTTTCACTAGGAACAACTGTTCTGGCGATGACTGTCTAGAAGAGTAATTCTGACTTTGTAGAGACTTCATATCTCTTCAAGCTGCATCCCTGGTACAGGAAGTAAATTGATATCTCGCCAAAGGGGATACGGAAAGCCAAACTTTTTTTTTTTTTAATAAATAAAAGTGCTTTTAATCTTTCCCTACTCTATCCAATATTTACAAACAAGATTTTGGCTATAGTTACACTTTGCCCATTCCGAATTCTAATTCCGTGCAATGGTTAATGAAGACCTAGAAAAATAGTGACTAAATATTATATGAAGAAGACTGTACATATCTTCGTGAAGGCACAAGTATAAATAAAGTAGATGTAAACCCTCACCATATACCCAGTGAAGTGAACCGCCTCAGATGATACACAGAGATAAAAAAACAAATCCTTCTACATAAAAGTTTTACTTGTATACCTGCCGTCTTCAGCTTTCTACACTCTTTAGAAAGTGAAGATCCTGTTGGAAATATTGTTTCCTGATCCAGCAGTGGGAGGGAGTCTGGGCATACACTGTGTGTAAGATGATTGGAGGGAAGGCACACACCCCCACTCCACATAGGCAGAGGAACTAAAAAGTTGCTGAGCTGTAGTCTGAATAGACAAGCTCTCTGCTAATCTCCCTCTAAGCTCCCACCCCAACAAATTTTCAGCTGCTTCTATCTCCTGTGTCAGAGAACTTGTCAGAAGTTATGTTGATAACAGAGGAACAGAGCAGCAGAAAGAGACTGACTTTGGAGGGAGATAAGTAAACACTACAGATATATGTGCCCAAGTCAAATCTTACAACCACTTAAAAAAAATAACCCTATTGAAGGAGGAATGTTTTTGGCTCCCAAAATGCATTGGCCGTATTATGTGATCAACTAAAACAAATACATTTATCTAATATTAATTTTTTTTTTGTTTTGGGGCTCCTTTCTATATTTCTGTGGCTTGAGTCACTTCCAGGTAACCCAACCATGTTGTAGGACAGTGACCCAACCAAAGCTAGCAAGCTTATTTGAAAGTTTCCTTTTGCTTGAACTCATTAATAATGTTTTTTAAAGTCCCAGCGCCCTTCTAATATGCCTTTCTAAAGGCCATGTCACAGATGCCTTCCTATACAGAGTTAGTCTATTTACCCATACAGCATTGCTGGCATGGCTGTCATAGCTCAGTAAGCCTATAGATGATATCTGGGACCAGGGGTGAAGACTATAGGATATTTTTATTACTGAACAGTTCCATGTACTGACAAGACAGCCGGGCCAAGAAAGATAACTCAATATAGGTTCAGTAGAGATACTGAGACTTCAGAGGACAAAAAGGGTCAATAATACAAGATAACAATGCTGGGCATGGGAGACATAAGGTTCTAGCAGGTGTGTGGTTAAAGAAAAACCAATTGACACTGCATCCTATCAATCATCCAGACATTTGTTAACACTGTGTGAACGTGTAAAGACACAGTGCTGTACTTCAATAGGAAGAACTTCTCACAAGATAAATTAATGTCAATGCACAGGAATGTTCCCAGCAATTAGTAGGTATTTGACGTTGGATATTTTAGATCATGAACATATGTCATAGCAGTAAGATTATGCACCCTGAACAAAATGGAAATTCAATTAAGTGCAATTTTGTTTAATGTTTTAGTGCTATAAAATGAAGAAGTGGAAGGGTACAGCCAATTATGCATGGCTTCTCCTGTTTGCAGCGATGAGGTTCTCTGTATGAATCCCGGTCAGGATATTCTCCGCATGAATTTTTTATGTTTCCTCTCGTATTTGTGTGGGTTTCCACAAAGACAGGTTGGCAAGTTAATTATTCCTGTCCAAATTGGATCATTGTGTGTGGGTTAGAGACCTATTTCACACTGCCGCGACTTGAGTCACGAGATTTTGCCAAGATTTAAGGGAATGCCTGTGTAAACTTGAGGTCTATGGACCTCATCTTGCATCAAAGTCAGACCAAAGTAGTACAGGGACTACTTTGAAGTCGCACAGATATGAAATGTACTCATTGGAAATCATGGGGTACAACTGTGAAAGGGGCCTTAAGGGTACATACTGATGTAACTGTACAGTATACAAAGCACTACATACATTGCTGGTGCTAAAAAAAATAAAATAAAAAAAATGCCTGTATTAAATGAATCAATTAATAAATAGAACAGAGGTCTGCATTTGTAACCTCTCAGTTTTAAATTATATGGCAGAGTTGACACTATTGAGTTGATTTACTAAAACTGGAGAGTACAAATTCTGGTGCAGCTGTGCAGGGTAGCCAGCCAGCTTCTAACCTCAGCGTGTTCAATTAAGGCCCGGTTCACACTGGTGCGACATGTGCTCTGACTTTGACAGCACAAGTCGCATGACAAGTCACGACCCTTTAAGTGCAATGGAACCGTTCTAATACGAGCGACTTAAATCACTCAAACTTAAAAAAAGGTTTCTGCACTACTTATGGTGCGACTCTGGCATGCCTTGCATTGACTTCTGTTAAAGAAGTCATATGAAAGTTGTGCCGTAGTCAGGCTGGGATGTCGGCTTTAACATCGCATGGAAGTGTGAACTGGGCCCAGAGGATAAGTTCACCTTTGGGGACATGTTAGTATGTTCCACCCACTTTGTAGCTCACTGCTACAGCCGCTGCCTGCTCTGCTACCTGTAGTGGACAGCAAGTGGGGGATCTTCTCCCCCCTGCTTGCTGTCACAATTTTTTTTTTCCTTTTAAAGAGTTCTGTGAATAGAAAACTACAAGTCCCAACAGCCTTTTTGGCTGTCTGCTTGTAGTTTCAATAGACCACCATGGCTGTTGAGCACACTGGTAGTTCATTCTCTCTTCCAGTCAGTGTGCATCTGTCTGTGTCTGTCTAAGAGGTACAAGCAGACAGATACAGAGACAAGTCTGCAGGGGTCCTGCATGGCACCTGTGCTTTGCTGATTGCAAATGCAATGCAATACAGGCTTCAAGTAAAAAAAAAATAAAATAAAATAAATGCACTATTTTTTATCTGCAAAAAGGTGTGCGTTTATTCATCTTTTAAAAGGTGAATGTATCCTTACAGCTTTTGACAAAAAATTGGTTTCTATGCAGAGCAGCAAAGCTAAAAACAGCTCAGGCAGGCTGAGGAGGCAGCCTACAGAAATGGGGACAGAACCCTGTACAACTAGACTAGAAATGTGCTAACAAAAGAGCTCAAAGGAGCAAAGAGGAGCTGTCCTGACAAACTAATTTTTGCCAATAACCCAGCATCAGTTTCAAGAGGCCAACAAAGCCTCTTCCCTCGCACATCTTCAACCATTCCCCTTGGCAAAGCAGGGGACACCCCTTCGTAGTTCTCAGACATTGCGGAAGGGAGGTGAGGTTTTCGTAAATCATAATCTTGCCACAGGGTTCCATTTAAAGTAATTGAACCAATTTAATGAAATTTGGACCAAAGCTGAATGGGGATAGGAGACTAAATTGGTAAAGAACCCCCTTATACTGATTTTAGAACAGCTTGGGATGAATCCAGTCTGATCATTACTCACCAGATGAGAGATCACCCCGTCCAAAAGCCAGGACTTTAGCAAGGATTTTTTTTTTTTTTTTTTTTTAACCTTGATTGAAGAGATGGGGCAGTAGGACCGGCACATGGTGGGTCCTTATGGGGTTTCCCATCACATGCATAGGAGGTAATACTCCTGCCTATAGGGCCACTTCAAAACACATTAAATACAAGCAACAGCTGAAACATGCTATACCACTGAGATGGAACACTGTACAGTAGATTTATATAGAGCAGTGGTTCTCAACTCCTGTCCTCAGGACCCACTAACAGGCTAGGTTTGCAAGATAACTGAAATAAATCACAGGTGATCTCATTTGCTGCTCAGTGATTGCAGTATTCTTAGTCTGCATCTCCCCAAGGTAATACTTAAAATCTGGCCTGTTAGTGGGTCCTGAGGACAGGAGTTGAGAACCACTGATATAGAGAGTAGGTGGAGGTAAAAGCAACCAAAATCTCAGTTGGGCTCAAAAGCGTGGCCCAAGTGGTCCAAAACCAGGGGAAAAGAAATAGGGGCATCTTCGGGCCAAGCTAAGTAGTCCAGTAACTTACTTGCCCTATTTTCAAACGCAAACGTTTTGTGGGAAGTATATAGTTGTTTCTTTCTTGGTGTGTTGAGTAAAAGCAATGTTTTACACATTTCTTGTAGCTGCCCAAAGCATATAGGTATACTAATGCCGTGTACACACGACCGGACTTTGACAGCAAAGGACCAACGGAACGAATCCGCCAGACAATTCGATCGTGTGTGGGCTTCATCGGACCTTTAAAAAAAAAAAAAAAAAGACGGACTTTAGAAATAGAACAGGTTTCAAATCTTTCCAACGGACTCGAGTCCGGTCGAAAAATCCGTTCGTCGGTATGCTAGTCCAACAGACAAACAACGACGCTAGGGCAGCTACGGGCTATGAACTTCCGTATTCTAATCCGGTCGTACGTCATCACGTTCGAATCAGTCGGACTTTGGTGTGATTGTGTGTAGGCAAGTCCGTTTCGTTGGAACTCCGTGGAAAAGTCCTTCGGAGTTCAGTATGTCGAAATTCTGGTCGTGTGTACACGGCATTAGATGGACAAGAGGCATACTCCTGCTCTGCCAACAGCATCTCTTGTTCTGTGGGTGCTGCAAGTGCTTTCATATTTTTCCTAAGGATTCCAGTTTTGACATAAAGGAGCCATGTGCAGTAGCCCTACATGCCTCCCAAACATTAATGGAGGTGATGTGGTCTCTGCATCTCCAATGATCAGAGATCTTTTTGGCGTGTTCTCCATTCATCGCCAAATCACAGAGCCAATATGAATTTGGTGCCTGAGATGGAAGGAGTTGCAACTTAATAGACAGGGGAGCAGGGTTTGAAAAGGCCTCTGGGCAGGTCAGTAATACTTGACACCAGAGGCAGAAAGGACAAGGTAGTAAAGGCCATATCTATTTTGGACACGCAGTTATGAGAATGTGACATGAAAAACTGCTGCCATTCAGATGCTTCCCCCCCCCACACATTCACCAACTCATACCTATGTATCCAATTTGTAAATCCACCCTGAGGCCTACTTGAACCACCCAAGTGGTCCATTGCTGTGTCGGGAACAGCATTAAAAGTTCCCCACAAATAGAAAAGGTCCACCTGCCAAATGCAAAGGGTTGTTCTATTTAGGAAGTCCATAACAAGAGGAGGAGGGCATATATATTGACCAGAGCCTCAATGTTCCTACTTAGCAACAATTGGATTTGTAATGAAGGATGGTTTGCCTTCCATAATCAGACAAAGTTTAGCTGGGATCATCTAGGGGAAGCCCCTGGGAGGTGGCTGTCTGGGAGAAGTATGATGGGCGCTTTCAATCACAAATACAGAAGATACATTTAGATTAGGCAAGTGTCATGCAGTCATTTCACAAGAGAAACCCACGCAATGTAGATTGTGACAAGACCTATTTTTCAAGGTTGTCCAATGTAAACGAAATGTCAGATAACTCTTTAGTGGAGTCCCCAGAGGAGGCAGTCAGAGGAGATCAAGTATCTTTCAGTGTACCAATTCGCTCTTCTACAGCCACTGTACATTCTCTTAAAAGGTTAAAGCCTTGTTTAAGAAGGTATGGTCCCCATCTGTGTTGTCAGAGGTGCCAAACCTTTTAAAGAGCGAGTGCCACTTTAGCGACTTGGTAACTGGTCGCAGGCCACAATGAGTGGAGCAGGTAGATGACAGGTCCATGTCCACTCTGCATATGCAGGGCAGACACAGTCCATGCTATTTTATGGGCCCTATGATCTGATCTGCCCAGACGGAAGGGGACGGATCTCCTTCTGTTCTTTTTTTAGTGGATCGGATTGGAGGGAAAACGGGTGTAAACGGACACAAGGTTACACCTGCCGCTCTATACAAGTGAATGGTGGGCCCGAATGGGTCCGCCTGTCTGTTTTTCAGGCATGTGAAAGGGGCTTAAGGCAGCTTTCACACAGATGCACTGTGGTGTACACACACCGTGGCTGCAGCGCAGTGCGCCTGTGGCTTTTCTGCGCTTTGCCATCGACTTCATTGGTTCAGTGCAGGTAAACCGCAGGTGCACTTCCGTTTGAACCAGTTTGAAAGCAGCCTAGTAACCACTGCAGAAGAGATGTGCTCAGCTCATATATACCATGTGATTTTCGAATATAAAAACTGACCTTTAATAATCTTTTATTCAGGAATGTCCCTTGCTACAGGTATCGCTGGCTGTCGCTGTCCCAGTGCAATGGGTATCACTCAGCCTGTGGTAGGAGCTGGCGATATACAGGGAACATCACCTTATGCCTCCCCAGGCTTGCTTCCTCTGACGCCGGCTCCATTCAGAACACGGATGCTCTGGGATAGTGGGTTGGGATTCTGCTCTGGGCTTGCCGACCCACAATCCCAGAGCAGGAGGTCACGGGCCAGTGGTTGGGCACCTCTGCTTTAGAGAATCTGTGTCCATTATCTGGATAAGTGTAGGCTCTGACTGTATTTGCCTCGCTTACCTCTATCTGGTGCTAATGTTCAGTGGAGTCCACAAGCTGTTCAGGGTGTACAGGAGAGAGTTCTCCAACTATGAATCTGCAGACAAGAAAGTGCCTTGGGTCCCTTGCAACTCTGGCTGGAATACAGCTGCCCGTGGGCTGTCACCACCTTGCCGCACATTTACAGCCAAGGACTACTTCACCCGGCCAATTTTGAGATGCACCTAAATTTCGGCGCCCGAAAATGATGTTATCTGCATTTTGGCACTAGAGAAAAAGGTGCCGATAATGGTGCTGAGAGCGCACGCAATTTTGCTGCTATTTTACTGTGCTTATGGTGTTTTTCATAGGTCATGTGACTCAAAAACGCCATAAAAAAAAAAAAAAAAGTAACACGGATGCATTATTGATGATGATGATGCATTCCTGCTGCATTTTTTGTTGTTTTTTTTTTTTTTTTTTTAAATGCAGCATGAAAGATTTAACACCACAACAGAAGCACAACGGACCAGTGTGAAGCCATACATAGAATTTAAAAGGATGCATTTTTCTTGCGCTAAAGGTGCCGATCATGGCTGACATTCATATTCATGATATTAAAAGTTGAATAGAATACAGTTCTGTATAAAAAAAAAAAAAATGATATATGTGTGCGTTTTTTTTTTAAACTGTCATTTTTTGGTTTTGGCCAAGTGCATCCTGAATTGTCAGCCCCAAAATTTCCATTCGGTGCACCTCTAATTTTTTACCATGGCACCACCTCTTGAGGTAGTCCATGGTCAGAGGGTGCTGTGCAGCTGAAAAACAGTGAGCTAACACTGCAGGATGGGCTGAAGAATGTAGTGGAGTCAGCAGGGCTATGGACCTGGAATCTTGTGGTATGCCATCAGGCCACTCCCCCTTCTTTATAATGTCACTTTCACTAGAAAGGGCTTCTACGCTCTCATAAAAATGAATTACAGAAAAGCCTGTCAATGTTTGGGGCTTCCTGTGTGCAGCTCAACATTACCTGGGTGAGATGTTCACTTCTAGGACCCAAGGCTTCAGATTCTCATCTAGCATAATGTCAAAGCCAAAGAGCTCATGACAGCTGCGTGGGTTCTGGGCATACATCTTCACCAGGCTGTTCACATACGGCTCAGACCTAAGATAAAAGAAAACATTTTTTTTTATACATATTATCAATCAGTAAATAGAACACCATTGTAAAATTTCCCCCTGGAGTTATGTTATAGAATTAGATAAACTATTATTTTATTTTTTTAAATGACACTTTTTTGTTATTTAGGACCCAACTAAAAACTTTTAAAATTACCTTAAATGTGCATCCAAACAGAAAAGTTAGTTGAAAGTTTGAGGTTTATTTAAATTTTTTTTTCCTTTTAAAAAAAAAAAAAAAAAAAAAAAACACAAGGAGTACAGTAAAACATCCTGTCCCCTACCAGTATGGTGCAGAGGAGAACCGTGGCTGGTTTTTAACAAAGAACTAAGATTTTCTGCAGCTTTTGTTTTAATGCACAAAGTTTATTCAGCTGATTTAAAAGAGAACCATGTTTTTTTTTTTCATTTAATAATCATACTTACCCTAGGTGGCTGCAGCATCTCTCCAATGCTGCATCTGTCCCCCGGCGCCTCTAAGACCGAGAACCGAGCGATCTAACACCAATGTTCGCTCGGTTCTCAAAGCTCAGTCACCGCTCTCTGCTCAGTGTCAGTCAGCAGCGCTCTGACCAACCCCCCCCTCACTGGAGCCATGGAGGGGGAGGGGAGCAGCCAGCTCAGGCTCTTAGTGGCTCACTGAGAGGCTGAGTCAGGTGCCGGTCCAGGCATGTGGGCAGATCCCGACTCCATTGTCGCGATCTTGCCCGGGCCTGGACCGCCTCTGTGACATCAGCCGACAGCCAACACGAGGTTTGGCTGTACTTCTCCTTTAAGACACAAAGCATTTGTGTCTTAAAGGCTCCTTTAAGACACAAAGCATGAAAGCATTTCAATCAAGAAGGGCAGCACTCCATTCACACCAATGCATTAGAATGCAAGTGCTGCACAGCAGGGCAGCATATGACTAAAAACCCATATTACTTTATAAACAAGACACCTAAAGTGCATCCAGAAAGTATTCACAGCGCTTCAATTTTTTTACATTTTGTTATGTTATAGCCTTATTCCAAAATGGATTAAATACATTATTTTCCTCAAAATTCTACAAACAATACCCCATAATGACAACGTGAGAGAAGTTTGTTTGAAATCTTTGCAAATTTATTTTAAAAAATCCCATGTACTTAAGCATTCACAGCCTTTGTCATGACACTCAAAATTGAGCTCAGGTGCATCCTGTTTCCACTCATCATCCTTGAGATGTTTCCACAACTTGATTGGTGTCCACTCGTGGTAAATTCAGTTGATTGAACATGATTTGGAAAGGCACACACCTGTCTATATAAGGTCCCACAGTTAACAGGGCATGTCAGAGCACAAACCAATCTATGAAGTCCAAGGAATTGTCTGTAGACCTCAGACAGGATTGTATCGAGGCACAAATCTGTGGAAGGGTACAGAAAAATGTCTGCAGCATTTAGCACAGTGGCCTCCATCATCCGTAAATAGAAGAAGTTTGGACCCACCACGACTCTTCCTAGAGGGACCGCCCGGCCTAACTGATCGGGGGAGAGGGCCTTAGTCAGGGAGGTGACCAAGAACCAGTTGGTCACTCTGACAGAGCTCCAGCATTTTTGTGGAGAGAGGAGAACCTTCCAGAAGAACCACCATCTCTGGAGCACTCCACCAATCAGGCATGTATGGTATAGTGGCCAGACGGAAGCCACTTCTCAGTAAGAAGGAACATGACAGCCCGCCTCGAGTTTGCCAAAAGGCACCTGAAGGACTCTCAGACCATGAGAAACAAACTTCTCTGGTCTGATGAAACAAAAGATTAAGGAAGAAACCAGGCAACACTCATCACCTGGCCAACACCATCCCTACAGTGAAGCATGGTGGTGGCAGCATCATGCTGTGGGGATGTTTTTCAGCAGCAGGAACTGGGAGGCTAGTCAGGATCGACGGAAAGATAAATGCAGCCAATGTACAGAGACATCCTTGATGAAAACCTACTCCAGAGCGCTCTGGACCTCAGACTGGGGCGAAGGTTCATCTTCCAACAGAACAACGACACAGCCAAGATAAAAGGAGTGGCTACAGGATAACTCTGAATATCCTTGAGTGGCCCAGCCAGAGAACAGACTTGAACCCAATTGAACATCTCTGGAGAGATCTGAAATTGGCTGTGCACCGACGCTCCTCATTCAATCTGATGGAGCTTGAGAGGTCCTGCAAAAAAAGAATGGGAGACACTGCCCAAAAATAGGTGTGTCAAGCTTGAAGCATCATGCTCAGAAAGACTTGAGGCTGTAATTGGTGGTAAAGGTGCTTCAACAAAGTATTGAGCAAAGGCTGTGAATACTTATATACTTATGTAGAGTACATAGCTTTTTTTCATTTTAATAAATTTGCAAAGATTTCAAACAAACTTCTTTCACGTTGTCATTATGGGGTATTGTTTGTAGAATTTTGAGGAAAATAATTAATTTAATCCATTTGGGAAAAAGGTTGTAATATAACAAAATGTGGAAAAAGTGAAGCGCTGTGAATACTTTCCTGGATGCACTGTATATTGATGTGGAGAACAAATGAGGAGAGTCCCAAGAGAACATCGTAGGGAGCCCCCCCCAAGTTTGTTCAATTAAACCAACCTCTGTCATCCTTTTACCATACAAGAACCCTTGAAATAGTTCAGGTCTATGGGAACAACTGCTTAAAAACTGTTTACTGAAGGTTAGTGGGAAAAATGCCCTTCACATTGGTGGTAATTAGGAAGCAATCCCCTTCTAGTGATGGTCAGATTTTCACCTTCACAGGTAAATAAAAGGATTACTCAGCCAATTAGCGCTGGCTCTGGAACTATGAAGGCACAATTAAAATAGGAGGTTAAACAGCCACAGTTCAAGGTACCCCTTGGACAGTGATGGCGAACCTTGGCACCCCAGATGTTTTGGACCTACCTTTCCCATGATGCTCATGCACTTTGCAGTGTAGTTGAGCATCATGGGAAATGTAGTTCCAAAACATCTGGGGTGCCAAGGTTTGCCATTACTGCCCTAGGATTACACAGAACCCTGAATGAGAGCAGCAGGATATCAAGAATAAATTTCTACTGAATTGGCACCAACTTTGCACACACAAAAAAATAGTAGTCAGGGGTGCTCAACCTGTGGCCCGTGGAGCACTCCGATGTGGCCCGTAACCTCAAACCAGGGAAGCGCATGCCCAGGGTCGGCAACCCATTGATCGCGATCTGGGCTTGCCGACCTGCCAAGAGTGAACTACTATTAGGCCGTTTTCACACTGACACACAGGTGCAGCGTAGTGCACCTGCGGCTTTCCTATGGCTTAGCTGCACTGAGCCAGACTATTACATCTTGTGGGTTTGGTGAGCTTTCAGAAAGTGCACTATACCCACAAGATATAATAAAAAGGCCTATGGCAAAGCATGGCTTAATCGCAGAAAAACCACAGGTACAATGCGTTGCATCCGTGGCACAGGTAAACCGTGCAACGCATCAGTGTGAAAAAAGCCTTACAGGGAGCTCAGGACAAAAAGGTGCTTAATTACATTTGTGCTTTGGGGGGGGGGGAGGTAAAACCTCATAGCTGAGGCGTGTTTTTACCGCACTCTCCCGCCAGCCCCACCCTCTGGTGTAGTGCCAGGGGTCGCAATGGTGACCCGCCCCTTACTCCAGGCGGCCTGTACAGCCTCCCTGTCACAATCTGTTTTCCACTTGGACAGGAGGGGCAGAATATAGAGGAATGGATCCTCTCCATTTTCCTTCTACAAACGCAGAAAGCTGGCTTTTCCTCCCTTAAATCCTGCCGGCATTCAGCGGCTGCAGGAGGAAAATATTCATTATGCTATTGAAAATAAAAAACTCGAAATTCGGAACCATTTCATTGTGGCCTGCGACCGGTTACCAAATCACTAAGTGACTCTCCCTCTTCAAAAGATTGAGCGCCCTTATAGTAAGAGAAGTTGGCCCAAGAACTCCAAACTCACGCAATTATTGTCTTTATCACCATTTCTTTGATCTTCTCCCAGATTTTCTCACTGCAGAATCCCTTCTGGTTGAGGTAGGTCCACAATGCCTTGAGTGCCCTGCACAAAGAAAGGGGTTTTTATATCTGCTTTATCATAGTTCGATAATACTGGAAAAAAAAAAAAAAAAAAACGCAACAAAAGCGAGCTGCATTTGAGTTAATCCAAAATTAATACAACCACCAATCCTATTCCAGCTCCCATACTCCTTCTGCAGGTTAGAAAATAAGCAAAACAATCATACACTTCTATGGCTGACACCAGTGTCTGAGACCGTGTTCTTTGGAACCCCAGGGCTTCTCTAGGAGGTGTCTAGGGGGCTCCTGGTGCACTGAGCAATTTCCACCTCTCAGAAAATTGACCACTGACACCAGTTACCTTTTTAAGGAGGGCAAAATTCTAATTGATCGCCAAAGTGTGGAGCATTTTTCCCCACTGACCACTAGTGTAATGGGGCTCTTCTTCCAATGACCACCAACGTAAGGCAGCCTTTCTCCAATGACCACCAATGAAAAAGGGGTGTTTTTCCACCGACCAAAAATGTAAGTGGATCTGACTCTCCGACAACCACTGCAAGAAGGTGGTCCTCCCACTGACCACCAATGGAAGGGTACACTTCTCCCACTGACCAATGGGATGGTCCAATTTCCACTCGCCACCACTGTAAAGGGACACTTTTCCACTGACCAGCAATGTAAGCGGGCATCGCTTCTCCCAGGCTTCCCCTGCTCAGTGGCGGCTTCCCCTGCTCTCCAAGGGCATCTTGGTGGCTTCCGTTTCCTCCCTCCTCCTTGGCGGCCTATTGGGACTCCTCTTTTTGGCCAGTCAGAAGACAGGTGTCAGACGCTGTTGTAACACCTGGGTGGGCTCGAAGCGTAATGCTCTGCGCCAAGAGCCCACTCTATTTTGAAGCCTCCGGCTCTAATCAGGTGCACAAAAAAAAAAAAAAAAAAAAAAAAAAAAAAAAAAAAAAAAAAAAAAAAAAAGCAAAAAAACAAAAAACAAAAACAACAAAAAAAAACACCCTCCGCCGCTGTAATTCATGCGCCCGGCGTCCTGAAAGGAGCCGGATACATGAATAGGGGGTGGCGGGCGTGGATAGAGGCGGGGGCACTCGGGCGTCCCTAATGGATGGGCCGCCACTGGTGAGGGACACTACAGTTTTCATCGGCGATTTTTAGGGTTAATTATAATCCATAATTGAATCAGTTACTGAAATAATTTTTTGTATGAAACAGCCCTAGGTGTCAAATACAGGAAGCATGCCAAATTTCTTAAGTCTTTTATATATCCTTATACATACAGCTTACCGTTCATGGTAAAGTACTGTGAGGTGTAGATATAATTATTAGCAGGGAGTCCCCGGGACATTAGGGTTACTTCAAGGGCTGCTATGTGGTAAAAAGGGTGGAAAAAGTTGAACGACCATGTTTTTTTCCTTTGTTTTTTTTATGAATTAAATAAAAATATTTAATAACGGATATATCAGCATGGCTGTTGCACCACTTCCTTAAACTAAGGTTCTCTCTAACAAAGCGCAGAGTTCGTGCATTGTACTTAGAGAGTGTTCCTTATTAGTGAAACAAAAACAGATCTCATAAAAACGGATAAAGAAAATTAGTTGCCATCATTCCTGTACCCCCAAGGCAAGGTGGACAAGCGAGGGGTGGGTGGAGAATCTTTGTTAATTTGAGATGCCATTTTACATGCTCTAATATGTTGTGGTTTCTACTACAAATCACATCATGCCATTTGACTTTGGAGGAGGAGCCATTTGACTTTGAAACGCATCGGATACCTATATGTGATCTCTGCATTTATAACAAAAAAATAAGCATATACAGTGGGGACAAAAGTATTCAGACCCCCTTAAACTTTTCACTCTGTTATATTGCAGCCATTTACTAAAATCATTTAAGTTCATTTTTTCCTCATTAATGTACACACAGCACCCCATATTGACAAAACACACAGAATTGTTGACATTTTTGCAGATATATTAAAAAAGCAAAAAACAAATATCACATGGTCCTAAGTATTCAGACCCTTTGCTGTGACACTCATATATTTAACTCAGGTGCTGTCCATTTCTTCTGATTATCCTTGAGATGGTTCTACACCTTCACTGGAGTCCAGCTATGTTCGATTATACTGATTGAACTTGATTAGGAAAGCCTCACACCTGTCTATATAAGACCTTACAGCTCACAGTGCATGTCAGAGCAAATGAGAATCATGAGGTCAAAAAGGAACTGCCTGAAGAGCTCAGAGACAGAATTGTGGCAAGGCACAGATCTGGCCAAGGTTACAAAAAAATTTCTGCTGCACTTAAGGTCCCTAAGAGCACAGTGGCCTCCATAATCCTTAAATGGAAGACGTTTGGGACGACCAGAACCCTTCCTAGAACTGGCCGTCCGGCCAAACTGAGCTATCGGGGGAGAAGAGCCTTGGTGAGAGAGGTAAAGAAGAACCCAAAGATCACTGTGGCTGAGCTCCAGAGATGCAGTCAGGAGAAAGTTGTAGAACGTCAACCATCACTGTAGCCCTCCACCAGTCGGGGCTTTATGGCAGAGTGGCCCAACGGAAGGCTCAGTGCAAGACACATAAAAGCCTGCATGGAGTTTACTAAAAAACACCTGAAGGACTCCAAGATGAAAAATAAGATTCTCTGGTCTGATGAGACCAAGATAGAACTTTTTGGCCTTAATTCTGAGCGGTATGTATGGAGAAAATCAGGCACTACTCATCACCTGTCCAATACAGTCCCAACAGTGAAGCATGGTGGTGGCAGCATCACTGGTTGCAATTGAGGGAAAGATGAATGCAGCCAAGTGCAGGGATATCCTGGACGAAAACCTTCTCCGGAGTGCTCAGGACCTCAGACTGGGCCGAAGGTTTACCTTCCAACAAGACAATGACCCTAAGCACACAGCTAAAATAATGGAGTGGCTTCACAACAACTCCGTGACTGTTCTTGAATGGCCCAGCCAGAGCCCTGACTTAAACCCAATTGAGCATCTCTGGAGAGGCCTAAAAATGGCCGTCCACCAACATTTACATCCAACCTGACAGAACTGGAGAGGATCTGCAAGGAGGAATGGCAGAAGATCCCCAAATCCAGGTGTGAAAAACTTGTTACATCTTTCCCAAAAAGACTCATGGCTAGGGGTGCAACAGATCGTCACCGATCCGTGATCTGAACGGTTCAACCTGTTCGGATCGGCACACATGTAAGGGGGTCTGTATACTTTCCGTCCCTACTGTACATACTGTATTTTGTGATTTTGTATCTACTTTATGTGAACTTTTATGTTACTTGTACATCACATTTTATGGAATTAAAATAAAAACGTATAAACTACTTTTTTTGAGTGTTTAAAGTCCCACTCAATGGGGGAATTTAACCCCTGATAGTATCAATCTTCGGTAGGTCTCTACCCTGTCAACATTTTGTGATTTATGCAGATAGCAGAGGAAGGAGGCAGCAGACAGAAATTACAATTAGTGCTCTGGTTTGAGACAAGTACACAATAAATAGGGACATGCTTTGTTCATATTTTATTTCTGAGGTTTACATTCACTTTAAGACATTGTCATTTCACCCATTCAGGGCAGCGAAACATATCTGCCCAAATATCCCCAGGCATTTTTCCTAAGCTGGGCATACATTAGTACAGGGCTCAAAATTTCAAGTCCTGAGCTACTATCTAGGCCTTAAGGAGTTACTTGTCAGCAGTTGCCCCACCCAATCCCTACCCTGCCCCTAATTCCACCCTCGTAAATTATCTCATGAAATGACACGGTTAAACGTTTTATGCAGAAGTTACAAAAATAAACAACTTTAACAATATTAACATAAAAGCATATTTAAGTGATCTGTGATAAATAAAATGATAAAATATTATTGGCACTGTACACATTAGTGTCTTGTTAATTAAATATTTTAATGCTATATTAAATATAGCATTCAAAAAAATTAAAACCAATGAATGACATTTTCAATTATTTAGGATAGAAAGACTTACAGCAAAGCACAGAACTGGACAGTTAACTTTTCCTATTAACAAGCTGGTGTTTTGCTGCCAGTTGGTCCGAGCAACCAATCACCAGCTTGGTAATGGGAAAAGTAAACTTTGACAGCTCCCGTCCTCCTCCTCCTCCCTGCCCCCTCTAGTTTTTTTGCCAACTCAGGCTGTATGCCAGGCCCTGCTATAAGAATGACAGGGGGTGAAGGCAGGGAGGAGAATTGGCTCCCATTTAACCCGGCATGCAAGGGGCAACTGCCCCCCTCTCCGATGCGGCCCCACACTTGCCCTCAGCTCATTTCCACTCGCCCAATGCAAGCAGGCGAGTGGATATTTTGAGGGCTGCATTAGTAGATCTGCAAATCACCGCTAGAAATTTGATCACTCGAGAATAAAATTTCCATCCCCGCTGCTTATAATTTTCTTGTCACAGCGGGCAAAAAAACAACGTGGATTTGACCTCACTAATAATTAGACAATCATACAAAAATTCCTAACAGATCATTTTCAACCGAAATTCTACTAGTGTATGGCCAGCTTTTGAAGCGGAGACAGGGGAGAACTCTAAGGAAATGAACATTTGCTCTTAGGTTGGACTGAAAGGCTCCTGAATTCCACTTTCATTTGTTCACCCCCAAAACTCACATGACATAAATGACCCTGGCTCAACATACCATTTATGTCCTTGGCAAGCTGTCTCATCTGTGTTGGCCTTGTAGTCTACATTTTTCTTATTGACGCTGTAGTTAGTTAAGTGCATGAACTTGTTGCTCAGACTTTTTAAGGAAGAGGAATACCTGGGAAGACAGATGGTATAAGGATGACAAATTATACAGAGAACTATGGAGATATGTCTTGGTTAGGTCATGTAATGACCTATAAAAGTTTCATAATAAAAAAATTCTGATAGAAGAATGGCACCAAGTCCCCGACTGGTTGAGTACAGCCTCAGATTCATCCAATTTATGGAAATGGAATATGACTAGCCCCGTGTAGTCGTACAATGTAACATTCACTATAAAAGTAAATATGCCTTTTACAGAAATACTTGGCTGGAAAAGAGAAAAAAAAAGTCTGTATGCAGATATGGAACTCCCTCAATAGCTGCCACTTGATCAGAAATGACAGTATGTAAAAGAAAAGAGACCTACTTGCAGCTGGCAAATCGCACCAAGCCATCGGTAAACAGGTACACTCTCAGGGGGTCATAGGACGTCACGTAAACATAGATCCTCAAGTCAAACTTGCTGCCACTAATGAGGTAGGGTTTGTGCAGGTACCTGACATACAATGAAAGCCGAATATGCAAATCAGTGATTGTCAACATACAAGGTATAGGTGACCTTAAATGTGGCACCCGATAGAGGCACATAATATAGTTATTACATGTAATGTTACATAAAAGACTGTCATAAACTGAAGATTTACTAATATAAGTGGTCAGAGTAAGAGACAGCTAGAGACTAGGCACATGTTCAATGAAACTGCTAGAACAGGGGTCTCCAAATTTTCTAAGCAAAGGGCCAGTTTACCGTCCTTTGGGCTTTTGGGGGAGGGCAGAATGTGGCCAGTGGGAGTAGAAAATATCCCGGCGTCAGTGCTCCACCATTGGTTTTAACTGGAGGATTAGTGTCCTGTTAATCAATGAGTGCAACAATAGTGCCCCATTGATGGTGTCAGTAGGGGGAATGGCGCTCTGTCATTGGGGTCAGTTGGTGGAATAGATAAAAGGCAAGCAAAGGGCAACATCTGGCCCTCGGGCCGCAGTTTGGAGACCACTGTGCTATAAATTACTATTTTTAAAGGCCCATTTGCAAATCAATGCTCCAACTACCAACCACTGGGGCCTGAGGGATGCACTTCAAACACCAAAGGACCACATGTGGTCCTTGTGCCGCAGATTGGGCACCAAGGACGTAAATAATTGAACATGGACATTCATATCAGTACAGACTGCAGATCAGTCTAATGAGCTGCTGTTGCATCATATTATTTCTGTGATCTGCTAGACAAGTACAGAAGAATCTTACTGCTGATTGTAGGCAGCATACATGACGACTCTTAAAGACCAACTCCGGGAACGAAACAAATTTATCCCGGCTGTGCGTCGAAAATGTTAATTGCTCATTTATGTCTAGGGGGGAAAAAAAAGAAATATACTTACCCAAACCTCCCTGCAGGTAGATCAGTCCCCACAGCTTCTGCAATCCCCGCGCTCTAGAATTCTTACATCAGCTAGAACAGAGCTGGGTCCATAGCCCCGCTCCGAACATGAGAATGCTGAGGGACAGTACAACATCGGATCGGTGGGGAGCGAAGGATCAGGCAAGTAAAATGTTTTCTCTGCTAGACAAAATGAGCTTTTAAGGCTTGCAGTGCTAACACAGCCCCACTGCAAGGGGTCATTTTTATTCTGCCCAGAGTTGGGCTTTAAAAGGCTTATTCAATAAGGCAGTGCAGAGAGTACTTATGGCGTGTCAGGTTGCCATGATACAAGTTAGCAGTGTGTTGCCTACCTTTGTACCAGCAGTGGCCTCTTCTTAGGAAGCTGGCTCCACTTGTGTATAACCTGGATCCCCATTCCTCTGGCTGACGCTGGCTGAGAACAAAAGATACATCAAATTGTAATACAGATCTACAGAATGTATGAACAATCCAGTGCTTATTGTCAGCCTAAGAGCTTCTGAAGTCATTAGCATCCAAGGGATTTGCAGGACACCTGTTAGGAGAGACACCTGAAGGGTGCCATTGATGGCCTAATTCTGAAAAAGGCCACCGCTGGGAAAAAAAAAAAAAAAATCGTAATAAATTCTCTCGTTAAGATAGATTGTTTATTTTTAACAAAGATTAATTTTAGTACAGATACATTACATTTGTAACAGACGTATTGATCAATGCTCGTCTGTAGTCAAGTACAAGTAGTGAAACATACTTTGATCATACACGTCATCTACTGCAGGTGGAGCTGTAGATCTGTGTTGTGCTGTAAAACATTATATTCATGAACTTCAAATTTATAAACCGTACACCTTAACATGGCATAGGTGTTCAAGCTGAACGCCGGGATATGCAAATATTATCAAAGCATATTGTTCTTTGAACTTTGGATTGTTGTGCATTTCCTCTGGATCTGTGCAGTAATCCAATTTGAAACTTTACCTATGTGCAAAAGCTTCCTGTAATAAGGACCGCTCACTGCTGCCCTCTCTCCCTGTGTAGGGTGATTGGTCTTCTTCCTGCACCTTCCCAGAGTATTCTGCAGGCAGCCTGTTAGCGGTAAAGCACCGCTAGTTTTAGCAGCGCTTTACCATCGTTTTAGTGGCGCTTTTCGGCTGCTAGATGGACGCTTTTAACCCCAGCAAGCGGCTGAAGAAAGGGTGAAAAGCGTCTGTATTGTGGCACTGCCAAAGCGCTTTGCAGGCACTAAAGCGTCTGAAAAAGCCTCAGTGTGAAAGGGGTCAAAAGCAAACATTACATTGCAGCTTACTAATTTTTAGATACGATTGCTGCATTCGTTTTCTTTTTGTAGGATTTCTTTAGGGAGCAGGGGGGGTCAAGGCCTAGCCCTGCTGTGTGTCCATAAGACACAGGAGTGAGTATGCACGAGTGCCCCCATAGCAAGCGGCTTGCTATGGTGGGCACTGGGCAGGGGACCCGAGAAGAGGAGGATCGGGGCTGCTCTGTGCAAAACCATTACACAGAGCAGGTAAGTATAACGTGTGTTATTTTAAAAAAAAAAATAAGATTTACAATCACCTTAAGGAATAGCAGAAGAGAGGGTGAAATACAAACATCACATCGGTAGAGGAGTTGAGTAAAAATTAGGCAATTTTGCAAAATTTACATCAACTTAAAGCTGAGTTCCACCCAAAAGTGGAACTTCCGCTCATTGTACTCCTCCTCCCCTCCCATACCACATTTGGCAACTTTCGGGGGGAGGGGGGACAACATAACTGTCTTTCACAGGTATGCTTTCCCAACTTCCGGGAGTCTCAGCTGCGGGTATTGACGTCACCAGCCGGGCTCCCTCCTCCACCTGTCACCGGGCCAGGAGGAGGAGCAGAGCCTCACACATGCGCAGTAGGGTTCCCGGAGTGAAGCTGAAAGGCTGCACCGACGGCTTTCCTTACTCGCAATGGAGGCGAAATGCACCCGGCAGCCAATTGAAACATCAGCTGCGGTGCCGACATCGCTGGACTCCAGGACAGGAAAGTGTCTGATTTTTTAAAAAGTCAGCAGCTGCAGTATGTGCAGCTGCTGACTTTTAATTTTTGCAGCAGTGGGCGGACCTCCGCTTTAATTCCATCCCTTGTGCTTTCACAATATCTGGCCCCATACCGGCTTAACGATCCATTTTTGCCTTGTTCCCCCCTCCTCCCAAGCTTTCTTCAACAGCTTGATATCCTGAGGAAGAACAAATGACTGCGGTAAGAAGTTGAACTCTTTGCGCCCAAAGCGAGCCTGCATCTTTGACAAATTCCTCCAAAGGCGATCCTTCCGGCCAATCTGAAAGGACCCTGGGAAATGATTCAGCTGGAGAGAAAAAAAAAAAAAAGTTTAAAAAAAAAAAATAAATAAAAGTACGGCCTAGGCTTAGGATTTCTCAACCTTTTGAAAATGGAGGAACCCCTGAAATAACTTTCAGATCTTAACAGAACTCCAGCTAATATTACAAGAGACATTAGAATGAACAGCAAATTGTAGATCTAAGAACAAACAATATGGCATATTTAGTGCATACAACACTCAGGGCTGTTCTATACAATATTTTTGATAACATTACTGAAATTACAACCCCAATTATAAAAAAAGTTGGGATGCTGTGTAAAATCTACATAAAAAAAAAAAAAGACAGAATGCAATGGTTTGCAAATCTCAAACTCATGTTTTAACTGAGAAAAAAAACCAAAAAAAAACCCCCAAACAAATGGACCATTTTACCCACTTGCCCTTCAGAAGATTTACCCCTCCCTTTACGACCAGGCCATTTTTTGCGATACTGCACTGCCAAACTTTAACTGACAATTGTGCAGTCATGCGCTGCTGTACCCAAATAAAATTTATGCCTTTATTTTCCCCACAAATAGAGCTTTCTTTTGGGAAGAAAGACAAATTTTAAAAAATAAATAAATAAAAAAAGCCCCTTTAAATTTCTGATAGAATTAATATATATATGTACTAGGGGAAGGCATGGATCACAGGATCCATGCCTTCTATACTGAAGGATCGGTAGGTGCCAGCGGACCAGCTCTCACTGTGTATAATCACAGTGGGAGCGGGGCTGCTGGTAGCGCACATGCATGCCTCAGAAGTTCCACTTTATCCAAGTTACACAGTTGGCAAGTGGTAAAGAAAAGAAAAATCAGGCAATTTTGAAATTGATGGCAGTCTCAAAAATGTTGGGACAGGGCAAAAATAAACTGGCAAATAAGTGGTACATTTTTCAACTAATTCGGTTAATCGGCAACAGGTCAGTAACATAACTGGGTATCAAAAGAGCATCTTAGAGACTCAGTGTCTCAAAAGTATAGATGGGCAGAGGTTCATTAATTTGTGAAAAGCTCCATCTAAAGCATATCAACCCATTTCAGAATAATGTTCCCCAACATAAAAAAAAAAAAAAAATAAAAATCGCGAAGACTTGAAATATATCATCTACAGTACATATAAACATCAAAAGATTCAGAGAATTTGGAAAAATCTGTGCGGAAGGGACAAGGTCAAAACACGATGATCTTTGGGCCCTCAGACAGCACTGCATCTTCTCTGGGTAAAAGCTCATTTAAAATGGTCTGTTGCAAAGTGGAAAACCGTTCTGTGTCTCAGACAAATCAAAAATGGACATTCTTTGGCAGCCATGGGCTCCACGTCCTCCAGACTAAAGAGGAGAGGGACATCCCGGCTTGTTATCAGCACTCAATTCAAAAGCCTGCATCTCTGATGGCATGGGGGCACCATGAATGCTGACAGATATATCCAGGTTTTAGAGCAGCATACGCTCCCATCCAGGTGTTGTCCCTAGCAGGACAATGCTTAACCGTATATTACATCTATGACAACAGCTTGGCTTCCTACTACAGGCATAGTATCTGTCGAATGTGACCCATTCAAGTGAACGGGGCCGCTCTGCAACCATATTAAGGGGTTAAAGGGGATTCAAGAGTTAGAAGAAGTATGGGTTTTTTTTTTTTTTTTTTTTATAATTCATGCTCCAATGCTGCATCTGCCCCCTGCTGGCTCCAACACAGAGCCCAGTGATCAAATACCGCTGATCGCTCGGTTCTCAGAGCTCTCTTAGCAGAGAGCCAGTGACTGTCAGTCACTGGTTCTCTGCTCTGCCCCCCCTGCACTCACTTGAGCGCTGGGCTGTGGAGGGGGCGGAAGTGGCCAGCTGACAGTCTAAGCTGGGTGCCGGTCCAGGGTTCTGGGCAGATCCTGACTAAATGGATGCGATCTTGAACAAGCCTTGACCGGCTTGGTGACAGCAGCTGCTAGTGTGAACGAACCCCAAGGCCTCATGTACACTGCTGCTGGTAAATGGACGTTTAGGAGCAGTTGGGCATTTTTTTCAACTGCTCCTGAACTCTCCTCTATGTTATCTTATCAGTACATGTACACAGGGTCATTTATAGTCGTTTCTAAGGCTTTTTTTGGGAACCCAAAAAAATGCTTTTAGAAGCTGTGTTTAGAGGCATTTCAAACGCTAAACGCGGTAACATGCGTTTAGCCATGTTTCATTTACAGGCATTTTTCATTTTTTGCTATTTTGAAAAAAAAAAAAAAAAAAAAAATTCAAAACGCTTCAAGACGCAAACGCGGCTAAAAGACTAAACGCGGCATGTAAACGCGGCTAAACGGCCGTTTTTAGACACCGGTTTCTAGCTGTCAAGTTAAATCGTTCAGGAGAGGTTGAACAAAGTCCCTTGTACATGAAGCCCAAAAGTTACAACCTTTACATTTTTCTTTTTTTATATCTCTTTGGTTTTAACAGCATTGTAAGAACATTACCTTCTGGTATTCTCGGATGCCTTTAAAGGCCGTAGACTTCATGTGATGGCCCCAACAACCCAACCAGTCATGGTTCTCTACAGAAAAATGATACCAAATTAAGGCTGTTATCAGAGAGTCAATAATCACTTGTAAGTAATAAGACATCGGACTTCAGGAAAATACAGAACTACCTACAGGTGTGGATAGGATTTCATAAAGAGAGACATAAGTATGGTACTCACTTTTGGTAACACGGAAGTGGGACCGGGCAACAGCTTGTTTCACTATATTTGGTGTCACAGTACTCATTTTCCACTTCAGCAGTTTTCTCTGTGCCCAAGGCAGTAGTTCCACTGGAGACACAAAGCAATAAGCAGGCTTGTAATAGTGACTTCTTCAAATATATGTAAACACCAACAATTCATTTTGGTTATTTGATCCCTTTTGGTATGTTGAATCATTTAAAAAGGGTTTTGTTATAGCTATTTGATAAGTGCAAAAACACATTTGCTGATCCTGCCAGAAATGTAGTGAGATGACAAACTTCCTGTGATTTCTGCCTGGGCTGCACTCAGCTACATTGTTCTGTTAACTACAGAACCTCCTACATGTTATGGAGAAGAGTAGTGTAGTAGTCCTGTCTGTTTTCCTGATACAGTGCAGTACAGTGAGCACTGACACATAGGAAGTGTACTACTAGCAGGATCACCAGATGAAAAACAAAAAAAGAAAAAATAATTCAAACTACATCTAATGACAGGTAACTTACAATATATTAACGTGGAACTTTACCCAAGAATTATGCCCCGTACACACGGTCGGATTTTCCGATGGAAAATGTCCGATCGGAGCGTGTTGTCGGAAATTCCGACCGTGTGTGGGCTCCATCGGACATTTTCCATCGTATTTTCCGACACACAAAGTTGGAGAGCAGGAGATAAAATTTTCCAACAACAAAATCCGTTGTCGGAAATTCCGATCGTGTGTACACAAATCCGACGGACAAAGTGCCACGCATGCTCAGAATAAATAAAGAGATGAAAGCTATTGGCCACTGCCCCGTTTATAGTCCCGATGTACGTGTTTTACGTCACCACGTTCAGAACGATCGGATTTTCTGACAACTTTGTGTGACCGTGTGTATGCAAGACAAGTTTGAGCCAACATCCGTCGGAAAAAATCCTAGGATTTTGTTGTCGGAATGTCCGAACAAAGTCCGACCGTGTGTACGCCCTATTAGACATTTATGGACATGCTGGGATTTCGTTTACTAAAACTGAAGAGTGCAAAATCTGATGCAGCTCTGCATAGAAACCAATCAGCTTCCAGGTTTTCCTGTCAAAGCTTAATTGAACAAGCTGAAGTTAGAAGCCGATTGGCTACCATCCCACAGCTGCACCAGATTTCGCACTCTCCAGTTTTAGTAAATCAACCCCACTAGGTCTTTTCTGAGGTGAAGATTCCTGTTTGTATTTACACTGCTCTGCACATGCAGCCACACTATGATTTTATCAGCCTTGGGTGGCTAATCTGACTATGTTCCTTTGTGTGTGCAAAACCCATCTACTAAAATACGCATTTACAACAGTACAAAGAATTCTCAGAGCACTATGCTTTTTTCATTTAAAGAGAATAAAGGTATCCCCCCCCCCAGATACTGTATTGCATCTCTAGGTGAAAACTCAGATGGAGCCAAATAAAGGAGAGGTATGAGTCAATACTTTGACTCATTTAGCTGAGTGTGTAAAGTTTCAGTCTTATCTACTGAGCCATGTACACAGCCTCCCCCCCCCCCTTTTTTTTTTTTAAACAGGAGATAAAAAGGTAAAACAAAAAAAAAGTGTGGAAAAAAAAAAAAAAAAAAAAAAAAAAAAAAAAAGGGAAGAACCTCAACCTGTACCAGTTTATTGGCAACATTTCATACTTGCCCAGCTACAAAAATAGTACAACAAATACAGCGGGTAAAAAAAAAAAAAAAAAAAAAAAGTATTGAACACGTCAACATTTTTCTAGGTAAATATATTTCTAAGGGTCCTTTCACACTGGGGCGGGGGCGTCGTCGGTGGTAAAGCGCCGCTATTGTAAGCGGCGCTTTACCGTCGGTATGCGGCCGCTAGCGGGGGCGGTTTTACCCCCCTGCTAGCGGCCGAGAAAGGGTTAAAACCACCGCAAAGGGCCTCTGCAGAGGCGCTTTGCCGGCGGTATAGCCGCGCCGTCCCATTGATTTCAATGGGCAGGAGCAGTATACACTCCGCTCCTTCACCGCTCCGAAGATGCTGCTGGCAGGACTTTTTTTTACCGTCCTGCCAGCGCATCGCTCCAGTGTGAAAGCCCTCGGGGCTTTCGCACTGGAATTAAAGCAGCGGCTGTTTCGGGTCAGTTTGCAGGTGCTATTATTAGCGCAATAGCGCCTGCAAACCGCCCCTGTGTGAAAGGACCCTAATGGTGCTACTGAAGAAATTTTTCTTGTCAAATTTGTTTATTGAAGTTTAACAATTTATTGACCACATGTCAGTAACAACCCATGCAATCCATACAAAGGCACCAAAACAAATAAGTTCAGAAATTAAGTTATGTGTAATAAAATGGAAAACGTATTGAAAGTGCAAACTGAAATTTAATACTTCGTACAAAATCCTTTGTTGGTAAAGACAGCTTCAAGACACCTCCTGTATGGAGAACTTTGTGGATGAATGTGCGAAAGCAATGCATGCAACTAAGTCCTGCAGGGCTGACACAGCCCACTGTCCTCTATGGGGCACTCGGATGGAAACGGACTGCATGTCCGTTTCCATCCGATCCGCTGGATGGATGGCGAACATATCGCCATGTGTCCGTTTTCAGCAGATTTGTTGGATCAGATGCCCATGTGAAAGTCCGCCGCCCCATTAAGGACAATGGGTGGTCAGATCAGGTCTGTCTGAAAAACTGACAGGCAGACCCGATCGGTCTGCTGGTGTGAAAGGTGCCTTACATTGGAGGCCGATAGGAGACTGGTCCCTTTATACTGGTGCTCATTGTGAAGAATGTAACCTTTACAGACAGCTAAAAGGATCATTGGTGCCCTTGGTTACTTATCAGAAGGGACAGATTTCACTGGTCCTACACCACTGACTATTCCAGGTGACACTGGCTCCAGAAATATCCAGGGACCATCAGGCAAAGGGCCAATTTGCCAACAGCTCATTACTCAAAGAATCTCAGGCAACCTCTGGAGGAAACTTTAAGTTTCCACGGATGCCTGGCTGAGAATGGCTGTTCTGGATTCAATACTGGAGTGAAAACACTCATTATGACAAAAAAGTGGACACAATGGGGCTGATTTACTAAAACTGAAGCGTGCAAAATCTGGTTCAGCTCTGCAGAGAGAAAGCTTCTAGTTTTATTGTCAAAGCTTAAAGGACAAGTTCACCTTTCATAACATCTTACACCCATATACTGCCCACCCAGCTGCGTCCCTCGTGCACAGTGTTCTGTGGATGGAAAAATACAAGTCCCGACGGCCTTAGCAGCTGTCAGCTTGTAGTTCTCAATGAACTACCACAGCGCTGTTAATGCTGTGGTAGTTCATTGATTCTTCCTGTTAGAATGTATCAGTTTGCTCAGACGAGGTACAAGAAAGCAGATACACTGACAGATTTACAGGAGACCTGGCATGGCATCAGCAACCTGCTGATCACAGGTGCAATACTTTACGGCTCCCAAAACAAAAAGATAAATGAAAAACTTTGCATTTATTATTTTTGTCAAAAGGTGAACTTATCCTTTAATTGAACAAGCTGATGTTATGAGCGGATTGGCTACCAGGTACAGCTACACCAGATTCGGAGTGCTCCAGTTTTGGTAAAGCTCCCCCAATGAGTGTCAGTATTTACTAACGATCAGAATGTTTTGATATGAACACACTTTTGCTGATATACATGTTACAAATTGTGTAATTTTGTTACAAAAACACCACTTGGGCAAAATTTGTATTAAAGCAGAGTTCCACCCAAAAGTGGAGCTTCCTCTGATTTGTCTCCTCTCCCCCTCCGGTGCCACATTTGGCACCTTTCGGGGGAGGGGGCAGTTACCCGTCTGACAGGTATCCTGTTCCCACTTTCGGGGGTCTGGACCCCTCTGCTCCCTCCTCCTTCCCCTGCCGCCGGACCAGTAGGAGAGAGAGGAGCGCATTAGGCGGCGGCATGAACCCAACAGCTGATGCACAGGCAATTGTCCTATTAAACGCCAGCAGCTGCAGTATGTGTAGCTGTTGGCTTTTAATTTTTGTAGCGGTGGGCAGACCTCCGATTTAAGCTGGCTACACATTATACAATTTTCTTGTTCTATTTCCTTTAGATTTACCTTAAAACTATGTAGACCAAGGGCCTACCAGATTGCATACAAATAGAAAATGTTTAGGTTTGACCTCATATTACATGGTTTTGGTAAATCTAAAGGAAAATTGTACAAGAAAATTCTATAATGTATGGTCAGCTTTAGTTTTTGCATGAATTACGAACTCAACACAGTTCTCTGTTGGGAGGCATCCCATTGTGAAAGCAACATGCGCACATCTTACCCTTCTCATCCTGAGTGCCAAAGTAAACAGTCGAAGGCATGTTCGGGAACAGGCTAGGGGTCAAGGCAGGTTTCAGAATAAGGTCTCCATTTACAGGCGTCTCATCCATATTGTCAGCACATGGTCTAAAAATAAAGATCATAATCTGAATTGTACCACTCATACATTTACAATTACTTACACGTGTGTACACACACACACACACCTGACAAGCTCAGGTAAAGTTTGTTTGCGACTGCATAAAAATACATGTTAACCCTGCCAGAAATCCAGTGTTCTTAGATCCCACAGTGCACTAAACTAAAATCTCAATGTTCCAAGTTCTGTCCTACGAATTACAGAACCCCTCCTTACTCTGTAAATGAAATATAGAGCAGGGGGGGGGGGTTAGACTAATCAAAAGAGCAGCCTAGGGTGTCGACACTGCTCCTCCACAGAGAGTATGAACTGCAAGTGTGTTACTGGCAGGATCGCCAAGTTAAAATACAAGGATAAAAAAAAGCCATAAATAAATAAAAGATAGACCTAAACTCTAATAAAATGGCTGTTTTTGTGGTGCAAGTCCCAAAAAACTATATATTACTCTTTTTTTTTTAAAGATCTCTCTCACATGTATGTATATAGATAGATAAGATAGATAGATAAGATAGATAGATAAGAATAGATAAGAATAGATAGATAGACATACATATTCTCACACACCTTTTTTGCAGGTTTAGGAAAAAAAAAAAAGTGCATTTATGAATTATGTATTTTTCCCTGTGCAGCCTGTAAGGCATTGCACCCACAATCAGCAGATGCAATACCAAGATCCTGCAGATTCAGCACACTGTTTGCCCGTACCTCATATAGGGACAGACAGTTACTGAATGCAGGAAAAATCAGTGGACTACCAGAGCACTCACCAGTGCCCTCTTAGTCCATTGAAAACTACAAGCCGTTGGCGTCAACAGCCGACAGTATTTGTAGTCCATTTATTCACAGAACTCTGAATGAAGAACGCAGCCATGTGGGTGGAGACCAGCACAGCCTCGCTGTTTTTCAGCTGCGGGAAGAGAATCTACAGCCTGCTATCACAGGGCTGGTAAAAAAAAAAAAAAAAAAAAAAAATATATCAGAAGAAGAGGAGGCAGAAGTTAAAACAGGTTATGTGTTCCCTCCTAAATTCAGGTGGAACATGTAACATGTTCCAAAAGGTGAACTTAGCCTTTAAGTGCATACAATTCATTCACAGGCAACATGTGAAGTGCTGACCTCAGTACGCAGCAATAGAGACGAAAAGTGCTGTCAATCACACCCTTGGGTGGGCAAGCTAAAGATAGCTGAAAGGGGTTGTAAAAGTAAAAATTTTTTCACCTTAATGCATTCTATGCATTAAGGTGAAAAAACTTTTGACAGTACCGCCGCCCCCAGCCCCCCCGTTTTACTTACCTGACGCCTCGAATCTTCGCTGCACGTTCTTGTCATCTTCGCTGCAGCTCAGCCTGGTCGCTGATTGGCTGCAGTGGATGGATTGAAAGCAGCGCAGCCATTGGCTCGCGCTGCTGTCAATCACATCCGATGACGCGGCGCGCCGGGGGGCAGGGCCGAGTGATACAGCGAGCGGCTATAGCCGCCGGCTGTATCACGGGAGCGCGCCCGCAAGCACTCACCACCATGCGAGGGAGCTCGCATTAAGGTGGTGAATGCTTGCGGGGAGGAGCTGAAACAGCCGCCGAGGGACCCCAGAAGACTAGGTTCGGGGCCACTCTGTGCAGAACGAGCTGCACAGTGAAGGTAAGTATGATATGTTTGTTATTTTTTTTTAAAAAAAAAATTACCTTTACAACCGCTTGAAGCTTCGATTTAGCCTGGCCTGCTTTGTACTATATAACTGTACTTATCAGTGAGGCGAAGCATGCATCAAGTATGTTGTCCTGCAATTTCATGCAGTAATGTGTATCCCCTGGTAACAAACATTATGCATGCTTAGGTGTCACCCAGCGACAGGAAGAGGTGAAAAGTCTAATTCAAGCAACGTGCTGAGTTTTGATTATAAGCAAGAGCAGAAGTGAGATTTTAAAGCAGTGCAAGTGCTGTGAAGACATAATAGTAAAAAAAAAAAAAAAAAGTTTCTATGTGAAAGAAATAAGGTTTACATACACTTTAATGCAGTCTATTAGGCTGTAATATATTAGATTTTTGGCTACACCACACAGCTTTGCCAGCAAAAATAGAAAAAGGTTAAATCAATCTTCCACAAATTCTTTGGAAACGACTAGTCACGGTAAGTCACATAGGGTAAGAGAAGCATAATGACAATATGTAAAACATTATACCTGGGTGAGTCTGACATCAGTGAAGCAGAGGACACTTGGATAACAGAAAGGTCATCAGGATCTGAATTAGAACACAGAAAATATGAGGAATCAGGGACCACTGAGAGAAGATACTGGGGCAGTCATTTCTTAACATATACCAACCTTCCTCATCCTCTTCTTCATCCTGGCTGTCATCTAGACCTTCCGGAAGCTCCTCCTCGGCACAGTCAGGTTCACAGATTGGCACCAGAAGGCTACAATGAAAAAAAACAAAAGCTCAGAATAAAGAACGTCAAACAAGTGTGAGTAGTGCATACAGCCAAATAAAAGCTGAAAGTGGTTGTAAAGCTTTGTTTTAAAAATAATAACAAACATGCCTATACTTACCTGCTCTGTGCAATGGTTTTGCACAGAGCAGCCTCGATCCTCTTCTTCTGGGGTCCCTCGCCGACGTTCCAGGCCCCACCTCCTCATCGGATGCCCCCAGGGAAAGTTGCTTTCCCTGGGTGCACCTGTCCGTGCTTACTCCTGAGTCCCACTGCTGTGTACATTGACAGACAGCGGGACTCTGCCCCGCCCCCATGTCACCGGATTTGATTGACAGCAGAGGGAGCCAATCGCTCCTGTTATCAATCTGTCCAATGAGGAGAGAAACAGTGGTGGAAGCCATTGCACATCGCTGGAACAGATGAGTTCAGGTAAGGAAAAGGGGGGTCTGGGGGGGCAGCTGCAGCAGAGAAGGTTTTTCACCTGAATGCATTCAGGTGAAAAACCTTAAGGCTTTAGAACCACTTGAACTTCAGGCAAGCTAAGCATACAGATGGGATACATGTATGGAAGCCTTTTTACCTCTCAAAAGGTTTGTATATCTGTCCATCCAGTTCTGAGATTGATACAGCTTTGCCACACAGGACAAGCCCTGCCTGGTTATGAGGGGAGACCTGACTTTAGTCTGCTGTAATTAAATAACAGTTACAGGTCTTGTCTCTTCCTCAGCCTGCAATTGGATGGTACAAGGAGAAGCAGCAGACTGATGAGCTCACCTGTGTGTCACCTCTGCTCTCTTCTATTAGCAAGCTTGTTAGGACATGAGCACTACAGTACCACCAATTGGATTCTTGTGCTGCTTCTTCTCTTAATCTAAGCTCTGCAGCAGTATGGTCATGGCAAGGTCAAACTGCTGGTTTAACACAGTCCTCAGTGGAAAATTGGCTGTGCAAGTATTTAGGACAGGGGTCTCCAAACTTTCTAAACAAAGGGCCAGTTTATGGTCCTTCAGACTATAGGGTGGCCAGACTGCGGCAATTGGGAGTAGAAAATGTCTGAGGTTTGGTGGTCAGTGAGAGAATAAAAATGATATAGGGCCTGTGGACAGCAGGAGGAATAGTGCCCCATCATTGGTGTCGGGGGGAGGAATAGTGCCCCATCATTGGTGTCGGGGGGGGGTGCCCCATCATTGGTGTCGGGGGGATAGTGCCCCATCATTGGTGTCGGGGGGGGGGGGGGGAATAGTGCCTCATATCAGTGGGTGGAACAGTGCCACAAGGGCCAGATAAAAGCAAGAAAAGGGCCGTGTTCAGCCAGCTGGCCACAGTTTGGAGACACGGATTTAGGAGATAGAAAGATGAAAATAACAATCTTACACTGGACTAAACACCCGACACCATGAAAATAAAATAGAGTACAACTTACTCTTGCTCACTTGCTGCAGAATCTGGTTGGTCACCAACGTCTTTCACACAAGCTCTATTAAGATGAATGGTTGAGATCTGAGAGGCCATTACAGTGATGTTCTCTCGCTGTGCCGTTTCCCCAGTAACAGGAGGTTGGGGTTCACTTGTTATACTAGAAGTCTCAGTAGTTTGATATGTAGTACCAACATTATTAGAGTCCATTTCTGCAGCAATCAAATTGCTGGTGTTTAGTTTGGTGCAGACGTTGGCACTGCAAAGACTACCACTGTCACTAAGGCAATGACTATCAGATATCAGGCTGCAAGGCGAGATGTTATTTGGAAGGCCTGGATGGAAGGCAGGTGGAGATTTTTCATCAAAGCTAGTTAATGCCTCTTCATTTTGGTAAACTGCTTTTGGTGTAATGTCAAAATGTCTTCCAGTTAATCGTCTTACAGCTTGCGTAAGTTGGACCCCTCTGTAAGGAACATCAGTAACGGTGTTATGTATTGGACACGTAGCATCCTCTGTTTTGGCTGCCCCTTGAATACTGGAGGAAACATTCTCTGGGCCAATACTATTGTGAGTTAATATTGGAACCCCACTACTGGGCAAAACAGTCTCACCATTATGCCAGGAAGCAGACTTTGCTCCGTGTGGAGAAGTTTTGTTCTTTCTATTGTCCCCCTGTGGAGGCAAAGGCACTTTAGCACTGGTAGGATATAAAAAAGAGTTCATAATTAGGGCCGGCCTGGAAGCATCTGAAGAAAGTTTTGGCGATAGCGTTACACTGGTAGGTCTTCGGATACCAACTTCAGTGAGCTCTCCCGCTGCACTGGGCAGAGGAAACTGATCTATCAACGAGGAGGTCATGGCACCAGCACTTCTGATAGACTTAGGAAAAGGCCTGACTGTAGAGGCGTATGACCTCTGATCTTCTGCTTTTGTTCTTAAAGATGGAGATTCAGTTCTACTGTAAGGTCTCTGGTGAATCAACGGTCTATAGAAGACCGAAGTTCTTTCAAGAGTTTCAAAGTATTTTGGCGGAGTCCTTGGAGGAGTTGGTGTTATAGACACTGCCTTCTTACTTGGCGCAGAAAAATAAGAACTGGGAACCATACAGTGAACATGTTGACGATTGTAGCCAAAAGTAGCATTCTTCTTCTCCAGTTTACAGATAGGCAAGACCTGTGTAGTCACGTGGCTCTTTTTGGGTGGTTTGGGTTTCTCCAGCTGACGAGTCAGCTTTGGAATACAGTCACATTTAAATTCTGCATCATACACCTGAGCCCCAACAGATGCCATTAAATGGCCATATCAATAGATCTTAGTCCAACAATAAATACATCTTCATCAAAGCCACATGGCTAAATATCCTGACGGACGGACACTTGGGCCTAAAAGAGGAAAAAAAAAAAAAAATTAAAATAAAGTATGAATATGGTAATTATATGGTGTATGCAAACCCCACACATGAACTTTGCATATTTAAAAAAGTAGAAGTACAGCCAAAGCTTGTTTGGCTGTACTTCTGTGGATCAGCAGTTTGTTCTGCACTCCTGTGACCAGTTTTCAGCAGACAGCAGGCTGAAGTCATGGAGCCGGTCCAGGCTGGGGCAAGATCGTGACAAAATGGTCAGGATCTGCACCTGGTTTAGCCTCTCAGCGAGCCATTGAGAGCCTGAGCTAGCCGCTCCTGCCCCCTCCACAGCCCAATGCTCAGGCGAGTGTGGGGAGGACAGAGAGCCAGTGACTGACCATCACCAACTCTGCTCACAAAGCTCAGAGAACCAAGCGATCAGCAAGCTAAGGCTCAGTTCACACCAATGCCTTTTTCATGCGTTTTGCAGAAACCCAGGACATTTTTAACATGGGTTCCTATGGAACACATTAATGCATTTTTGTGCCTGTGCGTTTTTCAAAAGGGTCAGGGATTTTTTTTTTAATGCAAAACAGTGCTTTTCATGCTTTTTTGGTTCAATAGAGAAACTGCAAAAAAGCATGTAGTAGCGCGTTCCCACGGCTATTTTACCGCAATTTGTAGTTTTTAATCTGCACAAAAATTTGCCAAAAAAAAAAAAAAATAAAATCACAAAAACAGCAAAAAGCACTGCAGAAACGCTCAAAAGCAAACTGCATAGATGGGAATGCAGCCTTAGAGCCAATGGGGGACCGATGCTGCCTCCACCTAGGTAAGTATAATTTAAAAAAAAAAAAAAACCCCTTTAACTTTATTTTTTGGTCTGTTTTAGTCCTCATGCACACGGACGTTTTTACAGCTGCTTTTTTGAGCTTTTTTTGCAGCTTAAAAAGGCCTGTCTATGTTAGTCTATGGCTTCATGCCCACCTAGGCGTTTTTGAGCTGCAAGTGGCCTGGGCGTTTTTAAGCTGTAAAAAAAAAACCCAGGACCAGTGGGTTCTGAGAGACGTTTTTCAGCTGTAAAAACGCTCTAACGCTGAAAAAACGCTCAAAAATGCTCAAAAACGTCATTCACCAACGGTTTTTAACGTTTTTGATCCATTGAAAAAAAAAAAACCCGCTAAAAACGCTAACGCGGAAAAACGCTCAAAAACGCTATTGCAAAAACGCTGAAAAAAGCTTAAAAAATTACTGCAAAGATACTGGTGTTTTCATAACGTTATTTTAAGTCTGTGTGCATGAGGGCTAAAAGAGAAGAGTAAACTAGCAATAAAATAAAAAAATCCAGAGAGATGATCATTTTCTGTGCTTTCTACCTTTTCAATTCTCATATTTCTCAAGCTAAGAGAACATATCACCAATGTTATGGAGGTGAGGAAAGGGAAAGGTGACCACACTGCTCCTCCATAGACAGGATACAGTGATCGATCGCAGTCACTAGGGTTGCACCGATACTAGCATCGGTACCGACACAGAGTATTTGCACAAGTATTGTTACTCATGCAAATGCACCGATACCTGAAACCAATATGTTCAGGCTCGGTTCTCCGGGCTGCCAGTGGGTCTCCCCTGTTGACAGCTAAAGTGTTAAAGAAGTCTGGTAAGCAGCTGGCAATGTTTATTAACAACATTGTTCAGCCTCTGAAAACACTAAAATAAAAAGAAACATTGTTTCTTTTTGTATCTTTCTGTTTCTTCATCTGTAGATCAAAGGGATGAACAAATGTTCCTCTGTTTAACCCCTTATTAACCCTTAATTTGCTCTAATCAGCCTTAATTCCCTATTGTCCTCCATTTAATGTATATTCCTGCTTTTTTTTGTTCACGTCTATTTTATAAACGATTAAAATTTTTTTTTTTTAATTTGCTTTGTTAGTGAATATTTTTGAACATATATATTAACTACTTCCCACCCGGCCACTGCACATAAAACGGCCGGGTGGTCCTTTCCTCGTTCTGATCTGAGTGGACGTTCAGAAACGTCCCTTAGAACGAGTGCTCTCAGCGCGACCACGAGGCACACTGCGGCTTGATCCTGTGATCATTCTGATCACAGGATCCAGCTGAGCAGAGATCGGGATATGGGCACTGTGATTGGTCCTCCCAATCACCTGACGGCTGTGTCCAATCACAGCCGTCACAATGTAAACAGACGTGCGTCTCTGTGACAGTTCTCCCCGCCGAGCTCAGTGCAGGGGGGCCCATCTGCAGATCTGTGACAGCTCTCTGTGTGAGGATGATTTTACACAGAGATCGGTTACAGATCACCCCACAAAGCACACCAAACACCACTGATACCCCTGTCCCTATACACATTTCAGTGTCCCAATAAAAAATCTGCCTGTCCCCTATCACTGCCAACACCAAAGTAACACTGATTTGGGTTATTTTTACCAAAGAAATGTAGCAGCATCATTTTTGGTCAAAATTTATCAAGAGAAATTGCTTATTTGCTAAATTTTATACCAGAAACTAAGAAAAATGCATTTTTTTGGGAAAATTTTTGTGGCGTAAAAAATAAAAACCCCATTGCTGATTAAATACCACCAACAAAAAAAGCTCCATTTGTGTGAAAAAAAAAAATGATAAAAATTTAAAAATTTCATTTGGGTACAGTGTTGAATGACCGCACAATTGTCAAATCAAAGTGTGACAGCGCTGAAAGCTGAAAATTGGTCTGGGAAGGAAAATCGGGTACTCCGTAAAAAAAAAAAAAAAAAAAAAAAAAAAAAAAAAAAAAAAGGAAAAACTAATGCAGCCACCACATCAAAGGACTGTTATTGGGTTTAGATACTTTGTCTTGTAAGCAATTGCTTAGAAGACACTACATTTTGGTTACTATTCAAGACATCAATAAGGCTACTTTCACACTGGGGCGTTGGCGGTAAAGCGCCGCTATTTTTAGCATCGTTTTTGCGGCCCTTTTTCGGCCGCCGGGGGGGGCACTTTTAACCCCCTAACGCTAAAAAAGGGTTAAAAGCACCTGAAAAGCGCCCCTTTGCCAGCGCTGCCTATTGATTTCAATGGGCAGGGGCGCTGTAGAAGTGGTGTATAAACCGTCTCAAAGATGCGGCTTGCAGGACTTTTTTTGGCGTCCTGCCAGCGCACCGCTCTAGTGTGAAAGCACTCGGGCTTTCACACTGGAGTGAGAGGAGAGGCTCTTTATGTAAAGACGGTTTATTTATAAGTTTTGCAGTTAAACATAGCAATCACAGTAAAGTAAATACAGGAATAGAAAAGGGGGGGGGGGGGGGACGACAACAGGGGACCAATTACACATTGCCTAAGCAAATATATTTGGGGACCTTAGCAACCCAATAAAATCAATGACGTGACTTAGTAGGCACATATACCATCCAGAGCAAATATCTCCCCCCCCATTTGGGGGAGAGAGAGAGAGAGAGAGAGAGAGAGAGAGAGAGAGAGAGAGAGAGAGAGAGAGAGAGAGAGAGAGAGAGAGAGAGAGAAGAGAGAGAGAGAGAGAGAGAGAGAGGAGAGAGAGAGAGAGAGAGAGAGAGAGATGAGAGAGAGAGGAAGAGAGAGAGAAGAGAGAGAGAGAGAGAAGAGATGAGAGAGAGAGAGAGAGAGAGAGAGAGAGACTCACCTGGAAGCTGATGGTTTCTATGCAGAGCTGCATCAGATTTTGCCATGACCAGTTTTAGTAAATCAATCCCATGAATTCCACTTCTGCCTAGGCACCCTTACATATAGTGGTAGATACTAAAGCTGGTGCACTCAGAATCTGGTGCAGCTGTGCATGGTAGCCAAAGAGCTTGATTTTCCCACTCTCCAGCGTTAGTAAATAAACCCCATTGTGTTGGCTTTAATTTACTTTTAAATGAATCAGAGGTTCTGCACAGTAGACAGTGCAATACCATCCAGGGCTTCATCATCTGCACAGTATCTGATACTCTGCAGACAAAGAGCTGTAAACCAAGTCATAGGCCAATTAGCCCAGCAACCGGTAAAGATTACATCAAGCATGGCTCAGCGCAGTATTAATTAAGCCCTTTCCTCCACTGTTCTCTTAAGATATTAATGAGGATGCATTTCCTAAAGACAGATTAAATGCCTGAAAGGCGCTAGTTTGAGAATAGGATTCAGCACTCATTATGCTTTTAAAAACCCCTCATAACCAATAGAGAAATCTGTGAGAGGCTTCCGAGTACAAAATCATTTATAAAACTGACAAAGAGACAAAGTGAGGGTACTTTCAAAGAAGGATTCTGAATATAAATTCAGAAAACACCACATCATCACAATGGTCAACTAAGCTGTTATGAATGAATTCATAAAAACTGGGTTTACTATAGAGGGAAGCTGTGATTGCCCAGGTACCATTTGATAGCTGTGGGCCAATCACAGCCACCCTGTACCATGTGATTAAGCTGTAGCCAATCACAGATCACTAGTAATCACAGCTGTTAATGGAACCATTCAAAACATAAAAAAATAAAATGTTAAAAAATAAATGAAAAAACAAAAATAAAAAAAACAAACACTTATTTTTTTTTTTTTTAAACATACTGTCTATCCCTGATCACTACCACACCAGTCAAATGAAGACTCTGTACTGCACTGGTGACAGTCATTTTCGAAAAAACTGCAACTTCGAGAAAACTCGCCATGCCTCTTAAAGACCTGCAGACGGTCTACTTTCCAACAAGCGGGTCTTTTGGGGGAGAGGTATTTGTACTGCCCTGACATTTCAAGGGCCCAAGAAATGAGATAGGCCGTCAGGGTCAATCAATTTTCAAATATATACACCAGTTTTATAGACGCTGTGACTCTCACAAGCCAAATAAATATACACTTTTTTTTTTTTTTTTAACCAAAGACAATGTAGCGGAATACATTTTGGCTTAAATTTTTAAGGAAATCTGATTTTATTGGATGTGTTTTATAACAAAAAGTAGAATTTTTTCTCCCATTTATATAGTTTTAAAAAAACAAAACAAAAAAAAAACCAGCGATGATCAAATACCACCAAAAGAAAAGCACTATGTGTGAAAAAAAAATATACACATTTTTATTTGGGTACAGTGTTGCATGACAATGCAATTGCCAGTTAAACTAGCGCAGTGCTGAATATCAAGCAATGGCCTGGTCATGAAGGGGATAAATCTTCCGGGGCTCAGGTGCTTTATTTCTCTTTCTTAGTATTGGCTATTGCATCTTCTGTGTAATAATGATTTGCATCTCTTGTAACAAACCTTGAAAAGACCAATAAAAACCCTTTGTGAAATAAATTGTTCTGGATTCTGGTGAGTGTTCACCTTGTGGACTTATCGATTTGGATTTACATTTTTACTAAACGCCGGGAGCATAACGATCGCTATATTTCCAGCAATCCGATGTGGGACCTTATGTCTCAGCTGCAGAGTTGCGCATGCAGCCGCCATGCCTGCCATTCCCCCTCTTGTCCAATTACCAAGCCTAAAATACAAAGTCTTCTGTGAATGAACAGCATAGGGGAGGATCAGGCAGAGCAAATGCTGTTGTAAGAAGACAGCGCCTCTCTTCTCAGAGCTTGTTCAAACTAGTGCTCCACCGCAGGGTTTTTTCTGCCCCCCCCCCCAGTATGAATGGGCCCTCCGAGGACCGGGAGTGTACCTGCGCTTTCCGGAGGCCAGTAAAACGGTTACATGCAAACTAAAGAGATAAGTCCACAAGCTGGTATGCACCTCAGACTTAAAGTGGTTGTAAACCCTTCCATAGACCCAGTGAAGGTGATACACAGACATGAAATAAATCTGCCTACATTGGGCTGTACCTGTTTATCTGCAGTCTTCTCGTCATCAGTTCAAAGTGCAGAATGTATACAGCTATGTCTGAGATTTCAGAACGCAGAGGGCGGGGAGCTGAAGTTTCACGCTTGCAAAGCTCAGCGAGGAGAACTCTGAGAGCTGGTTGGAGGGAAGGTACACACCCCGCCCCCCCCTTTACACAGCACACAGGAACAGAGCCGAGACTGTCAATCACAGGCTGTGTGCTGAGCTCCCCTCCCATCAGATTTTTTTCTATTGGTGTCAGAAGTGTCAAACTTGTCAAAAGTTTTATGTTGACAGCAGAGAGAATGAAGTAGCATACAGAAATGACACTTATTGCTCTGAATTTAGACAAGTACACACTATAGAGGAATATGCTTTGTTCACATTTCATGTCTGAGGTTTGCAACCACTTTTAAACCCAGAGTAAGCCAGGAGACGATGGAAAGTTGGCTGAATTTCTGAAATTTAGGTTTAACCTTTGGTTTGGTGCTCCAGTTGTATTCTCGTGCTTTGAGTTGTTTCTCCTTGGTACCCAAAGTCAAGCTGAAATCAGTGGGAAGGCTAGTGTGATGATCCCTACAGATGGTAACCTATGGTCATGGACACTCACCGGCCACTTTATTAGGTACACCGTGCTAGTACCGAGTTGGGACCCCCTTTTGCCTTCATTCTTCATGGGACAGATTCAACAAGGTGTTTAGAAACAATCCTCAGGAGATTTTGGTCCATTAGTGACATGATAGCATCACGCAGTTGTTGCAGATTTATCGGTTGCACGTCCATAATGCGAATCTCCCGTTCCAGCACATTCCCAAAGGTGCCCTTTTGGATTGAGATCTGGTGAGTGTGGAGGCCATTGGAGTACAGTTTAAAGGGGGGGGGTTTCACTTTCACGCAGCTCAGCTGATATGCATGGATGGACTGCTGCACCTCAAAATTGTGCATATGCTACTATACCAATAATTAATAAAAACAAGTGCGCTGTCCAACAATTCACCTTATGATGTAAAAATTATGTATGTAAAATGTGCAAAAAACTTGTAAAACACTATTCAACAATCAATTACAGTGTCAATTATAGAATCTCTGATATTAGATATCCATGAACCCATGAATAAAGTGCAAAGTGCCATATAATTAAAGCATTACTATAAAGTGCCCAGTGCAAGTCCAATATGTGACACCTCTCTCCGATAGACATTTAAATAAAATTCAAGCTGTGAAAAATATTCAATGAAAGCATGATCAAAGTCCAAATTCAGTCCTATATTCCATGCAACAAGGAAGAAAAGATGCTCCGTGCTGAAGATGGTTATATCCACTAAGAGAGACTCAACATTCCTCCACCTGGGTGCTCATGTATATAAAGAGGAGCTGCTTACCAGATCCACAGGGGGATCAGAACAAGCTCTAAGTCAGGGGTCTTCAAACTACGGCCCTCCAGTTTGTTCAGGAAATACAATTCCCATCATGCCTAGTTATGATCCCACAGGCAGCTGCAGCACGCCCCCCACGGACTCTACACCACCCTGACAGATAACCAATCAGCTCCATTTAAATTAATCTCTAAGGTCGACCTCTTTCTGATGACGCAACACGCTACGCGGACGGCGCCACAGCCGACCTCATTGTCCAGTGGTGAGATGATTTGATCCTTTGTGACATGGAGCATTATCCTGCTGGAAGGAGCCATCAGAAGATGGGGACACTGTAGTCATAAAGGGATGGACATGGGTCCATCAACAATACTCAGGTAGGCCGTGGGTTTAACCACTTCCCGCCCAAGACCGTCATATGACGTCTTTGACTTTCAGTGAGAATATCTGAATGATGGGTGCCAGCTACAGGCATCATTCAGAT